>NC_090921.1:58556583-59181583 GCF_040938575.1 Ambystoma mexicanum | reverse complement strand
TATAAAGACAAGAAAGAACAGGTTAGCATTACGGTCTTCAGTGACAGCTCTTCACTTACCTGGGCCATCGGCTGTCACCAACGCCTCGCGCTGCATTCTGAAAGACAAAGGCTTACCTACTCTTCGTGCGCTCCGGAGGTCTTCACACTGCATTCCGGCATCTGAAAGACAAAAGCTTACCAACTCTTCGCACGCTCCGGAGGCCTTCGGCGCTGCATCCCGCATCTGAAAGACAAAACAAGGTGCGTTTAAAGACATTGGGGAACTTTAATACTCACGTGCCATTACTCCTTTCCACATCTAACCCAGTGGGTATTCCGGCACCCTGCAGCCGCTCCGAACTTGTACCTGCAAAATAAAAAGACAGTTAGAGCGCATCGTGAAGCAGGCAACAAGCGCTTACTTACGTGCTTCCAGGCGCTTCTATTCATCACACGGGCTCCATCTTCAACTCACTTCAGCCCGTCATCCACCATCGCCGGAACCCTGCAAAACAAGAGACATCATTACTAAAGACTTTAAAGACATTAGAATTACTCGAAACTTACCGTTCGTGCAGTAAACGACGACAGCAGTCCTCTGAAGTCAAGAGGCCTGCTCCCCTTATCCAGTGAAGAAACTGGTTACAGCACCCTGCCCCGAGGCAGATGGAGAGCATGGCGTTCACTTACCTAAGACATCTTACCCTTCGAGTCAAACATACGGTGCACAGAGGTCCAGCCCAAAGAGCCAGCCGTGTGTTATACATCACCTTTGAAGATACGGTATACGCCCAGTCAAGACCGGCGCCTCTACGGGAATCAGGTGAGCGTTACACTACCCCTGACAGGAGTTGAGACTTGCACAACAGCTGTGTTCCCAGGCCTAGCTACCTTTTGCTGTTCCCACCAAAAGGGATATGACACTTCTCTGATTGAATTACCAAGGGACTGCTAGAGACTAAACATAGGACCCAGGCAGAGGGTTTATTGGGGGGAGGCCATAAATGGCTTCCTCTTGAACAATGGGCCTTCCAGGACCCAGCCAGATACTTTATTGGGGGGACCGTAAAACAGCTTCCTCTTGGCAGAAGCTGGGAGGGGCAGGGTCTCTGAGCTTGGCAGAACTGGAAAAACCAGAAATTCAACCTTGTGCCGGGGGGAAACCACGCCCTTTGGGGCCAGAACATAATTCTAAAAAGATGGATCATTCATAGAGCGGACTTGTGAAAATTTTATAAATGATACCATAATTCTTGTGATTTTTCTGCCCACATTTTAAGAGGTTTTTAGAACCGGTGGTATGATCTGGGGGCAAGCTAGCAGTTGAGAGGGTATTACTTAAAATGTCTGCATGTGAAAAATCTGACACTCCACCACCTAATGCCCACATGCTTTGCGAACATTTGTGTAAATTCGGGGACAAATCCAATATTGGTAACTTGACCAAAAAGTGAAATATGTTGCCATTTCTCAATGCAAGCTCTCAGGAAGAGCAGATTTGAACATGGTATATCTCATGTGATATGTGATGGGTGCATGTAATTTCAAGCCACTGTGTATCTATGAAATATGTCTTTTTGAGCAAATATAGATTATGTGTAAAGTTGACAGGGGTGGGTTCTCTGTATCTTAAACATACCTCATCATGATGACACTTCATTTCATTCCCCCAATCAAGGGGAAGAGGATGAAGTGGCCAATGACAAGTGGAGAGGGGTAGGGCCTAGAAAGCTAGCCTCTCCACCCACTTTCAAAACACATAAAAGCAGACAGTCAGGACAGATAGGGACATTCAATTCCATTTGCTGCAACGCGCTCTGCCGGACCACACAACATCCAGAAGATACTAGATTCAACACTTAGACTTTAAAACTCCAAAGAACTTGATTCAGAACTCAAAGCAAGGGCCTAAACCCACAAACTGAGAACTCTTCTCAGTGGGCCTCAGCATCCAGCAAACCTAACAGCGATAGCAGCATCCAGGTGCTGTGCAGATCAGCGCTGGGTCCAGAGAAAGCTGTGCAGAAAGATCCAGAAGCAGTGCTGTACCCAGAGAAAGCTGTGCAGAACAATCCAGAAGCAGTGCTGTACCCAGAGAAAGCAGAGCAGTATCCAGAACCAGAGGCAGAGCAGAGCTGACCCAGACGCTGTGCACAGAGACCGTCCGTGGCGAGTGAAGAAAACCTGACCAGATCCGTGGCGAGGCCCATTCTATTTCTAAATATATTGTGAGTACCTTGCAGAACCATGCAGAACCAATCTCTTAGTTAAAATAATCTAATCCAAGCTATTTTAATCTAAGTGGAACTGCCTCCTAACTGTCACCTGTCATTTGCAAAGCTGTCACCTGTCATTTTTAGCTGCAAGCTGTAACTTGTCACTTTGAACTTTTAAAATTTCAAATCTGAAAAACAACCTTTGCCATATCGCTCATATCTCCGTGACCGTTTATCTTAGAGACTTTCAGTAACTTTCCTCCAAAAGATAGGAATCTTGGCTTTTCAACGAACCTAGAACCGCATTCCTACTCCCTATACTTTTGCCGCAATCGCGAAAAAGGCACTCGCGAATTTTACCGCGATTTGCAAATTTCTCCACGTGTGAAAACAGCAGCTTCCTTGCTTTCGTTTGCCAAAAATTCGTTTAACCTGCCAATCATTCCTAGAACATTGCTAAAGTAAGCCTGAACTAATTTAAACCAACTAATCCTCAACCTGAACCTCCAGAGGGAATTAAAATCATTTTAGCACATTTTCCAATATATTGCTATCACATTTTAAAGCATTTTGAGCCTGTGTAAAACTCATATCTATTCTCCTCTAAGCTTGCTGGGAAACTGGAACTCTGTATTACATTGTGATTGTATACCTGAACTGTGTGCTCTTCCTTCCATCTCCTTACATTGTATAGGGGGGGTGAATTGCCACAAAGGGAAAGTGATTACCTTGTCTTTTGTGAAACCATATCAGTTTATTTTCTATACTGCATTTCATTCATTCAACTTTGCATTTCCTTGAACCCTATAAAGCATTCTCTACCACATTATTCTTCTGTTCCTATTCACAAGTGTGCTAGTACCAGACTATCCATTATTGATTACTGCTCAGATTAAGTGTGATATTCAATTATTAATTATTATAAAGTGTGATATATATCTATTGTTTAAATTATCAAATAAACCTTTTAACTTGCAAAACAGAACTACTTCTTGGCTCAGTGGGGTCAGGGGGATTCCAAGAGAGGGGTGTTGTATAGGGGTAGTCATCCAGAACGCAAGAACTGGACATAAGGATATATCAATAAGGGTTTTCATTCAGTATTCTAGACTAGGCGTTTACTTAGCTGTAGTGTTGAATTGAATCCTCTTACAACGCTTATTGTAAACTTTTGTTGAATTTATGTGAAATTGTTATGGTTTACTGAAAATCCAATAAAGAGATCTTTAAAATATATATATATATATACATAAATATATATATATATATATAAACATATATATATATATATATATATATATATATATATATATATATATATATATATATATATATATATATATATATATATATATGTATATATATATTTAATTAACATCCAGTTTTAAATAAGCATTCTTTAAAAAGGCAATTCTTGTAACCATGTAAATACACTTTAAAATCATTTTCAGAATCAGACTACGTTAGTGGATATGCTTCTTACACAATTCCTACACCCTGAGGTGACTTTGCAGATTCTGAGTTGGCAGACTCGCTTAAATCTACCCTAAATATCCCGCAAACCAACCGCATTCCAGCAATATGACATGACACACACTGGCTCCCTGTGTAAGACAGAATCACACTTTGAACAATAGTAATAACGCACAAATGTCTATCCAACACAGGCACAAATAATGTAGTTTTACATTCCCCAGTAAACAATCCACCAGACCTACTAGAACTAATAATATACACTGCCTGACCATTCCCAATACAAGTTACAAAAAGATGGTGAATTGAGCTTCCCAGTGCTAGCAGCTAGTCTCTGGAACACATTGCCTACAGCAATCAGAGCCGAACCATCCTTTTGGACTTTCTGAAGCAAAGTAAACAAATGACTGTTCGACTAACAAATCTAAAACCTACTAATTGTCTGATTCATTATCTAGATCTGTAACTTCCTGCATTTGTTATTTATTCCACTTCACCTATATCTCTTTTTTTCATCGCAGCCACTATGCACTTGTGAGACATATCACCCCAATTGTTTCTCTATATACTGTACCTGCCCGGCATGTTCACTTGATATGTAACACAAGTCAACTGCTCTATGTTTCATTATGTAACCACTGTCTTCTTGTTCAAGAAAAAAACACCCAGATACCTCAGGGTTCGGCGCGCTCTGCAAATAAATAAACTAAACTAAAGGGAAGGTTTATGGAAGGAACAGGTTCTACAGGTTCTCATTAAATGCAATGTCAAGTAAATCTACCATCTTTCCCAGCAATAACAGTCTAAAACAATTTGCCACCTATGAAGGACAAACAATATCAATGTCAATGGGCCAGAAGAGTCTGCAGGGAACCAGAACAGCCAAAGTCAAGTGGAGCACAGTCTGTGAAGCTGAGGCACTTCTTGGAATCAATATCGTGCACAAAGGTAGAGAGTTTGTAAGGAAAATCACTTGTAGGGCCATGAGCCGTTAAGCCTGTGAGAAACAGAGTTAAAGCCAAGAAATATCTCATAAATGAAAAATGGCAAAAAAAGAAGTCAGGGGCCATTTTGACAAAATGGACACCCGTGGTCCCTGTACTGCAGCTGAGGGTTCAGCCTGCGGTAGGAAAGCACAATGGTAGGCAAATTAAACCACTGCCGCCAGCCATTTAAAGTAGTGAGGTTAACATATAAATGTTACATGAGAATGTGGGATACAGAGCTACTAGGTAACCTCCCAGCACTCCTCATAAAATGGGGTGTGCTGGACCTTCAAAAAGAAAAGGGAAGAGTAAAGTCAATTTCACTTTACTATTCTTGGGAACAGTAGTTCGCACAAGAAAAGGTTTTTAAACCCTGTGAGAAATCTAAAGGATTACTCTGTGACAGTGCACTGAAGGTGCTGTATCTTATCATACAACAAGTAGATGCCTATGGAGTTTGTCAGACTCCAAAAACAAAGGAAAAACATAATCAAAATCAGGTTAAAACACATGGGAGAGTGAGAAAAAGGGCTCACTCAGTCCAGGGTTAAAATTAAAAAGGCCTGAAGTCCAGCAAAAGAGCTGTGGGTCTCTAAGGTTGAAGGGAATTAGCACAGAAAGGAGAATTCTCCCTAACAGTGGTCAAGCGGGATGTGTGCACAGGGTGGGGGATGGAACCTCTGTTGGTATTCAAGAGGGTTGTGTGAATGAAGATGGGGATGTTTCGAATATTTCTAGTAATGATAATGGGGGACATGTGCACGGGTGTGGGATGGAACTTATGTCGATGTTCAGGAGGGCTTTGTGAATAACAATGTGGATGTTATTGATATTTCGGATGATGATCAAAGGGCCGATGTGCACAATGATGAAGAGGTCTACAATGCAGATGTTGTCAATATTTCAAATGTTCCGCTGCAGAGTGTTCAACCACAAGTCATTACGGACTCTGAGGTTCCATCAACATCATTCACTAACACCAATACACCTGTTTAAAGACCTCACAATGAGCCCTTTATAGTTTTGGATAGTGATACAGACACGCAAAATAAAGGCAATCACGGTGTGGGAGCCAGGGGCTGTGTTGGGCTCATTATTGTTTGTTTGTTTTATTGATTTATATAGTACACCGAACCATGGGGTATCTGGGCGCATCACAAAAATTTACAGCATATCATAATTAACAAATACAGGCAGTGCATTCGAAGTACAACACAAGAAGACATCCAATAACAGTTCAATGTGTACATCATGAACAACACACGAAGACAAAGTACAGCAGTTGACATTGGGAGAAGAGCTATCCTGGCCTAGTGATTAGTTTTATCGTTTAACCATGTTATGGAGTTTCTCCTAAAGCTAGGACTGGTTCGTTTTTAGGGAAGGTGGGAGTGTGTTGTATAGCTGAGTTGCCATAACCAGGATACTGCCCCCCCTGTTTTTTTTAGTTTGTACCAGGGAACTACCAGGCAGGAAGAATTGGCCGACCTGGTGATATGCGAGGAAGATCTTATTACACATTTTCTGATAGGTATCGTGCGGCTGCATGATTAAGACATTTATACGTTTGTGACATAGTTTAGAGCTGGTTCTTGTCCTTAATGGAAAGCCATTTATGCTGTCTCCTTACCTCAGAAATATGTTCTCTCCTTTATACACAAGAGCAGTCCTTAGAGCATTAATTAGCAAAATGTGGAGTTTATCAACATCGTACTTGCTTGCACCTAAGCAGAGTCAGTTGCAATAATCCAATTTTGACAGGATGAGGGCTCTGGCTAGGGTAAGACAGTTCTCTTTAGAGAGAAGGGGTTTGCAGACTTGTATCAATTTACAAGTATATGCTGTTGCGGAGGCCGTGGCATTAATTTGTTTGAGTTGGTTAAGTGCTGAGTCGAGGTAAAAAACTACGGTTGTTACCTCTTTTTCCACTGTAATGTTGCTCCCTGTCAATGTTAAAGGAAGCATAGTTATTGCCAAGTGTGTTCAAGTTGGCTGGGGAACCTAGAATCTGGAGCTCTGTTTTATCGTCATTCAGGCAGAGGCCGTGGGTGGCCATCCATGCCTGAATAATTAGATACATTTTATTCACTAGCTTTACATCTATGTCAACGTTTCCCGTGAGAGGTAGGAGGATCTGGGTGTCATCTGCATCATTAGTGTAGGTGACACCCAGATGATCCAGATCATCGAACAGGGACTTGGTGAAGATGTTGTACATTGTCAGTGACATGCAGGAACCTGGGGGAACTCTGCATGTTATTGGGATCGGGTAGGGGAGAAAACATTCATGGTCCTGTTATTTAGAAATGATAGGCTCCAGTCTACAGCGACCTGAGAGAAATGGGCTGCTGTGGCCGGGTGATTACATAACACTTTGTGGTCGAACAAATCAAACGTGGCCGATAGGTCCAAAAGTAGTAGCAAAGCAATTTTCCCTTTATCTTTGAGTTCGTCAATCTGGGTCTTTAGATCGATCAACGCTGCTTGGGTATCATGTTGTAGCCTAAAGCCACATTGTCAAGTCCCCAAGAGATGATTGGTTTCCAGGTATTCCTGGATCTGTAGGTATGCAACCGTGTCTAGTATCTTCAGTAAGAACGGGACTGTTGTAATTGGCCTGTAATTAGTGGGGATAGTAGGGTCCGAGGATTGTTTTTGTAGGAGGGGTAGGACCCATTAACGTTTCAGATACAGTATGAGAGTGTAGCAGTTACTCAAAAGAACACGAAAAGAAAGAAGCAGCTTGTACAATCTATGGTTCAGAGCACTTTTGAAAATATGAATTGGGCTGTTTTGACCCTACTAAAAAACCTGGGGGGGGGCGATACTAGCACCTTAGCGGTGCCTCCTTGTGGAACAGACATGGTTTTGCTGGTCAATATTACCCTAACCGATGCCCCGGTTGTTGAACACAACCCAGTAGTCGTAGAAGGGGCCCCTGATAAACCTTGTGGAACATTCACAGAGGTGCACCCAGCTACAGCGCTAGACAAAGCCCTTGGTCTTGTACACAATGCACTAACCGCCTGTCTAGCCAATTTTCCACAAACATCTGTCAATTTTCCACAAACATCTGTCAAGCCCTGATCCGGAAATATCCCAAATATTAAACACATCAGAGGAGCCTGAAAAGTTATGAATAGCAACTAGCGAGTCGCGGCAAGCCCCCCCATTAAAAAACTAAAAAACACTCGAAACAAGCCCCCACAGACATCTGCTCTGGAAGACTGCATCAACTTAAAAACACAGCCATTGTAAAACCCGTTGTTACAGACAAACCGATTGTTCAAAATGGTAGCAGATATTTGTTTTGACAAACCTCTAAAAACAGGAGACAAAACTTAAAATGTGCCATATGTTGAGTGCAGTAATGTCAACTATTTAAAATCTTTAAAACCCACTTATTTATATTCAGATGTGATTGAGCTACCACCCACAGATATCAACGGCCCAGTGTATTTGGAAAGGTGCCACCTTATCAAAGAAGTTATAAAGTATTTGCAGCCTTGGGGCATTGCGAGGAATTTAGATTCATAAGCTTGGGCCCTCTCTAGGTCATGGAATAAGAGTTATAACAGAGGCTGTGGAAAACGTGGTTCGGCAGATAGTGGAAACTGTTGGACCAATGATTTAGTTCAAATAAGAATGGAGGCTCACGGTTTAAATCGACCCTTGTTTACAAGGCGATCACATCATGATACTTTTTGCTTTTTTCAGTTTTTGGAAAATTTACAAAGACTTTTGCAGAGGATAACTAAGATTGTGTGCTTTGCGCTGCTGAAAATCATTGCGTTAGTTGTCAGGCCACGTTCTGTCAGTGCTTTTAAGCCTTTGAGCAAGATTCTGCACAGCCACATCATAAAACCTAAAGGCCGTTGGTTATTAAACTTCGATCACAGCCCCCTAAAGCTCTGCCTGGCATCTAGTCTTCTAGTTTTATGTAAACCGCAAAGCATAACAGACACTGATATACATGCAAACGCTTTGCAAGTGCACAAAGAGTTAGAAAATACCAACAGGCAATGGGGTAGGGTTTAGACAACTGAATCTCTTTGAGGAGTGTTTTAAAAGACCCATTAAAAAAAATACATTTTAACAACACTGTGTGGCAATATTTCCTGCTAACGGCTAAAACAGCCAGGAACACTTTATATGTTTTATACCACGACAACCAATGTTTATGGTGTATTTAATCTAAAAGGTTTTCTGGGGGCTAAACATCTCTGTCAGCATTTTCATCGCATTTCCAAAAAGAAACATAGACACAGTTGCCAATACTGCGACAGAAAAGAATGTCAAACGCATAAGGAAAACCCTACAAAATGCCTTTAGGTGTCGTGCATTTGCGAGGTCACAGGCCTATCTAGACACACACACATTCAAACGGCGGGTTTTGGGATGACCGTATGTGAGCCGCGCATTGATTGTCCAACGTGCAAAAAAGTCTTCCCGAGAGTCACAACTGTGTTGGGGTGATTTGTAAAGTTTCCATTGTCAACAAGGCTAAACACCTCTGTTACATGACGCCCGGCAGACTTAAGAATAAAATGGAGAACTACATAATATATGACAATGAGGTCCGCCAAGAGAATAACCCATCAACCAAACTGTATCTATGCCAGACATCTAACAGGGGATAGCTATTGGGAATATACAGAGGATGACTGTATGGATACATCTGTAAGCACTTTTGTAACAAGCATCTTCACGGGTTATACCTTTCTAGCCCATAATTCCAAAGGATATGATTCATACTTTGTGTTCAGACAGTTATTTTGGGAAACAATTTAAATAAAACTTATCACCAAAGGTGCTAAGCTAATGGTCATCTTTGTGGTACTTCTACAAATACGTTTTATTGATTCCTTGAACTTTTTACTCATGAAAGTTAGCAAACTTCCAAAGGCATTTAGTTTCCCTGGTTCAAGTGGTTTCTTTTCTTTGCTTCTTAACACTGCCGCTAATCAAAACTACATTGGCCGGATCAATACAGGGTTCAATACATGATGTCTAATGAAAAAGAACAGTTTATGTCCTGTTATAAGGCACATTAGGACAACGTCTCTGACTTTCGCCAGGAGTTAAGGGCCTACTTTGAAGATGATGTCAACATTTTAAGACAAGCTTGTAATTTGTTTAGGGACGGCATCATTCTAATGACCCGTTGTGAAACACCTATAGGGTGGAATACACGTGTCATATATCAAAACCTTTTCAAAATATCTCCCTGGCTATTTGTTGTTTGCATATATTCAGACAGCTATAACTAAAACCGGAAACAATAGCGCTGCTGATGCCCCATGATTCATTTCACGGTCGACAAAAAACGATCCATCATTCCTATGACGTAAGCAGCTGCATATCACAAACAATGAAACAGCTTTTCTGTGTTGCCGCTATGCCGTAGAATATCCAACAACTTCAGACAACACAAATATATTCATAGCAGCGTTCATAACCGCTCACGCCCACTTAAAACTGTTTGCTGTAATGGAGCATTTACAAGAACAGGTTCTGTATAGCGATACCGATAGCATTATTTTTGTCATCCGCCCCAGGGATGTCAACCCGTACACCTGCAATTATCTAGGCAATCTGACTTCTGAGCTAGCTCCCGAAGAATACATTGTGGAGTTCATATCTGCGGGGACCAAAAGCAATGCTTATTGCACATCCGTAGGAACCATCAACATAAAAGTAAAAGGTATAACGTTAAATGTTAACAACACAGCTCAAACACATTTTGACAGTTTAAAAGATCTGGTGCAATCCTTTCTACAGGGAGATGCGTGTGACATCACACAGTCTATCGCTGTTACACCTCAGTGTATTGTGTCTGATAAAAAACAGTGGGAAATTAGCACTGTCACTCTATAAATGACGCTCCAGGTTGTGTTTGATTTAATTATTTTAATTGTTATTGTTACAACATGCCTAATACCATAACTGAGCTTGGATTCTGAGCACCGATCTGAGATTTGAACCTATGTTGCTCTGTGTGGTCTTGCTTCCAAGACCAGCACATTGCCCCTGTGCTATCCTCCTTTCACAATTTAAAAAAAAAGCACTGACAGCAGATGGGTTGTCACACCCCTATGGCTATTGAATCTTTTAACAAGAACCTCTACGAACCCTGCGCTTTTTGACAGTGCTTCTGTAGTTTTGAATATTTGCATTTTCATGTTTATTTATTATATTACATGAAATGTTTTTATACATGTATTTTTCCTTTCTGTATTAAGTATATCTTTTCATAAATAGAATATTTTTACAATTCATAAACTGGTATTGTTCTTTATTACGTGGTCCTATTTACTATATGTATTTTAACACACATCACTTTTAAACATTAATTTAGTTCATACGTGTAATGCTATATTGTGCTTGGGGCCATCAACTTTTAGGGAGACTGGTTTTAATTGCGATGTAGAATTCTGTTATTTTCAAATGTTGACTTTTTTATTTTCACAGGCGTTGTTATCAACTATTGACATCTGTATGTCATCATATATTTCTGCTACTTTCATACAGGCTGTGTTTTCCCACAGTACACAACTAGGTTTTATAAAAAAACAGATTTGTATTCATATTTAGAACATGTATTTTTATTCAGATTTTATTCACATTAAAAAACTCAAGTTATCACGATCTTCTGAGATTCACATTTCAATGTATTATCAATTGCTTCATACACAGATAGTCTTTCACGGTGTAGATAAGCAGATATACATAATATAGAGACAGTCCACAAACATTCATAATGTTTTCTGTCAAACAACCAGTGCATTTAACGCATCAAAAACCTTGTTTCAGGCTGGCCACATTTACGCGCAATAAAGGCCTGACTGGCGACCATAAATCGCTGTAATCTCCTTTGTGATGCTTTTGCCAGTAGTTGTCCATTAGTGAATGATGGATGTTGCTGCATATGTTTGTGATGCATAAAAGATTGCTACATTTCCTTCTGTATATTACTGTTGGTGCTTCCAGATGTCCAACAGCCTATAGAGCCTCATTACGAGTGTGGCTGTAATTCCGGGGTAAATCTGCGGCAAATGAATTACTGTTACCGCCACTTGGTCTGGCGGAATTTCCGCCTGATTACAAGTGGTGGTAGTGGTGTAAATCCCCATTTATCTTGGGTCCATTGGATCCAATGGGGCTTTTGGGGGGGGAATTACCAGAGTGGAATTACAGCCACAGTAATTCCGCCGATTCTGCTGATTTTTAGGCGTTGATTGGCAAGATTTACCTCCAGGGTTTTGCTGGAGGTAAATCTTTCACTCAAAGCCAAAACACATAATTTGGCATAGTGGTAAAATTGGAGGTTACTTTGTTAGCTCAAATTTTACCACTTACTGTGATTCTCGAAATAAGGTCCATAGTAGCCAGCCGCTCTTTAAGTATATCCAGCAAAAATCGATGTACACACCCAACAGCTAGATTCACATTAAATGAATCACTTTTCAGCAGATGTTCCTTTTTTATTTCCTGCAAATAAGCACAAATACATGAGAAAACATCAACAGTCTCAGTCCTCATAGTTCAGTTTATGGGGTTCCATGCACATTGCTCTAACATACTGTTTTTGGTATACTTTATTCCCCCATTTACAAACTGTTTTCTCAATAATGCTTCTAACACATATTGGGCAGCCCTGTCTAAATTGCTTCATTTTCAAAAGGGGGTTATTCATGTTTGTATAACCCACAGTGTTTTAGATGCAAATCTCTCCACCCTTAGCTGTGTTATTGACTTTCTATATGGCATTTAGAGCTCAGTATGTGACATGTTGTACATAGCAAATTATCTGTGTAAGCTTTTTCCAAACATGTGTGAGAATCCTGTCAGGGTCATTAATTCTGTGCCCTGAGCACCATCTGTGAAAGTGTTGTTTTAAACATGTTTTCACAGAAACTGCCGTAAAACCTTTGATAGCCAGCATATTGATCCAGGTCACAGCTACTATAACCATATACTTTTTGTTATGCTATCAGTTGCCATTGTAAGTGAGGAAGGGTCTCCCAGGTCCCCCTTCATTCCTGTTAAGAGTGCACATGATATGCTCATTCTGTGGCTAACCACGTGCCTCTGGCCAAAGTTTATGGTACCCATTGAATGACACATAACAGTGCATGGCATGTACGCCACAAGAATCCATTTTGTTTAGTCACAGACTCCATGTTACATTAGGCCGCACGTAAACGCTAAATGCCAGCCTGCATCTCTCCCCTTCAGTGTTCGCGCACAGTCAGCAAGCCAACCCCCCACCTCCTCACCCCTGCCATCTCTGCTGCTGTCCTGTTCTCACGGAAGCCTGGGTATGAGAAGTATCAAATTAAACACTGCCCTGTGAATGACCGGGCTGGAGCCTGGTGCTGGAAAAAAAACATTTGTCTCCACAAACCAGCCTTGCATCCACAGACCCCATTCAAAGAAATATAGACTACAAGCCCTCTCACCCCAAAGTCTTTTTGATGTGACTGTTGCATACCCCTCATCTGTGTGCCACCCCAGTTCACCCCCAGCACTAATCCTATGTATTATCATATATTCTTCTCGTACTAACAAATAATAAACCATTCCCTCTTGAGATCTAAAGGAACACTTGATGAATGTGTCAATGACATATTGTGAATAGATTAGGCACCTGGCCCCATGTAGTCTCAATTTTATTGTCCAGGTCAAATGTCTAATAATGTAATTCTTAAATGTCAAAATGTATAAATAATGTTCAAAGCATGTGTGGCCATAAGGGCAAATGTCAGATAGTCTACATCAACACAAGGTGGACATCGTCTGACCCTGCACCACTCCCAGATGAGCCAAGCTGACCTGCGTGCTCCACGAAGTAACCGTCTCAACAGCAGCCAATCGGGGAGCACCACCCCTACAGTTTGGATACAGTCCTGTCACTTTCATCTAATGACTGCAACTTTATGTATCCCCTATAGCACGTTTCTGTAATATAGCGTGTATTCTCTGATGTTTGGGCAAAGCACTCTCGGAGTAAGCAGAGTTCTCTGCGTGTCCCATTTTACTTTTGTCTTATACTTCACCTGCACTTGGTCCTGGTCTCATTCCCTGCTGGGGTGTGTCCATTAGTGTCTTGCATTTGGTTATTTTATTTTAATGTGTGGGGAATGCCTGCTTTCATTTGGTGACCCAGAGATGTGATTATGTCCCTCCGGTCCTTTTGGCATGACACGTCCCCCGGCCACAGCGGAGAGATCCACGGTGCGCCTCAGTCAAGGCTGCCCACCTACGGCAACTGGTACACTTAGACGTGCGCACAAGTAGGCCAGAAGGTTCCACGGGTACCGGCTTTGCAAATGCCCATTTGTACCACTCGCCGGAGCCGGGTGTGGCCATTGAGCGTGGGGCGGCACCTTGACAGACCGGGTCCGGAGGCTCTCAGATAAGACAGACATGTGAGTATCAAGTGCGGGAGACCATAAAAGTAGATGGGAAGGGAAAGGCACCTTTTGTTTATACATATATATATATATATGTCTTTTTTGTTTTTTCTTTTGCATATGGCCATTAGGAGTACATAAAGAGGATAAGAGGTGAAAAGAGGTACGGGAACCTAGCTCCGCGAGGGGATAGAAGGCGACGCTGCATAGTACTATCTCGAATAGTACAGGGATTAAGTGATGACAAAGTGAATAAAGTAGGAGTCTTGTGCAAATGCTATCTTCTTCTTTTCTTTTCTTTTCCATTTCTTATACATCCGAAGGTGGTCCGCAAGGGGCCAGGATACGGGTGAGTGCCTGGGAAAAGTAGAACTACAGGGAAATAGGGGCCCCTCAGTAGGCAAGGTATAGGTATATATAACACTTAATCAGGTATGTTCTGTTTAAATATGGTTTCGCAATGACAAAGTGAAATAAATGAACTATAAGAAAAGGTATTCTGGTGAACAGTATTGTGGTTATTGTGGTGAAAAGAAGTATTGTGTTTTTTCTGACCCTGGCAGGAGTATACATTAGGCCATTTACTTTTTGCATATAAACACAAGCGGTATTAGCTAAGGCACAAAGGGGCAGAAACGCCGCTCATGCATATCTGTCAAAATCCACCAGGGTATAGTGAAAACATTTTTAAAATACCATGACCAGTGGTGCACGGAAATGAAAGGTGAAGGTATGCCCCAGGTATGGGCCGAAGGTGGGTCGTTTGACAAATCAAAATTAGACATGGTGGAGAAATACTTGTTTATTAAGTATAAAGGCAGACAGCTACAAAACAGAAGAGAGATATTGGACTTGTGGAGACTATTTGAAGTAGTGACCCCGAGTAAGAGTAAGGTTCAAGGTACGGCTCCCCAAGCAACAAGTGGTAGTGAGAGTGAGGGGGAGGGGGAGAGTAAGGAAAAACCAATAGAGCATGTGCGACTGTACCCAATGCTGACAAAGCCTGCAGAAGGATACAGCGACCCCACGTATGTTGCAAAATCAAACACATCTCCCGTGCCGCAAGCATCAGCCCCAGCCCCACCCGTATGACCCAAAAGACTAATTTGGACAGTCATGCCCCCCTCCAGTAGTGATAGGACAGTTAACCCAAGATTTGGAAACACGATTAAGTATGACGCAAACAGAATTACTGAGACTCAGAGGTCTATGTGAACAAAACTCACACACCCAAAGAGGTGAGAGAACGCAGTCACCCCTGGCACATGACACATCAGCAAATACAGTGGTGGAGAAGAGGAATAAGGTAGAGATTTTATTATGAATTAATGACATTCCTACTAGGAAGGATTGCAGGTAAGTGCGGATCAAGAAGGTGGGCTATCTGAACAAGAGGAAGAATACTGGAGTGATCTAGATGAGGATGAGGAAGGAAGCAAAGAAGACGAAGCGGTAGGTGGGGTGTCAGGGAGAGCGTCCCTGTTCGTGGTCTCATCACACAGCAAGGATGGAATAGAGGAGGGATGGCAGGGGAGATTAAGAAGTAGAACAGGGAAGGGGCCAGTAACAGGAAAGAAAGGGGGAAAGGTGAGTATGGGAAGAGGGAAGAGTAAGTTACAGATGCCACCGATACACAAAGTTGCAGGAAGGCCACCTTATGTTCCGTGGGCACAGATGGATAAGGCAAACGTATTAAAGACATTGCCTTCGCTTTCCGGGGGGGCGAGCAAGTGGATATATGCATTTGAGAAAAACACTGCTGGGGTCCCTTTAGCCATTGGAGATGTTAAGAGTTTGCAGGTCTCTGCAGTAGGCAACCAAGCAAATAGAGTGTGGGTGAAGGCGAAATTCCCTGGGGTCACATTGGATTGTGACTGCATGATGGGGCATCATTTAACACAGTAAGGGCCCAAGTATGGGATGCAATGGGGGACACATTCCCGGATACTCCTGATTTACAATGAGTAATGTAGTGCACTATGGGGGAGGACGAGGATGCTTCAGCTTACATTCTTCAGGTGCAGGACATGTGGAGAGCAGAGACAGGCACGGCTTGGGGCCAATCCACCTCTCTTTTCTACTTCATAATCAAGAGAGGCCTCCCAAACGAAGTACAGAAGGCTCTGGATAAAATAGCTGGGATAGACGCAGCATCATAGTACACCACTGTAGACGGATCAAAGAGAGGGAAAGAGATATAGTGCAGAAGAGGTTGGCAGACAAAGCCAAATTAGTACAGACAAAATTGGTGAAGGTCACATCAGTAGCTGCCGCCCTACCTGCAGAGCGGCTGGTCGATAGAGAGGAGGGGCAAATAGCAATACAGACTAGAATGGCAGCAAATTGGGCAGCAAATGGACAAGAGCAATGGGCAGGAGAGGAACAGTATGGAGGGCCACAATGGCAAGGAAGGGGCAGAAGGGGACAAAGAGGTGGGTGCAGGGGGTCAAGAGGCGATACACAGGACAAGGACCTAGAGAAGGAGGGCAAGGAACATGTTGGAATTGTCGGAGGTTGGGACACTTCTCGAGAGAATGTCAGAGTCACCCTATGGCACCCTACTAGAACGAGCACCATTATGGCCACCCCCAACCCGGCAGCCCACATGGTGTGCCTATGGGTGGATTCAGATGCAAAGAACAAGCAGATCCCCGGTATGCTTATCAACAAAGGGCACCCCCGTGAAGCGTGCAGCAACACCCCTAATCATAGAACCACATAACACATACATGTGGTAACCCATTTGCCACCACCGCAAACAGAGCACCGGCACCCTTTAGGGGGACAGCAGTAGTGGGGGACAATATTTTCAACAACCATGATACAATGAGGCACCCAGTATAGGACAGCCCACAGAAAGCATTTGCATGTCCAGTACTATCAATGACCCTTCACGCAGAAGAGGATCCACTGGTGAGGGCGGAGATAGGAAACAAATAATTCATCTTTATGGTGGATTCAGGAGTGGAAAAATCGTGTCTAAAAGAAGGCACTTTCGAATAGAAAAATTGAGACGCAGGGATTTTCTGGGGCAGTGGTTGAGGTTCCATACACAGAAGATTTAGATGTAACAGTGGGGGGGGGGACAGTGCGAGCACCCCTGTTATTTTATGAAGACCCGCCCATAAATTTGTTGGGAAGTGACCTCCTCAACAAGCTTAATATGACAATATCCTTTATGTAAAGAGGCATAGTGTGTTCAAGACCAGGGATATGTGCAATGAGGGCCATGTTGCTTATGCCCACACAAGGTAATGAACTGACAACACGCGGGATACCCATTGACCCAGACATGTTCGTGCAAGGGATACAGGTGCTGGCATGGGTGGTACCAGAGATAACACGCTAAGAGTGGCGAATACCATCAGAATTTGTACTTCACACGTAGCAACACCAGAGGTGGTGCCCAGGTCGATAGTGTCCATTGACTTGCACAGTTGTTAGGCAGAATTATATGCAGTACCCTTTGGGAACACCACACACAATTAAGACTACAAGTGACAGTACACATTCACCTTTGGTACAAACCTGTTCTGCACAGTAAAGTGGTAGCGATGGCTGAGCAGCCAGACTTGTCTCTAGAGCAAGTGAGCAATATCAATAGTTACACAAAGAACAGCAATTACTATGATTCAAACAAACACTGACTAAAGGTTTCTGATTAAAAGAATATACATTTATTTACACATCAGTTATTAAACATTTCACTATTATTAAGCAGTAGAAAAAATTACGTTACTAATACACTACACCGCACTCAAAAGATTCTGGACAAGTTAAGCTCAAAAAAGTGTGAGAAAAAATGGCACTCCAGCAATTTAAAAGGGAGGGAAAGACAAAGTTTAGGCAGAAATTGAGCAGCACCAACAAGTAAGTAGAGCAGGGCAATCTAGCAAAAGGAACTACAATGAGGAAATCAAATTCAAGGGACCTGGCCCAAAGTCAATGGAAGAAAGTCTTTGCTCAAGATCACACGGTTCAGGGTAGTTTGCGGTTAAGTCTTTGCCAAGAGTTCAGAATGAAGTTGGTCAGACGAAAAGTTACTTTAAAGAATGGAGAAGGACAAGCCCTTGGATTGGCGAAAGGTTTCATACACTTTCAAAGTGGCTGGACAAAAACAAACAAACGGATTTGAACAGTACCTCAAATGAAGAAGAAGGCTGTAGATGAGGCGGATGTTCCTGGCAGGTCCTGCAGGTTCACGGCTCCTGAAGCAGCTGTCAGACTGACACGAAGTAGGAAGACTGGAGGGTCCTGCACTGCCCAGGGAAGAAACCAGCAGTAGAGCAAATCAATGAAAAAAAAGTACGCTACTTAAAACGTAAGCAGGGTCAGCTCCTCCTGGCTATCCGGTTCACTGTAGCTCTGTGAAGCAAATTCGACCAGAGAAGGGAGACCTGGTGAGCAGTTTGGTGAAGTGGTTGTTCCCACCAGCTCAAGGGGAGGAGATTCTTGGAAAATCTTCCCTGTCGTTGGAGTATGAAGATTCAGACCTGCAGCAGGGCTTCACCGAATGGTTCAGTCGTTGTAGGGGTCCTCTTCTGTCAGCTCCTCTTCAGTTCTTTCATTCCAGTGGCGACTCTGACTTCCAATCCCAAGAGACCTGCTTTTTATGCAGTTTACCCCCATGCACACAGCCTGGCTGTCAATCACATAGCAGGGTGGCTGTCCCGCCGGGTCAGTCACCTCAGCCAATCATGCTAGAGTGTGACATGGGTCTCCAAGGAGACCCTGTGCAAGGAGTCTCAAACCCCTCCCTCACATCCTGTCCCCCTCAGACATTCAGGCGCCTAAGGAGGGCTTCTGTGCAGAAGCCCGCGAAAGGACGGTGAACAAAGGAATCAATCCGTGGTTTGGTGCGCAGAGAAGAACACGAGAAAGACTTTTACAAAAAGAAATGGTGAATAAACCCAGCCGGAACTGTACAAAAATCCATATGGACCAGCGGGTTTAAGTTTAAGGCTACTAAGATAGCCTAAAACACTACCAGGTTTATTTAAAACAACCACGGTAGGAAATATAGGGTAGTTACCACTGCCACCAGACAAGACTTAATGAAAAGGGAAGGAAACAACGTTCCATGAGAAACAGATAAAAAAAAGGGATGACTATTAACCCTTTCCAGGACTCTATGTAAGATAGTTTGTACTGGATATGTGAGATTAAAGACTAATAAAGTCAATGGCAACTTTACATGTTTCCGGGAGACAGTAATGAGTCCAAGAAAAATGGAGTCGGAGTTGGGAAGTCTCAAAAAGACAATGCTGTGTCACTGCATTGAAGGTGCTTTGTAACACACATTAAAAGGTAATGCTTATGGAGTAGGTGAAGATCCACAGTCAAAGAACACATACAAATGTAAAACACACACAACAAAACACATGTAAGAGTGGGAAAAAAGGCTCACACTCTTACAAAGTGAAACATATAAATCCTAGAAATCCAGCAAAGCTGCTGAGGGATTCAGTAGGTAAGGGGAATTAGCCAATCTGGATAATTCTCCCTAACAACGGTGTGAAGGTGTCCGTGCAGAGAATAGCTGTGATAGGATTGGACATGCATGTGTGTGAGTGGCGGACAGTGCTGTGTATAGACCTCAATATAGCACTGGACAAAATATCAAACAAGGAACTGTTCACTGACAATGGCCCTCATTACGACCCTGGTGGTAAGTGAAAAACGATGGCGGTAAAGAATTACCAGCATCGTTTACAGCTCCGGCCGATTCTGACCCGATAAAGCGCTATTAGCGGCACCGTAATTAACAGTGCCGCTAAAAGCGCCAAGGGCGCGGGCACGCAACCTCCCATGCCGTAAATTCTGGCATGGCATAAAGTGGGGAGCAATATGAGTCGCGCGGACATGCAAGTAACACCCTTGTGAAGGCCGTAAAGTACCTTACCGCCATGGTGCAAATACCGCCATCGCGGACCAACCGTAAACGGCCATGTGCAGTGTTCCCAACTGCCACAGGAGCACACAATCAGCACAGGTGGAGGCAATACAGACTGGGCAAGCACAAAAGGAGCACACTCCACCCCTTCCCACACCCAGTCACACTCCACAATGATTCCAATACTATTAGCAAAGCTGGGGCTGGAGGACCTGATTGCAGTGGAAGTGCTACAACTACAACAACAACAACAACAGGCAGCACAGAGGAGACACAGGAGGAGAAGGAGGGCAAGGCAGGGCCAGCATGCCCCACCAGCACAGCCAGTGGCACCATGCAGGTAGCCCTCAATCCGACGCATCAGAGCCAGTCCATTCAACCTAGCCGCTGAGCAGATCCACACCCTGTACCATCTGGCCTGGGACACCATCACCACCATTGTGGACATGATACATGACGACATTGTCAGCCTGATTGAAACACGCACCGCCATCCCGACCCCTACTGAAGGTAGTGTCTGTGCTCCACTTCCTGGCCACAGGCACCTACCAGCACACAGTGGGGCACTTGCATGGCATTTCACAACCATTATTCTCACGCACGCTGAACCAAGTGCTTGATGCTCTCCTCAAGCATACAGACAACCACATTTCCATACCACGGTCTGCCCAGGAGATCTCAAACACCAAAGTAGGTTTCAATTCAATGGCCGGCATACCTGGTTGCATTGGTGCCATCGATTGCACCCATGTGGAATTGGTGGTCCCACATGCCATGGAGGTAGCGTACCGCAACCGTAAACTATACCACTCAATCAACGTGCAAATGGTATGTGACTCGAACAGGATCATCAAACATTGTTGTGCCCGATTCCCCGGATCAACCCATGATTCAATGGTCCTGCGGAACTCCACAATACCACGCTACATGGAGCGACATATAGGGCAGAGATCCTGGCTTCTCGGTGAGTCGCATGTTATGCCCATGGAAATGTGATGTGGGTAGGTGATTGAGGTATCTATGCATACTTCACCTGGCTGAGATGGGGGGGTGCATACTTCACCTGGCTGAGATGGGGGGGATGCATACTTCACCTGGCTGAGATGGGGGGAGAGATGCATACTTCACTTGGCTGAGATGGGGGGGAATGTATACTTCACCTGGCTGAGATGGGGGGGAGATGCATACTTCACCTGGCTGAGATGGGGGGGGGATGCATACTTCACCTGGATGAGATGGGGGGGAGATGCATACTTCACCTGGCGGAGGTGGGGTGGGAGAGATGCATACTTCACCTGGCTGAGATGGGGGTGAGATGCATACTTCACCTGGCTGAGATGGGGGGAGAGATGCATACTTTACCTGGCTGAGATGGGGGGGAGATGCATACTTCACCTGGCTGAGATGGGGGGGGAGATGCATACTTCACCTTGCTGAGATGGGGGGGGAGAGATGCATACTTCACCTGGCTGAGATGTGGGGGGAGATGCATACTTCACCTGGCTGAGATGGGGGGGATGCATACTTCACCTGGCTTAGATGGGGGGAGAGATGCATACTTCACCTGGCTGAGATGGGGGGAGATGCATACTTCACCTAGCTGAGATGGGGGGAGATGCATACTTCACCTGGCTGAGATGGGGGGGCATGCGTACTTCACCTGGCTGAGATGGGGGAGATATGCATACTTCACCTGGCTGAGATGGGGGGGAGAGATGCATACTTCACCTGGCTGAGATGGGGGGGGTGCATACTTCACCTGGCAGAGATGGGGGGGATGCATACTTCACCTGGCTGAGATGGGGGGAGATGCATACTTCACCTGGCTGAGATGGGGGGAGATGCATACTTCACCTGGCTGAGATGGGGGGAGATGCATACTTCACCTGGCTGAGATGGGGGGTGATGCATACTTCATCTGGCTGAGATGGGGGGAGATGCATACTTTACCTGGCTGAGATGGGGGGGGAGATGCATACTTCACCTGGCTGAGATGGGGGGGAGAGATGCTTACTTCACCTGGCTGAGATGGGGGGGGATGCATACTTCACCTGGCTGAGATGGGGGGAGAGATGCATACTTCACCTGGCTGAGATGGGGGGATGCATACTTCACCTGGCTGAGATGGGGGGAGGGAGATGCATACTTCACCTGGCTGAGATGGGGGGGAGATGCATACTTCACCTGGCTGAGATGGGGGGAGATGCATACTTCACCTGGCTACGAGTGCCAGAGAGAATGGAGCATGCTCATACCCCAAAGCAGTCCAGACTAGACCTGACACATGACCACATAATTCAAGATGTGAGCAGCCCTACCATGTAAATGAAGCAGTGTCACAACCATTCCACAGCCATCTGCATGTGCACTGTACCAAATCAGACCGCATCCCCCTCAACAAAATGCAGCTACAAGCAATGACTATAGCCAATACACAGCACCAAACACCATCAACTGAAAGGACAGTCCCCCATTACTGCGTACAAAGGAGTCGCATTAGGGTCAAATACATCAATACACCACTACACTGACACAGAGGCCCAACTGAATTGGAGGGGAGAGATGCATACTTCACCTGGCTGAGATGGGGGGGAGATGCATACTTCACCTGGCTGAGATGGGGGGAGGGAGATGCATACTTCACCTGGCTGAGATGGGGGGGGAGATGCATACTTCACCTGGCTGAGATGGGGGAGATGCATACTTCACCTGGCTGAGATGGGGGGAGATGCATACTTCACCTGGCTGAGATGGGGGGGATGCATACTTCACCTGGCTGAGATGGGGGGGAGAGATGCATACTTCACCTGGCTGAGATGGGGGGGGAGATGCATACTTCACCTGGCTGAGATGGGGGGGATGCATACTTCACCTGGCTGAGATGGGGGGAGGGAGATGCATACTTCACCAGGCTGAGATGGGGGGGGAGATGCATACTTCACCTGGCTGAGATGGGGGAGATGCATACTTCACATGGCTGAGATGGGGGGAGATGCATACTTCACCTGGCTTCGAGTGCCAGAGGGAATGGAGCATGCTCATACCCCAAAGCAGCCCAGACTGGACCTGACACATGACCACATAATGCAAGATGTGAGCAGCCCTACCATGTAAATGAAGCAGTGTCACAACCATGCCACAGCCATCTGCATGTGCACTGTACGAAATCAGACCGCATCCCCCTCAACAAAATGCAGCTACAAGCAATGACTATAGCCAATACACAGCACCAAACACCATCAACTGAAAGGACAGTCCCCCATTACTGCGTACAAAGGAGTCGCATTAGGGTCAAATACATCAATACACCACTACACTGACACAGAGGCCCAACTGAATTGCATGACACCATTTGTCATGCATAGTGAGATCATCATGAGGCTGATATCAACGGTGCCAGGATGAAAGCATACAAATTACTGGACATCTGCCAAACCACAGAAACAACCGCTGTGGACTAACACAGTGCATGGGCACTCACAAGGAACTGGACCCACCTGCGCCCACTAGTTGATGGCATGCAAACCAGTCCATAAGAGGAATACACACATAGCAGTCACATCGTGTGTCTCCATTCATGCATTGAAATGGGGTTGAAATTAAGAAATAAATGCATGCCATGGTGTCACTTAATGAGGTCAAATATGATGTGATATCTTACACATACATTGTTGCCCACATGCAGGTGATCCAGGCTATCCCTTGAAGAGTTGGCTTCTTACCCCAGTCCGGAACCCACAGAACAGGCACGAGGAGGACTATAATCGTGCCCATAACCGAACCTGTGTGGTGATTGAGCAGACATTTGGCCTCTTGAAGGCACGGTTTCGCTGCCTCAGCAGGTCTGGTGGGGCACTCCTGTACCACCATGAGAAGGTGGCAAAGATTGTCATGGCATCGTCATGCTACACAATATGGACATCAGACGGAATGTGCCCCTGCCCCCTGACGCTGAACTGCAACCACCTGACGAAGAGGATGGGGAGGGTGGGGATGGGGCAGCACCTCAGGGAGGAAGCGATGCACAGGAGGGACGTGCCATGCGTCAGACTCTGATCAACCAATGTTTCTAGCGCACATGGACGGGGGGTGTTACATGGAGATGGCATTCGGGGCACTTGGTGTGTCAGGGACATGGACACTGTAGACTGTTAACCAATAAAGCACACGTACGCAATAAGCAATGTCCACACATGTGAATTATGAGTAACCAAAATGTGTATTGAAGAAGCATAACTAAGTGAACAAGCCCTCCACCCCACACACCCACTCCCCCCTCCCCCCTCAACTCCCCAACACACCCACTCCCCCTTCCCCCTCAACTCCCCAACACACCCACCCCCCCTCAACTCCCCAACACACCCACTGCCCCCCCCCCTCAACTCCCCAACACACCCACTCCCCCTCCCCACTCAACTCCACAACACACACCCTCCCCCCTCAACTCCCCAACACATGGTGTGCAGTACTGTCCACCAGTGGACCACATGGCACCAGTATGCAAGGCTGTGCCTACTGGCATCCCCCTCTTCCAGCACCAGGTGCCCCCCTGTCTGATCACCATAGGTTCCTGCCAGACCTGCGCACAGGGCTGGTCCTGGTGGAACTAGCAGCTGAGGATGTACTTGGTTGCTCGGATGGACGCATGTCCCGCATTGCTGCCACCATCTCAGACAGTACGTGCCGCACTGCGGCCAGTTATGCGCATATGTCCTTTGAGCTCGACTCTATTGCTGACTTCAGGGAAGCAGAACATTCATGGATGTCCTCCCTTACACTACCGCATTCAGTAATGTGCTGTGTCAAGAGGCCAGTGAGCTGCTGCTGGTGCCTTACAATGTCCTGGATCCCCTCTTGAGTGTTTGGGGCTGGGGTGGATGTTTGAGGGGTGCCCAAAATATTGTGTTCCTCGTCCACAGTTGTGGGTGGGCTGGGAGTTGCCAGCCATGAGTTAGCCAGAGACAGCCCGTGCATGCTGGTGTCGGGCAGGCTGAATGGGGACACGTGTGGGGAATGCAGGGGGCCAGTGGGGGGAGTTGCAACATGCAGCACACCCCCTTCCTCATCATCGGAGATTGCTGCTGTGGCAGCTGTTTCACCAATTGTGCTGCTTGCAGCCGATGCAGTCCCTTCTGCCGCCGACACTTGGGTGATGCTGGCTGTTGTGGGCGCCATAGTGGGGGACATAGAGCACATTGGTGCTGTGGCATGTGGTGTGCTCTTGGCCTTCTGATGTCGTAGCGGTTGGCCTATGCCCCTTGAAGTGGAGGGCCGGTGTTGTCCCTCCTCGGCCCTGGCCTTCTTCCCTGGTGTGGCACCGGTGTCCTCATCGGCGCTGTCTGATTGTGTGCCTGTGGGGGACCAAAGGAGGGAGAGGGTTAGTGATGGGTCTACGGGCATTGAGCATGCATTGGGGTGGCTGCATTGATATGGATTGGTAGATGTGTCACATTGGGTGGAGTGACATGCAGGTTGTCTCACTCTTGGGTGGGTGATGCATGGAGGCATTTGGGTTGCAATGGGGTGCATCATGCATGTGGACAAGGTGATGCTCTGCACTGCCTGTAGGCAGTCTTGTGCTTATGTGTCTGATGGACCCTGATATACATCATTGCACTGTCAGTTCATCTGGACATCATCGTGGTGGTATTGGCATTGTTTGATTTGAGACACCTACCTGCATCAGATGATGACGGGGCTCCTCTCTCCATGTCCCCGACTCCCTCTATTGACTCAATGCCTATGGTGGAGGCACATATCTCCTCCCATGGTTGGAGTTTTAGGGGCGACTCTGCACCTCCACCTGTCGCCATCCTGAGGTTTCTGTTTGCCGACAGTATGCTTCTCACACGTAGACGTAGGTCGTCCCATCGCTTTCGGCATTGTTTTGGTGTGCGGGGGTGGTGCCGACAGCACTGATTCACCCAAATCTGCTTTTTACGCAGCAGCGCTGGTCGGGACATTTCAGTTGCAAACACCATGTCTGCATGCTCCTGAAGTGTTTCAGCCAACATGGTGAGCTCCTCTCTGGAGAAGCGCTCCTGGCACAGCCGATCTCCACTTTTTTTCACAAGTTTTGGCATCCTAAATTCAGACAGGTGGTGGTTGAGGTGTGTGGGAGTTCTGGGGGTCGGATGGCTCCTGGTTGTGGTGGATGGCAATGGATTGTGTTTTTAAAGATGGCCGCTGTGCTCTTTCCCGTTCCTGTGCTATGACACTACTTCCGGATCTGCCTATTTACGGTCACCGCTAATAGCGGTTGCCGCTATTTGAGGTGACCGCTATTAGCGGTGACTGCTAATGCCAATGGCTAGGATGCCGGAGGTGCTATTTACACTGCATACGATGCGGAAAGGGGTATTTTTTGACCTTTAGCGGCAGGGCGGTGAGTTCATTACCGGCATGGCGCAAAGCTCGTGCCCGCGAACTGGTAATGGGCCGCTTTTAGTGGTCTATTGCCAGCACAGACACGGTAATTGCGCCATGCCGGTGATGACCGGTACTTACCGCCAGGGTGGTAATGAGGGCCAATGACACTGATGGAGAAATAATAATGGAAATTGCCTTGCCACGTGAATTGATGATACAACATAGACAAGTGACAGTAACCCTCAAGGCCATTGTCAGTGCACCCCTGACATACTTTGATGAAGACATGCAACAGGTACCGTCCATACTATGGACAAACGGGCCCCATGATGCGGGCCTACTACAGGAAGTGATGCCCATTAAGATTAAACTTAAACCCGGCGCAATACTACCCTGTGTTAAGCAGTAACCATTATCGAGAGAGGCAGAGGAGGGGATAAAAGAAACAATATAAGCCATATTAGAGCAAGGGATAATTGAACCCTAAAATTCACCATGTAACACTTGCATTTATCCTATCAAAAAAGCAAACGGCGGGTCTTGGAGGATTATGCAGGACTTAAGGCCTCTCAATGATGTCATAGAAAAAGAATTTCCTCTCTTCCAAAATGCTGCATCCATTTTGTGTAGCATTCCAAAGACAGCAACGTGTTTCACAGTGGTAGACTTTTAAAATGTGTTTTTCTCGGTACCATTGGACACAGAGTCGCAATATTTAACAGCATTTTCCCTCGGGGGAAAAAGGTTTGAGCATTGTAGATTGCCCCAGGGATATTGTAAAAGCCAAGGCATTTTCAACAGGATATTGTATGAAGATTTTGGAAATATTGACATCAAGAGCACTATCATTCAGTATGTAGACGATTCGCTAATTTGTGGAGAGAATGAGGAAGAGTGCAGACACAATTCAATAAAATTGCTCACTCTGCGGGCCCAAAAGGGGTACAAATTAGACAAACAAAAGCTGCAATACTGCCTAAATGAAGTGTTGTATTTAGGACATTTCATATCAAAAGATGGCAAAGGGATAATCCCAGACAGAGCAGCGGTGTGCACAGTAAAGAAAACAAACACAGTGAAGAAAATGCAGAAATTCCTGGGCATGTGCAATTACTGCCATGCGTTGATATTAGATTACGTGGTATACACAAAACCATTGTTGCACACACTTAAAGAAGACCAAAGGGAAAACACAACATTAGTTTGGACCCCCGAAATGAGCACAGCATTTGACACATTGAAAGAACTGATTTCAACAGCACCCGTCATAGCTCCACCTGATTATGATCATGAGTTTTATTTGTTCTCACACTGTAATGGAACACTGATGACAGCAGTACTCACACAAAATAATATCACTAGGGCACAAGCCTCTCGCATACTACAGCGGAACACTTGACGCTGTAATGCAAGGACACTTCACGTGCGAACAGGCTCTTGCAGCCGCCGCGTACGTGATTGAGGAAAGCACCACCATTGTAATGGGGTGTTCAGTGACACTGTTTGTTCAGCACTCACTTTTTGCCATATTTGAAAGAGCAAAATCCATACTGACAACACAAAGAGCCACAGCCATTGAGATCATCCTGTCAAGTACAAACTTACTTATAGTAAGATGTAATACGGTAAACCCAGCCACGTTCCTTATTGAAGATTGCACTGTAGAAGATATGCAAAGTTATTACTGCGCCACATACAAAGGAGAGGATGATGACATGTCCAAAGCAAACGAGAATGCCCTAGAGGAAGGGGAGGTGTACTTTGTGTATAGATCAGCCTCAATAAATTCAGAAACAGGGGGGGGGCGTGGCTAGGAAGCCATGTGAAAGGACGTGTCTGTACGGGGGCTCCCGAAGATCCGTACATTATCCGACTGAAAACCGTGCAAGGACCGATGTAATTTGGCTGAGAATGATATGACTGCGTACATGAATCTCAGGTGAACGTGTGGACACGTTTCGATACGGGCCTGCACCGTGAGAGCGCAACAAGAAGCTAAAAGAAGACCTGGAGGCGAGAGTGCGATGAACGAGAAAATGGCCGCAGCCGCCTAACGAAGGAACAAAGGGGTGCTTGATCTGGGCGCCTGACGGTCGCGCTGGAGCGTGGTGGTGGTGTGGGTGCATGACTCGAGGTGCATCGAGGTCATTAAGGGCACCTAGGAAGGCGCGGACCTGGGAAGGGAGCAGGGCCTGGCCGAAGATACTTTGTAACCGGAGCGTGCGGTGTGACCGGGAACTGTGCCCCGGGCCCTTTATGGCCTAAAGTGCGCCTCAAAGGGTGAGACGCGACCTGGCTTAGCTAGGTAATAGACAAGATGGCCGGGGGAGCCGGAGGACAAAGGAACTTTGTGTCAGAGATGTGGCGATAACGATGGGGCACCCGAAGAGCGCACTGTGACACCCTGCCACGGATAGAAGGACGGGAGCATGTCTAACAAGCCCCTGAGAGCGAAGACCAAACAGCACACGCTCGACGAATACGCTAAAACGCCTCCCGGCCCAGACGGAGCCAAAAGCAAAGATAAAATGCAAGCCAAGGAAATGGCCGCCGGGGGTGCGAACCACGAGGTCCTCGCTGCGATCGCAGACCTGAAAGCGACCTGGGAGACCAAGCTCCAGCTCGCTGTGGCTGAACTGAAGACCGCAATGGAACTCCAGGTTGGGGCAGTGCAGGAGGACATGAACCTCCTAAGGCAGGACGTGCGTACTCTGGCAGAGCGCACAGAGGCTTTGGAGAAAGAATTGGGCCCTACCGCGGCGGACTGCGCCGTGCATATGCGTGAACTCCATGCCCTGGTGCAACGCGTGGGCAATTTGGAGAGTAGGGCGGAGGAGGCAGAAGGACGCGCCCGGAGGAACAACATCCGTATCGTGGGCCTGCCGGAGGGAACTGAGGGCCACAATCCAACAGAATTTATCGAAAACATGCTACTGCACGAGATCACGGGAGGCACCCTGTCGCAGGGTTTTGCGGTTGAGAGAGCGCACAGGGCCTTAACTAGGAAGCCACCGCCGGGAAACCCGCCCAGGCCAGTGATAGCCAAGATCCTTAATTACCGGGACCGAGAAAGGATCCTTGAACACTTCCGCAAGGGAGGCACAATACAACGAGGAGCGGCGAATATAACGGCCTATCCCGATTACACCCTGCAGGTACAGCGCAGTCGTATGAACTTCGGATCGGTGAAGATGAGATTGCGGGAAGCGGGGCTTAAATACATGTTGCTCTATCCGGCCAAACTGAAGGTTTTCTTTCAGGGCAAGCTGCTGTTCTTTGACACCCCGGAGGATGCTATGGAGTGGTTGGATGCACAAAACTGCCCTCAGGAGTCAGATGTTCAGACGGCCGGTGGAAAATAAAAGACGAGATAAGTAACGCTGTAGGCCCGGTCGGGTCATGAACATTGGGACTAGAATATAGTCATTGAACTCGCTTGAGAACATGCGCGCGTCAGGGGTTACGAAACGTGGTCCGTGCACGGACATGGTTGCGAAGTAGAGGAGCCGCCAGAAGCCGCCCTTTACACCCCTTTTTGTGTTTAGTTTAGTCACTGTTAGTGGGGTGACACCCTGTCGGGTTCTCTATTTGGGTTTTCCAAGGAGGACCGAACACAGGGATGCCTGAGATCCAGGGATGGAGCTGGGCAGTTGTTTGGGGTAGGGGTTTGGGGGAGAGTTTTAGTTTTTGTATGAGCCTGGGGGTGAAACCGGGAGTGGGTGTTCGCAAAGTGGGGAGGGATTGCCTCGTATGGGGGGAGGAAACTACTGATAGGCCATGGGAGACCTCAGGATATTAACGTGGAACGTTAGAGGGCTTAACAGTAATCTTAAACGAAATAAAGCCATGTTGTATCTTAAGAGGCAGAAGATAGACGTAGCCCTGTTACAGGAGACACATCTAAAGCGAGAGAAACTGGAGCTGGTAGGGAGGAAGTGGAAGGGAACAGTGGTAGGATCAACGTACTCCGCCTATGCCAGAGGAGTGCTGGTGTGGGTGGCGCCACACGTCCCATTTAAGCTAATTTAGGAGGTTGTGGAGGAGGATGGGAGGTTGGTTATGTAGAGAACAAGGTAGTGTGCATTGTAAACACATACGCGCCTAACCAGGAAACGGCGACATATTTTAGGACGCTGTGCACCAAGCTCAGTGTCGGGATGGGGGGAACGGTGATATGGGGTGGCGACTTTAATTGCGTGTTGAATCCCAAGGAGGATAGGTCGGATGACAAGATGGCTAAGCCCAGTCCGGCGGCTAAGGTATTGCAGACGCTGCTGGCGGATTTAGGCCTAGTGGATGCGTGGAGAGCGAAACACCCGGGCGTGAGGCAATACTCGCACTATTCAGCTCCGCATCTACTGCACACGAGGCTTGATTACTTTTTCGCTACGCCAGACATAGTCGCGGAGTGCGACCATATAGACTACAGGGCGAGAGTCCTCTCTGACCACTCGCCCCTGGTCATGCGATGGCAACTGTATTCCCCACGAGCGCGTATACCAACATGGCGCCTCAGGGTGGAGGCGCTTAAAGACCCTGCCTTCAGAGAGGATATGAGGGAAGAGATAACTGCTTATTTTGAGGTGAATAAAGGGAGCGTTAAGTCGGCTGGCACCTTATGGGAGGCCTTTAAGGTCGTAATGCGGGGGATCGCCATTGCGAAGTCTAAGGGATTGATGGGGGGAGTCCTGGCGGATTTGCATAGAGCTGAGACTGAGCTGGAGGAGGAATTGAAAGGTGGTGGGACAGATGCGGAGGCGGTCTCCAAATTGCAACAGGAGTGTGCGGAACATTGGGACAGGCTCTGTAATTTGAACTATAGAAAGTATATTGAGAGACTGCATGCAGGGGGAGATAAAACGGGCCGACTCTTAGCTTGGCTGTACAAGAGCGAGACCCCACGATCCCCGATCAGATTGGTAACCAATGAAAAGGGGGAGGAGGTAGACACCCAAGAAGGCGTGAACAGGGCATTCGTGGAATACTATAAGGTCTTATACAAAGATTGCGAGGGGGGCAGCCAAGAGGAGATAGACGAAGTGCTGGAAGATGTAGGCTTGCCCAACGTCAGCGATGAGGAGCGAGAGGAGCTGGATGCTCCGATCACCCTGGAAGAGCTGAAGGAGATTGTGAGACAGTTGCCCACTAGCAAGGCCCCAGGGGCAGATGGGTTCCCCAGTGAATTTTATAAAGTTTATGCGGAGAAAGTGCTCCCGCCCATGCTGGAAATGCTCAACGAAGCGTACGAGATGGGACGGTTGCCGGAGTCACTTAGGGAGGCGATTATAATACTGCTCCCCAAGCCAAATAAACCGGGACATGATTGTGGCTCCTACAGGCCCCTGTCGATGCTGAACCAAGATAGCAAGATTCTGACAGCTGTCCTGGCTACTAGAATGCGTAGAGTGATCGGCAAGTTGATCCACCCTGACCAGACGGGCTATGTCCCTAATAGGAACATTACTCACAACCACAGGCGCCTCCACAGGGTGGTCGAGTGGGGTTGTAGTGATGACGGCGAAATGGCGATAGTGGCATTGGACGCGGTTAAAGCGTTCGACTCTGTTCGGTGGCCTTGGCTGCTGGCGGCTCTGAGATGGTACGGGATGGGACCAGGTTATGTTAGGTGGGCCGAGATGTTATACAGTGCACCACTAGCCAGGGTCCGCACGGGTGCAGTGGTGTCAGAGAGATGGCAGTTGGGCAGAGGCACTAGGCAGGGGTGTCCCTGGTCCCCAATGTTGTACATCCTGGCCCTAGAACCCTTAGCGATTTACCTCCGGCAGCAATATGACCCGGTCGGCATCGATGTGAGAGGAGAGTGTCACCTGATATCCCTGTATGCAGATGATATGCTGCTATACCTAAGATACCCAGAAGAAAATTTGCAGTATGTCTTAGAAGTGATGGGGAGGTATGCCTGGTTGTCCGGTATAGCGGTAAACCCCCAGAAATCCACTCTATTTCCACTAGGGGGCTATGTGGGGACTCCGGTAGAGAGGTTGCCAGTGTTGCAGAACCCGTGGGCGACGAGATCCTTTAGATACTTGGGAATTGACGTGTATCACACGACTGTGGAAGAGCACAAGCATAACACTGAACTTGCTGTGGGGAAGATCGAGAAATGCATGAGGTTCTGGGAAAGATTGCCACTAGCGATGATGGGCCGGGGAGCTATGCTTAAAATGGTGGTACTGCCCAGGCTTCTGCATTATTTTAACAACATCCCCTACATGATTCCTAAGAAGTTTTTTGTGAGGCTACATAGTGTTTGCAGAGAATTCCTGTGGCACGGCACGCGCAATAGAGTCGCACTGTGGAAGCTGCAGAACTTCTACGAGAAGGGCGGAGTCAAACTGCCGAACTTTGAGGCATATTATGTGGCAGCGCAGCTACAATATGTGTCCAGGTGGCTCTCTGATGACGAGACCCCTGAGCACAGGCTGTTTGGGAGGGATTGCTCCCCTTTTTATCTGCGAGAGGTGATCTGGGTGGCTAATGCATGCATGAGGGAGCGGCCTAGAATGCTAGCTTTGGGACGGAACATGTGGAAACGGGCCTGCCGGATGATGGGTAACCCTTTGCCGTGTGTGTTGCAGTTCCCATTGGTCGCACTGGCGAAGGGAGATGGGCAGCTCAGAGCAATCATCCGGATATACTGGGAGTCAGTGGGGTTGGTCACCATGGGAGATATTTGGCAGGATGGGGCCATCTTGGAGTTCGAAGAATTAGAGGCAGGGTCGGGATTGCACAGGGGTCAATATATGACATATCACAGGATAGTGCAGGAGATCCGGAATAGGTGGCCCGAAACTACCCTGGCCGATGAACCGGACGCCACGGTGGAGATACTATATGACACATCGGAGGGCGGACATGAGGTCTCTAGGTTGTATGAGATGTTGATGACGAAGGTTGGGAGCGATTTAGTGCACTTGAGACTGGAATGGGAAACGGAGATGGGGGCCCCGATGGCAGATGGGTTGTGGGAGCGAGCCCTGGGGTATCATAAAAAAGTATCGAGAAACACCAGGTTTAAGCAAATACAGCTTTATATAACGCACAGGGCATACATGACCCCCTTGAGAATATCCAAATTTCGGGATGTTGGACGCCAGGCGTGCCCCAAGTGTGACGAGGAGAATGCAGACATGATACACATGTTCTGGGCGTGCCCAGTAATTGCAGGCTATTGGGGTGAAGTGGCGCAGAAGCTGGCAGGAAAGGGTGTCACGCTCAAAGTGGATTCAGCCTGGGCCTGCTTACTGGGGGGATATCCCAGAGTGCGTAAACTTAGACATGTCGAGAAATTGAAAGATTTGGCTTATGTGCTTGCTAAACGTAGGATTGCCATGGGATGGAAGGAGTGTCATAAGCCACGAATGGAGGTCTGGTGGAGGGATCTCCAAAAATGGGCGGAGGTTGAGACGGCTGTGTGGCGGGATACCAGTATTGCAGGGGAGGAGGAGGAAATGTGCTCCCTCGCGGCATGGAAATTGTTGATAGCTGAACTGTTTGGAACGGGGTTGGCTCCAATTGAATCTGAGAGCGATGACGCCCCCCCGTTCACAGCAGATACCAATGGCGAACACCATACAGGCTCATAGGGGGGAGGGATGGGGATTGCAGTGCTGTTTGTTGTCAAATGTGTTTATTTATGTTCAGTTGTAATGTCGTGTGGTTTATATATAAAATAAAAATATATTTAAAAAAAAAAAAATTCAGAAACGGGAAAAACATGTAGGGGCATCGGTGGTAAGAATGGAAGATGGGGTGTATGAGATGATAGTACAAAAAAGATTACCACCACGCTTTTCAGCACAAGCAGCAGAGCTAGTAGCACTAATTGAGGCACTACACACAGCAAAAGGATGTGCAGTTACAATGTATACAGACTCAGTTTATATGACCACTACAGTGCATGGAGGATTGTCACGTTGGGGGAGGAGAGGGTTCAGAAGAGCAGATGGGACCCCAGTACAACATGCTGAGCTTCTAAAGGAAGTTATAGAGGCATTGGCAGAGCCAACAGTAGTGGCCTTCGTTAAGTGCCAAGCCCAAACGAACAACGATGACATCATCTCTTTAGGCAACGCAGCAGCCGACGCTGCTGCCAAAGTGATGGCCTACCTAGGAAGAGCAGCACAACGAGAATACATACTGAAAGGAAATATAGAGTAAGAAAGAGGGGAAGGGTGCAACTCAATGTCAGTGACATATTATATAATATAGATATAGGAAAATATATATAAAGTTTATATAAACATTATTTAGGTTCTTATCAAAATCCCTGCCTACTTTATATAAAACTAATACCGTGTATATAAACATTATTTAGGTCATATCAAAATCCCTGCTAGCTTTATATAAAATTATTCAAGGTTTATATAAAATGATTCAAAGACTTATCAAATATACAACAACCGTGTATAAAATCTATATAACATGATGACCTCATACCATACAGACCACAACCCACTCCTACATCATCAAAGCATCACCAACACCTAACACTCGCTAGCTAACTCCTCACAACTCACTATGCCCTTGACCAAACAACAACACACACATGCTCTCCCATATTAAAAACATTTTTATATCAAGTTTAGATTCACTTTATATCAAATCATATCAAAAAACACAAACACATTGTGTAGCCGTTCATATAAATATGACATACATTTGATATCGATCTGATATCATTTTTATATCATTTTATATTAAACTGATATTAAAAATCGTATCCGAAGGGGACGGGACTAAATACACAAAGGGGGCATGCTAACCTGTCAACATGTGATTGCTTTAAAAAGGGAGCCCCATATAATACTAACATCTCAAAAGTGCAGGATTAAAATCAGGTAGATGAAGGGGGAGAGTGGTGAGGCAGTCAGGAACAGCATGTCTGGAACAGGGGAGATGAGGTTAGGACTGTGCAGATGGTGATGAATTCTAAGGACCCTTAAGGCATTATATGGTAAGGGAGCAGCTGCAGTGACGACGATGGCTCCCCTTGTCTTGGGTGCAAGATTTTCTTTAAAAGGGGCTGGGTTCGTACGACACCTTGAAAGCCTTTTATTTAATGTGAGCTGTTATTGCCCAACATGACCCATAATGTTCTAAAGTTAAAAAAAAATAATAATGTCATCAATTGTACAAACAAGTGTGTTAGTCCAGTTTAAAATCCCCAAATAATATAATGCTGTGATGGTAGTTACATTAGCTTTCGAAGTCCCAGGTACCATCAGATGGTGGTCAAAAGACAAATGAGCAAACACAGAAAATCACACACACAGCTGACCAACACTTTTACTTTGAAAGACAGGGAAAAAAAACAATGCATTCTCCCACATTCAGCTGCATTGGCTGTAGACAGAAAGTATGCAAGGAATTTAGTCATACATGATATGATATTTTATTTGCATCGCGCTCATACACAAGTGTTACAGAGCGCAACAAAGCAAGGGAGGGGAACAGGGGAGAATACAACGACGATCTTACTAGGCCCAGTGACATTGAGAACGCTCAAGTGCATGGGAAAGGGAAAGGGAAAGTCGCAGAGGAAGTCACAGTCTCTGCAGTCCACTACCTATTCACGCTCTACTCAGCAGTCTTTCTACTACTTGCATACTTTCCTTTGTGTGGGAGGACCTTTAAATAAACCAGCCAGGCCGCTGAGCGGCCGCTGCGCCATTCGCAGATGGAGTTGCAGTCTCTGCATTCCCTGGCAGAACTGATAGACCGACGATGGAAACCAACTCCTCAACATCAAACGCGAGATCAACCCCTCGATCTCTGCGAAGCACTCGGACTGCTCCCATGACATGCAGAGCTGCTTATGACCGTCCCCGCTTGCTTTCAACCCCCATCACCGCACTCGAACTCTCGAGGCTTGAAAGAGCGCAGACTGGCCAAAATTACCAAATCATCACCCCCCGCTGCCACCACTGATTACAACGTCGGCCAAGCCAAGCCAAGCCAAGCTAAACCAGGAACACCAGAAGGTCGGCGCTTACGCTATCACTGCGTTACTTTGCTTGCCTGACCCTTCTGAAACACCGCTGTTGAGAGAATTGGTCCCGGACCTCAGACTACAACCATCCTCCGCCGAGTATGCAGCCCCTCCTACGCCAGCCGAAGGGCTGACGAAGTTGGACTCTGCCAGGGTGGAGGAGGTGGGCGAGCCAGCGAGCGCGAAAGCGCCCCTCCCATCAGGCATTTCACCCTCCCAAAAAACTAAACAATCTCTCACATCTCACCAGCAGACGCAGCAGCACAAAGCAATGAAGGACAAGAAACCTGTGAAGAGCCCCTTAGTGGAGCACCGTTACGCACTGCCTCTGGGACTGAACACTGTAGTGAAGGCGTGCACTCCTGTCGTGCACTCCTGTCGGGGGGACGACCACGGCAGCTCAGATTCATGCCGGCTGTGACGATGCCGCTCTGCGCCCCCTCCTGGCAGGCAGCGCCACTGAAGCATCATCAGAGCTTGAGGACCGCACGGCAAAGGTGGCCCTGGAAACTCCTGTAAGCATCAGCGCTGAACTACACCCAGATGTATGGGTTGACATTGAAAGCACGGACAGCACAAAGGGAAATACACAAATTCCCCTAATCAAAAAGACAAAAGGACTTCCAAAATCAAAAGCCAACTCAATCCCCCTCCACGGGAAATAAAGATGTTGGGTATAACCCTGAGCAAGAAAAAAAAGAAATAAAAAACAAATCTACACGCAAGAAACCAATTTCTAAAAAAATCGCGCCAAAAGGCCAAGCAATGCAACTCATTGAAAGATTTTTTCAAAAACCAAGGCAAACGAAAGCATGACCTTCTTGAAGTGTCTGATGGAGAGATACTTGAAGCAATCCACCACCCAAAACACGCAAAACAACTCTCATTCTGGAAACAGCCACAGAGAACACAAACAGCTCTGAGAGCAGCTCCAAATCGGTTACAAACCCTAACCTGCCATCAATAAACACTGAAGATAACATTGAGGAAGTAAACAGCGAATCCCTCACCTCAGCAAACCCAAATCTCCCACTACCCAAAGAGCCCGCAGAAAACATCGGGGTGATCAACAGCAAAAACACCACCCTTGTCAGCTTAAAAACCTGGGAAATCAAACCCACAAGCCAGCCAGTGTCTCCCCCTTCTGAGCCTTGTGGCTTGCGATGGAAGCCAAGTCTGAACACAACAATCTCTTCTCCGCCAGCAATCAAATCGGAAACTCCTCTTCTGCACTCGCCCAAGGGCCCAACCACTCCGGGAGCAAAGACTCAAAAACCAAATCTCCCCCCAAGAGTGCTACTGGGTGAAAGTAATAATTTGGACAATTGCCACCAATCCAAAAACGACCCTCAACAATACCTCCAAATGCTTACAATCATGTCCACAGTTACATTAGCCCTTGCACCTTTTGGCAAACTATACAAAGTCTTAAATGACACCCAAAAATACCACACAACAGTTTCCGCCATGATGCACATGAAATTGATCTCCATGGAGGGCTATGTGACAGCAATGGATAAAAGAATTGCGGCACACAGCAGCGAAGTGGAAAGGGCAGAGAGCTGGAACGCAAACATTTCCAGAACTCTTCTACAGGGAGAAAATCAGCCTCACAAAAGGAACCGAAACCCAATCTCATGTGAACTTCAGCATTTTTTACAACAATCACGGAAGTGGGTCCAGCTCAGTAATTATCCACAAAGAGCCGTTCATCTTCAGATCAGCTCAGGCCTGTTCAGATGACGTTCCCTTCATCATCTATGACACGCCTCCAAAGGAGACGTCAACCACATCCAACCAACAAAAAGGTGCCATTGCAAAAAGTACCCTAAAGGGTACCAAAAACATCCATACGCTCCTAAAACTTTCAGACCCAAAAAGCAAAAAAAGCAGCACATCCACAGACCCTGGGACAACTTTTACCCAGCCAACATCAGGAGGTTCAAAGGAAGACGAAGCTACAAGGCCCTTGACAGCAAACAAATGACTTGGGTCGCCAATCACTGTGGAAGCCTTCTAGTCCAACAAAAAGCTTATGAACATTTTGGTGTATCTAGATCAAAACAAAGAGAAAACCCGGCTTAAAGCCAAAATTCCACCTAGCGCCTGCAGCAAGCACTACAGATCGTCTCCTGAAAGATTTTATAGCCCAAGAACTCCTAGTCATCGGATCCCGAAAAGTCCTAATATCTGCCAGGAGATGAACCAGCACGCTCATTTTGATTCATTGCCATCTGCCCAATCAACAAACGAATGAGCAAGGTCAGGTTGATCTCTGTTGTAGAGTAACCACTGCTACACCCTGAGTGGGTAACCCCTTTTGTGGGTGGTCACAGAATTCTCATGAAATTGTTCTGCTCAAAAGGGTTTTATTTTGAAGTGCAGGGGTGTAGTAATACACTGGTATTTTTCAAAAACATAGGACATTCACATTTGAGGACATACAAAGTGTAGTATCTAAGTACGAATGATCAAGTAGTCAATATTTGAGACATCTACTTGTACAGTTTGTTCATTCTCTATAGGTTCCTTGGGAAGGAAGCTTAGAGAATTCAGTGGAATCATAGACAGGTAGGGGGCCCATAGAGTGTGGGCACAATCAAGAGTTAAACACCAACATATAATACATGTCAACACGACAGTGTTTCGGCCATTTGCGTGGAGCTAGGTGAGCTCTAATGGTGTAGGCCTTCATCAGGACAGGAGTGTCTTTACGAGTGGAGGGTCCTATGTGGTCTGTAGGAGTGAAACAGACAAAGAACCTGGCAGGATGTACGTGGTCAGCAAAGATCTAGCAGAGAGAAGTTATGAATACTAAGTAGGGCGGATGCCGGTGCTTACCAAATCCGAGGAGCTTAGTGGCTCAGATTAAGAGGTGGAATGATCCACTTCTTTAGGATGCAGTCATCTTGTCAACAGGCGCGGTCACGCCTGTCAGGGGATAAGGAGGTAGGATTACTAAATGGCGCCCCAAGGGTGCTGTTCCTCTCTAGCCCATGGTTAGTGTGGGACTAGGGAGGTTGTGGTGTAGGTCTTCGCAGATTTGGTGAGAGTAGACCTAGTGGTGGTCCCACTAAACGTGGAGTGCGCTTAAATGGGATAAAAAGGGCTTCTGTGGAATAACAAAATGCCATTTATCAAGTGCACGGAGAACTTAGTGCAAATCTGTATTTAATACAATGTGATTAAAAAGAGTGCCCCTTCGCTCGGTCCTGGGGGAAGGGTGGACCGTGATCTATGTGGGCTGTGCAAGTTCTGGATTATGGTGCCACAACACGTGTCATGCAGCCTATGGTGTAGGTGGCATGAAGGGCTATGGGTGTTTAAATGTGCAGACTCATACTGTTTAGAGATTCCTTACAGTGAGGGTAGGCCTACCAGTTTCTGTGCATGAAGCCGCGTGCAGTAAAGCTTACCTATTGCCAGTGCATTCAGCTGCCAAGATTGTTGAAGCAGCAGTGTGACTTCTCGGATGTCGAGGATGCAAGTGTGTTAAGTGCAAGCCAGGGCCATGTTAAAGATGGGGTGACTACCTCAATGCCTGTTTGGAGTTGATGCAGACAGTCAGTAGGGCCAAAATGCAAGTCATGCAAGGTGTGGTGCATGATGATGATGTCAACCACTGTCAATCCCATAGGGTGTCAGCTGTCATGTAGTATAGAATCAGGCCTGTGTTACTTCATTCCCACATGTTGTTCATGACAGATATATGACATCAATGGTTTGTATCAATTTAGAGATGGAATTATTTTAAATAAAGATTTGACAGAAAATCAAAATGTTACACAGTGCAAATTCTTGTTTTTAGAAAATTGAAAGGATCTGTATGAAAGTCTGGCCAGATGCAAGGTGGAAGTGGTTTCTCAGAGAGCAACTGCAGCCATATTTTTAAAAAACACATTGCTGTAGACGGGTGTTCTGTTATAGGACATACATACTGTCGTCATATTTTACAGGAAATGCTTCCACTCTACTGTTATGTTCAAACCCTCTTTGACAGTTTGTAGTTTGTGGACCCATTTCTGTTCTAGTCTGGTCAGGGTTTTGTCAATGTCTCCATGTAACGCTCACCTGACTCCCATGGGGGCGCTGGCCTGGTTCGCACTGCTGTGACCTCGTCTAAGGTGATGCGCAGGGTTCGGAAGATGGACTGGACCGGCCCCCAGATCTGGCTTGTCTGACTCGCAGAAGTATCCTTCTGTAGGTGAGAATAGGGGGTTAACTGTCTGCGGGGTGATGCAATCGGCCTCCCACTTACCCCTCTCACCCTCCTCAAAACCCTTCTGTGCTTCCCCGTAGCGTCTCACCTTAGGATCTGGAAGGACGAGCTCTCCATCCTGCTTCTGATGCAGGGGCGCATTGGTATCCAGTTACGTCACTGGATTTTCGGATGGGTGAGAACCAAACTTGCTTGGCTTCCAGGTAAGTTTTTCTATAGGTGGTTCCCCTTGTGTCCATGCATTAATGTTCTAATGCTAATGTCTTTTTCCCCATAGGGGCCGGGGTACGGAATGCCGGGGAACAGGCACCGACCCGAGGTGAGCGGTGAAATCCTTGTGGAAATCAGGTAAGTATTTAATGAGTGTTTTGGTAATGTCTTTTCATTCACTCATTAACGCTGATGTCTTTTTCCCCTTAGGGACCGGGGTCCGAAAATGCCTGGATGCAGCGCGGACCCGGAATGAAAAGGGAATGACCCAACAGGTAAGTCTTGACATGGAGTTTTAGCTTCCCTTTTCCCTTCTTTCTCTCACCTTTGTTCTTGTCTTTTTCTCCCTAGGCGCGGGGGCGCGACTGCGAATCCGGATGGTCACTGCTGAACATGGAGGCGCCCTGCAAAGGTGAGTAGAATGCGGCGCTGCAGCGATCGATGCGATGTGCTTTTAAAAATAAATGTCTTCCTTTTCAGGATTGTCGGCGAAATGTCTCTGGGATGCAGATTTAGCAGGTGAGGCCTTTTCCTTCTGTTCTCTTGTTCCCTTCCTTTGCAGGTGATTCAGGTGTGGCAGAAGTCAAGATGCAGGAGCAGACACGGTGAGCGTCCAGCTGCTAGATGCAGAACAACGCGAAGCACGTGTGGCTGATCGGGTGTGGTTTAAATAGCCTTGGAAGAAGTTCCTAGAATATGTCCCTCCTCCAATCAGGTATGTATCCTTCCCCGACCACGCACGGGTGGTAAATGAGTCCCACAGGTAAAGTAGTTCCTTTCAGGCCTCAAGGAGGCCGGGGTTCTGCAGCATGGTCTGCATCAGGTAAGTGCACCCAAACACTTTCATAATAAGCCTGGCGCCTATGGCGCCAGGACTGACGTTTTCTATAAGCCTGGCGCCATAGGCGCCAGGACGCTGCCCAAAGGGCCCATATCAGGGGTTGCTGGGACCTTCCCCGGGGACTCGATGTCCGCTTTCGGGGACGCAGGGCCTCAGCCGGCTCCCCGGGAGCGGGCATCGTGACACTCCACCTCTACGGGTGGTGTTCACTTTCTGTAAGACAAACCACTTTTTTTTTATTTTTAAATATCTTTTATTAGTTTCATTACAAACAATAACAAAGAGAAAAACAGGTATCAGCGGTGATGATTGAGCATAGCAGAAGAAAAAGTAAATCCCCAACTATCCCGACCCCTCCCTCCCCTCCCCCCCAAGACCACAGTAAGTGCTAAATTCGTCAAGAGTCCATGCTCGGGCCTGGGTCGCCTTCCCCAGCTATCTCACTCTCCTGTGATTCAGGGTATAACAAGGATACAGTTAAGGCCACCCAGCGGTGTAGCTCTTCGCTGGAGTCAAGCCTCTGCACTTGGTTCGCAGTCTCCCATGCCGCGGTTTCCGCTGCGGTCCACTTTGTAAGGTCCCCCCACCATATGGGCATTGGTGGGCCTTTGGGGCTCTTCCACCCCATAGCTATGCGCCTCTTGGCAGTTATGTAAATAAGGACTCTCAGCCTGTTGACGGATTTGTTCTCCGTGCTGCGCCTAAACCTGCCCAGGATGCATGCCGAGTTTGCAGGCCCTTTTCCAGAGTCGGAGTCCCAGCTTGATGAGGTAAGGGCAGTGTTCGAGAGCACCCCTCTTGGTCCACAGCAGATCCCTGAGTAATAGCTTGGGGAGGGCCGGTTGGAGGAGGCGGGTGTCTGTTGTGCTCTCGTCGCCCATCCACCGCACAATGTGTCTCAGCTGGCTGGCTAGGAAATAAGGTTCAAAATTGGGGATCTTCAGCCCACCCCTCTCGTATGGTCTCTGGAGGGTCTCCAATGCCACCCTATGCCTGCCTGCCAAAGGAAGCCCCTACAGAGCTTGTTGAGGTCTTTAAAGAACGCCGGGGGGATGTAGAAGGGAATGTTAGTGAAGTAGTGCAATAGGCAGGGCAGGGCGACCATCTTAAGGAGGCCCGCCCTCCCGGCCACCGAGAGCGGAAGCCGGCCCCAAAATTCCATGGACTTCGAGAGAGAGTCTTTGGCCCTTACGGTGTCAAGTATATGTTCCGTGCCGGGGGTCCAATGTATGGTTATCCCCAGATATTTAAACAATGTAGCCTGCCATTCGAGATCTAGGGGAGGGAGGGACCCATAATGATCACTGTGTAGTGCGGCTAGGAGGTAGAGGCAAGATTTATTTTTGTTAATCTGGATCCCGGTATGCTTATGAAAGCTGTCCAGGGTTTCAAGAATGTAGGGTAGGAGGTGTTCGGGGTCCTGCAAATATAAGAGGGTGTCGTCCGCGTACATGGAGACGAGATGAGTTGTCCCATCTATGGTGATGCCCCCGTCTCCATATTCCTGTCTCAGGTAGGCTGCTACAGGCTCGGCTGCGATGATGTACAGCATGGGGGATAGGGGGAATCCCTGGCGAGTGCCTCTGTGTAGGTACCATTTCGCAGAAAAGGTTCTATTAGTTCGAACTCTTGCCATGGGGTTGGCGTAAACCAGCTGGGTCCATTTCCGAAATACGGGACCAATTCCCATCTTTGCCATGGTAGCATGTAGCCATTCCCACCTCACGGAATCAAAAGCTTTGGTGGCATCCAGTGATGCCAACGCAAGTTTCTGTGGTCTTCCCTCGGTACTATAAATAACGTGATGCAGCCTACGCAGGTTCTCAGTAATGGATCGTCCGGGGACGTATCCGGTCTGGTCTTGATGGATCAACAGTGGGATCACTCTGCGCAGTCTGGAGGCGAGCAATGCGGTGAGGATCTTGCAGTCTACATTTAGCATGGAGAGGGGCCTGTATGAGGCACAATCTGCTCCGTCCTTCCCAGGTTTGAGTAAGGGTATTATCACAGCCTTGCTCGGGGAATCCGGGAGGGTGCCACGCTCGAGGGCCTCGTTATAGACCTGGGCCAATATAGGGGCGAGTGTTTCCTCGTAGGTTTTATAGAACTCCCCTGGGAGGCCATCCGAGCCTGGGGTCTTCCCAGCCAGTAGCGTTCTGATCACCACCTTGACCTCATCGGGAGTGATGGGCTCATCGAGAGTCTCGGCTATATGCTGGTCTAGTTTTGGCAAATTGATGACGTCAAGGATGTCCTTGATCCCCGTGTCAGAGGGGGGGTCTCAGAGTACAAATTATGGTAGAAGCTGGAGAAAACCGAATTGATTTCCGGTTGGGAATGGACAGTAGTGCCATCTGGTGCGAGTATGTGGCATATTGTCGGCCTGGGGGTTTCCCTTTTGTAGAGCCAGGCTAAGAGTTTCCCAGGCTTGTCTCCCAGGGCATGGACTCTCTCCGTGTGTTTGGCGTAGCTTAGTTTACCAAGGGCTTCCCAGTGCTTTAGGCAGGTTTGTCTAAGTTCGGAAATTTTAAGTAAATGATCGGGAGATGAGTCAGCCCTGCCCTCAAGGGTGCGCAGGTCTCCCCTGGCTTGTTCCAACAGGGTTGTGATGGATCTCTGGGCGCCCCCAACTGCTGCGATCCTCTCACCCCGCATGACCACCTTATATGCCTCCCAGGCGGTGCCTATGTATTTAACGCTATGTAGGTTGTTCTCCCAATATTCTTCGGTCGCGTCTCTAATGTGCTTTCTGAATGATGTATCAAGTAGAGCTTTGGCTCTCAATCTCCACATGGGTATGGGGGGTCTAGGCGGGAACACCTCCCAGGTGAACAGCAGGGGAGAATGATCGGACAGCACCCTCGGCAAGTAATGCGCATCAACAAACATAGACTGCTGTGTCTGGCTGAGAAAGATATAATCTAACTTGGTATGCACGGCATGTGGGGGGGAGTAGAAGGAGTACTCACGTTGCCCCAGGTGCTGGTCCCTCCAAATATCACTTAGTTGCAACTGGTGGACTAACCTGGAAAGTATTTTGGCCGGAGGGGAGGGGCGGTCGTGTTTGTCGTCGGATCTGTTCAGAAAAGGGTCGAGGGTGCAGTTATGATCGCCCCCCATATCATAATTCTGTCCATATACGGGGTGAGCCGTGTGTAGAGGGAGTGGAAGAAGGTAGTTGCGTCGTGGTTGGGTGCGTAAGTGCTGACCAGGCACAGTTCTTTACCCTCAATAGAACCACAAACCACAACCATTCTCCCCTCGTTGTCTGATTTAGTGGTGGTGAGCCTGAAGGGGACCATGGGGGCAATCCAGATCAGGACCCCTCTGGCGTAGGAGGAGTATGTGGAACCCACTAGGGTGCCGCGCCAAGTTTTGGCCAAGGCATCTAGCTTTTTGGCAGACAGGCGAGTCTCTTGGAGCATGGCGATTCCGACCTTGCATCTCTTCAAGTAGGACTGGACGCGTCGTTGTTTGACAAAGCTGTTCAGGCTTCTAATGTTCCATGTGACGATCTTAACTGTGTCAGCCATAGTTGTTGCGTAGTCGGACGAGTGGGGCCAGCAGGAATCTGAGTCTTATTGATGCTGAAATGCATGACGAGTGTTTCCATGGTCTTGGTGATTCCCGTTTGCAGTTCCCAACTATAGTAATAACTCCCTGTTTCCCACCCTCCCCCTTAACTGTAAACAACCCAAAAATAGAACTAGCCCAGCGAGGTTACCCTCGTTATGACAATCCCGTTTCCGCTCCTTAGGACCGTGCATGGGTCACTAGGTGCCCTACGGGTGGGTATGTACACCCAAAAAAAAAGGAAAGAAATTTCCAGGGGGAGGAGTGGACCTTGACTCGAGTGTCTCCATATCAGGATCCATTCAGCTGAGTAGGGGGCTCATTCCGCCCGCCGGTGGTAGGTGAAGGCTGCCTGATTGCTGTCGAAATGACGGGAGAAACGTTATCTAGGTTTCCGCTTTCTTTCTTCGATGTCAGGAATTTGCTGTCCATCCATCCAGTCTCTGGCCTGTGCTGGAGTTTCGAAAAGGTGTGCCCTGTTGTTGTGCAGCACTTTGAGTCTCGAAGGGTACAGGAGCATGTAACGCAACCCAGCTGCCTTCAATCTGGCTTTTGTGTGTATAAACTGGGCTCTGTTAATTTGAACCTGGAAGTCAGGGTAGATTGCAATTGTGGCAGAGTCTCGTTTGATTTGACAACCTGCTCGAGAAAAGGCTAGGATCACTTCTCGATCTCTGTAATTAAGGACTTTCACGAACACTGGCCTGGGTGGCGCGCCCGGCGGAGGTCTTTTAGCAAGGGATCTGTGGGCCCTTTCGATAGAGAAGCCTTGGGAGAGTTTGCCAGCTCCCACCTCTTGCAGCAGGAGGTTCGCAATATAGTTAGTGGGGTCAGAGCCCTCGATACCCTCAGGTAGCCCAAGGAGACGAATATTGTTGCGACGGGCTCTCCCCTCCGCTTCCTCCGCCCTGTCTTCCAAATTCTTGACTCTTTGTTGGAGCTCGTCTACGTCTCGGAGGAGTTGCGTTTTGGATTCAGTATTTTCCTTGACCTGTATTTCGAGCACGTCAGTCCTGCCGGCCAGAGAGCGGACATCTTGGCGCAGAAGGCCCAGGTCAACGGCAACAGCATCGATTTTGTGCTCCATCGTTGTTTGTCGAAGTCTGGTGGCTTCGAGGAGCTGGGTGTTGCTGGGTTCAGGTGCCGCTGGTGCTGTATGGTCCGATTGAGGACTTGTGGGCACACAAATCGTGCTCTCAGGGTTTGGAGATTCGCTGGCTGCTTATGTGTCCAGGGTGGTCTGCCGTTGCTTTGGCCTGCTACTTTTACCAGCCATCTTGTGAGCGCACAGTTCTCTCGAGTCAGGGGCGCCGGTGGTAGGCCGCCAGTAAGAGGCGCAGCGGGGTTCCTCGTGCTGTTGCCGCGGGGCCCAGGGCCAAGATGAAGGTGAAGGGGGGGAGAGGCTGCTATATCTGGGCGTCGAAGCGGAGGCAGGCGTCAGGTTTCGGCAGTGCCCGCGCCCCGTCTTGTGGGTGAAGGCCGCGTGGGAGGAGAGTAAGCTGTGGCCGTCTGGGGATTCACTAGTTCTTGTGGATGTATGGAGCGTCGGGCCTGGGTCGCTCTCGGTGTCGGCTGAAGGGCGCAAGGTAGTGGAGTCAGCTTTGGCGACACTCCCAGGTGCAGATATGCGTTGGGGAGGGGGGACAAGGCCCGGTAATATGCGGTCGCAAGTCCTCTGTCACTGGTTACCCCCCGCTCACCTTCGCGGCTCTGGCTGGCTGCAGGTCTTGTCAGGGCACCGCTGGGCCCCCGCGGCCGCGGGCAGGACGACGCTGGATGGAGGCTCAGGGGGCGGGTCGCTGTGTCTATGAGCGCGGTTGCTCTCTCTCCCGACCCCGGTGCAGGCTGGCCGGTTGTTCCAGCTCCCCGGCAGGCCCCATTGGACGACGTCCTCCGCGGTGCAGGCGCGCTCCGGTCCCTCGAAACTCAGGACGCGGGAGCCACCATTTTGGTTCTTGGCTCCGGATCTTCTCGCTCGACGTACGTCGATGTTGGTTGTCTCCAACCGTCTGAAAGACGGATCAAGCGACAGCTGATGAGGTCCGGCGATGAATAGTGCAAGTTGCAGCTTTTAAAAGTTAGCAGAAATGCATGAAAAACAGCTTATGATGGCACATCGGCGCGGAGCTCACAGGAGACACGTCCGCTCTACATGGCAGTTAGCCATGCCCCCAAGACAAACCACTTTATATCCATGTTGGTGTGGTTCTTCTTAACATAGTGTTCCACTAGTGGTTTGGGGTCTTCACAGCTCTCATGGTTTTCCCAACGTATAAAAGTCCACATGGGCATTCAATGGTGTAAATAACTTGTTTGGTATTACAGTTTGTGTGATCCTGTAAGGTCCACGAGATCTCTTTGTGTGTGAATACTTTGGTTTACTCGGTGAACTGGCAGGCCATGCATTTGCCACATCGGTAGTGTCCTTGGACAGGTGGTAAGTTCCATAGAGTATTGGGTTGTTTTGGAGTTTTAAGAAACGTATGGACCAGTGACTCTTTGATGTTGCGATTTTTCTTGAAAGCAAAAAGGGGCACTTTTTGGAGAGATCCAGTGTTATTGATCAGTGGCCAGTGCTGCTTGATTGTCTTTTTTATCAAATTGCTGAGGGGACTGTAGGTTGTCACGCATACTAGTCTGTCCAGTTCTTTTTTGGTGGTTTTGGTGAGGCAGATAGTACGGTCCATGTTTGCTGCTCGTTTGCTTGCGTGTTTCACGGATTTTTTTTCGGGTAGCCTCTGTTGAGAAGGTGGTTTTGTAGATCTGTGTCGTGTTTCTCATATGTGTCACGGTTGGTGCAATTCCTCCTAATCCTCAAGAACTGTCCGTAGGGCAGGTTATATTTCAGACCTTGAGGGTGATAGCTTCCAAAGTGTAGTAAGGTGTTCCTGTCTATAGGTTTCCGAAATAGTTCCGTGTGTAGATGGTCTCGTGACCTGTAGATGTGGAGGTCTAGGAAGTCAATCCCGTGGAAGTCCCAGTGCATCGTGAAGTTGATGTGCGGATTGCATAGATTGAGCCATTCCTGGAATGCAGTAAGGTCTTGTTCGTTCTCCTGCCAGATGAGGAGCACATCGTCGATGTATCTTTTCCACAGCTTGATGTTGTTTCTGTAGGGATTAGTGTCTGCCATGACGTTTTCAGTTTCGTAATGTGCCATGTACAAGTTGGCAATGTCTGGTGCAAAGGTGGCCTCCATGCTGACCCCTTTGATTTGTTTGTACAATTGGTCTTTGACTAGAAAGACATTTTCGGTCATTGCAAGTCTCACCCATTCTAGTATGAAGTCTGTAGGGACGGTTTCGGTGTCATTTCTTTTATCCAGACAGAGTTTCAATATCTCTAAGGCCTCTTGTTGTGGGATTGAAGTGTAGAGGGCCTCCACATCTAGGGTGGCTAAGATGTAATCTTGTTCCATGTTGATGGTCCCCAGCATGAGGTTGGTGTCTGTGCTGTCTTTGAGGTAGGAATTCATTTGGTTCACAAAAGGTTTCAAGAAGAAGTCCGTGTAGACTGATAGGGGTTCGAAAATTGAGTCACAAGCCGATACGATCGGTCTTCCAGGAGGTTTTTGTACCTTTTTGTGTATCTTTGGCAGTATGTAGAATGCCGGGATTAGCGGGTGAGCTTTATTGAGGAAAAGATGCTCATCTTTGCAGATCCAAGTTTCTCGATGTGCGTGGTCTGTTAGGCTGCACATCTCATCCTGTAGACTCTTGGTGGGGTCCACTTGTAAAGGGTGGTAGGCGTTGATGTCACTCAGTAGGCGCAGGCATTCCAGGTTGTAGTCCTTGGTGTTTTGGATGACAATGCCACCGCCATTATCCCCGGGTTTGATGGTGATGTCATGGGTGTCTTTAAGGGAACGTAACACTGTTCTTTCATCTATTTGTAGGTTATCTGCTTAGAAGTTGTGCTGTGTGAGTCCCTTCTGGACAGCTTTGGTGACCATTTTCTCTTATGCTTCGAATTCACAGGGGATAGTGTGGAGAGGAGGCATAAATGTTGATTTCATTTTGAGGCCTGTGGTGTTGTCTGTACCTCTTTCGGGTCGTTCCATGATAGTGCTTGAGTGTTCTGGTAGGTAAACCTCGAAGAAGTATTTCAAGCGAATGTTCCGGAAAAAGCGTTTCAGTTCAACTTCAGTGTTGAAAGCATGAGCTTTTGCTGCCGGTACGAAGGACAACCGTTTTTCCAACAGCTTTTGTTCGGCAGCGGAAATTATATGGTCGGATAGGTTGAAGTTTGGTATCCTCTTTGTTGTGGTTGGTTTCGGTACCACTGCCTGGTCCTCATTTGCTGTCCCTGGGCTGGTGGTCATTGTGACCACCAGCCCAGGGAACTCCTGGAAGACCAATCGTATCAGCTTGTGTGCCACCAGCCCATGGACAGCAAATGAGGACCAGGCAGTGGTACCAAAACCAACCACAACAGAGAGGATACCAATCTTCAACCTATCCAACCATATAATTTCCGCCGCCGAACAAAACCTGTTGGAAAAAGGGTTGTCCTTCGTACCGGCAGCAAAACGTCATGCTTTCAACACTGAAGTCAAACTGAAACGCTTTTTCCGGAACATTCGCTTGAAATACTTCTTCGAGGTTTACCTACCAGAACACTCAACACTCAGACACTAATCCCTACAGAAACAACATCAAGCTGTGGAAAAGATACATCGACGATGTGCTCCTCATCTGGCAGGGGAACCAACAAGACCTTACTGCATTCCAGGAATGGCTCAATCTATGCAATCCTCACATCAACTTCATGATGCACTGGGACTTCCACGGGATTGACTTCCTAGACCTCCACATCTACAGGTCACGAGACCATCTACACACGGAACTATTTCGGAAACCTACAGACCGGAACACCTTACTACACTTTGGAAGCTATCACCCTCAAGGTCTGAAATATAACCTGCCCTAGGGACAGTTCTTGAGGATTAGGAGGAATTGCAGCAACCGTGACACATATGAGAAACACGCCACAGATCTTCAAAACCGCCTTCTCAACAGAGGTTACCCGAGGAAATCCGTGAAACACGCAAGGAAACGAGCAGCAAACACGGACCGTACTATCACCCTCATCAAAACCACCAAAAAAGAACTGGACAGACTGGTATGTGTGACAACCTACAGTCCCCTCATCAATTTGATAAAAAAAGACAATCAAGCACTGATCAAGAACACTGGATCTCTCCAAAAAGTGCCCCTGTTTGCCTTCAAGAAAAACCGCATCATCAAAGAGTCACTGGTCCATACGTTTCTTGAAACTCCAAAACAACCCACTACTCTATGGTACTTACGACCTGTCCAAGGACACTAGCGATGTGGCAAATGCATGGCCTGCCAGTTCACCGAGACAACCAAAGTATTCACACACAAAGAGATCTCGTGGACCTTACAGGATCACACAAACTGTAATACCAAACAAGCTATTTACACCATTGAATGCCCATGTGGACTTCTATACGTTGGGAAAACCATGAGAGCTGTGAAGACCCGAATTGGCGAGCACCGGTCTTGTATAAAAAACAAGGTACCGAACAAACCACTAGTGGAACACTATGTTAAGAAGAACCACACCAACATGGATATAAAGTGGTGTGTCTTACAGAAAGTGAACACCACCCATAGAGGGGGAGACATTGACAAAACCCTGACCAGACTAGAACAGAAATGGGTCCACAAACTACGAACTGTCAAAGAGGATTTGAACATAACTTGCATCTGGTCAGACTGTCATACAGATCCTGTCCATTTTCTAAAAACAAGAATTTGCACTGTGTAACATTTTGATTTTCTGTCATATCTTTATCTAAAGTAATTACATCTGTGAATTGATACAAACCATTGATGTCATATACCTGTCATGAACAACATGTGGGAATGAAGTAGGCCTGATTCTATACTACATGACAGCTGACACCCTATGGGATTGACAGTGGCTGACATCATCATCATGCGCCACACCTTGCATGACTTGCATTTTGGCCCAACTGACTGCCTGCATCAACTCTAAACAGGCATTTAGGTAGTCACCTTACACGACTTGCATTTTGGCCCAACTGACTGCCTGCATCAACTCTAAACAGGCATTTAGGTAGTCATCTTGCACTACATGCATTTTGGCCCAACTGACTGCCTGCATCAACTCTAAACAGGCATTTAGGTAGTCACCTTGCATGACTTGCATTTTGGCCCTACTGACTGCCTGCATCAACTCCAAACAGGCATTGAGGTAGTCACCCCACCACAGGGCCTCTGTTCTTTAAAATGGCCGTGGCTTGCACTTAACACACTTGCATCCTCGACATCCGAGAAGTCACACTGCTGCTTCAACAATCTTGGCAGCTGAATGCACTGGCAATAGGTAAGCTTTACTGCACGCGGCTTCATGTACAGAAACTGGTAGGCCCACCCTCACTGTAAGGAATCTCTAAACAGTATGACTCTGCACATTTAAACACCCGTAGCCCTTCATGCCACCTACACCACAGGCTGCATGACACGCGTTGTGGCACCATAATCCAGAACTTGCACAGCCCACATAGATCACGGTCCACCCTTCCCCCAGGACCGATGAGAAGGGGCATTCTTTTTAATCACATTGTATTTAATACAGATTTGCACTAAGTTCGCTGTGCACTTGATAAATGGCATTTTGTTATTCCACAGAAGCCCTTTTTATCCCATTTAAGCGCACTCCACGTTTAGTGGGACCACCACTAGGTCTACTCTCACCAAATCTGTGAAGACCTATACCACCACCTCCCTAGTCACACACTAACCATGGGCTAGAGAGGAACCGCACCCTTGGGGCGCCATTTAGTAATCCTACCTCCTTATCCCCTGACAGGCGTGACCGCGCCTGTTGACAAGATGACTGCATCCTAAAGAAGTGAATCATTCCACCTCTTAATCTGAGCCACTAAGCTCCTCGGATTCGGTAAGTTCCGGCATCCGCCCTACTTAGTATTCATAACTTCTCTCTGCTAGATCTTTGCTGACCACGTACATCCTGACACGTTATTTTTCTGTTTCGCTCCTACAGACCACATAGGACCCTCCACTCATAAAGACACTCCTGTCCTGATGAAGGCCTACACCATTAGAGCTCACCTAGCTCCACACAAAATGGCCGAAACACTGTTGTGTTGACATGTATTATATGTTGTTGTTCAACTCTTGATTGTGCCCACACTCTATGGGCCCCCTACCTGTCTATGATTCCAATGAATTCTCTAAGCTTCCTTCCCAAGGAACCTATAGAGAATGAACAAACTGTACAAGTAGATGTCTCAATATTGACTACTTGATCATTCGTACTTAGGTACTACACTTTGTATGTCCTCAAATGTCCTATGTTTTTGAAAAATACCAGTGTATTACTACAACACTGCACTTCAAAATAAAACCCTTTGGTGCAGAAGAACAGTTTCATGGGAATTCTGTGACCACCCAGACAAGGGGTTACCCACTCAGGGTGTAGCAGTGGTTACTCTACAGCAGAGATCCACCTGACCTTGCTCATTCGTTTGTTAATATTATTGTACCGACAGGGGCAGAGCAAGGCAGTAACCAGGTACCCTTCCGAATATTAATCCGCAAAATCAAGTCAAACTGAGGGCAAGCCAGAACATCACCCCTTGAAATACCCGGAACGCTCTAGGGGAACCTCTTCAAACAAACAACCCTCCTCTCATTCCACAAACAACCACAAAGCTAGATGCCAGAAATCCTCCAGCAGAGATCGGCTACCCCAACCTACAGAAAGAACACATCAAAAACACATAAAAAACCTGTAAGGAACTCAACTAATTGAAAGCCTACTACAACCATAATTCTGAAACTGGAACAAACAGGTAGAAATCAAGAGGCTTTAACATTAAACAGAGGAACGGTTATGAAAATGTTCAGACGTAACAGGTCTCTGCGCCATCTAGCATCAGAGGATCTAATCCCAGTGGAACCCTACCACAAAGCAGCAAAAGCTAAATGCTACCTACACAGAAGGTCAGAAAAGCTCAGACTCCAGTTAAAAGAGTTGCATTAAATTTAGCGGGTGTGTCCAGTCACAACGAACTAGACACTGCAACAGTCAATCCAACAAGCACCCTCACAAAAAGACTGCACTATGTATCAAGAACTGAACTCTTATACAAAGAAAACAGGCTGCAACAAGAGAAGGTAAACACTCAAAGGAAAAAAGGACTCCAAATCCCCACCACCTTCCCTACTCCATTCGTCAGTCCCATTGAACCAATCCGGCATATGCAGAGAGAAAAGAATTAAATCCACCGATGATGCACCTTTAAAAGCAAGCTAATGCACAACAACAAAAACCATATGAACAAGAAGTCCCCACAATGGCGAAAATGAGCATGTACACCAAGCAAGGCAAATTTACACCACCAGCACTACTGAAACAGCTATGAGCTTGGTTACTGAAGACCTTATCTTCTACCATGATAAAATAGCAACTAGAGGCCCTCAAATATGGGCCCCTCGAAACGTCTCCACCAGCTTCTTTCAACCTAACAACTACGCCCATACAAATTGCTTCCTGGAATACACATGGACACATGCACCTTATGCCAAAAGGAGGCATCAACCTGGGCCAGTTCGACACACTAGCTTTGCAAGAACTTTGGCTGACTGAAATACCACATCTAGATGGCTTTGACATCGTCTTCGCCCCAGCAGCCAAAAACAGGCTGGCAAGCCCATCGTCTGGACATCTACTAGCAGCCCGGGTGGGCAGCGGTATCAACATCCTCGAAACACTAGCAATATTGATCCACCACCTGGCGATTAGAACTACCTGGGCGAACTACGACCCGATTTCACCTCACACACAATGTTGACCTTGCTAACAGCTTTTTAAGTCACACGCACAGTAGTGAGCGACCACAACCTCCTAAGAGCCACATGGAACTCCATCTCACTCAGCAACCCTACAATGGAGGCAATCATTGAGTGCAACCCACAGGGAAACTGTTTGAGAATGACAGCTGCGAGAGTAGAACAACTGGCGTCAAACTACTAAACTCAACCAATTGAAGATATTGACTACCAGCCACTGCTGAGCCTTTACAAAGAAAAATAGATCTCTTCCAGAAAGCCGAGAACCCACCAGTATGACAAACAAGTAGTCATCAAGCGAGCCGCTCTCAGAAAACTCAAGAGAAAAGCTAAAAAATCCAACTCGTCCGCACAACAGACTCCAAGAAATACAAAGCATGGATAAATCATCAACGAGCATTTCTCTACCAGAAAGACTCAGAAGAAATACAAAAAAAGGGGCAGGTAACAACTCAAGAGAATTCTGGGCCCTTATGAAACCACCGGCAGATCAGAGAGCAACCGAGCCGTCTAACAGCGTAAGCGAACACAAACGGAAACTCCACATCGAGGCTCTATTCCAACAGCCCAAGTCATCAGGCATAACGCACCATGCAAATCACAAAGACCCTTAGGCTGACGTTTTCGACTTAGAAGACATTGCCTCAATTATTAACAAACTCAAAGCCTCGCAATCCCCGGGTCCGGACGGAGTGACAAATGTCGATCTCAAAAATGTCAAGACTGAGTGGGCAGCTTTCATCAGCCTGATCTTCAACAGATGTTCAGCTACAAGAAGGATCCCAAGATCTTGGACTTCATCAATAGTGGTCCCAATTGACAAAAAGGGCGACAGATCAGACCCTTCAGAACTACCGACCAATCGCCCTTTAGACACAATTGGGAAAGTATTTTGTTTGCTCCTACTCAAGCGATTCCAACGCTGGGCAACAACTGCTCCCTTTGCGGATCCTTTCCAAGCTGGCTTAAATAAAACTCATCAACAGCAGTAAACATCATAAGCATTGCCAAAAGCAAAATCTTACAAGGTTCAACCAGACTATTTGTGGCTTTCATAGACATGACACAAGCTCTCGACTTTGTTAACAGAGACCTAATATGGTCTAAACTTCTTCACTGGAACTGCCCACCAAACATCCTTGCACGGATCAGAGCTCTTCATACTGACTCAACCATGGGAGTAAAACTGAACATACAAGGACTCCGTCGGCGGAAATACCTACAGCTGCCCGCTTGCACCAGCATCATTCGTGGCCTTTATGGGAGACTTCAAAGACACATGCTCCACCATCAGAGCTTTCCCTCCAAAAATAGGGGGTACCCCGAAGCCACGTCTAATGTATGCCGACGATATTATATTGCTAGATCAAACACAGACCGGTCTCCAAAGACAACTAAACCATCTGACCGATCATATCAGCCGATCTAACTTGGAGATAAACAAGACCAAAAACAAAATCTTGATCTTGGAAAAGAAAGTGAAAAGATCATGCACTTTCAAATGGAGTCTTGAAAAGGTCCAGATCGAAACAGTGACAAGACCAGATACCTGGGTGTCATTGTCGACAGCACAAAAACGGAAGCAGCATGCAAAACCATCTCTGGGCGAAAGTGCAATCACTAACAACAGAAGCTCACATTCTGGAAAAGAAATTTGGACGCTTCTCTCTGATTCCCTACCCTAAAATTCTACAAGGCATAAGTCATTCCAGCATTAACATACAGGGCCGAAGCCATGCCCACCATTCTGGAAGCTTTCTGGCAAAACATTGAGGGTTTCTTCTGGAAATCAGTGATGAATCTGCCCAAATACACCTCAATGGCAGCAATAAAAAGAGAACTGGGCCTTGCTTCTCTAAAAGCAACAGTAGATTTCAACAACATTTCCCTATTTAGGAAAACGCTATGCCCGCAAGGTCTTCCACTGTACCAACTGATAAACTGGGAGTTGACAGCAGGCAATTTCAAAATGTTAACAAACTGGGCAACAAAGAAAAGGCTATAGCTAGACCAAATTGCCTGCACCAAGGCCAATCTAATTGCTAATCCATGCAAAATCAAAAGAAAACTAGCAGAGCTAGACTGGATCAGTATACTCGGCAAAGCAAACAAAAACAAACTCCTGGCACACCTAACAGTCTGGACAATGAAACTGAACGAAACACCCCCATTTCTCAAGAGATTTCCCAGCAGACCCTTACGACAACTCTTTCTACGAGCTTGTCTAAATCTTCTACACAACAATGAAATTCTGCAGATCAGAGGCCAATCTGCTTCAAAAACATGCAGACTGTGCAAAAAAGATTGAGCAAACCAAATCTGTTCATCACTTGTTAACGACCTGCCCGGCGAATACTGAAATCCGACTCGCATATCTACGACTGGTGTTAGCAACGCACACCGTTCTAGAAGAAGAAGAGTGGTGGCCTCGCCTGATGAGCGGGAACAAAATGTCTTGGACAATTGCCACGGCCAAGATTCTTCAAGCAGCCGTGGAAAAATGCAACAAACTGACAACAGAGAGCCCCGCTCTTCCGTGACTCGGCACAAGCCTAGCCAAATGACTGATCAACCCTAAACTGCAGGATCACCACAGTTTGGCCTCAGAAGCACTCGAAAAGTACCTCTAAAGCGTCTTCCTTGTAGAATCTATTTATCTAGCTATACACAAGTAAATTAAAAAAAAGAAAGGGAAAGGGGAAAAGTGCATGGAGAGTGGAAAGTGCGGAGCAGCGGAGAACAGATAAATAATAACAAATATATTCAAATAAATAGATAATAGAGGCAATGAACAATGGTAGTTCAGCCAGCAAGGGGCAAGTGCTTTGTTTACGGCAGCAGACCGGGTAAGTCTGATAAGTGCAGAGAAGAAGAAAAATGTGGGTGTGGGGGACTGTATGGGTACAGATACAAGTCCCCACTGCAAGGGGGGGCTAGGAGGCAGTGCAGGGGGGTGGCCAAGGTGAGCAGGTGCCTGGGCCCAGGCGACAGGGGGTGGCCAGGTGCACAGTGCAAAGATAGAGCATATCAGCAGGGGAGAGTGGGAGCGAAGGCAGAAGAATAGAAGAAGGTCTTGAGGTGCTTCTGGAACCAGAGATGGTTCTCCTCAAGTTTTAGAGTGGCAGGGAGGCTGTTCCAGAGGGAGGCCCCTGCCGAAGACAGAAACCTACCACCAGCTCGTTTCTTTGAAAAATTACTGACCTTGAGGGAGTTGGAAGTAGAGGAGCGAAGAGCTCGAGAGGGGAGGTATTTGCAGAGGGATAGCTGAAGGTATTTTGGACCCAGGCCCCAGAAAGCCTTGTGGACAATGCAGAGGGTTTTGAATTTAATCCTTGCATCCACTGGGAGCCAATGGAGAGATTTCAGAGCTGGAGAGATACGATCCCAGGGCTTGAGGCCAAGTACAAGACTTGCAGTCCTGTTATGGATTAGTTGCAGAGGGCGGAGAGTAGAGGGAGGTAGATTTAGAAAGAGGCTGTTACAATAGTCCAACCTAGAGAGAACCAGAGCTTGGGATACCATGAGCTTCTGGGGGAAGGAGAGGAAAGGCAGAGTACCACTGAGGAGGTGCAGTAGGACATTTGACATTTTAGAGACCTCAGAGATGTGGGTGGAGAAGGAAAGGGTGGAGTCAAAGATGACCCTGAGGTTCTTAGCCTCGCCGGTGGGGGTAGGAGGAGTGCCTAGGGAGGCCGGCCAGAGAGTGAGGGGAAAGGATGGTGAAGGTGTGCCGATGAGGAGGATCTCCGTCTTGCTGGCATTCAGACAAAGATCATTGGTGGCACACCAATCTTGAATGGCAGTTATGCAATCAGAGATGAGAGAGGGAGAAGGAGAGGATGTAGCAGAGGGCAGCCTAAAAATGAGTTGAGTGTTGTCAGCGTAGCACTGGAAATTTGAGCAGAAAGTGGCAATGCAGTGGACGAGAGTTGCCAGGTATTGGATTCCTGAAGAAAGGCAAGATGGCCACTGTAGCCTCTTGGTTTCTATTGCCTTTTACCTTGTTTCTCAAAGTCCTGGGAAGCCCTGATGTTGTCCCTTCCCCCTAACTGGCTGTTGGGTGGAAATACCATATAAGTCTCTGGGGCTGCCCCCTGTCAGAGTGACTGGAGGCTTCCCGAGGGCTGTGCATTTTGTCTACATCCTTGGGGTCGGACCTGTATGAATGGAATCTGAAGACAACTCACATTCTGTGTTGTGGGTGTCTGATTTTGGTGTGTGTGACACATTCCCTGGGCCAGCGCTGACTGAAACTGGAGTGAATGCAGTGTAGGGTTCTGAAAGGTGTGTTGCTTACTCCAATCCACATTCTGTGTTATGGGTGTCTGGGTGGAGTGAATGGCCTGAATGCCTGTGAGCCTGATTGGCTGCCTGCCTGCATTAACCCACTTGTGAATGATGGGCTGCCTGATCCTGGCTCAGCCTGAGTGAATGGGGAACAAATACATATATCTAGGGACCCCTCACTCACCAATTTGTTCAGAAGCCAAACTTGAAACTGATGTTCAGAAGCTGAAGTCAAAGCTTAAGCAAGAAGCAAGAAGAAGCTGTCCCTGAAACCCCCTTGGAGGAAGAAGACTGCTGCTGCATTTTCTTTACAAAATCTGAAAACTGCAGTGATCTTCCAAGGACTGATCCAAGAGAGGATCTCAATGGGAGACCGCTTCCCGAGCTATGAATTGACTGTCATGCACCTGCTACTCTTCATCAGAAGTACCCTGGCCTTATCCAAGCCTTTTCGGAGCCCACAGCAAGTTTCACCATCCTAGGACTTTCAAAGCCGGAATAACACCCATCCAAAGAAGACCAGTGTGAAGACCAAAACCGCAGCCTTTCCGAAGGTACTTGGTTCCTCTTTGTCTCTTGGCCAGGGCATCCCAGTGACTTGCAAAGCAGGGTCCATCTTCAGGGGTCCCATTGAGAGAAGCCAAGAAACCCTGCCACTTCACCTGCCAAGACACCAAACATACTATGATGAGGGAGAGCGTCTTCCAGACTCGGGAGTCATCCTGGGGTCCCGGAGTCATCTTGGATCCTGTTCTCCTGTGGCCTCTCAGGTACATTGGGGTGGTAGAACTGTAAAAAGAAAGCGGAGCATTAATGAACATTTTTGGACTGGGCTGTAAAATTCCAGATACAGTACTCCCGAATATTTCCATTACAGGTTGCCTAGGTGGGGGGATCCTAACACAATATTGCTATCTGAGTCTCACAAAGGTATACTGCCTATGTTCTGAAACTAACCTGCCTTTCTTCCTTGAAAGAACACCAAATTTAAGAATTCACATTCCTATTTAAAACTGTCAGCATTTGGTGCATTTCTAGTGTGGTAACACATAGCGTGTATATATATATATTGCAATTTACATAGTATTGCCAAAGTTCAAAGTGAGTTGTTTATATGTATATAGTTTGTAGGGTCCTTATTTTATATAAATAAGTTGTCTTATCACCTAACATAGTGTGCAGATATTCCTTTTTGGGGGCTTGGGGATTCATTGTACTTAAGAACCAGCCTGCATCACCTACTGAGAGCTTAAGCCTGGCTGCTTGTGCAACGTTACCAAATTGAGAACCTTGGCTGTGGTACTCTGTGCCTCTGTCCCAACCATATAGAAGGCAGATGTACAGATATCCCCTCCAGTGTTTTCATGTGCCATGTCCAAATGTGTCCTAGTTGTGCCTCCTGTTTGTGTTTGACAGTGCCTTACTGACTCACATACTAAGTGGCAAATACAAAGATACATTATCACTGTCAGAAGGGTGAAATCTTTATTATTGGCTGGGCAACCCTCTTTTTCGATATTGGGAATCAATCATTACTGCTCAGACATCCAGAATCACCACACATGATGCCTGTGTCCCTAGTCATTCAGGGATCTGCATATTGTGTCTAAAAATCATACGTGAGAGGTAGTAACACCAAGTCATCATCTGGTGCTGTCGGTGTGGTTGCCTGGTGGGTACCAGGCTTAAAGTAAGCCATAGTGTGCCATACAACAGGTGCCCATATTCAGAGCTGCATTTTTCAGGTTCAGAATATTCAAGTACTTGAGCTGCCATGTTCTTTGTGTTGTATTTGGGAGGCCAGATTTCAGTACCATTACTGACGTGTTCTGTGGTGTGGGCCCATTCTGTTCAAATTGTTGACCAACTGTTGTTTCTGTTTTACGGTTCAAGATGGTCCTTCTTTCACGTAGTTCCATGCAAGAACCTCCAACATTTTCTAGATTGGATGAGGTATGCCACACTGAACAATTTGCAATTGTATGCCCCTTGTATCTGCAATGTTTGGTTCTGTCGAGATTTTACAGCTAATTCTGTGCCGATCTGTTGGCAGGTCTTGCACCTCCTAACATTGCACAGGGATGTTCTGTGTCTTATTTGTTTTTCATCTGGTGGAAATGAGCATTTGGTGAAGGACTGTGCTGGGTAGTAAGGCGTGCTGCACCTGCCAAATAAAATTCCTGCTAACAGGAGATGGGCTACATCCAGATTTCTTAGAACACTATTGGACACAGAAACCAGAGTTACTTTTATAGGGAATCCCAACATGGACCCGTCTTTATTTATAGAAAACACTTATAAGTTTAACTGTTTCCCCTTTTTATTTCTTCTGGATTCCTCTTGAGAGAGGACCTACTAAATGGGGACTGCTACGTCAGCCCTCCTTTTCTTGGATTGGTCACTGGCACTCTTAGGGTGAGTCTGACGCAATACATCCCTTACCTAAACTCAGTTACCACTCACATGGAGTGTGAGAGCAGGTGTTGGCCTCTGTGGGTGGTCCCATCTTGCTAAGTGCCCTCAGGCAGGCTGCCACACTGTCCCACTACCTCATGCCAGGCTACCACCCCTCTTCCCACTTTTTCGTATTACAATCCATTACATATATCCTTTGTCCTACCCCTAATCAACCTTTATACCTACCTACCGGAAGGATAGCTCAGGGACAAAGCGTCTGTCTTGGCAGCAAGACAACGCATAGCAGCACAGGTTCGAATCCTCTTAGAAACAGTCTCAGGTATTATGGCATTATAAAAGAACAATTATAATAATTATAATAATAATACATTCCCATCAACAAAAAAAACTTCCCCCATCTTAACATTTAACCTACTTAAAAGTAATAAATAATTACATATGACTACAGATATGTATAAATATTTACATACAACCTTTAACACGCACACAACACTATCTCACAATGGGGTGATTGCTGCAGTCAGTCACTTCCTTCACAGTACCTTCTTGGGTCTGTTCTCAGTGGCGCTGACACACTGATGGCTGGTGGCATATCTGGTGGAAGGGCTGGCTGATTCAGGGCTGGGAAGTGGTGCTGCTTGAAGGTTGGCTGGGGCCTTACCTCCTGGTATAATCAGAGCCCACTGTGGGGTCCATTTAAAGGCCCCAGACAGAAGTCCCTTTCACACGAATAGCAAGATGTAAAACACTGAAATAAAAAAGGCCGGGCTTTTGTTTTTCAAGGAAAATTTGAAGAGCCATGTAGAAAGGGGCCTACCTGTCATTACCATTAAACAAGCAGCAAAGATCCCTGTCACATGGAAAACAGGATTTTTAAACATTGAAAACAAAAATGGACTGTACATGTGTGTGCAAATAAAAACGGCTTTAAAAAGCAAAAGTGGAAAAAATATCACTAATCACAGAAAAATGTCAGGAAAAAATACATGATGTGTGGTTTGAGAAAATCAGTGTATGTTATGTTTCGCCTGCAAAACTCCAGTGACATTTGAAGAGCCCCTTTGTCTTCATGGAAAATGTCAGCACAAGGCAGACCCTGTTTCTGGCTGTGGGCAAAACCTCACAAGGGAAAACTCCCACTTCCAGCTTGGATGTCACATCTCCCATCTAATGACCACCCGCAATAAAAATATGCTGCTAAAGGCGGACACATTCAATGTTCCCCAGACCTGCTGGCTAGGAAATTCACCCTTGGCTGGAGCATGACTAATATGTGTGAAAATGGTGGCTGCAACTTCAAAGAGCATGCTACCAACTTCAGAGAGACTCACAGAGTCACAGGCTGGCCCAGGGAGACAGATGGCTGTGCTGGATGAAGCAGATCTCCCATTTGCTGAACATAAAAATTGACAATTAAGTTAAAGGGACTATTGTCATTTAGGCCTTTTTCTCAGTAACCATAATGTGATTGATTTTATTTTTGTACCATTTTTTATGTAATTTCCAGACGATTTGGAGGATATAAAATGCATCTACCTGTGACTCTGGGAATTGCAATCGCTAGTTAGGATAGGTTTCTCGGGTGATCTGAACATGTTCCAAATGTGAGAATTGGTGAGTGGGTGGAAAATGAAATTAGGGATATGCTTAATAACTCACATCTTCATAAGTGTTGTGCTTTTCATGGAAATGGCAGAAATGTGCCACATGGCCATGCTACATCTAACAGATTTGGTGGTCAGCTTATCTAATTCTCCACGAGTAGCTAAATCAGAAAATATGTTTAGTATAGCAGTTGCTAGTAAAATTATGAAGTTGTGATACATAACTAGTATTTGCCAAAAAGTTGAAAGGAGAACAATGGATGATGACAAATAGAAATTGCCATATGTTGCTCCAGACCCTTAAACAAATCCTGACTTGGAGGCCGGGTTTGGCGGGGAGAGAAGGGTAACTGTCCAATCCTATTGCAAGGAATTATTGCATGGTACGTCCCAAAAATTGTAAAATTGGTGATGTCATTTCTATTATATAAGGGGGACTTCACTAGGACAGGGGAGACACAGAAAAACCGGGGAGACAGAAAAAGGAGAAGGACAGGAGGACAGAGAGAAGAGACAGACCATCAAGAAGGCTTCTGAAACTTACCATCTGACATCTGTAAGGAGACACCAGAGGAGATTGTTGAGAGTGCCTCTGGGTGGAGTTGCCTATTTCTAGGAAGGCCTCAAAGCTGACTAGGTCCTGTGATGGGGAGCGGGAGGCCATCTTTGAGAGTGGAGTGACCAGACCCTTCCCTATCTTCCCAGAGTGTCCTGAGATGCAGGTGGCTTTCCTGAACCTTAAACAGAGGCTTACCATGTAAGTAAAACTAGGCCTTGAAAACCAAAAGGTGGGGTCGGGGGGGAGTCTGCTTGCCTTGAATCCTTTCCCTCTATAGTGGGTGGGGGGGCTAAACTTCGGATCCTTAGCCTAAGTAACCAAAAATATTAATTTAACTAATTCCCCATTTGGCAGACCACTAGGTGTGAAATATGTCAAAATTCAAATTTAACAAAGCTCACTTCCTAGTGTGCGCTGAAAAACTATAGCCTATAATTAAATTGGGTAATAATGGTTGTCAAGCTAACCCCGACTTCTTCAAGGAAGAGTGGGGTCTTTGTTCTTAAATCAGTCAAATTTCTTTTTATCCAGCTTTCTCAACACAGTCCTTTCAGTAAGGGGGGTCTGAAATCCTAAATTCCCCAAAGCATTCCAATTTTTATGTCTGGCTTCCCAAACTAGACCAAAGCAAGGAAGGGGGGGGTCTGAAAAACCAAGAGATAAATCATCCTAAATTTATTTTAAATCAAAGTGTGGGCAAAATTATAATTGCCATATGTATTTTTACCAATCTTGAAATCCTACTGCCATCCGTTTATGCCTGCAGGAAAATCCAATCGCACAACATTACATAAGTCCCTTTGTATTGATCAGTGTAATTATTTTGTGAAGTGAAATTTGCATAAAATAAGAAGTGTGTCTGTGTTCTTTTAAACTCATTGATGTGATTTATTTATGCAGAGAGAAGTTGACTGTGTTGTGCCATGTTGGTGTTTTTGATATGTTTGTGCTAATTTAAATTATTTTTAATTTAAATAAATACCAATATATTTCCCGTACACCAGCCTGGTTCTTGGCTCATTGTTAGCTCAGGGAAGAGGGATCCAAAGGGCATGATTTGTGTCTGAGATAGGGCTAAAAAAGAATTTGTTAAACAGTTTGTTGAATAACCACTTGAGTGTGGAGGGAAGGACCTCCCCATGTTGACGGTGGTTTCTCAATAAACTGTTACACCACTGTTCCTTCTTTCTCCTGGGTGGCCCGTCCACCACTTGGAGCCACCCATGATCACTGAGCTGCCCATGCTGCTTCATTACTTCTGGATGGCCGCCTGTGCGAGTGGGAGCCGCCTGTGATCACTGCCACACTGTGGCCTTCTTTAAAATCTTCAGGGTGACCCTTCAGTCTGGGGGCTGACCCCTGCTACCACACAGCAGGCGCTGCCATCTTTGCATCAGGTCGTGTCCCTTGTGCCATGGGGATGCTGCTTCTCACACCGTTGCACTCGTGATCATCTTAACTTCAGGCGGCTTCCCCTTGGCAATAAGGACACTGTCTTTGAGCATTGCTGCGTGCCGCTGCCAGGTCTTAGCTTCTGATCTTCAGCCGGCCCACTCCTCTGAGCAGCCCGAGGCTTTTCTTTATCAGGGCGGCCGAACGGAGTAGCCAGGGACGTCCTCCTCGTCTCCTCTTTACCTGGGGTGGCCGGAGAGGACACAACCCAGCTGTCTGGTGTTGGCCACTCTGCATGCGCGTCACTGGATGGGCTGTTCATATTCAGCCCGGGCTGCCTCATGCACATCAGTCGGGTCCTTCGTGAGTTCTTGGCCTGTCCGCTCTGGCTCACAGACGGGCTGACACCTGAACACTGCAGCAGCCAAGCTGCCCCTGGCATCAGCAGCTCGCCCCCTGGCTCAAAATCTGAGTGGGCACAGCCTGGTGCCATTGATGTATGTAGGCCCTGGGGGGCCGTTCGAGTCAGTAGCCCCTCCAGGTAAATCTCTCGCCTTCTTCCTCTCCTTTATTCAACTGTTTTATTTCAACTCTATTTTTATTTTTTCAAAATACTACTGGATTCTTTTCTCCCCTACCCAGCCCACTCTGTTCCATTGGTTTTACTTTCCTCTTTTCTTCTCTTAACATTCCATCCAGCCTCAAGGTAGGCTGGGTGCACTCTTACACACCAAAACACACACACACAAAGAAAACACATTATACATTTAAAAGAATGCTTTTATTACCCCGGTGTCTGTCTTTATTTCTAGTTCTTCCCTTAGGGGACACGCATGTAGCCTGCTTCTGCCATGCACTACAATCATCTCATCATCATCATCTCTGTTAAATATTGATTGTAGGTCCTTATTCTATTCAGTCGTGTTAGTGCTGGAAGATATGGGATGAGAAAGGGTATTCTTCCTATGGTTTCCGCTGTCTTTGCATTGAAGCAGCTTCTTTCTCGGTATTCTCAATGCCCGATTGAATTCCCTGTCAGTTTGTCTGGCTGAGTGGCCTTTTTGCAAGAAGGATGTACGAGGTGTGGCAAGTTGCCTGTCATTTGTTTTCTTGCTGGAACATATAGGTTGGTATCGGCTGCCGTTCATATATCATTTTGTGCTGCCTTGGATGGAAACTTGGGGAAATGAGTGTGAATTCAGCTGCACATGAAGGGGCTGCCTCCATTCAAGCATCTGATGACCTGCAAATCACTGGTCCTCGCTGCATTCAGACTTTCCTGGACCACTTCCTCAGCAAAACATATGAAGATTCCACTCTATACTTCCAGACATCATTCATGTAGGCATGTGTGGGATTTATAATAGCCAGGACTAGCTGGCAAGCAACAGCACCCTGCACCAAGGGGGCACTTCCAGGGGTTACAGGCAGTGTGCAGGGGTAGCATAAGAGCTGGAATGGGTCACAGTGGAGTAGGAGGAGAACTCTAGGGGGGGGGTCGGGTTTAGTGCAGCAATTGGGGATTGGTGAGATGCTCTTAAAGGAGCGGGGTCTTCGGGGCCTTCCTGAAGTGTAGGATAGAGGGGTCCAGGTATATCTGTGTTGGTAACTTGTTCCAGAGTCAGGGTGCCTGGCAGGAAAATGCTGGCTTCCAGCCAGATTGGCTCTTAGCGAGACCCTGAAGAATTAACACTAAGGGCCTCATTACACGGATGGCGTTAGGGATTTAACGGTACCGGTAAAATACCGGTACCGGTAAATCCCTACCGCCTTACTACGAGGTCCCTTTGCGGGTTGGGGGATTTAACGCCTGCTTTTTGCAGGCGTTAAAATCCAACCCACTAAGGGACCTCGGAGCTAATTACGGCACCGCAAAATTGCGGTGCCGTAATTAGCGCCTTCCCCATTCCCATAGAGCCCCATGGGGCAGAAATGGGAATGGGGAAGGGCAATGGCGGAAGGGGGATTTACCGCCCCTCCAACCTTGGAATGGGGCGGTAAATCCCCTTTCCGCCAAGGCGGTGCCGGTATTTTACCGGCATGAGCCATGGCGCTAATAGCGCCATGGCTCACCGCCTTCCGTGTAATGAGTCCCTAAGTCCCTTGAGGCTCTCACTGTACAATTTAAAAACCATTCCAGAAGCTGGGAAGCCCAGTATGATACTACATTCCTGCCCACTGTGCAAAACACAAAGCCGCCCACATCTGGAATTGTGTGTCCTCACCTCCTACAACACAAAATGCATACCTGGCATCCTGCCTCCTCAACCCACACAACATAAAACTCATACTTTCCATTACATGCACCCACCCCACCGAGCCCCACATAAAATTAGACATACACCTCATAATCCAATTTTGGAAGATAAGGTTCAGTAAAATAAAATTATTTGCCCAAGATCACACATTTTAAAAACTGATAATGGGATTTAGTAGTCTCAGATTTAGACACGTACCCCATATCTTCTAAATGTGTCTTAATATCATGAATCACATTGTTAACCAACGTGACAAATATAAACATTTATGTTAACAAAACAAAAGAACGTGATTATGCTTTATTTCTCCATCCTGATTGGAACCTTACACAAACCACAATGCAAATGAATGTCAGTGTAAACACTGCTCTTTCTTTTGCAACATTACTTTCAAGGCTTCAAGACACACATAAAAACTGCATGAAAGTATCACCAGCTTGTTAGTGGGTGATAAAGGCAGCACACTGGATAGTCAGAGTGTGAGGAGAAGCACAAAAGGAATGTGTAGCAGGTGGCACCCAGCGTCCCCAACCAAGCAACCCACATGCACAAGACCAGTGTGACCTCCACTGTCCTAGTCACACACCAGCTGGTGGGTAGAGGCTTCAGGGCCACTACCCATAGAAAGGGGTAGGGTAAAGATAATTGCACCTGCAGAATCTCTGAACAGTCCTGGACAATGAGCCAGACAGGACCCCTTGCATAGCAAATTCTGTAAGGCATCATTGTTTCACGGGACATTTATATAGCTCACAGCATTTGGTAGCCTATCTATGATGTGCACATATACCTTATCAAAATTTTTATGATTGGAGCAAGCACTGAAGGATTTGGATGAGCAGACTTGAGACAAGAGCTAGGTTAGACTCTGCATTTTGATCTAGTTTGGTTTGCTCCGAATTGCATACATTGGTCAAGTGGGGTAAGCTGGCTGTGAGTCCAGGCATTCTGCTTGCACAGTTTGCATTTGTGTACATGCTGATTACACATGCTCACAGTGAATCTCAGACTGTGAATAGACATAATATAAAGTTCCTGGCAAACAATAAATGAAGTGCGTGCAACTGATTGCATGGAGTTCATGTTATTGCCACTGGGAGGCAGTGTTGTATAATGTACTGTCTGTGAGGGATAGTGATGTTATTCCTGCCTCTGCTGTAGCTGGGCTCACCTTTCCAAAGGCAGTCGTGCTAATCCCACTGCAGCCATGCGGCATGAGGCAGGGCTGTGCCAGCGCTTCCTCCACCACGCGGGCTGATGGCAGGAAGCATGCCTAGGGGGATGGAGGACAGCCCCCAGCGCAATCTTTCATCTATTCAAATTGAAGTTGCGGGTCATTTACGGACAAGTATCCCCCATGCAAAGTTCAAAGGAAGCCACATGGGACAGTGTTGCCACAAACAGGATAGTTAATGTGGCAAGTGTAGCCTGACTGAGGAGAGAAGCAACCTGTTTGGTCCTGGGCGGCTGAACAGGAAGCTCGACGATCTTAGCATCTGTCACACCCTGGAGTATCGCACAACTCCTTCCTGGCCACAGAAGCCAAATGAAGTTGACTCCTCCCACCTTGGTTGGCACGGGGTCCTGATCTTGATAAATACAGGACCACAGGGCAGCCCAAGGGGGGAAGAGGGTTAGGGAGAGGTTGTGGATAGGTAGGAGGTGTTAGGGTCACCGGATAGAGGGTTAGGAAACCTGCATGAGGACAGGGAAGGGGAACCGTAGGGAAAGGTCATACATGAACATGTATCATGAAACCTTAGCCAATCCTTCTTAATTAGGATTCAACCTGCCTCCTGTACTCCTAATTACCCCCGACATAGCCACAAACATAAGCACAAGGAATGTTATTGATGGCCATGAACAACGTGTAGCAAATACATAACAAACACATCACATAAGATGGTGCCACAGCAGTCTTCTGGAGCTCACTGAGCATATGCATACCAGAATTATACTCCTGCCGTGACCACATACAGCAAGACTTATTGCGTGACCATGATTGATTGAAATACAACATCCAACAAAGCAAGCAGCCACTAACAGCTTAGCAACACTTCCCTCCCATCGTGGTAAGTCCCAGTATCGTGTGCTGCCCATGGGCACTCCAAATATTAGGTCTGCTTGGCCCTCAAGAGTTTATATTCTCAAATAATGCCCCGAGCGTGTGCTTTCCTTGCAGCCCTAGTAACCCTTAAGCGCTCTCAAGAATAGCATAGTTCATACAAATTAGGAAGAGAACGGTGCTACCGTACCCAGAAACACTATAACCATTAGGTTTTAAATATGCAAGATTGTCCACTTAACTGAGGCCTGGGCGGGGGCTTGCCAGCACTCCCCCAGGTGATGCATAGAGAGATCTGTAGCCTGCTATCACCACCGGGCCCGGGACTTCCTCAACGTCTGCATACCATGAACGCCAACTTCCTCTGGCCCGTGTCTGCATACAAAATCACCAACAAGCAGCACAAGCCGGGGAGAGGCTTAAGTGCCCCACCTAATTACACACACCTCACCGCAACGAAAAAGAGACTCATGGGAAATGTAGTTCCAGAGTCCTTTTCCTATTAGCAGCTCTCCCAAGCTGCACTCTGCTTGCAACTGGACCCTTTTCCTAACAGCATCCAATGGGAAAAAGGTGGAGGCTGCAGTGTCAGCGTCCCTATGTTGACTCTGTCCCTTCCCCCTGACTGGATGTTGGGGGAAATGCCATATATAGCTCTGGAACTGCCTCTTGTCGGACTGACTGGAGCCTTCTGAGGGTTTGCGTGTTTTGGCTACAAGACGCTCCATAGTCCTGTCCAGTGGTGGAGTGCAGGTTGCCAGAAGCCATCCAGAGGTCTGTGCTTTGGCTGCAGCACGAAAGATCCAAAGGTCAGTGAACCATAACATTCTGAAACTGGATATATTTTCCTGCCATTACAACCGTGGCCACCGAAAGGTACCCAAGGTCCCCAGGGGTCTTCTTTATCCAAGCCTTTTCAGAGCCTACAGCAAGTTTCACCTTCCTTGGATTTCCACAGCCACAGTAACACCTGTCCAACGTGGACCACTGCGAAGACCAAAACCGCAGCCTTTTCAAAGGTACTTGGTTCCTCTTTTTATCTTGACCATGGCATCCCAGCGACTTCTTCTTGCAAAAGGGGGTCCATCTTCAGGTGTCCCATCGAGTGAAGCCAAGAAACCCTGCCACTTTACCTGCCAAGGCACCAAAGATACTGCGATGTAGAGCGTCTTCCAGCCTCTGCAGTCATCTAGGGGTCCCAGAGTCATCTTTGATCCTGTTCTCCTGTGGCCTCTGAGGTACATTGGGGTGGTAGAATTGTAAAAAGAAAGCAGAGCATTATTCAACATTTTTGTACTGGATTGTAAATGACCAGATAAGTTACTCCCTACCTTTTCGATTGCAGGTTGCCCAGGTGGGGGGATCCTCACACAATATTGCTATCTGAGTCTCACACAAGTGTACTGCCTATGTTCTGAAACTAACCCGTCTTTCTTCCTTGCTCTTTGAAAGTACACCTTACTCAAGAATTCACATGCCTATTTAAAACTGTCAGCAGTTGGTGCATTTCTAGTGTGGTAACACATGGCGTGTATGTATATTGCAATTTATTTAGTATTGCCAAAGTACATAGTGTGTTGTTAATATGTATACAGTTGGTAAGAACCTTATTTTATATCAATAAGCTGCTTTATCACCTAACATAGTGTACAGGGATTCCTTTATGGGGGCTTGGAGATTCACTGTACTTAATAACCAGCCTGCATCACCCCCTGAGTGATTACACCTCGCTGCTTGTGCAACATTACCAAATTGAGAACCTTGGCTGGGGTGCCTTGTGTCTCTGTCCCAACCATGTAGAGGGCAGATGGTCAGGTATCCCCTCCAGTCTTTGCATGTGCCATGTCCAAATGTAACCTAGTTGTGCCTCATGTTTGACAGTGCCTTACTGACTCACATACTAAGTGGCAAATACAATGATGCGTTATCACCGGCAGAATGGTGTAATATGTATTTTTGGCGGGACAAGCCTCCTTTTGATAATGGGTACCAATCATTTCTGCTCAGACATCCAAAATCACCGCATATGATGCCTGTGTCCCTACTCATTCAGGGATCTGCACATTGTGTCTAAACATCAAACGTGAGAGGTAGTAACACCAAGTCATCATCTGGTGCTGTTGATGTGGTTGCCTGGAGGATACCATGCTTAAAGTAAGCCATAGTGTGCCATACATCTGTGCTGTGTTCAGACCAGGGTTTTTCAGAATGAGAATCTTGAAGTACTTGAGCTGACATGTATTTTATTTTTGATGCCAACTTTCAGTACTATTACTGATGGGTTCTGCAGTGTGTGTCCATCCTGTGTCCATCCTGTGTAAATTGTTGACCAACTTCTGTTTGTTTTGCAGTTCAAGATGGTTCTTCTTTCATGTTTTTCCATGCAAGTCTCTCCAGCATATGTTCCTTGTGTAAACTTTTTGGAATGGCTGTGGTATGCCACACTGAACAATTTGCAATTGTATGTCCCTTGTATCTGTAATGTTTGTTTCTGTGGGGTTTGTACAGATGATTCAGTGCTGATGTGTTGGCAGGCTTTGCCCCTCCTAACATCGCACGAGATGTTCTGTGTCTTATTTATTTTTCCTCTGGTGGAAATGAGCTTCTGCTGGTGAGGGACCATGCTGGGTAGGAAGGCGTGCTGCACCTGCTAAGTAAAATCTCTGTTAACAGGAGTTGGTCTACTCCCTGAGATTTTAGATCACTAATGGACACAGAAACCAGAGTTAATTTCATAGGGAACCCAACGGGGACCCGCCTTTATTTATAGAAAACACTTATATCTTTAACTTTTATGTCTTTAACTGTTTCCCCTTTTTGTTTCTTCAGGATTCTCCTTGCGAGAAGACCTACTAAATGGGGACTGCTGTGTCAGCCCACCTTTCCTTGCATTGGTCTCTGGGATACTTAGGGTGAGTCTGACGCAACAGATCCCTTATCTAAACTCATGGACTGCCCACATGGAGTGTGAGGGCAGAGGTTGGCCTATGTGGGTTGTATCATCTCACTAAGTGCCCTTAGGCAGGCTTCCAAACTATCCCAATACCTCATGCCAGGCTACCTGCCATCTTCCCACTTTTTCCTATTTAAATCCATTACTTATACCCATTGTCCCATCCCTTCTAAATCTTTATACCTATGAAGTGGGAGAATGGAAAAACAGGCTCCCGTCCTTACCCTCTCGCGCCTGGCCTAAAGGATCACGGCCCAGGCACCCGCCACGTGAAGAGTTTGCCCATCTACCAGACGACCAAATACCCTGTTACACAGGTGCGCGGCGAAGGTTTGACAATTTAGTGTTGGAAATGGAATGAATGGTAGCCGAACAAGTGCGAGGGCAGTCGGCTACGTTCCGCGAAGGGAGGGGGCAGAGCACGAAAACATCACGTGCGGCCGCTCGTAGACACTGATTGGCCTAGGTCGCGACTACGTGTAAGGGTGTGTGGGTGTGTGTGGTTTCCTACGATTTGGCATTTATTGATCAATGAGTAGATGAGGATCCCTATTGTTCGAGCAAGAAACTCGATAGGTAGATGACGTTTCCCTGAAGGCGGTAGCTAGCTAGTTGCCTAATACGGAAGATAATTGGCTGGTTAAGCCCTCCTGTCGAGGGGCGTATCACACGCGAGGCGACGCAGCGTGCGCAGTCTGATTATATTATTGATTTGATTACCTTGTTCCAGGAGTGACAGGAAGATAGCTGTAGGGTTAACGGGGGTAGATTGAAAGTGCATTTTGAACTTAAAAGAATATATGAAGAACTTATCAGTAGCTCGAAGAGATCAGTGACGTCACCAGTAGGGCTTTCATAGGATATCCCGAGCACAAGGCATCTTCCCTCCTGAGATTGGTGGGGAAGAGAACTGTGGTAAGGAAGTGGAAACGGAGATAAACGGCAATGAGTTGATCGGGGAAAGGCGAAAACGGGGAACGTGGCTGCGCACGGAGAACGCCGGCCACGGCCAGTGTAGAAGGGGGAGGAGCACGTGAAAATAGGACGACTGTATAAGAACGTCATAAGGGGTACGCAGCCGCAGGGGGCTACGTGCGCCTCGGCCGCAGGGGGCCGTAAGGGTGTTGTATAAAGAAAGAAAGACAGAAATGAATATACAAATGTAACATACCATATTTTTTTATAATTTTTCTTAGCGGACTATCGTAAGTCCCCAAACTTACGGGGCCAGGTAAACGATATAAGGCTGTATATTGTAAACTGCTAGTGAGATAAACTGCTACCAGATAGGGGAAGGGTAACAAGTGGAGCGCTACTATGTCATACGGGACAGGATCGGGAGGGTGGGGGAACACCCTCACTACCCCACTACAACACATCTGCTCAACACTGCCACCCCATAGGGAGAAACTGATTAAATATAGCATAGAATGGACCCAGGGGACGGATAACAAAATGCTAACACCGTGGCCGCCTAATGGTAGCTTCTATCCATATGTCCAACATTCATTATTAAACCATCTGCACAATACATATAAAGGGAAGAAGTTGGCAAACCATGTGGAGGTGTTTAACTTATGGAGGATGTTCCAGGGGTCCCGACCAGGACCAAATGGAATGTTCACTATGGGGGAAATACCGGAAGAAAAAGAGATTAAGGAGGGAGGAGAGGATGGGAAAAAAGGGAGTGAGGACCCAAAGAACACGGGGAACAGAGGAGAGGGAGGAGAAAAGAATAATAAAACAGATGAGATAAAAAAGGAACCGAGCAACGAGATACCCATAGCAAGGGGGGTGAAAATAGAGGGAGGGGGGTTGTACCCTTTAAGAGAACTAGGAGAAATAGAAAGAGGACAGTTAAGGGCAGCTGAGGGATACTCGAACCCGGCATACAGCCCTCCACCATATGTGGCTCATAGGAAGATGCCAGCAGGGGAGGGGAGGACTGGAGAAGACCAGACTGTGGAAATAGGAAATGATGAGTGGGTAGCTGCACAGATATTATTAAAATTACGAGGTTCATTAACAGGAGAAGAGAAGGAGGTAGTAAAGAAAACAGAGGAGGATAATGCCAGGGATAGTGAAATGAGGGGAGAAGAGCTGTTACGACAACAGGAAGAGATTTTGGAGGAACGACTAGCAAAATTAAGGGATGAGCAGAATGAATTGATCAAGCAGCTTGAAAGGGAGGAGAAAGAGAGAGCGAGGGAAAGGAAAGAAGGTAAGAACGAATTGGAAAAAATACGGGAACGAACGGAGGAGCAAAGGAGAGAAGCTGAAAGGGTAAAAGCAGCAGCAGAAAGGGTATCAAGAGTAGTATTGCGAGAAAAGAAAAGGGAAGACGAAGAAAAAGAAAAAGAAATGGCAATGTGGAAGAGGAGATTACTATCAGAAACAACTAAGAAATACGAAGAAGGGACGGTGATAGAGAGTATAGTAGAAAGAGAAAGGGTGAAATGGGAAAGGAAGAAGGAGGATGAAAGAATATTAGCAAAGATGAGAAGTGAAGTGATGAAGGAATTAAAAAGGAAAAGGGAGGAAAATAGTAGGGAGATAGAGGAGAGAAATGAAGGAGAAAGAGAAGATAGGAGTAGGGAGAGTGGAGAATGGGGGAATGTATATAGAAACACAGAAGTAGCCACAACATCAGCACAAAGTGGAGTGGTTGATAAAGGAGAAACAAGAGAACTGGACCTAATAGATTTACAAACAGTAACGATCAAGGGGAAAAGACCGAGTGGGGGTTGCCGTTTATGACTGACTTTTGCAGTGAGGAAGAAGAAGGAGTGGAGAAAGAAGAAAGTAACAGTGAAAGGGAAAGTTTAGATAAACTATACATCACCCGAACCAACACAGACTCACCATGGATCAGTAGGAGAAAGGATGAACTGGAGAGAAGTGAGGAGGGAGAGCGAGGAATAGTGGAAAGACAAACACATGAAGCCGCACCATCCCCATCACGCCCTCCCCCATCGCACCCTACATGCTCAACCACCTCACGCTCGTTACGCAAAATAAAACTCGCGCCTTTCACAGAAGAATTGACACCCTATGCATATCGGCTTAGAAACCTCCCTAGTCGCAGGCAGGAAAGACGAATAAACATGCCCACATTAAACACAGGAAAAGATGGAGAAGAACAAGTTACGAGCAGGGGAAATACGGACGAAATTGAAGATGTAAAAGAAAGGGAAGAGGAGGAAGGGTGTGAGGACTCGGTATTATGGAACACAATGGGTGAAACGAGACATAACTTGATGCCACTTTTAGAGAGAGGAGGGGTTAGACCGCAGTATGTCCCTTGGAAGCATACCGATAAAGAAAATATAAAATGCAGGCTCCCATCATTGAGTGGAGGTGCGGGTAAGTGGATATATGAAATGGAAAAACACACCGCAGGACAGAAACTGGCAGTAGGAGATGTAAAGGGCCTGTTAATATCAATATTAGGGGATAGTGCGGATGACATTTGGAAGAGAGCGGGATTCCATGGGGTAACAATAACAAACACATCGCACGATGGGGCACCATTCGCAAACTGCAGACATGCACTATGGCAGGCACTGAGGGTACAGTACCCAGACACATCAGACATAGGAGCAATTACCTCTCGCAAGATGCGTGAGAATGAAGATCCTGTTGATTATATCCAGGAGATCCAAGAGAAGTGGTGCATGGAAACGAGAGAGCAATGGGATAAAACACCAGCAATATTCTATCATATACTAGTACAAGGGCTCCCAGAAGGAGTTCAGAAACAACTAAAGAAAGTAGTGGGAATGGAAGCAAAACCATGGCCAGAAATACAATTTACTATAGTGCATCATTGCAGGACATGGAAAGGTAAAATGAAACAAAAGGAAGAGGACAGGAAAACGGAAGAGGCTAAACTAGTACAGAAAAAACTTACTAAATACACAATGGAAGGGGCACTAATAACTGCGCCCACAACAATGACCCAAAGCCCCACACAAGTAGTGGCTGCACAAGATTCCGCCCAAATACCACCTCCACAGACTGTAACACAACAGGCGCCGCCAATACAACCATACATGACCAACATGGGAGGAGGACATAAGATGGCAGGAGCTGGGTATTATAATTATAACAGGGGGAGAGGAGGATTTATGAGAGGGAGAGGATACGGATATAACACCCAACAACAGGTGGGAGGATTTAGAAACCCCTACCCCACAGGGCAACCAGTATACCAGGACAACACAGGGAGCTTTCCATGGCAAAGTAGGGAACTGCCGGTGTGTTGGAGTTGTGGACTATTAGGACACATGTCACGCACGTGTAGAGTTAGACCAGGTATACCATCATGGAGTGAACAGGGACAACCAAGGCCCTCACAGGAACAGCAGGGCCTACAGCAACAGCAGACGTTGCAACAGGGAAATGAACAACAACAACAATTAACACAACAACAGCCACAGACGTATTCGCTGCCACAACAACAGGTAGCGATGACACAGCAACCCCAAGCACAACAAACACAACTGGGTAGGGTGACGGTCTTGGGACACAACCCTTACACAGGAAATGGCCAATCATTGTACCCTCAATAGGACAGCCCACAGACGGCCTTGGTGTGTCCCATCCTGTCAGTAACACCTAATAGTGCAGAGGAGCCACGCTTAGAGGTAACGATAGGTGACAAAAAATTATCATTCCTTGTTGATACCGGGGCAACCCGGTCTTGCATAAGGGAAGGTAGATTTAAGATGTCAGGCGAAGCCATGAACACCCAAGGATTCTCTGGGGCTAGAGGGTTGGTTCCCTTTACTGATAACATTCCCTTATCTATTGGAGATTATGATCTGTCAGTTCCACTTCTATATTATAGTGCCTCACCAGTAAATATACTGGGGAGAGACATAATGAACAGGTTGAATATGACGATCTCCTTTACTGAGGACGGCATAATTTGCTCTACTCCAGGGATTTAATATTCTCGCAGCACGACAGATTATGCAAGCATACTGCAGACAGACAGCGATTAGGGCGGAGCCAGTAGATGGCGAACTATTCCAGTATGGAACAGATATGGCAATTGCCTGGATGCCAGGGATAGAAGGGAAAATATGGAGGAGGCCAGCAACCTATCTGTTCAGACCAGAAACACCTGTTAATGAACTAGAAGGAAAGGTGATCTTAATGGACATTGAGAGCATTATTGCAACAGCTGATTACATTGCTGTACATGCCCAAGACAAAGAAGGAAGAGCATGGAGGCCCGTGATAGCATTAGCAGAAGGATGTAGGCTCACCCAGGTGGCAGGTGAGGAGCTTTTCTCAGATGAAAAGGAAGAAGGTGAAATGGTGTTTATGATGAGTGTGGAAATATGGCTTACAAACAAGTAGCACAGAAAATTGCTATGGCACTTGAGGCACCCGCATGCACCCCAGTCCCCTTCTTTAAGGAGGATATGTCAAAGGTACCCAAATCATTGTGGACTACTGGCCCCTATGACGTGGGGTGCATAAAAAGTATAGGGGGAGTAAGGATAAAATTGAAAAAAGGTGCAATACTCCCCAGAGTAAAACAGTACCCACTATCAAAAGAGGCAGATGAGGGTATATATGAAACCATAACGGCCCTTATAAATAATGGCATATTGGTCCCCTCGGAATCACCTTGCAACACGGCTGTGTACCCAGTGCGCAAGGCTAAAGGGGGTCTTGGCGCTTCATACAGGACCTCAGGCCCTTGAACAACATAGTAGAAGCGGAATATCCCATAGCAGCAAACCCAGCCACGATATTGTGTGGCATTCCAGCAGAGGCATCACGATTTACAGTGATCGACCTTAAAAATGCTTTTTTCTCAATACCATTACACCCACACTCACAAGATCTGACGAGCTTCACTTACAGAAACACAAAGTGGAAACACACTAGATTGCCACAAGGGTATTGCGAATCACCCTCAATTTTCAATAGAGTGATACAGATGGATTTGGGTAACATTGAAGTGGAAAGCACAGTGTTGCAGTATGTGGATGACATAATCATTTGCAGCACGAACGAAAGAACATGCAGAGAGGACTCCTTAAAGATGTTGACAATATTGGCTGAAAAAGGTTACAAGGTAGACATGGAAAAGATACAGTACTGTCACGAACAGGTACTTTACATTGGTCAACTTATATCCCAACATGGAAGAAAGATTGCACCACAAAGAGCACAGGCCATTTCAAACACTCCAATGCCACAAACTGTGAGGGAACTGCAGCAGTTCCTGGGGCTGTGCAACTACTGTAGAGCATGGGTGTTTGATTACAGCTCGTACATAGGACCCCTGCTTGAGGCGTTGAGGGAAGCTAATAAAGGGGAGAAAAAGCTGGGGTGGACGATGGAAATGAAAGAGGCTTTTGGTGAATTGAAAGATGCGATATCAACTGCTCCAGTGCTGGCATCCCCAGACTATGAGAGACAATTTTTTATATTCTCACATTGCGACTCAGCAGTAATGAAAGCAGTGTTGGCTCAAAAAACAAGCATGGGCTACAAATCAGTAGCATTTTACAGCGGCCACTTAGATCCTGTGATGTTAGGTCACTTCCCTTGCGAACAAGGTCTCGCCGCAGCTGCTTTTGCAGTGGAAAAGGCATCAGCAATCACCATGGGGTGCCCAACTACACTGTTTGTGGAACATGCACTATTTGCGATATTGAATAAACCTAAGTCCACCCTAACCACGCAAAGAGCATCAGGTTATGAGATCATTTTATCAAGAGCTGAACTATCAATTGTTAGATGTAGCACGGTCAACCCTGCAAGGTTCATAGCAGAAGTAATTGAGGAGGGAGATTATGTCCATGACTGTACGGAAATAACTGAAATGTACTCATGCACTAGAAAGGTTGAAGAAAACGCACTGGAGGGTGGTGAGCTCTTATTTATTGATGGGTCATCAACTATCGATCAAGGAGATGGTATAAGGAGAACTAGGGCAGCAGTGGTAAAAATGATGGAGGTACTGGTGTGTGTGGCAATTAAATGTGTACAATTACTACAGCATTTCTCCGCTCAAGCAGCGGAGCTAGTTGCACTGATCTTGACATTGAAGGAAAGCTTTGACAAACGAGTGACCATATACTCCGACAGCGCATATGTTACATCCACTGTCCACTCAGGGCTGTCGAAATGGAGAAGAAGAGGGTTTAGGAGAGCTGATGGCACTCTAGTGCAACACGCTCTCTTATTGGCTGAACTAATTGAAGTAATAAATGACCCCCAAGAATTAGCTTTAGTAAAATGCACCGCACACACCAATGATGAAGACCACGTCTCGGAGGGGAATGCAGCAGCAGACGCACATGCGAAGTATGCTGCATACTTTGGTGAGATATGGAACCCCCCAGAGTCACAGAGAGGGAGAGGGAGGGGAATAGCTAAGGAGATGTTGATAAGAGAAGGGTACACCCATCTCCCAGCCACGCAGATTATGGAGTTACAAGCGGCTGCACCAATGGCCGAAAAAGAAATATGGGTAAAAAGAGGATGCACAATGTCACCAACTGACGCACTATGGCGCCAGGGTGGCACTGGAGAAGTTGTAATACCATTGGCACTTTTGGACACTGCCCTGAGCCAACTACATCATCCAGCCCACACAGGCAAGGAAGTAATTGCAGCACGAATTAGGGAAGACTGGTTCTGCCCCGAGCTAAATTCTCATGTGTCAAACTTTATCAGTAATTGACTCACATGTCAACAATTTACGGCCGGCCATACTCTATAGGTGGTAAGAGATACTATACCCCGGCCAGAGGGACCTTTCCGGCATCTCCATATTGATTATGTTGATATGATCAATATATGTCAAGGAAATAGGTATATGATCGTAGTAGTATGTCCATTCTCTAGGTGGATTGAAGCAGGGCCCTGTTCACACCCAGATGCATTTAGAGCAGCTAAATTCCTAGTGAGGGAGGTCTTCCCAAGATGGGGAGTGTGCGAGGTGTTAAGGTCAGACAATGGCCCACATTTCGCAAACGAAATGTTCCAGCACATCACATCCTTGCTGAACATAAAGCATAAATTTGCATGTGCATACCACCCACAGGCCAACGGTATATGTGAACGCCTGAATGGCCTATTAAAGGAGGCAATCGCAAAGATACAGCAAACAACAAAGAAGAGTTGGTTATATTGCCTTCCATTAGCCCTATTCGAGCTAAGGAATAGACCAGGGTCCAACCACCACCTCACCCCACACGAGATGGTTACCGGACGTCAAATGCGCATTCCCCTAACGCCAACATCAAGAGCATTTACCGACAACGAAAGCACAGCGAGTGTTTTTGGTGATGAAATGTACCAATATGTGTCTTCTTTGATTACTAGTGTAGTGTTTGTGTCTCAACAGCTCGAGCGCACACGGGGCGGGTGTAACAGTAATCAACAAGAAGACGCGGATAAAGAATTGGAAAAAGAAAGACTGTGTAAAGTTGCTAAAGGTGACCACGTACTACTTCGCAATTTCAATAGGAAGTGGAACAGTCCGCGATTTACTGGCCCCCATCTAGTAGAGGAGGTATCAACGAGAGCGGTAAAGCTACAGGATAAGCGCGCCTGGAATCACCTACACGATGTAAAGATCTACAAACTCCAGACCCGCCCCAGCGCCACCGACAGGTCCGTTGGAAGAACAACAACAACATCGCCGACGGAGGAAGAGAGTTCTATCACAGCCAATGACCCAAGTGTTCCCATACCCTGTCACTCCCCAGATTCCCCAGAGACAATAACTAAAGAAGAAAAGGGTGATCCCCATACTGCCCACCCCATGGTCACATGCTCAAAGAGTAAAAATACTTCCGCCAGTTGAGCCCAAACCCCCTGCCCATTGACCCCTACCCCCACTACGAGTAATAACTGTACTAAAGGACATTGTATTGCACGAGTACACATGTAAACACGTGAATGCTTTCTTTTCTTTTCTCTCGCACATGCAGGAACTGCGTATTATTGTACTGCTAAGAAAATGGATAACTAACAAATTCATTGCCCAGGAGTAGATGGTACCCCCAGACGATTACTACCCAGAAGAATTGTCGCACCAATTTGTATATGAAATAAAAAGGCCAACGTACCTGAAAAAGAGAAGGGTACGTGTGTACTACACAGCATTCCTCTTTGCCATAGAATACTCAATGCCCCACCTCCACCCATACTTGCCTGCCCTAACAGATAGGTCGCTTAGATTGGCGTGGGAACAGCTCTTCGCCTGTGCACTGAATGACTACCTGATAGGGAGAGCTTAAACAACAACAACTAACATTTAATAACCAGCATATTGAGAATTTTCAGGCGGGCAACTTTAACGTCGCAAGAATACGCTGCCGGACCGCAGAAAGGTAAGAGCAAAAATGCCAGTGAAATTAGCATATGTAATAAAAATAATAGGGATTTTGATGATCACCGGGTTCTTGGCTGCCTCTGTATGGCAGTACAGCTGTGCTATCAATATTATTGCTATACCCAAACCTAATACACCCCCATCCCCAGGTGCAACAGGTGTTACGTCAGGTGATACTAGTAAAATTATACACAAGCAAAATAGAGTTCAACGCAGCACATACTCAGATAATAAAGGTATTGATAATTATATCCAAGATTCAGCACACGTCTCAAACAACGTATGGTACCAACACATGACCCGCATTGGTATGCAGACAACAGAAGACAGCTGCTACGTTTGCTCATTAATACCATACGCCATGAGCGCTTCCCGAACATTTGTTGCCACAGAAATAGATGAAAAGACAGCACGATGCATAATATACTTGGCACTGTTCCAAACGAAAGGAAGGTTTCAAGGGACAGTGGTGCATATGGTGTGGAAAACACGAGATTCATACCCATACGAAAACAACTTCCTCAAGACTTATTTGAGTTACCACAAGAGCAGTTTACATGCTGAAGCATTCAGATACATAACAAGTGGTCCTGCAAAAGGGGAAACAAAGAAAGTAACATTGCAGTATTTGCCATGTGATTGGTATGCCACTGAAGTTCCTGGTAAACTAGGATGCTGGGAGAGGCCACTGGTGACGATAACGGGGAAGGTGTACTTGGATAACAATTGGGAGATAGGAGTGATGGGAAGCAACATGGTGACAAAGGAAACTATCTCAACTATCGAGGCACACAACCACAAATGTTGGACGACTTGGATCAAGTACGTACCAATGCTCACATGGATAGAGACGGATGAAGACCCAATAACAATACTGCCGCTGACTGCGCCTAAGGTATGCTACCAACATAAAGGAGAAGTGGACGTAGGATACAACACCAATTGTGCCATCGTGATGGAGTTACCTGAGGGGGGAGCTGGAACAGCAGTAATAATGGACCATTACTGGGCCTGTGGAGAAAAGGCATACCACACACTGCCCCCTCTGTGGAATGGTGTATGCACGATGGTGCACGTCAATGTACCGTCACTAGTGGTACCCAAGAAGCATGTGAATGTGGCGAACTTTCCCAAAATGGATGAAGGGGACAAGAGAAAGAAGAGATCTGCACCACCTCAGGAGGAGCAAGGGAACAGGACCAATGGCAATAATACCGTCCTAAATAGAAGGAAAAGACAAGGAGAACCTCTGACTGGAAATTACCTATGGGGAAGGTCGGAAACGGCCCTCACTTCAATTCCGCCAGAACACAGACTATTCAGCAGAGCAGCAATGTTCTTCTCTTCAATAATCCATCCAGGACTGCAGGCTTACGCAAACGCAAAATGGCTCCAGATAACTAGATGGGAACTAATGATGACCATCAATTCTACAGTAAATGGATTCAACGCAATAAAAGAGGAGCTGCGAGCTGTAAGGATGGTAGCACTCCAGAACAGATATGTATTGGACCTCCTCACAGCCATGGAAGGAGGAGTATGTGCAAAGATAGGACAATCATGCTGCACGTTCATTCCTGCCAATGATGCTGACAACGGTACACTGACAGAAGCAGTTTCACAATTGGCCCAGATGCACTCCAAAATGATGGATGAAAGCAAAGGTGTGAAAAAGGATGAGAGCTGGTTTTCACTATTATGGTCATAGATGCCATCTTGGCTGTCAGATGGACTAAAAATTATAGTTGGTTGTACTATTCTGGCTGGAGCTACACTGATCATAATAAGATTTTGGAAGGCCCGGAAGGCACGCACCACCGACGAGTTGCTTGAAATGGTCGGTATGCACCCCTTGATGCCAGCAGATGACGACCAACACGCAGGCATAATAATACAAGCGAGGGAGAAGCTGCGAAACCAGATCATCACCAACCTTCTGGACCCACCCTCAGTGAAGATCGAGAACCCAAGAAACCCCAGGAGTTACATAGGGAAATGGGTATACTGTACTCCTGGAGGAACCTGTGAATATATGTATTGGTCATTTGAAGATCATGTTAACCACTATGGACATCTAGGAGGAATAACTAAAATATGGAGAGTAAGAGGAGATAACGAAAAAGATATGTTTGTGGTCGACAAGTCGACATGAGGGGGGACTGAAGTGGGAGAATGGAAAAACAGGCTCCCGTCCTTACCCTCTCGCGCCTGGCCTAAAGGATCACGGCCCAGGCACCCGCCACGAGAAGAGTTTGCCCATCTACCAGACGACCAAATACCCTGGTACAGGAACATACTGATGTGTCCATCTGCCTGCCCAACAGCACGCCCTGCCCATGCTGACACCTGCGGCACGGATCAACTAGACTAAAACCAACACGTCGTTAGAGATGCCATGACGACCTAGCCAACGGTCAGCACACCTGTGCTAATATACACACTGGACACTCCCGCACCAATCTACACGAAGAATATACTCAGTGCTATGACGTAGGCGACAGACATACTCACGGACGTGCATCTTTATTATTTTCCACAATAGCCTCTCAAAATGCAGAAACGCAAGACGCATCATGAACTCATCTAAAGAGCTTTCTTACGCTTCTCTTAAACCCTGGTACCATAATGAGAAATATAACAAAGACACGATACTGGTCATAAGACAATATGATACTATAACCTAAAGCGCCTGTGCACCAAACGGTTCCACCTATACACCAGGCCTAAGTAGGCCGCAAGCAAGAGCTCCCATGGACGTTAAAAGAACAAGAGTCAAGTTGCTGATCCTGCAGAATGAGCCCGGCGAGAGCAGACAGCCAAGGTCGTAATGTTGCAAACCCACATTCCGAAAGCAGACCATCAAGGGCACGATGTTGCAACCTTGCACGCCGCGCACCAACGTTAAAGTCACACCTGCAAAATTAAACCAGGCACACAGTAGAAAAACAATATTAATTGTGCAAAGTCTGCCTCAAACACGGTCCCACCTCACGTGACCAAGCCGAACCTGACAGGATGCCAAGTCCAGGAGAAAGAAGGCGTCTGGATCCCTCGGTACAAGACACAGGCAGACACACTTAAAAGGCTCAATGGACATCTGCGACAGTGGGAGTAGTCGGCCTTCCAGCTCATGAATAAGTCCTCACATTGTCTGCACGTACTCATAGTGAAACATTGTTGCAAATGACAGGTACACCGAGAGCTGGGAACAGCGATGGTCCCAAGCTGGGAAGCTCATGGGCGCACCAATCAGAACATGGGGCTCTTATCACTGACGCCATTAACATTGACCAATCATCAGTAGTCTTCATGTAACAATTCTCATGTATCTAATTGTAGGGACAACCCAGATATATCACCTGACTCACCTTTGTCCACTAATATTGTTCTCTATACGTATGCTATACTAACCCTACCACTCGAGCAACCAATTAAGAGTGGCAATAGGTTTTTTGTTAAACTTTCTACGGTGACGCGAGTAGCGCGTCATACTAAGGTAAAAAGGGCCTGCAAGCCCATGATTGTGTGTGTGTCAGGACGGACGCGTACGCTCCTTGACCCATCCCTGCCGTTTTTGTTTAATAAACAGCAGAGTCACCTTGCTTCTTGCGTGTGTCTCATACTCTATCTCATCTGGGATATACGGGAGGAGTTGGGGCCTCCCTGCCCGGAGGTCTGCGGACGGCCCGGCCAACCCCGGCAGAATTCCCCCCCGACACCTACATACCAGGAGGATAGATCTGGGGCAATGCGTTCATCTTGGAAGCCAGACAACGCGTAGCAACACAGGTTTGAATCCTGGTATTGCGCTTAGGAACAGTCTCAGGTGTTACATGCATTATAAAAGAACAATTATAATAATTAATATAATAATACATTAGCATTAAAAAAAACGTCTCCCATCTTAACATGAAACCTACTTAACAGTAATAAAAATGTACATATAACTGCAGATACGTATACATATTTACATACAGCGTTAAAACACGCATAAGCCGCTATGGTGTGATTGCTGCAGTCAGTCACCCGCTTCACAGTACCTTCTTGGGTCTGTACTCAGTGGTGCTGGCACACTGATGGCTCGTGGCAAAGCTGGTTCAAGGGCTGGCTGATTCAGGGCTGGGAAGTGGTGCTGCTTGAAGGTTTTCTGGGGCCTTATCTCCTGGTATAATCAGAGCCCACTGTGGGGTGCATTTAAAGGCCCCAGACAGAAGACATTCACATGAATAGCAAGATATTAAACACTGAAACAAAAACGGCCTGGCTTTTGTCTTTGTTTTTCAAGGAAAGTTTGAAGAGCCATGTGGAAAGGGGCCTACATGTCATTACCAATGAACAAGCAGCATTATGATTTACAAAAGGAGGAATCAAAGATCCCTGTCACATGTAAAACAGGATTTTTAAACAGTGAAAACAAAAACGGCCTGCACATGCATGTGCAAATAAAAACGGCTTTAAAAAGCAAAAGTTGAAAAAATATCACTGCTCACAGAAAAATATCAGGAAAACAACACATAATGTTTGGGTTGACAAAAGCAATGTATATTACCTTTCACCTACAAAACTCCGTTGACATTTGAAGAACCACTTTGTTTTCCAGCTTGGATGTCACATCTTCCATCTAATGACCAACCGCAATGGCCTGCTAACGGGGTCAAAATTCAGTGTTCCCCAGACCTGCTGGCAAACTACCAACTTCAAAGAGACTCATAAAAACCTCTGCTCATAGGCTGGCCCAGGGAGACAGATGGCTGTGCTGGATGAAGCAGATCTCCCATTTTCTGAATATAGAGATTCACAATTAAGTTAAAGGCACTATTATCATTTAGGCCTTTTTCTCAGAAACAATAATTTCGATTGATTTCATTTTGTTCAATTGTTTAAGTAATTTACAGGTGATTTTGGGGTATAAAATGCATCTACCTGTGACTCTGGGAACTGTAATGGCCAGGAAAATTAAATTAGTGATATGCTTAAAAACTTACATCTTCATAACTGTTGTGCTTTTTATGGAAACAGCAGAAAATGTGCCCCATGTCCATGCTACATCATACAGATTTGGTGGTCAGCATATCTAAATCTCCATGATTAACACAATCAGAAAATGTGTTCAGCATGGCAGTTGCTAATAACATTATTAAGTTGTGATACATAACTAGTATTTTCCAAAAAGTTGAAAGGAGAACAACGTATGAAAACAAATAGCAACTGCCTTTTGTTGCTCCAGACCCTTAATCCATTCCTCACTTGGAAGCCGGGTTGGGTGGGGAGAGAGGGGTAACTGTCCAATTCTAGTGGCAGGAATAATTGCAGGGGACGTCCCAAAGATTGTAAAATTGGTGAAATCATTTCTGCTATATAAGGGGCACTGTACTAGGACAGGGGAGACATAGAAAAACCGGGGAGACAGAAAAAGGAGAAATACAGCAGGTCAGAGAGAAGACACAGACCATCAGGAAGGCTGCTGAAACTTACCATCTGATATCTGTAAAGAGACACCAGAGGAGATTGCTGAGAGTGCATCTGGGTGGTGCTGGCTATTTCTAGGAAGGCCTGAAAGCTGACTGGATCCTGTGGTGGAGAGTGGGAGGCCATCTTTGAGAGTGGAGTGACCAGGCCCCTGCCCTATATTTCCAAAGTATCCTGAGATGCAGCTGGCTTTCCTGAACCTTAAAAAGAGGCTTGCTATGTAAGTAGAACTAAGCCCTGGAAAACTAAAAGGTGGGGGGAGTCTGCTTGCCTTGAATCCTTTCCCTTTATAGTGTATGGTGAGCTAAACTGTGTATATCCTTAGCCTAAGTAACCAAGGCAGAACACTACGTGGTGAATTTTGTTAAAATTCGAAATTAACAATGCTCCCTTCCTAGTGTGAGCTGAAAAACTATAGCCTATAATTTAATTGGGTAATCCTTGTTGTCAAGCTGACCCCGACTTCTTCAAGGAAGAGGGGTGTCGTTGTTCTTAAATCAGTCCAACCTTTTTCTCCAGCTTCCCCAACACAGACCTTTCAGTAAGGGGGGTCTGAGATCCAAAATACCCAAAAGCATTCCAATTTTTCTGTCTGACTTCCCGTGAAGTGAAATTTGTAGAAAATAAGAATTGTTTTGTGTTCTTTTTAACTCACAGTTTGTTGAATAACCACTTGTGTGGGTAGGGAAGGAACTCCCCGTGTTGAGGGTGGCTTTCTTCTAGGTGGCCCATCCACCACTTTGAGCCACCCATGATCACTGAGCTGCCTGCGCTGCTTCATTACTTCTGGATGGCCGCCTGTGCCAGTGTGAGCTGCTGGGGATTACTGCAGCACCAGTGACCGTCTGCAAATCTTCTGGGTGGTCCCATTGGCGCTGGGGCCATATGTGATCACTGCCACACCTAAGGCCTTCTTTATAATCTTCAGGTTGACCCCTTCAGTGTGGGGGCTGACCCCTGCTACCACACAGCAGGCGCTGCCATCTTTGCATCAGGCGGCGTCCCTTGTGCTGTGGGGACGCTGCTTCTCTTACCGTTCCACTCGTGATCATTATAACTTCAGACGGCTTCCCCTTGGCAACAAGTACACTGTCTTTGAGCATTGCTGCATGCCGCTGCCTGGTCTTAGCTTCTGATCTTAAGCTGTTCGACTCCTGCAGCCCAAGGCTTTTCTTTATCAGGGCGGCCAAAATGACTAGCCAGGGACTTCCTCCTTGTCTCCTCTTTCCTTGGGGTGGCCAGTGATCCACGACTCAGCAGCCTGGTCTTGGCCACTCCGCATGCGCATCACTGGATGGGCTGTTCATCTTCAGCCCCGGCTGCTTCATGCGCATCAGTCGGGTCCTTCATGAGTTCTTGGCCTGTCCGCTCTGGCTCACAGGCGGGCTGACACCTGAACACTGCAGCAGCCAAGCTGCCCCTGGCATCAGCAGCTCGCCCCCTGGCTCAATATCTGAGTGGGCACCCTCATGCACCACCTGGCGCCATTGATGTATGGAGGCCCTGTGGGCCGTTCAAATCAATAGCCCCTCCAGGTAAATCTCTCTCCTTCTTCCTCTCCTTTCTTCAACTGTTTTATCTCAACTTTATTTTAATTTTTTCAAAATCCTTCTGGATTCTTTTCTCCCCTCCCAGGCAACTCTGCTCCATTGTTCCTACTTTTCTCTTTTCTTCTCTTAACATTCCATCCAGTCTCAAGATAAGGCTGGATGCACTCTTGCACACTAAAACACACACACAAAGAAAACACATTACCGCATTTAAGGACTGGCCCTATCACGAGTTGGCCGCTAAATGAGCTGTTTTACCTCTAGCTTTTTTTCTGGAGGTGAAAAACCTATTTAGCGCCGTGTTTTTGGTGGTATTACCGCCGGCTATATTAGGCCTCAGTATTAGCACCGAAAATGCCACTTTGGATCCAATGGACCCAATGGGGAATGGGGATTTACCGTTAACGCCCAACTCGTGATCCGGCAGTAATACCGGTGGGTGTTAAGGCATTACAGTCGGGTGGTATTACAGCCGGGATACCGCCCAACTCGTGATGAGGCCCATATAGTTCCTGGCAAGCAATAAATGAGTACTCTGTGCGTGCAGGTGATTGCATGGAGTTCATGTAATTGCCACTGGGTGGCAGTGTTGTTTAATTGACTGTCTGTGCTGGGCTCACAGGCAGGCTCACAGGCAGTCTGAGCCTGCTGAAGCCGTGGGTCATGAGGCAGGCTTGTGCCGGCACTGCCTCCACCACCCTAAGAAGCATGCATAGTGGGACGGAGGACACCTCCAATCGCAATCTTCCATCTATTCAAATTGAAGTTGCAGGTCATTTAGGGACAAGTGTCCCCTATGCGAAATTCCAAAGCAGCCACGTGTGAGAGTGTTGCCACAAACAGGATAGTTCATGTGGCCAGTGTAGCCAGACTGAGGAGAACAGCAACCTGTTTGGTCTTGGGCGGCTGAAGAGGAATCTTGATGATCTAACATCGCTATTTTAGATCATCAAGATATTGATATGTGTGTCAAGAGAGCTATTGGTATAACATATAATAAAACACAGTTAAAAAAACCATGTTGAATTAGTGAAATTCCTTTTCTAACACTTTATTCTAAGATGGCTATCGTCACGTTGGTTAATCCTTTTGTGTGTATAGTCAGTTCTACCTCTCCTCAACCTAGTCGCACATGGTGCTCTATCCAGTAGAGGAGATAATGTTCTGATTACTTACCAGTACTCTTTATTACCCCTAGTCCTACTCTTCCTTGTCACAGTGTTTACATCAAGAGGGCCCTTTCTTCAACACAGGACCTTCTTCTATTTCTTTTATTTTGTAAAACTCCTCCCCTTAAGCTACAACATCCAGTTTAACATATCCAAGCTGGGGCATGGAACTTCCCCCTCAGGGAGGGGGAGGAGGGTTGTCAGTACTGTGACGTGGAAGAGTAGGACTAGGAGTAAAGAAGATTACCGGTAAGTAATCAGAGCATTACCTCCACATCCACTCTTCCTTCTCAGTGCAGAGATTTCAGTCCCGGAGAGATACGGGGCTTGAGGCCAAGGACAATTCTCTCAGTCCTATTCTGGATGAGTTGCAGATGGCGGAGATAGAGGCAGGCAGATTTAGATAGAGGATGTTACAGTCCAGTAGTCCAGTTTAGAGAGAACCAGGGCTCTGGAGACAGTGAGCTTCTGGGGAAAGAAGAGGAAAGAATACCTCTGAGGAGGTGCAGCTGGTAGTGTGACTTCTTTGAGACATCAGAAATGTGAGGGGAGAAGGAGAGTGTGGAGTTAAAGATTACCCCAAGGTTTTTTGCCCTGCAGGTAGTAGCAGGAAGAGGGCCAAGAGAGGCTGGCTAGAGAGCTGCAGGGAAGGAGGGAGTGGGTGTGCCGATTCGTAGAATCTCGGTCTTACTGGCATTAAGGCAGAGGTCATTGGCAGCACACCACTCCTGGATAGCAGACAGACAGTCAGAGATGAGGGAGGGAGAGCAGGAGGCCGAGGGTAGCCTGAAAATGAGCTGGGTATCATCCGCATAGCACTGAAAGTTGGGGGAGAGAGCGGCAATGCAGTGGGCAAGGTTGCCAGATATTGGTTGAACAGCCAGGGAGATAGATTAGATCCCTGGGGGACACCACAGGTAGAGAAAAAGATGTCAGAGAGGAAGGACCCAAGTTGTACCTGGGAGAGTCGATTGGAGAGGAAAGAAGTCAGCCACGCCAGAGCCTGACCAGTGATACCCAGGTTATCACGGAGACGGTTGAGCAGGATGGCATGGTTGACAGTATCAAAGGCAGAAGAGAGATCAAGCAAGATGAGAACACATGGAATGTTAGAGTCAAGGTTGGAGAGCAGGTCTTCACAGATGTTCAGGAGAGCAGTTTCCGTGCTTCTGGCAGCTCTGAAGCCAGACTGATGGTCATGAAGACAACCCACAGATTCTGCATGGAGATTAAGCTAGGGGATGGCCAGTTTCTCCAGGAGCTTGCTCAGGAAGGGAGTGACAGAGATTGGGCGATAGTTAGCTGGGCAGTAGGGGTCGGAAGAGGGTTTCTTAAGAAGAGGGTGCACAAGGGAGTGCTTAAGGGGGGAAGGGAAGACTCCAGTGGCGATGGAGTGATTGCAGAAGTCAGCCAGGGCAGGAGCCAGGGAGTCGATGTGGTCCTTGATAGTTTTGGAGGAACAGGGGTGAACCTGTTTCGACAAGACGTTCATAGATCAGACTTGTCTGGAAACCTCATCAGCAGAGAAAAGGGGAAAGGCAGAGGAGGAGGGAAGAGGGGTGGCTGCAGAAGGGCCAGAGGAAGAGCAGGGAATAGAGGAATGGAGGTGATAGGAGGAGAGTGAGGACAGGATGTCCTGAGTTTTTTAAAAGAAGTGAGAAGCCAGTGCCGTGCAGAGGGCCTGGGAGGGGACAGGAGAGGTAGAGACTGCGGCAGGATTGGCCAGTTCCTTGCAGATTTTAAAGAGTTCAGCCGAGTTGTTAGATGCCACCGAGATGCGGACTTGGATATGGGCTCTTTTCTTGGTGAGAACGGAGAACCGGTATTGCCTTTGTAGCAGGCGGCAGGCCAGTTTGTCAGAGGATGAACATGAAGCACGCCATTTCCTCTCGGCCACCCTGCACTTGCGTTTTAGGGTGACGAGATCTGAGTCATACCAGGAGTTACACTTGGCCTTGGGCTTCAGGTGGATTCTCATGACAGGGGCAAGGATATCAAGAGTATCAGATATATCAGAGTGGAGATTGGAGAGGGCTGTGTCAGGGTGAGAGTCAACCGAAGGGGGAGGAGGGGATGAGAAGGTGGCGGTGAAAGCCTCAACTGACACGCGCTTCATGGGTCGAATGACCACGAAGGAGGGCAGTGATGAAGGTGGCTTGGCCTGAGGGGTAGGGAGGGTGAGGTGGGAGGATAGGAGAAAGTGATCACTCCAGGAGAGAGGAGTGGCGAGAGGGACAGAGAGGGCAAGGTCAGAGGAGATCAGAGCATCGAGAGTGTGCCCTGCAGAATGAGTCGGGCCAGATGAGAGAGAGTCGCAGAGGTTGCGAAAGTATCCGGGGGGGGGGACCGGAAGCATCCAGGTGGATGTTGAAGTCTCCAAGAAAGAGGAGTTGAGTGGTTGAGGCCAAGAGTGAGGAGGAGAGGTCCGCCCACTCAGAGAGGAAGAAAGAAATCTGACCAGGTGGCCGATAGATAGTAGCCACAGTAAGGGAATGGCTGGAAGAGAGAGTCGGCAGACAAGGCATTCAAAAGAGGAGTAGGTCTGTGTAGGAGTGACAGAGGCAGGAATCCACTCAGGGAAGATAAGGGCAAAACCCCCACCAGCGCGGTTGGGCCTGGCCACGGGGAGGATCTTGTAGCCGTCAGGTAGGAGTATGTCAAATCTGGTGACAGAGCTGGCCGTGATCCATGTCTCAGTGAGACCGAGGACATCGAGGTTCAGTTCCTCAAGAAGGCGGCATATATCAGAGGAATGTTTGACAGCAGAGCGAGAGTTAAGAGTGGCAATGTGGAGAAGGTTGCCATCCTTGAAGGACTTCCGGAGAGGAGTACAGATCAGAAGTACGCCCTGCAGAGGTGAGAGTTGACGGTGAGAGTTTCCTTGGAGGAGGCACTGGAGTAGGTGTCAGTGATAGGGAGGCCTGGGTTGGAGGCCAGGATGTCCTTTTTAAACTTTTTCCTACCAGATTTAGTGAGAAGAGCAGGATAGTCAATGGAGAAGCAGTTAGAGAAGATAGGAGAGATAGAGAGCACCATGGAATAGGTGGGAGAGGAGGGGGGAAGACAGACGAGAGCAAGCGGACAAGATAGCGAGCGGCAATCCAGTTGTGCAATAGGACAGAGTCTCAGGGTTAAAGATCTCACAGTGATCAATATGGAACCAGGGAGAAGCCACCTAAGTTTGAGAATCCTGAGATGGGAGGGTAATGCCCAGTTTACCACAGTGCAAGAAACAACATTAAATGCGTAGTTGGTAACCGGTGGAGAGGCCACCTAAGTTTGAGAATCCTGAGAGGGGAGGAAAAGGCCTAGTTCACCACAGTGCAAGAAACAACATTAAATGCTTATTTGGTAACCGGTGGAGAGGCCACCTAAGTTTGAGAATCCTGAGAGGGGAGGAAACCACAGTGCAAGAACAACAATAAATATTGGTACAACGCGTATTGAGTAACACGGGTGTAGGAGGAGTGGGCCGGGAGAACAGGTGGAGCTAACAAAGATGAATACTGGTGCCTGGCGTCCCCTGTGGACACCTGCAGACACAACAGGAGCCTCAACCGTAGGAGCTGCCCTTTGCCTAAGGGGCCCTTAGCCAAGGGGGCTGCCGGGCATGGGGGCTGCCCAGGAGGGTCAGTTTTAAGGTAGAAAGAACCCAGTAGGAGGAGAGGAAGGGGCAGGGAGGGAGTGTGGGGGGGCAGAGAGACGGGAGGGGAGTGGAGGACCAGGAAGTGGCTGCAGGGGGAGGGGGGAGGGGAGAGTACAACGCGCTCGGAGCGCAGACAAAATTAAAATAAATAAAACGAAAAACACACAACTAACTGGAGGCTCACCGGACCTTGCAGGGATAACCTGTAATCAGGGCAGTCAGGCAATCAGGGCTACCCGTGACTGCTCACACCCGCTCCGCTCTTCAAAGAGCTACCCCCATAGCATCGGCCGAGGAAGCCGGCCAACCTCCTGGTAGAGCAACCCTGAACGTGGGCAGGCACAGGCAGGCCAGAAGCCATGTAGGCAATGGAGATAACAGCATGGATCCACTTGCTAAGGGAAACCACAGAGGCATTCCGTTCCACACATGCAGGCCGAAAGTAACCAAGAGACTATCAGACTGCTGGAAAGGGGCAGCCCGGGCCAAATACTCCAGAACCGCCCGTCGTACATCAATGTCATGCCAAGCTGCCTCGTCCTCTGTCTGTGGATCCTGGAAAAAAGCAGGGAGAACCAGATCCTGAGAGGAGTGAAACCGAGACAAAAAATTAGGCAGAAAGTTCGGATCACACCGCAAAACCAAAAATCTGGTAGAACCCTCACCAAAGGTGGATGACAGAACAGAGTCCCAACCTCCCCCAGCCTACGGGCAGATGTGATAGTGATTAGGAAAGCAGTCTTTAATGTAAGGTGTTTGATGTCAATTTCCGACAGGGCCTAAAAGGGAGGCCCCTAAAGGAACCTCAAGACAAGAGGGAGAACCCAAGGGGTAAGGCCCTTATAAGTACAAGGACAGGAAGAAGAGAGACCCGGAAGCAGAGACACCCTGAAGCAACTTCCCCACTAAGACATCCCAATCCAGGTGGTCATCAGAGTCCCACAAGAGAAACTTAATGAAGGAATATTGGGAGCGAAGTGTGGAGATTGCCAGGCTCTTGTCAAAACCCTCCTGGAGAAGCTGGAGAATAGCGGGAAGACTGGAACGCAGGGGGGATCCCAGACCGCCTACACCAATCCCGAAAGTAGCCCCAGTGTCTGTCATACGCCTTCAGAGTAGAAGGTCTACGAGCATTAATGATAGACTTGACCCAGGACCCGAAAAACCCTGGGAGATCAACTGAGACAGTGCAATAGCCAAACCGCCCATTGTATCTGCCTGACTCCAAACCACAGACCCGCCTGCAGGAGACAAGTCCACCTTGGAATAAACCATCAACCAAGGTTCCCGGGACGGAAGCTCCAACAGTGAGGGTACCAGCTCCGGTGGGGCAAAAATGTAGCAACCAACAGCACAGTGGACCTGCTCTCCCTGATGTGCTGAACCACCGGGGGAAGAAGAGGGAGAGGAGGGAATGCATAAAGGAGACCCGAAGGCCACTCCACAGTGAGGGGATGCAACCCCAAACCCCCTCGGCCATGAACCGGGAGTAGAATAGAGGAACCTTCACAGAGGCCATTTCCACTCAACCTGTTCTTGAAAGCCAGGAAAATGGGGAATTCAGCACAGCAAACCATTTGTTCCTGCTCTTACAAGGAAAAAACCACAGGCTTGTTTGTACATCATTTTATTGCCATTTTTTTTAAAAAAAAATGTTCTCATTTATTGGTTATTTTCTCTCACTCCACTGCAGCAAACTAGGATTCCTGCCGCTACGACCGCCTACATGCGGGAAAAAAGGGACAAAAATTGGCCGAGATATCTCATGTAACAAAAAAGTTACAAGGCATTGAATGACGACATACCGAAATCACCAAAAAAGGCCCTGGCACTGGGGGGGAAAACCCATGGCAGTTACGTTGAAATCCTACTGCTAGCCTTTTAAGCCTGCAGGAAAATATAAATAGCACAACATCACATATGTCCCTTTGTATTGATCAGTGTAATTATTTTGTGAAGTGAAATTTGCAAAAAATAAGAATTGTGTCTATGTTCTTTTTAACTCACTTGTGATTTATTTATGCTGAGAGAAGTTGATTGTGTTGTGCCACGAATAAAGTGGTGTTTTTGATATTTTCGTGCTAATTTCAATTACTATAAATTTAAATAAATACCAATGTATTTCCCGTACACCGGCTTGGTTCTTGGCTCATTGTTAGCTCAGGGGCGAGGGATCCAAGGGGCATGATTTGTTTCTGAGATAGGGCTAAAAAAGAATCTGTTAAACAGTTTGTTGAATGACCACTTGGCGTTGGGGCCATATGTGATCACTATCACACCTGTGGCCTTCTTTAGAATCTTCAGGGTGACCCTTTCAGTGTGGGGGCTGCCCCCTGCTACCACACAGCCCGCGCTTACATCTTTGCATCAGACGGCATCCCTTGTGCTGTGGGGGCGCTGCTTCTCACACCGTTGACCCATGATCATTGTAACTTCAGGCGGCTTCCCCTTGGCAATAAGGACACTGTCTTTGAGCATTGCTGCGTGCCGCTGCCTGGTCTTAGCTTCTGATCTTCAGCCAGGCCACTTCTCTGTGTAGCCCAGGGCTTTTCTTTATCAGGGCTGCCGAACGAAGTCGCCAGGGACTTCCTCCTCGTCTCCACTTTACCTGGGGTGGCCGGTGATCACACAACCCAGCAGCCTGGTCTGGCCCACCCTGCATGCACGTCACTGGATGGGCCGTCTCATGGACATCAGTCGGGTCCTTCATGAGTACTCGGCCTGTCCAACCTGGCTCCCAGGTGGTCTGACACCTGTCATGGAACCACAGCAGCCAAGCTGCCCCTGGCATCAGCAGCTCGCCCCCTGGCTCAATATCTGCGTGGGCACCCTCATGCACCACCTGGCGCCATTGATGTATGGAGGCCCTGGGGGGCCGTTCGAGTCAGTAGCCCCTCCAGGTAAATCTCTCTCCTTCATCCTCTCCTTCCTTCAACTGTTTTATCTCAACTTTATTTTAATTTTTTCCAAATCCTACTGGATTCTTTTCTCCCCAACCAAGCCCACTCTGTTCCATTGTTCCTACCTTTCTCTTTTCTTCTCTTAACATTCCATCCAGCCTCAAGGTTGGCTGGGTGCACTCTTCCACAACAAAACACACACACACAAAGAAAACACATTATACATTTAAAAGAATGCTTTTATTATCCCGGTGTCTGTCTTTATTTCTAGCTGTTCCCTTAGGGGACACGCATGTAGCCTGCTACTGCCACGCACTACAATCTTCTCATCATCATGTCAAATATTGATTGTAGGTCCTTAATAATTCTATTCAGTCATGTCAGTGCTGGAAGATATGGGAAGAGAAAGGTATTCTTTCTATGGTTTCCTCTGTCTTTGCATTGAAGCAGCTCCTCTCTGGGTATTCTCAGTGCCCGATTGAATTCCCTGTCAATTTGTACGACTGGGTGGCCATTTTGCAAGAAGGATATACGAGGTGTGGCAAGTTGGCTGTCCTTAGGGTTCCTGCTGGAGCATATACGTTGTTATTGGCTGCACTTAATAAACCATTTTGTGCTGCCTTGGATGGAAACTTGGGGACATGAGTGTGAATTCAGCCTCAAATCAATGGGCTGCATCAGTTCAAGCATCTGATAACCTGCAAATCACTGGTCCTCGCTGCATTCAGACTTTCCTGGACCACTTCCTCAGCAAAACCTATGCAGATTCCACTCTATACTTCCAGACATCATTCATGTAGGCATGTGTAGGATTTATAATACCCAGGACTAGCTGGCAAGCAACGGCACCCTGCACAAAGGGGGCACTTCCAGGGGTTACAGGCAGTGTGCAGGGGTGGCATAGGAGCTGGAAGGGGTCAGAGTGGGGTAGGAGGAGAACTCTAGAGGGGGGCGGGGGGATCGGGTTTAGTGCAGCAATTGGGGATTGCCGCGATGTTCCTTAAAAAGCGGGGTCTTCGGAGCCTTCCTGAAGTGTAGGCTAGAGTGGTCCAGGCATATCTGTGTTGGTAACTTGTTCCAGAGTCAGGGTGCCTGGCAGGAAAACACCTGCATCCAGCCAGATTGGCTCTTGGCGAGACCCTGAAGAATTAACACTGCGTCCTTTGAGGCTCTCACTGTACAATTTAAAAACCATTCCAGAAGCTGAGAAGCCCAGTATGAGTCTACATTCCTGCCCACTGTGGAAAACACAAAGCCCACATCTGGAATTCTGCGTCCTCGCCTCCTACAATACAAAATGCATACCTGGCATCCTGCCTCCTCACCCCACACAACACAAAACCCATACTTTCCATTGCATGCCCCCACCCCACCCAATCCCACATAATTGTATACATGCACCTCACAATCCAATTTTGGAAGCTAAGGTGCAGAAAAATAACATTATTTCCCAAGATCACACATTTTAAGAACTGATAATGGGATTTGAGTAGCCTCAAATTTAGACACGTTACCCCATATTTTCTAAATGTGTCTTAATGTCATGAATCATATTGTTAACCAACGTGACAAATATGTTGACAAAACAAAAGTACGTAATTATGCTTTATTTCTACATCCTGATTTGAACATTACACATACCACAATGCAAAGTAATGTCAGTGTAAACACTCCTCTTTCTTCTGTAACTTTACTTTCAAGAATTCAAGACAAACATCAAAACTGCATGAAAACCTCACCAGCTTGTGAGTGAGAGCTAAAGGCAGCACACACTATACTGTATAGTCAGAGTGTGAGGAGAAAAACGAAAGGAATGTGTAGCAGGTGGCACCCAGCATCCCCAACCAAGCAACCCACATGCACAAGACCAGTGTGACCTTTCACTGTCCTAGTCACACACCTGCTGGTTGGTAAAAGCTCCAGGACAACTAGCCATAGAACGGGGTAGGGTAAAGGTCAAAGCCCCTGCAGATTCTCCAAACAGTCCTGTACAATGAGCCACACAGGACCCCTTGGACATCAAATTCTGTAAGGCATAATTGTTTCACATGGCTGACAAGTCAAATAGCAATGAACAGGTTAGGGGACATTTATATAGGGGACCCCATTCTTCATCCTATCTATGATGTGCACTGTATACATTATCAACATTTTTATTATTATTGGAGCAAGCACTTTAAATAATTATAAACAGGAAGGATAAGTTGGCATACAAGCAAAGCATCATCCTGGGCACCCACCTTAACTTTAAGAAACTAGGCCACAAATATTCATCATTCGCCATCAATGGAAACATCATTAGGGTAGCCAAGGAGGTGCAAACCCTTGGATTTTACCTTGACTCTACCATGTCCTTTGACAAACAGGTGAAATCGTTGGCCTCTACCGCCGCCTACACCTGTAAGCTCATCAGGGCAGGCAGACCATTCCTTTCTGACAGCTGCATGATCCTGGCCAGAGCACTAATACTCTCTAGGCTAGATTACTGCAATGCTCTATATAGTGGCGCTAATAAGGCCATTATCCAGAGGCTGCAAACACTCCAAAGTAACGCCTTAAGAGCCGCACTAGGCATGAATAAAAGAGAACATATCTCTGAAACCAGATGCCAATACAAGTGGCTTTCCACCCACAACAAAATTCTTCAAAAATGGTCTCTCTTACCCACACAGCATTAAACAATGCTGCCCCTAGTTATCTTGTAAACAGACTACACAGAAGAATGTCCATCAGACCCACGAGAGCCAGCAACACAAACTGCCTCACTGTACCCAGATTCCGACTCACCAAGACTGGCGGCAATAGCTTTCCCATGAAAGCATCCAAACTATGGAGCTCCTTGCCACACCAGCTTAGAGCAGATAAACAGTACTCACAATTTAGAAGTAACTACATTAACATTCTCAACTTAACTGACGACTAGTTTGTGCCGCTGCACTAGCCCCACTTAGGTTGCCTTAGACTATCCTTCTATTTTACTGTAACTTTGCTTGTGTGGCCACTTATCCTTCCTGTTTATAACCTGCTTTAACCTGTATATTTGTATATATGTCTTACTGCGAACATACCTTTAACTATATATGTCTCATTGTAACCATACCTGTAACTATATAAGCTTTGCATCTTCTTAATGCTGTGCCCTGTTACCCTGGGTTTGGTGCGCATTAGAAATAAATAAACAAACAAACAAACAAACAAATACCTTGGATTGAAGATTTGTATGTGCACACTTGAGAAAAGAGCTAGGTTCGACTCAACGTTGTGATCTAGATTGGTTTGCTCCGGATTGCATATATTGGTCAAGTGGGGTAACCTGCTGGTACAGTTTGCATTTGTGTACATTCTGACTACACATGCTCACAGTGAATCTCAGCTTTTGTATAGACATACATTTCCTGGCAAGCAATAAGTAAGTACTCTGTGCGTGCAAGTGATTGCATGTGGTTCATGTTATTGCCAATGGGTGGCAGTGTTGTTTAATTTACTGTCTGTGAGGGATAATGCTCTGATTACGTACTGGTAATCTTCATTACTCATAGTCTTACTCTTCCTCGTCATAGTACTTACCTAATGAGGTTCCTGTCTCCGATACAGGACCTTATTTTATTTCTTTTAATTCCTATAACCCCCCCCCACACCCACATCACTCAGTTTCATATTACCAAGCCGTAGCATGGAACCTTGCCTGCAGGGTTGGGTGAGGAGGGTCATCAGTACTGTGACGAGGAAGAGTGGGACTATGAGTAATGAAGATTACCTGTAAGTAATCAGAGCATTACCTCCACGTCCACTCTTCCTCGTCCCAGTACTTATCTCATGAGGTATACCAAAGCAGCTACAGGGAAAGGTCCCAATGAGACACATAGCCACAAACAGTGCAGAAGAACACACACCTCTAATAACTCCAAATTCACATCCCCACAGACACAACTTCAACCCGAAGGAACCAACCCCCTAGTGGAGACATTCAACCTATAGTGGTTGATGAAGGTGCTCTGATCAGCCCAAGTAGCAGCCCTACACATCTCCGTTAGAGAAACCCCCCTTGCATCGGCCCATGAGGCCGCCAAACCTCTTGTGGACCGCCCATGAACGTGCGCATGCTCGGGCAAGCCAGAGCGACATAGGCCATGGAGACCACAACACGGATCCACTGGCTAATGGACACCACAGATGCCTTACACCCAGCACCAGCCGGGCCAAAAGTAATCAGAAGACTATCAGAGTGGCGGAAAGGGGCCGTCCTAGCCAAATATTCCAACACCTCCTGCCGCACATCGATGTTATGCCAAGCCACTTCCTCTGGCGATTGCGGATTCTGAAAAAAGGCAGGGAGAACAAGATCCTGAGAGTTGTGAAACCGAGTAACAACTTTAGGGAGAAACTGCAGATCACACCTCAGCACCACCAAGTCTGGCAGAACACTCAGGAAAGGGAGGTGACATAACAGAGTCCCCATCTCCCCAAGCCTACGGGCAAAAGTTATGGCAATAAGAAAGGCAGTCTTCAGCATCAGATGTTTTATATCAATCTCGGAAATGGGCTCAAAAGGAGGGCCTTGAAGGAAACTTAAGACAAGAGGGAGATCCCAAGGAGCCCCTTATAAGTACAAGGACAGGAAGAACCCCGGAGCAACTTCCCCCAAACACCTCCCCATCCAAGTGCCCATCAGAGTCCCCCAAAAGGAATCTTATGGAGGCCCACTGAGAGCGAAGCCTGGAAACCGCCAGGCCCTTGTCAAATCCATCCCAGAGGAATTGAAGGATAGCGGGGAGGCCAGAACGTAGGGGAGGGATCCCACACCGCCCACACCAGTCCTGTAAATGGCTCCAATGCCTACCGTAAGCCTTCAGAGTGGAGGGTCTAAGAGCATTCATTATGGACTCTACCACAGGACCAGCGAACCCCTGAGACATCAGCCTAGCCCGCGCAATAGCCACACTGTCCATTGCATCTGGCAGACCCCCAACGGCAGATCCCCTAGAAGGGGACAAGGCCACTTCGGAACCAGCTAAGGCTCCTGGGACCAAAGCTCCAACACAGAGAGGAACCACTGCGGCAGGGCCAGAACGGAGCAAACAATAATACAGTCACCCTGGACACTCTGATGGGCTGAACCACCTGGGGAAGAAGGGGAATAGGTGTAAAAGCATAAAGGAGACCGTGTGGCCACTGCACAGAGAGGGTGTCCACCTCCCAAACTCCCTCACCTGAAAATGAGAGCAGAAGAGGGGAACTTTCCCCGAGGCCAGAGATACAAACAGGTCCAGGACAGGGGTCCCAAACCTGACACAGATCTCTGCAAAGACCTGGGTCAACAGGACCAGCTCCACAGAGGAGGGCAACTGGTGGCTGAGAAGATCCACTCGAACATTGTCCACCCCCCTGATATGTGAGGCCACCAGAGACACCAGATGTGATTCCCCCATGCAACTATCTGAGCTGCCAGGGCATTTAAGGAGCAGCCGGAACCCCCTTAGCGGTTGACGTATGCCAAAGCTGTCGTATTGTCCGTCCGGACCAAAACCGCCTGGCCTACCAGCAACCTCCTGAAGTACACCAGAGCCCAGAGAATGGCACACAACTCTCGCCAATTGGATGTTCGATGGCTCTCCTCTGGATCCCACTAACCCTGAGCAGAGAGGAGCCCCAATGTAGCCCCCCAACCCCTTCCGCTGGCATCGGTAGTAAGTGTGGTCACAGGAGGAATGATCAGGGACACCCCACCCCATAGATTTGGAACCCCCAACCACCCCTGCAGGGAGACCCGCAGCACTGGGGACACCAGAATCAAAGCCTCGAATGCTTGAGCCAGAGGGAGAGAAGGTAAGACACCAGGGGGTGCAAATGAAGCTGGGCCCAGGGAACTAGAAACACGCAAGAAGCAATGTGCCACTGCAACTTCCCCAACAGGCGAGCCGAGACATACTGCCTACTGAGAACCCTGCCCAGAAAATCTAGCAAGCGACTGACCCTCTCCAGGGACAGGAACACCCTCACCATCCTGGTGCAAACCTGTGCACCAATGAAAACTAGATCCTGAGAAGCCCCTAGCTCTCCAAAAAGAATGTGATGAGGAGACAGGGAAAGACCTTCTGGTCACTGCACCAGCACCAGACAAAGACTTCTTGGCCATTGAAGGAGGCTTGCGTCGAAGTTTGTCAGCATGTTTGCCTGCCCTAACAATTTTGTGCACCTTATCCTCAAGGGAATCTCCAAAAAGCCTGGACCCAGTCAAAGGAAGTTTCAGGGCAGCCGCCTTCTGAGACCCATCAGTTTTCCAGGCCCTCAGGCCCCCATGGCCATGGCTGAACCACGCACCCATCAAAAGCCAGATCGGCCAAAAGTTCAACCTGTCTCTGCATGTCTGTAAACAAAGGGGCACAAACAGAGCCTTCATTGACAGCCTTCTTCAATTTCTTGAAACCATTTAGCACCGTTTCAGCCATGTAGGAACCGTAGACATTCACTCCAAGGGCCAGATGAGCCCCTGCATGAACCTGCTTAAGGCTGGAATTAACTCAGCGGTCCACTGGATCCCAGATGGCTGCCTCCTCGGCCGACATAGAGGAGCGACCCACCAGGCTGGCGAGGATGTCGTTGACTTCCACTGGATCAGACAGCAAAGTCTTGCCCTTTAATGGGTAAATTTTGGACATGAAGCAGGGCATTGCAATCTTCTCCGGGTCATGCCATTCCTGAAGGATTTTATCCCGGATATCGGAAACCAAAGGCAACCCCATCCTAGGGGTATGCCTATACTGGCAAATAGAAAGGTCACCCCCCCCCCACCGGTACCAGGGGCTCCAAAAAACCCATGAAATCCCCAACTTGAGCAAGCACCTCCTCCACTCTCTCTCTGTCCAGATACTTCCCTTCTGCATCAGCTGATGATGCACATGAAGAGGCTGAAGACTCGGTGCCAGAAGAAGAAGAGGAGGACGAGGAGGACAGACGCTTGCGCTCTGTCCATGAGTATGTGTGCGACTCGTTCTATGATGCTTAAGTAGCTTCTTCACTCCTTTCTGGTCAGGGAAATACGCTTAGCCTCCTTCTTTCTCTTTCGGTATAACTCAGGAGAATAGGAAGATAAAGAAGAAGAAGACAGGACAAGATGCCTGCTCTTTGCAGAATGTTTAGCCATGTCGAAGATTTCCAAAAACAGTGACCAAATGGAGCCTGCTTCACCATCAAAGCTGTCTGTAAACTGGACCAAGGCTCCACATACAATCACTTGCCTCTCCCACATTCAAATAGATGCCAGAAAGACCAACATCCAATAGGAATACCCAAAATCAATTCCTATGGCAACACCGCTTGCAATACCAGAGGCGGAGCCCATCTGCCTCTGCCAACGTGGAGAGAGAGAACAAACAAAAAAAGGGAGCCGACAAGCCACACACAGCCGCCTGTGCATGAACGGCCATGCGCCAGGAACAAATGCCCCCAACTCCTTACCTTAACACAGGTCCGTTTTCCCAAGGAACCAGGCCGCGATGCCCTGTGATGACCATAGCCCAGTAGAAACCAGGCAAGGCAACATGATTCGACTGAGTCCTGAGCCCCGCAGTGAACCCAGGAGTCTTATCACACTTGAGGGAGCCGAAGGCCCCGCCACACAGTCCCACCAGGGGGCCAGCAATCGGAGCTCCCCAGCGCCCCGCGCAGGGAAGAAAAAACAAGCCCACCCTGCCAGAGGCAGGAAAAATTAAACTGAGTGACGTGGGTGTGGAGGATGAGTTATAGGAATTAAAAGAAGGTCCTATGTCAGAGGCAGGGGCCTCATGAGGTAAATACTGGGATAAGGAAGAGTGGACATGGAGGTAATGCTGTTATGCCTGCCTCTGCTGGAGCTGGGCTCACCTTTGCGAAGGCAGTCATGCGGCATGGAGCAGGGCTGTGCCGGTGCTTCCTCCACCACGCGGGCTGATGGCCGGAAGCATGCCTAGGGGGATGGAGGACAGCCCCCAGCGCAATCTTTCATCTATTCTAACTGAAGTTGCGGCTCATTTAGGGACAAGTGTCCCCCATGCAAAGTTCCAAGGCAGCCACATGGGAGAGTGTTGCCACAAACAGGATAGGTAATGTGGCCAGTGTAGCCTGACTGAGGAGAACAGCAACCTGTTTGGTCCTGGGTGGCTTAATGGGAAGCTCAGCAATATTTGAATCCAATGGGAAAGATGCTCAACGATCTCTGCATCCAATAGAAAAGAAGCATGAAGATCTTTGCATCCAATGGGAAAGCTGCCGAGGCTGCTGTGTCAGGGTCCCTGTGTTTGTCCATTGCACATGTCTGATCTTCCTCGGACATCAACCACTGAAATGCCACAAGATGTGATTTTAAATTGGATATTGTTTGCCAATAGTTGGGTGGATATGTCAGGTACTGTAAGATCAAGTTTGGGTGTGTGTGTGTGTGTGTGTGTGTGGTGTTTGGGATGTGGGATCATAGGCAAGAGACCGGAAGCAAAGCATTGTCAATTACAGCTTAAATGGAAAGGGGAGGTGGTGAAAAATCATGGGAATTTGCGGCGTAAGAATGGATGAAGTATACCTTATAAAAATAACATGCATCATTTAATAGTGATTGGAGGGGAGTGCAGGTGTTTCTCAGAGAAGAAATTATCATTAATATTGTTAAGACTATAGTGTGCCACTCTGCCCGCAAAGTCTCAAATGACTGGATATTGGTTAAAACTGGTGCTTAACCCAATCCGCGTGATAATTCGGTAAATCTGTGTGCTGTTCTAGGGGAGGAGTGGGAGTCACTATTTTACACTGTATTGATAAGTGTGTCATGAAAGCTATTGGTCTAACATTTAATAAAAAGCAGTTAAAAAGAATTAGCAATAGTGAAATTCCTCCTCTAACACCTGTATTCTAAGATGTAAGATGGCTGGCTTCACGTTAGTCACTATATTCTAAGATGGCTGGCTTCACGTTGGTCACTGTATTCTAAGATGGCTGCCTCCACGTTAGTCACTATATTCTAAGATGGGTGTCTCCACGTTAGTCACTATATCTAAGATGGCTGGCTTCACGTTAGTCACTATATTCTAAGATGGCTGTCTCCACGTTAGTCACTATATTCTAAGATGGCTGGCTTCACGTTAGTCACTATATTCTAAGATGGCTGGTTTCACGTTGGTCACTGTATTCTAAAATGGCTGGCTTCACATTGGTCACTGTATTCTAAGATTTCTGTTTCCACGTCGGTTAATCTATTGTGTGTGTGGTGCAGTTCTTCTTCCCCTCACCCTGGTTCCACATGGTGCTCTGTCCAGGAGAGAAGATAGTGATATGGGATGCTGTGACATTTATAACACGCCTGCACACAAATCATTCTAGGCGCAAAATGTGGTCAGTAGGACAGTCCCAATGCTTCTGGACCTTCCCATGCTATGTCCACGTGATGTTCCTCCTTTGATTAGCCTCATTGTGAGTCTAGTATAGTCCCATCCCCCATAGCTCCTCACATCCCATTATCTCACAGTCATTGCCTGTACAGTGAGCCAATATCTTACCTTTCTATAGTGTGTCTTCAGTTTGTGACTTTTGTCTTGAGGTCTGTCAAGGAATGTCTCAGCACTTTCCAGTAAGCTAATCACACTGTCCTCACCATGATCAGAAGGCTAATCACACTGTCCTCACCATGATCAGAAGGCTAATCACACTGTCCTCCCCATGATCAGAAGGCTAATCACACTGTCCTCCCCATGATCAGAAGGCTAATCACACTGTCCTCACCATGATCAGAAGGCTAATCACACTGTCCTCACCATGATCAGAAGGCTAATCACACTGTCCTCCCCATGATCAGAAGGCTAATCACACTGTCCTCACCATGATCAGAAGGCTAATCACACTGTCCTCACCATGATCAGAAGGCTAATCACACTGTCCTCACCATGATCAGAAGGCTAATCACACTGTCCTCACCATGATCAGAAGGCTAATCACACTGTCCTCACCATGATCAGAAGGCTAATCACACTGTCCTCCCCATGATCAGAAGGCTAATCACACTGTCCTCCCCATGATCAGAAGGCTAATCACACTGTCCTCACCATGATCAGAAGGCTAATCACACTGTCCTCCCCATGATCAGAAGGCTAATCACACTGTCCTCACCATGATCAGAAGGCTAATCACACTGTCCTCACCATGATCAGAAGCCTGCAGGAAAGTAAGAGGCAGTGCTTTGCCACTCCTAGTTTACCATAGTCGCGTGACATGCTGGTGAGATGAAGACAGAGTAGCCTCACATAATGAAGAACTGAGAAAGATGAGTTATTTTGTGGGATTGAACTCTACTTTTCTACTGAGTTTGAGAAACCTGAAGATGAAGTGATATTTGTGGAATGTCCAAAACACAAATGTGTTTGCAGTAGGTCATATGCTAAGGGGTGTTGTGTCCGATGGGACTGTGTCATTTTATTTAAATGACAGATGGAAGTGGAACATGTGGTAAGGAGATATGCGTCACAGTAGATAGTTAGCCGCTGTAATGAAGGGTTTGCAGTGGCTCATATTGTACGGGGATATGTGTCACGGAGGAGAGTTACCTACTCTAAAGAATGGTTTGCAGTGGCTCATATGGTAAGGGGATATGTGTCACGGGTGAGAGTTAGCTACTCTAAAGAATGGTTTGCAGTGGCTCATATGGTAAGAGGATATGTGTCACGGGTGAGAGTTAGCTACTCTAAATAATGGTTTGCAGTTACTCATATGCTAAGGGGATATGTGTCACGGGTGAGAGTTAGCTACTCTAAATAATGGTTTGCAGTGGCTCATATGGTAAGGGGATATGTGTCACGGGTGAAAGTTAGCTACTCTAAAGCATGGTTTGCAGTTACTCATATGGTAAAGGGATATGTGTCACGGGTGAGAATTATCTACTCTAAAGAATGGTTTGCAGTGGCTCATATGCTAAGGGGATAGGTGTCATGGGCGAGAGTTAGCTACTCTAAAGAATGGTTTGCAGTGGCTCAAATGGTAAGAGGATATGTGTCACGGGTGAGAGTTAGCTACTCTAAATAATGGTTTGCAGTTACTCATATGGTAAAGGGATATGTGTCACGGGTGAGAGTTATCTACTGTAAAGAATGGTTTGCAGTGGCTCATATGGTAAGGGGATATGTGTTGCAGGTGAGAGTTAGCTACTCTAAAGAATGGTTTGCAGTTGCTCACATAGGGGGATATGTGTCATGGGCGATAGTTAGCTACTCTAAAGAATTTTTTGCAGTGGATCATATGGTAAGGGGATATTATTGCGTGATCTGAATGACACAAGGCATAATACGATTGTTATTTTTTCCTCCCTTTATTTCCCCTCCTTACCTTGTCACACCTAGAAACACCTGTGTACAGGTGCGTTATAAATACCACATCATATCATATCATAGGTGTCATGGGTGAGAGTTACCTACTCTAAAGAATGGTTAGCAGTGGCTCATATGGTAAGGGGACATGTGTCAAGAGGGTGCGTTAGCCACTCTAAAGACTGGTTTGCAGTGGTTCCTATGGTAAAGGGATATATTTCACGGGTGAGAGTTAGCTACTCTAATGAATGGTTTGCAGTGGCCCAAATGGCAACGGTTATCTTCTCTGCATTATGGTCTACAGTGGCGCATATGGTAAAGAGTCATATATCCCACAGGCAAGCGTGAGCCTCTCTGAACACCAGGCACTGTTTAATTTGTTTTGACCATTGTGGGCACTTTGTTGAATCATATCAGCGTAGTGATTTGATGTTAATAGAAAAGGAACTGGACAAACGTCTAACCCACCAGTACAGAGAGCTAGTTTCAAAGTTTACTTTTGGGGAGTTGGGGAAGCAGTTGCAAAGATGGTGATATCTTTGGAGGAATTCTGCGAGGCTCCAGCTTGACTGGGCTCTTTCTGTGCCATGACTACAGCCTAAGTGTTGTAAGCTTGTTCATTAATTCTATAGAGCTATTTCACATGTTTATATTGTACAAAGTGTTGTTGCCTTTATCTTATGCTGCTTAGGTTTGACTAGTTTAGAATGCTGTGACTTCATAGTGCTTCAAGTGATTGGAGTTGTTATGACTTCAGAGTGAGAACCCTGGCCAGTTGAACCTCTAGAGGGGTTAGGCACAGTCTTACCGTTGATGCTTGCAATAAAACGTACTTGCATCTTTCAATTGGATTCTTGCTGGTGGCGTTTTACCGCCATCACCTTTACAATACTATGTACCTCAAAGGGGGTGTAGCAACCATACACCCATCCGATGCCACCGGGATTCCTTTGAGGAGGTGCTGTTGATGTGGCCAGTTGACCTACGCTAATGGGATGTATTGCAAGATTGGTGAGCATTCCCTAAAGATGTTGGAAGGAGGCAGAGTCCCAAAACAGTGAAAGTGGCAGAGAATGCTGGATACCCGGCTGAGTGGGATTCGATGTCCTCCTTCTGGGTTTCTTTCCTGTCCGATTCCTCATCCCTGATGAAAACCTCAACTCATTTAATGTGTCTAATCAGGCAGCTCACTTTTTGGGATTTGACTTGTCCGTGTCCTCATCTTCAACAACAGGTTTTGAAAGGGGGAGATTCAGACCATACAATTTCCAACCAAAATGTAGAGGATTCACACAAAGGTAACAGTCTACTTTGAAGAGTCAGGAATGTAACTCAGACACAAGTTTGCCATGTTTCTGCTTAAAGACTTTTATTTAAAACTAAAGGGTTGGGAAAAGCCCTCTATGACCCCGCTCTAAGCGAAATTTCCCTACCTAAAACGAAAACTAAGGATCTGTCTGTGTCAGGCTTTTTGAAATCAAAACTGTCCTTGTGTTCTATTCTGACCCTCACACTGTAAACTAAAAGGTAAAAAGGTAACTGTCTTTAACCTTAGCTAATTGATAAAAAACATCATAAAGGAAAATGAACAGTTCCAACATAAAAGTTCTCCAATGCCGAAGAGCCTTGGTTCCAGAGGATGGCTCTCTTGTTCTGTATTCTTCCACAATACAAATGATTTGCCAACACAAACATTTTCCAATGTCGAAAAACCTTGTTTCCAGAGGATGGTTTCCTTCCTCAATACAAATGATTCTTTGTCTAACAGCTTGTACTGTCTTCTTTGCCCATTATAGTACTATTATTTCCAAAGTTGCTTGGCCTTGAAGTTCCACTTCTTTCAAAAGTTCCTTCCTGTTTAGTAAACAGAGTTCTATAACTTTTCTTGTGACTCCCTGTAGATTTGCAACTGCCTGGTATAATTCCTGGTAAACTTCCTTGCCAGGACCTGTTATGCACCTGTGATTGCCTGGTATACTCTCCTGCCAGGACCTTTGGTATTAACACACACTTGTAACTGACTGGTTACTCTCACCCACTGTATAGTTTAACACATTATGGGTCCATTAGCCATGGCCTTAGGCCATGCCCACAGAATACTTTATGACATTAAGGGCAACAAATCATGGCCTTCATCCATAGCCAGTAGCCATGGCCTTCAGCCGTGCCCAGTGTATATTTCAACAAACTACCCAGCCACTAGCCATGGCCTTTGCCCCTGGCCAGAGGCCACAACCTTCGGCCATCCCCCTAATATATTATAACACATTAAGAGGCCAAAGCCATGGCATTTGGCCACAGTCAGTGGCCACTGCCATGCCCACTGTATATTTTACAACACTCAGCAGCCACTAGACAAGGATTTCGGCCAAAGGCAGTGGTCCAGTCTTCGGCCGTGCCCACTGTATATTGTACAACACTAACTAGCCATTAAGCATGGCCTTCAGACATGCACAGTGTCAACAGCCTTGGTCATGGCAAAGGCCACAGTCTAAACTGTTATTTAGTTAATCAAAGCTTTTATTAGCTAAATCATAAATTATATGTTGTCTGATGTCATCACAGATGTAATCAGTGATGTTTTATATGATGTCATCAGTGATGCCATTGGTGATGTTATATATGAAAATTAGTGATGTCATAAGGGATGTCATCTGTAATATGATCATTGTGATCATAGACTGACAACAGGGAGCATGAGGGTAAGGTGGCTTTAGCTAATTTTCGGGGGTTTTGCTGCATTAGGTTCTCACCTTAAAATCCCTGCAACTGAAGATGTTTCCTTGAATTTCAAGTGTTCTATTATTCCATAGATTTTTTCCGCACCACTGCCCATGAACATGATGGTGGTGGTGCGAGTAATGGTTGCTTAGCTTACCATAACCAAGCGAATTTCAGTTTTTTTGTTTGTTTTACATGTAACCATACCATACCTTTAACAACGTTTTTTCATTGAATTTCATAGGTTTTTATTAGTGCAACTTAACCTTTACTCTTCTACAAGTCATATATATTGTAGTCTGCCCCAATATGGCAGCTATGCAGTCCGTGGCCAGCGTGGTAGTCTGTTGATGTCCGACGGCATTTACAAGGCTCAAAATCATAGGGGAGACCCGAAAAAGATGTACCTATCAACCAACAAACCGATGTACCTAAAATCACAACTAATTTGTACAACATGCAAGTATACCTTTTTGTACAAATACTCATGTTTAAAAATGCTAATTTCTTTTATACAAGACACATTGCAATGGAATGCACCAATCACAAACCATAACTGTACACTTCATATAATCTCCTCAGTACAACTCTGGAAACAGATAAAGAAACAGCAGGTGCTTACTGGATAAGACATTCTCACTTAATAGTAAGTGCATTATATGTATTTCTCTTTAATTAGTTTTTATTACATACAGTTGTGTTCTAAGACATAAGCCCATGGCAAGCACACTTGAATGGTGAGAAAAGAACTTCCCAAAAGAAGAAATGAGTGACGACAACATCTCCAATGGTATACAATAGAAATGTTAATATTAACAAATAATGTTTTTTGTACACACCTTACTAGAGTAATTATTTCTATTTCTAATGCAGTATTTAGTTTTCATGAATGTAAAGAATGGAGGGGGGTGTCTGTACTCCTGCTCTCTATATGGCAGAGGACCCCAGCCAAGATTCTCTATTCCGTAGCTATGGTCGAGCAACCAAGGCTTCAGCTCTCAGGAGGTGATGCAGGCTGGTTCTTAAGTACAGTGTAGTCCCCGAACACCCACAAAGGAATGTCCACACACTATGTTAGTGAAAACACAGCTCTTTATATGAATAAGGTTCAAGTTATGTACACAATCACAATAACACACTTTGTACGCTGGTAATACTATAATGGCAAATATATACAAGTCTACGCGGAGCCACTCTTATATATCGATTCCCTTGCAATGCATCAACTGCTAACAGTTCAAATGACATATGAATCAGATTGTAAGATAAATCAATGATAGACACAGAAAGAACGAGAATCAAATCAAGCAATGGCAGAATACTCTATCCCACTACCATGAGACCGTCCCATGCGAGGAACCCCCCTCCTGGGCAACCTGTAAATAAAATGTATTGACAAGCCCAGTGCAGATATGCTTCACATAGTCTTGGGTCTTTCTAATAGTTCTGAAACCCTAATGTACCTGGCACTGTAGAGTTCTTCATCAGGGAATCGATGGGCCCTTCTAGAGTGCACTCCCTTTAAGGCAGCAGCCACGGGTCGTCGAACTTCCGGCGATGAAGAAAAAAGTTAATGCTTTCATTGAGGCTGCAGCTTCGGTCCTTGCGGTGCTCGTTGACGATCAGTCAAAAACGTCATGCAACAGAAGATGCATGCGGTGCACCTCAACAACGAAGGTTTCTTGCCACAAAGAGCCAATGAAGAACTTTGGGCCGGCAAGTGCGTCGAGTCGTCGGCGTATGGTGTTGGTGATCGGGACATGACCACAGCTGGCGTCTGGATCTTCTCTGGCATCTTTGAGGTCTTTGGGTGGCAGGAAACCCACCGCTGGATTCTCCTCGGTCATCAGCGACCTTGACTTTCTCCGGCAGGAGGAAAGCGGTCAGCGGTGAAGAACAAGGGAGTACTTGAATCAAAAGTGTTCTTAGGCAATAGAGCATGGCGGCTCCGGTCGACAAGGTCACAGCAATACCTCCTGGAACTCGGTCGACGGCGGATGGATAGCTGGGTGCTTCTCTTCGTTCTCCTTGGTGGTCCCCTTCTCCAGTCGGCAGCCTTTCGTAGGTCTGACTACCAGGTAGCATTGGCAAAGATCAGCTGGTGCACGATGGTCCCTCGTAGCTCGGGAAGAGGTCTCCTTACCTTCCTCTCTTGGATCAGTTCTTGGAGGCACAACAGCTTTCAGATGGACGAAGTAGAGCAACAGCAATTCTTCTCTTCCAGCAGGGCTTCAAGATTAAGCATCAGTTTCAATGTCAGTTCCACTTAAGCTTCTGAACGATTTCTAGCAGTGAGAGGTCCCCAAATATACTATTTGGTCTCTCATTCACTCTGCTGGGTCACACTCAGGCAGCCAATCACTCAGAAGGGCATTCAGGCAGGCAGGCAGCTAATCAGGTGCACAGTTCATTCAGGCCATTCACTTCTCTCCATACACTCACGACAAGTAATTTGCATTGGGACAAGTACCCAGCCATTCAACACTCCGCACTGCATTCATACCAGTTTCGCGCAGGGTTGTCTCAGTCTTTATGTCACATACCAGATAATAGACACCCATAACAGGAAATGCATATTTGTTACACACTCCATTCACCAATGTCCCACCCCGCGGGCGTACCCACAACAACACACAATCATTGGGAAGGCTCCAGCCAGTTTAACCTGGACTCCTCCCAAAACCATTTATGGAACTTCTACCCAACAGCCAGTCAGGGGACGGGACAGAGTCAGGGCTTCCCGGGACTTCGGTAAAAAACAAGGTAACAGGCGATGGAAAGCAAGAGGCCACAGGTGCCATCTTGTCTCCATCAGGGATCCACTGATTCCAATGACAGGGCCTTTTCATCCCAAAATGGAGGATTCTCAGGGCACCTATCAATTCAGCAAGGAGCTGCCACCAGCCCCTACCCTGCTCTGTGCGCCACACACATGTGCCCAAAAACATGCACTAGGAGTACAGGGTTGTACTCCCACCCATGGGTGCCATAAGGGTATCTCAGGGGTCCGTTCACCAAATCAGAAAGAGAGAGCTGCACCGCAAGGAGTCCCTCATGAACAGTTTAATCATTCACAATCCCAAGAATCAGAAAGAGAAATCCTATTCCCAAGTGTAAATACTGAAATCATGAACTTGACTAAACAATTAGATGAACTAAGTAATGATTTTAAGTAACTTTTACCATACATCAAAAATAATCTGATTAAAAATGTTCCCTATCACTGTCCTTCTTGCCCCTGTCCCTCTTGTCCCCAGTAATCATCCCCATCAAATTCTGAATATTTTAATCAAAGACAATTTACTGAAACCTCACTCCCTTCCTCCCTTCATGATTATATGTACAGAAATTCCTATTTGTCCCATTTAAGTTTCCAAATTCCTATACTCCATCCCTTGCTTGAATATATATATATTATGTGCTACAAATATTTTGTTTATTGCCATGTGGTAGTCCCTTTTTTTTAAAACTCCCATTATGAGTCTGCAGACTATGCGACTGTTCAGGGTGTCCGCACTCAAAATGGAGGTGGCCCCGGACAGGTGCATTCTCTGGACATGTCCGATTTCATGTGACATACTTTGAATTAGTCCGCAAACACTGCACCTGTCCTATGGGCGTTTTCCACCTGGAGGGTTCTGGGGATGAACATCGAGTCAAGGACGTCTGGGGACTTCATCATGTGACTGAGCCCATGTCACATGACTGCAGTGTTCACAAACGGTGTCCATGGTCATGTACAGTTTAAAAGTGCTTTCCCAGACAATCTCGGGTGTTTCAAGAAGATACGTTACCCTTGCAAAGCTCCCGGGCCCTTTCTACATTGATCTGGCAACTTTTCACAACTTTTACAACTTTCTAAGGCCTATTCTCGACTTGGTAGTCCGCGGATAGTAAGACTGTCTGTGGATGGTTCCGCTAAAGGGACCCAACCATTACTTTTCCTCATTCTCAATCTGGCTGACCAGGAAAGAGCATATGAAGAGCACCTGCTTTACAAATCTCTGAAAATCTGCTGCAATGGCATCTGCTATGGCCATCTCTGCTTCCCAACCACCCCTTCAATCCCGACCTCAACAACCTCGAGGGCCTGGAGAGGGGAACAGTCATGGTGATAGAGAGAAGGATAAAGAAGAAGAAGAGGATGAAGTGCAGGAAGCCCCTGTCACCAGTAATGGGAATGAATCCCGGGTGTGGCAATTTTTCATAACTGATAAAAATGTCCCCCAAAGGCTTGTGCAATCAGGGTTTGATGCACTGAGCTCAGTGGCAGTAAACCTGGCTTTTATTCCTACTACAGGACTACTTCCATGAGGTGCCATACAAAATTGGCCAAACGGAGTGCTCTGACAAAGGCAATAACTTTCTCAGGTAAGAGCAGGTTGACTTCCTCGACCCCATCATCTTCACCTGCTCTTGATATCACAAAGGATACTCATTTGGAGCATAGGATACCAGCAGCAGCTTCACTGGCCATACAAAATGCTGTTGACCCTTACCTTTCAAAGCTCACAGTGCTATGCATGTACTGTGATGCACCAATCTGTGGGGGGAGCAGTTTCAGAGTGCTTTCGAGGCTGTGGTCAAGGAGCATGAGAAACACTGCCTCCTACCTCATTAAGGCCTACCCAACATCTTTCTCTCTCTACCTGCCCCTTCATCCCCATGGTTGGTGCCCCTTCCTCCCCTTCCCCCCTACCTCATATCTCCTGAGAAAAAATGCCAAAGAAAATACAAAATTGAAAAATCCCAAAAAAGGTTTGTTAAGGAGCCACTTTTCATTGTGTAAGCGACTTCAATTCAACACTACAGCTAAGTCAATGCCTAGGCTGGGATGCTGAGGGAAACCCTTATTGATATATTTGTATGTCCAGTTCATTTATTCTGGATGACAACCCTTATCTAACACCCCTCTCTTAGAATCCCCCTGACCCCACTGAGCCAAGAAGTAGGTTTGTTTTGCAAATTAAAAGGTTTATTTGAAAATTAAACAATATATATATCACACTTTTATAATAAATTAATATTTGATAGCACACTTGTGAAGATGATAGTGATCAACAATGGATAATGTTACAGTGGTACACTCTTTTTGGTGGCTTAGAAGTGATATAGAGAGGATAAAGTAGCTGAGAATGCTTTTATGGCTTCAAGGACAATGCAATGATGAATGAAAATGCAGTACAGAAAATAAACTTGATATGACTTCAACAAAAGACAATGTAATCACTTTTCTTTGACAATTCACCACCCCCCTCTATGCAAGGTAAAGAGATGGGAGGAAAGCACACAGTTCTCAGGAATGCAATCAAATATAATTCAGTTCCCCCCTAGCAAGCTCAGAGGAAAACAGGTAGGAGTTTTAAAAACAGGCAAAATCCTTTTAAATGTGGTGGCAATGAAGTGAAAAATATACTCAAATTGCTTTTAATTCCCTAAAGGAGGTTCAGGGTGAGTGAGAAATACTTTAAATTAATTCAGGATCACTTTAGCAATGCTCTATGAATGATTGTCAGGTTGCAAACGAATTTCAGCAAAGCAAGGACAAATATTTTTATACGTCGCTGAAATTAAGCAAAATGTCAAATTGCGGCAATTTAGTCGCGTGCATCGAGCAAAATTATTTTCAGAAATGAAATCACAGTTTCAGAATGACAGATGACAGTTTTCAGTTTTAAAGATGACAGAATGACACGATTCTAGGAGGCAGTTCTAATAAGTTAAAATATTTTGGATTAGATTATTTTAAACTAAGAGATTGGTTTTGGCACAGTGCTAGCGGGGTACTCACATTACATTTTGGACAGGAATGCGACTTCGTCACGGATCGGGTCAACCGGTTGGACTGGACTCTTGGCGGCTCTTTCGCCACGGACAATCTCGGCCTGGTTCTGCTCACAGCGATCTGGGTCAGGTCAGCTCTGCTAGCGGCACTGCACAGCGGTCTTGATCTCTGGTTCTGACAAAAGTTCTTGGCACTAATTCAAACAGCTCGCCCGGCTGTTGAATAGTTTGCAAATGATTTGGAGGCCTGCTGAAAAAGAATTCAGCTTGTGGATTCAGGCCTCTCTGCTACAAATTCTGGAGTTAATTTCTGGTCTCTGGAGATTGATGGATTTGAAGTCTGAAATCAGGATGTGGCGTTGTCCTTACAAAATGCTCCGTAGAAAGTGAAAAAGAAGGGTCCTATCTGGCTTCCAGTGGCTCTTTTTATGTGTTTAGAAAGTGGGAGGGTCGGCTCATCTTCTATGCCCAACCCTCTCAACTTATCATTGGCCAGTTCCTCCTCTCTCCCTTGATTGGGGGAACTGGGTTGTGAGTCAGAGTGATGAGGTAGGTTTATGGTCAGAGGATCTTCCCTTTGTCAAATTGCTCACAAATCTATTTCTGATCCAAATACATATTTATCTATGTACCATTGTTTTAATATTATACGTCCAGTTAACATATTTTCTGTAGCACCAAACCATCCGATCCCTGTCTTTGTAAAATGTCGTGTCCACTTATGACAGAATTATCCCCTTTTCATCCAGATAACGACCTCTAAACCTTTTCAGATTTTACACAAATGGGCACCAGGGATATGGGTTTCAGATGATAAAGTGTCAGATTTTTAACATGCATACATTTGGAGTAACAACTTTTTTTCCGCTACTATCCCCAAGAACATACCACAGGGTCCTAACACCTCTTAAAATGTGCACCTCTTAAAATGTGCACTCTGTGATGTTATTTATATAAGTCCGCACTATGAATTATCCATCTTTTTAAAATCATTCTCTGGCCCCAAAGGGGTGTGGTTTTCCAAAGCACATGGTGTAATTTCTGGTTTATCCACTTCCCCCAATCTTAGCTTGCTCACAGATGCAGTGCCCCTCCCACTTCTCCTTCCAAGAGGAAGCCATTTACGACCCCCCTACTATAACATTTGCCTGAGCCAGGGACAGTGCTTTGGTTAGTTTCCTGTAGTCCCCAGGTGCTCCTCCCCTATTTCAATCAGAGAGTTGTCATCTCCTTTTGGCAGGGGCAGCAGAATGCAGCCAGGCCTGGGAAGAGTGGCTGAGCAAGTTTCACTCCTGTCGGGGGTAGTTGCCGGGCAGAATTCACTCTCTTCAAGCCAGGCTTCAGCAAAATTCACTTTACTTCCCAGTTTTCTACATTCAAATCAAACTGACAATTTTTACACATGCAGCTAGAATGCTGATTCTAAGTTCAAAACTATGACCTTTCAACAGTTGCAAACTATGTGACACTCAACAGTAGGTCACTCATTTATTTTAAACATTTAGATTTTAGTGTCTTTCAGTCCAATTTCACTTCAGCTGCTGACATCCACAGCTCAGCCAGTTTTGTTATGAACATTGTTTTGAGCTCTTTCTCTTTCCAGATTTAGTATGCACACAAGAATACATTCTGCCAAATGCCTGCTGGTGTTCATTGAGATTTTTGAATATCTTGTGATGTTTAAAATAGGCATTTTTAGCTTGCATTTCTGAGAAACAAAGGTGATTTCAAAGCACTTTTTATTTTAGCCACCGGCACTGCTGTTTTTCCTTTGGCAAACATTTCACTCATGGCACTCCTGGCCCCTCACGCTCGCACTGTTGGGTGGCAGGTCAGGGGACTACTTTGCTGTGTGCAAAACTGCACGGTTCTCTAGGATTCTGGCGCAAATGTGGGCTTTTCCGCCCTCTTGGATTTCCTAAACCCACAGCACCAAATGTTGCAGCATAATATTCCAAACATGGGTCAGGACACCCAACAAACCCCCCACCCGACTGCACTTTGATTTCGAGTCGAGATGGAGTCGGGAGCAAAGGATGTTTTGATCCACGGGCTGGGATGTCCGCATCATCTTCTTCCAATTCCACAGATGGCACAGTTCAGCATCTTTTCCTCCATCCGGTTGGATCGATCGGTTCTCCTCGCCTGTCCTGATGGGAATATTGGGTGGTACCCCGGGCCCCTCGGATCTTTGCTCCCGGTCTCCGGGTCGTTCTCCTTGGTCAGTCTCCGTGGTTTCATCTCTCCTAGGATGATAAAGCAAAAGCGGCAATACATATTCGTAGACATTTCTCCAACACTATTAATGGTGTGGTGAACACATACATTTTATACATCCGGTTACATTTTTGAGTCTTGTTTTAAAAACAAGATATAACAGGAAACATTTTCCTACCAGAATCATGATATTTTAGAGACTATCTGTGGGATATTTTAGGGTTGGAACTGAATTACTCTGGAGCGGCTCCCTCTGGTATTGCGTAGGACTCCTCCAGTTGCTGCAGAGTGTGCCTGGGATGGCAACACTTTAGCTGATTTATATGTACCCACTTGTCTTCCCCTTCCGCCAGACTACCTTTGGGGATGTGGATCTTATACGCTACTGGGGAGACCTTGGCTGTAATTTCAAAGGGTTCCTTCCATGTAGGCAAACATTTTGCCTATTTGGCCTGGTTTCTTTGGAAATCGTATAGATAAACCCAGTCTCCCACATTATATTCCTTCCTGGTGGTCTTCAGGTCGTAGTGGGTCTTCATGCTATCAGCTGATCTTTCTAGATTCCGCTGAGCATAGGCAAAAGCATGTTGGAGGTGTTTCCTTAAATTCTCCACATACTCATGAGTTGTGGAGGCATTTATCAGTGTCTGCTCTTGGGTCCTGTAGAGCAAATGCTGGGGAAGCACCATATTGCGTCCCTTCATCAACTCAAATGGTGACATTTTAGTTGCAGATGAAGGGGTAGATCTGATGGTCATTAGGACCAGAGGTAATCAGATATCCCAATTTGGCCCAGAATCTGCCACAAACTTTTTTAAGATGCTCACAATGGTTCGGTTGTATCTCTCCACTGCTCCAGAAGAAGCTGGCCTGTAAGCAATGTGTAGCTTCCTTTTAACCCCCAGTAACTCCCACATCTTTGTCATTACCTCGCTGGTGAAATGGCTACCTCTGTCTGACTCAATCCTTTGAGGTAGACCAAAACGGGAAAAGATGTGGTTAATCATCAGGGCAGCTGCTATTTCTGCCTTGCAGTTTGGGGCCGGGAGACATTCCACCAACTTGGTAAACAAGCATGTAACCGTCAACATATACTTGTTTCCTCTAGACATGCAAATCACAGGGCCTACAAGTCAATTTGCAAATCTGACCATGGCAGTGTCATCCCCCTCTTTTGGAGAGGCGCCCGGTATGTGAGGGATGTTGGCTGAAATTGTGCACACACAAGACACTCCTTCAAGTATTGGTCAAGGTCCAGCCCCATGTGTGGCCAGTATGCAACCTCTCTTAAGATTTCCAGTGTTGTGTGAAACCCCCTATGACCGGCGGTGGCTGCATCATGGGCGTGACTTAACATCAGGCTTCGGAATGAGGTAGGGACCACCCACTGATCATGGCCAGCTTGGGATTTCCTTACCAACAAACCGTCTTGGATTCGGAACATCTTTGGACATTTCATCAACACTCTAAGGTCCTCCTTCCCAATGTAATCGGTATCCATCAGGGGAAAGTTCTCAGGGTCCTCAATGTGTTGGTAAAACTAACCAATTATTTGAACCCCCTTTTGATCTGTAATTAAATCAGCATCAGGGGTCTCCTTACACCATTGTGCAGTTGAAAGATCATTGTGAGCATTTGTCTGGGCCCTAGTGATAGCAGTGACCTGGATTTCCCCCAACAGGGACTCTATTTCTATTAGATCCCCTTGGATGGCCCCGGTTTTGGCCAGCTGATCAGCTAAGTCATTTCCAGTTTTGTCTGGACCCTTTACTTTGGAATGACCCTTGATCTTTTTCCAGTAGATGGTCATCCCCTTCGATGTGACCAGATCATCAATATTTCGGATTAACTTGCCATGTTTCAGGGGTTTGTTATTAGCAGATAACATGCCTCTGGTTTTCCAATTAAGCAGGTGCTCCACAAACCCGTTCCGTACATAATCTGAATCTGTGATTATGACCAGTTCGTGGAGTTGATGTTGGACAGCAGTGAGGATGGCTTGATGCACAGCCATCAACTCTGCTACCTGACTACTTCGGGGACCAATTTTGTATCCAGCGGAGGGTTCTGGGGACTCATTCACCCATGCGTTCCCTACGCCGGCCACAAGTTCTTTTTCCCTGTTGTTGTCAACATGGTAAGAGCATCCATCCACATAGACATTGGGCATTCCCTCACACTTGTCTTCTTCAAAGACTTTGTGTGGGGAATTAAGGTATGCCTCCATGTTGTCCTTGATTTTTAGACTTTCGTCCTCGAGACAGTTTTCTCTGGCACAATCATGCAAGTCAGCCAGACCTTGCGCGAGGGGACTCTTCTTGTTTTGGCCATATCTGACCTCCACAGGAAAGCCTTGCATTGACAGAATCCAGGAAGTAATTCGGGAATTACTCACATTTCCTGCCCGGATTCTGTCACTTTGGAGATATTGCAGAGGCTGGTATGGAGTCTCCACTATGATGTGTTCCCCCTGGATAAACGGGCGGTAATTCTTCAATGCCCACACCGTTGCCAAGAGTGCCTTCTCACAATCGTTGACTATTTCCTCCATAGAGGATAAAGTTTTGCTCGCATAGGAGATTACTGCATTGACCTTGTCATGCTTTTGGTATAATACTGCCGTCAAGCACGTATTAGAGAACCCTGTCTCCAGGAAGAACTCCTTGTTTCTGACAGGGTAAGTTAGGCAAGGCGCTTGTGAGAGGCTTCTTTTTAGTTGTCTTACTGCCTCGGATTGTTCTGGACCCCATTCCCACTTGACCCCCCCTTCAAGAGATGAATCAGGGGTCTAGTGATCTCTGCGTAGCCTTCAATGAACTTTCTGCTGTAATTAGTCAGTCCTAGGAGGCTCCTTAGTACCCGCAGAGTTGTGGGGTCTTTCAGTTTCTGGAGTGCTTCCACTTTCTTTTCTTGGGGACAGAGACCCTGAGGAGTAATCTCATGCCCCAAGAAATTAATACAGGTTCTACACCACTGTGCTTTCTGGAAGGAAAGTTTTGCTCCGGCGGCCCTCAACTGCGTCAGAACATAACGGATCTCCGCTATGTGTTCCTCCACAGATGAACTTTTGATGAGGACATCATCTACATAAGCCAGGTTACCCCTCGCACCCAGGTCGGGCATGGCCTTATGTAGGAAAATGTTCAATTCATTGCCGGAGTTGAGGTATCCGAAGGGAGTCCGGGTCAATGTGTACTCCTGGCCCCCAAAGGTAAAAGCCAGTTTGTATTGGTCCTCCCTACTGACAGGCACGGTCCAGTATCCATTGGTCAGGTGTATTGCAGTGAATACATGTGACCCCTGGATCTGGGCCAGCCCTTGGTCAATGTAGGGCAGAGGCCATCGGGAAGTATGGACCTGTTTGTTCAGCTCCCTAGGGTCGGCGCAGAGTCTCCACTGGCCGTTTGGCTTCAATATTCCCAGCACCGGATTATTGAAAGTGCTGTGGACTGGACAGATTATTCCCCGGGACTCAAGGTTCTTAATTATTTCAGTAAGGGACTCCATGGATGCGAGAGGCAAGCAATATTGCTTCACAAACACTGGAGTCATTCCAGGGTCCGTGGGAATTGTTGTGGTGTGGATGTCGGTGCGACCGCAGTCATATGAGTCTACCGCAAAGAGATCTTGGAAATCCAAGAAAACTTGTTTCAACTTTTGCTTCTGTTCCAGAGTCACACAGGCATCAGCTAGGTTGACTCTCTCTTCAACCATCTGCCGGAAGCCTGGAAAGACTTCTGGTTTGGCTATCTCAGCGGCCTCCTCCAGCTGGGCGGAGAAGTCCCTGGTCAGAGTGCTGATTTGGACTGGAGGCTTCAGGTGGGAAAGGCAGCCCTGATGGACCTGGAAAATCACCTCATCCCTCCTGAAGTCACAAGTCACATCTTCCTTACCATAAGGGCAAGAAGTGTACACCAGGAAGTTCCCCCCATGCCGGGTGAAAATCCTGTCTGGTGTTGTATTGTCATCACTGTCACTGTCAAAACAGTCCTTGGGGATTGGTCCTAACAGTTCATTTCCTAAATCAATGGAGAAATGTCGGTCATCAACCGCCATTCCAATAATGGTGCCTGCGGCTAGAGTAATACCCTTTAAGTCACTGTTATCCACCTCTATTGGAATGGTGTCATGTTCTATGTTGACCAATGGTGTTGGGTTTACCCCTATCCCTTGCTGTTGGAGAGAAGCATTTAGATGAATATAAGCATCAGGGTTTTTCAATTTTTGTCCTCTTTTAACTTTCACTTCCAGGGAGAATTGTCGGGTCCTTTCCGGGATGGTGACTTCCTCTTTAATCTGAATTTCAACTGCATAAGGTTGCAATTGAGCTGACCTAAATGCTTTTTCTGGATCATCAAAGCCCATGGGATTATCCGCTAATCGGGACCAAGCTTTGAAGTTTATTAGGTCCAAACTAATGGCGAAGCGATTGAGAATGTCACTGCCTGAGTAAAAGGCGGCAGTGACGTCTTGCACGACCCAACAATTATGGACTATTGCAATGTATAGGTGCTTCTTAAGTCTTTCTTTTTTCATTTGCATTCTGTCACTTCCAATTGACTTCACCCATTATAAAACTGAAACTATAAGTCCCAGATTCATCAAAGAAAGCAAAAGGAGAAAAAATAGATGTATACACCATTTCTAATTGGCATTCAGTGTGTGCCAGTTTAATATATTAACAGTACATGTATACTTCCCAATATAACCTATTCCAATATTCAGCTGCGCATGCCGTCCTACTTTTTTCTCTACATTCTGTGACTTGTACTCCAACTTTCACAATGGTAAAAGTGGAACTGCAAGTCCTATAATGCAAACAAAAACTCTATGACTGCATAAACACCTACAGATTAGAATGCATCATGTTGGCAAGTATGCATATACTCCTATCACATTAAAAATACACACACCAAGTCCCATTTAAAATTGTACTGCAAATCTTTTCCATCACATTTTCTTCTCTTTTACAAAAAGTTACAGAGCTTCTGCAAATACACACACAAATACACATACACATTTCTTAGATTTCATGAAAATGCTCCTAAAAGCACCCATTTTTAACCATCCACCAATTATAACTTTTTCCCCACCACTCCTCCTTCCATTACAAATATGACCCTTCCTTCATAACAGTGCTTCACTATTACCACATATCTCCACTAACTTTCTATTACAATTACAAGAAAGAAGCACATCACTGCAATCAAAAACTGAAAAACGAATACCCTCCGCATCTTACATAGTACGTACATTAATGTACCAGGTATATGTATGTTATTACAGCCGCAGAGGTGCCACTATATATATTGCCCCAAACTACTCTTTTCAAACCAACATTTATTTCACTCTATCCCATTATATTCCACAATTCATACTCCTACTATTCCCATCTACACACCACCATTGCAACACCCACTCTAGTCCTCAAAACAGCACACTCACCGTACAGATTCCATCACACTACCTCTGTCTTCCTCACTAGCTCAACACCATCACACCTCTGTACACTCGTATTCTCACAACAGTTCCAACCACACCTAATATACCACCTCACAATCAAACGGCACTCTATTCATCTCTACAATCTACAATCACACACATGCACCACACATGCATATACATTGCACAGCCTTTCAATACAACCTTTCTCTTTTCCAACAGACACATTAAAATGCCGGCTAAACAGCAACTCTGTAGAAAAGAAAGAAAAACTAGAGCAGATAAGACTAAAAGAACACCACATAGAGATCCACCTCTAAAACTATTCATAGAAAACAATACCACAAAAGAGCTAGTAAACTGACTCAACAAATCTAAACCAACCACGATGTCACGACCCTCGCCCAAAACCCCCTCTGGCAAACCCATTGGCCAGGTGGAGTCAGGACTCGGGCCTCTAGAGCCTGACATCCTCTTCAAAAGCCCTCATGGGGCAAGTCCTGGCGCCTATGGCGCCAGGCTCATACACCATGAAGAACAATGTACTTGGGAACTACTGTATTGTATTGTCAGCCAACATGGAGGCATCCACATAGCTTGGGTCCTAAGAATCAAGCTATGCGGTCTAGTGTTTTGGGTGTGGTAGCCTAGGGACTACTTTACCTGGACTATTTTGTTGGGGCTATTTAAACCACACCCGAGCAAGACAACACGCTTCGCGTTACTTTGCAACTTGCAACGTGACGCTCACCGTGTCCAGCTATTCCCTTGAACCTCGGAGAAGCAGAACCTGCAAGAAGACAAAAGGAACATCATTAGCAGCAGCATCTTACCTGCAGTCTTCATCTTAAAGCACTCTCAGCTGCTGAGAACAGCTTCCTCGAATCTGAACGCCTCCCGGACAGAACGACCTGAAAGAGGAAGATAGAGGCAACATTAAAGAAAGCAGTAGAGACATTTACAAATTACGAACTGCTCAAAAGGCTTACCTGGCTAGTCGTCTCTCGGCTAGCACCACTTTGGGCATTCCACTCATGCTGAAGAACACTGCAACCTACAAGGAAGGAAAACACAGGTTAGCAAAGGCAAGACTTTGCAGTGCTGCACATAGCGCTTACTTACCGCATCATAACACCCTTAATACGCCATCATTTACCAGCGGGGCCCAACCAAGCCAGTTCGCCGTGCTGAAGCTCCGCATACCTAATGCAGGATAGCAACAAAACTAAAGAACAGCAATAAGACCTACCTGAACAATATAAAACGGGCCGGTGTCAGTGAAGTAACTGGACCGCACTCGCCCATCAAAGACAACGCGCCCCTGCAAAGAAGGCAGGATGGAGATCATGCCTAATTCTACCACAAGGTGAGGAGAGGGCGCCAGAGGGACTGAAATCATACGGGGTGGAGGGAGGATACTTACCCCAGTCGGTCAGTCTTGAACACAGTCCTCCTGTATTTTCAGGCAGAACCTTCCCCGCAGACCACATCAGGGCAAAGCTGAGAAGCATACCAGTGAGTAACCCAGCTGGGTGGTGTCGCTGTGGATACCAGGTGAGTGTAACAGTAGCCCTGATCTTTCCTGAATGGATTCCAGTTTTCATCATCCACAATCAGGTCTACTCTTCCTTTGAATGCCTGGTCTGCAGGCTCTCCCTCTTGCTTGTCTCCTATCAAACTCTGGCCACCTTCTATCAGCCACCGGGCCAGTCCACCCTCTTCCTCTTGGAATGTGCTGACCTGTATTTCTCCTCTTCCCAACTCCTCCTGCTGGGGGATCTTAACATCCATCTTGACTCTCTTGACTCTTCATGACCTTTCCGCAACCTGTGAAACTCTCTTTCTCTCTCCATTCTACCTTCTGGTCTGATGCACACCGCTGGCCATACCCTGGATGCTCTCACCTCTACAGATATCCCTCTCTCTATCCCTCTCATTACCTTACTCTCCTGGACTGATCATTCTCTTCTCTTTTCTCACTTGAAGTTCTCCTTTAACACTGGCACACTTTACACTGCTTTCTGCCTTTAAGGACATCCGACCCATGAAAGAGTGTCAGTGGCTGCCTTCGCCTCTACCTACTATCCTCTGTCTACTCCTCTGGCTGACTATCGCTCTGAAACAGCCCTCTCTAACTTTCACCTTTCCATCTCCAACACTCTTGACATTCTTGCCCCTTGCATGAGGGTCCAACTGAAGCCTGCCAAAAAGTGCAACTCTTGGTATGACTCCGATTTGGCTGCCCTTAAATGCAAGTGCAGATTAGCAGAACAGAAATGGGGATCTTCAGGTGCCTCCTCTGACAAACTGGCCTTGCGCCTTTCTTCAAAGGCGATATAGACTCTGCATCCGCTCCAAGAAAAAAGCCTATATTCGAGCCTGCATCTCTACAGCATCTAACAACAAGGCCGAACTATTCAAAGTATGCAAGGAACTAGCCAACCCTACTGCAGCTGCATCCTCTACTGCACCCACCTAGACCCTTTGCTTGGCCCTGGTGGCACACTTCACCGCCAAAACACAGGACATTGTGTCCTCTTTTTCTTCTTCCCCCTCTCCTGCACCAATATCTCTTGCCCCCCCTTGGCTGTCCCCACCCCTCCCCCTCCTCTCGTCTCCTCCCGCTACCTGTCTCACCTGATGAGGTCTCTAAACAAGTCTGGTCTATGAAAGCCTATTCCAAACAGGTGGACCACTGCCCCTCCAAAACCATCAAGGACAATATTGACACTCTCACTCTAGCCTTGGCCGACCTCTGCAACCTCTCCTTTACCACTGGAGTTTTCCAGTCTTCTCTCAAGCACTCTCTTGTGTACCCTCTGCTAAAAGAAAACTCTGCCGATCCTTCTATTCCAGCAAACTATTACCTGATCTCTATCTCTCCTTTCCTGGGCAAACCCCTGGAGAAGTTGGCTATCTCTCAGCTTACTCTTCATACTGAATCGGTTGGTTGTCTCCATGACCATTAGTCGGGCTTTACAGCAGGCAGAGGCACGGGCACTACTCTTCTGTCCTTCATTCTTCTGGATCTCTTTACTGCTTTTGATATGGTAAACCACAACATCCTGCTCTCCCATCTCCGTGACACCCTGTGCATCATAGATCATCCCCTGGTGTGGCTCGCCTCCTTTCTTGGGTCCTTTCTCTCCTCTATCACTCTCTTTACTAGTGGTGTCCCCCAGTGATCTAATCTATCCCGCAGGTTCTTCAATGTCTACATGGCCCCCTTGGCCCACAGGATCTCAACCTTTACCTCTAACTTTCATTGTTATGTGGATGACACGCAGCTCTCTTTTAGGCTACCCTTAGCCTTCTCCTCGCTCATCCCTGAATGTCTGTCCGCAATTCAGTCCTGGTGTGCTGCAAATGATCTGTGCCTCAATGTCATGAGCACTACTCCCGAGGAGCCAGGACTGGCCCAGCGCCCCTGGAAGCAGACCCTTCTTCCACATCTGCGGACCCAGCAGACCCTTTGGCGCCAGGCTCATAAAGGACTTCAGTCCCGGTGCCATAGGCGCCGGGCTCATATTGATAAACTGTGTAATAATGCTTGGGTGGACTTACCTGAGGCAGACCATGCTGCATACTTACCCAGAACAATCCAGTCTGGCTGAAGTCCCCAGCCATCAGGGCTGGGAGGAACTATTTCCTCTATTCAGGAACTCTTTTCTTACCTGGGTGGGGCCGGTGGAAGAACACACACCTGAAGCACTTCTCTGCTATTTAAACCACGCCCGATGGAATACACGTGCTTCGCGTTATTCTGCATCAGCAGCAGGACGCTCACCGAGTCGGCTCCTGCATCCTGGCTCCTGACACGCCCGCCAGCACCCGGAACACCTGCAAACAGACAAGAAAAGAGAAGGCGAGCATTAGAAATTATACTTACCGGAATCCGGCCTCAGCAATCCTACCTCCGACGATCCTGCAAAGGAAAGGTACAAGATTAGCAGCGCTCTAAAACGCTCGCAGCCGCGCCGCCTTGCCTTACCCATCCGTGGCCTCGCCGAACTCCATCGCGGCCACGATGCCGGCAGCATCTCGGCACCTGAAAGACAGAAAAAGACAGTCATTAGAGGTGCCCGCTCTAAAGCGGCCACATTTCTTCAACTTACTTACGTGCTTCATCACGCGCGACAGCGGCTGTGTCGCCGGCAGCATCTCGGCACCTGTAAGCAGAAAAAGACAATCATTAGAAGTAAGCAGTCGTTTTTCTTTCACTTACCTTCCTCCACCGTGGCCACGACGCCAGCTACATCCCAGAACCTGCATAAGAGGAATACATGGTGAGCACTAACCAAGCACGGAGAACAAATACTCACCAAGAGACTTACCTGCTTTAGGTTTCTGGGCCCCGGCTCCTGTGGAGAAAAGACACTCATACTTATGGCTACCGCAGGAGAGACGAAAGGACACAGTATCTGCAACTATTTCCCATCCAGTGACGTAACTGGATCCTGCGCACCCCTGCACCTGAAGCAGGATGGAGAGCTCATCTTTACAATACCTAAGGTGAGAGCTCGCAGAAACCAAGTTGGTGGTCAAGAAGAGTGAGAAACGGGAGATTGGTGGGAACACATATCCACCCCAGCTGGTAATCAATCCCTTTTCTTCCACCTGCAGAAAACTTACTCTACAAGCCAGGCAATCAAAATTCGGACGCCCCGTCCAGAGCATCTTCCGGGCCCTGCGCCTCACGATAGAAGAAACGGTAGCAGTCCAGTTCGGGTCAGCGTCTCTGTGGGAATCAGGTGAGCGTTACACTCAATGCCAGTAAGACATAGATTGACCTCATTGGGACCCCTGCTCCTGCTTGCCCATGTTCACTCTGGCCGGCCTCTCTTGGCCCTGCACCCTCATCTGCTACTGAGGCAAAACTTCTGGGGGTCATCTTCGACTCCACTCTCTCTTCTCACATCTCAAAAAAGTCTCACTACCAGAAGCACCTCCTCAGAGGTATTCTGCCTTTTCTCACCTTCCCCCAGAGGCTCACTGTCTCCAGAGCTCTGGTTCTCTCTAGGCTGGACTATTGCAACAGCCTCTTTCTCAATCTTCCTACTCCTACTCTGTCCTCCACAACTCATGCAGAACAGAACCACAAGACTTATCCTTGGCCTCAAGTCCAGGGTCTGCCTCTCTCTGGCACTGAAATCACTGCACTGGCCCCCCATGGCTGCAAGGATCCAGTTTAAGACCCTCTGCATAATCCACAATGCTTTCTGGGGCCAGAGCCTACACTAGCTACAGCCCTCTCTCCCTAAATACTCTCCCTCTAGAGATCTCTGCTCGTTGTCCTCCAACTCTTTCCTGGCGAGCCATTTTTCCAAAAAGAGATCTGGGGGTAGATCTTCATCCACTGCAGGTGCCTGTTAGGTGGGACCCTCCTGTGTGCATTGCCCCTTTAAGGGGATGTGTTTTCCTCACGTGTATGGCCCCTTTAAGATGGGCCATGACTGTGTCATGGCCCAAGCTAATAAAAGGAGCCCCTGCAGGCACGTGAGTCAGAGCGGCTGCAGACTCCCAAAGAGGAACGACTGAGTCCGTGTCTCATTATCCATGTAGGCCCCAAGCCTACACATGGAGGCACAGGCCTGCACGCCCAGACACTGAGGGACCCGTATGCCAGGATGGCAGCCGAGGTCCACTCAGTCAGGGGCCTGGCAGGCTGTGACCCCACGCCAGGGTGCCGAGGCCCATGGCACCCGGGGCCATGCCGGATGTCCAGGGCAGGCCCCCACCCCCACACCTATTGGGACTGCACAGCGCTAGCAGAGATAGCGCCCAGGGGCGCCTGCCAGATGACCATGGCGGGCCACCCCCAACAATGGCGACGAGGACCACGAGTCCACGTGGGCCCCCTGCTGCCGGTTGGTAGTGGGGGGGGAAAGAGGAGCATCCGACCCCACCGCGGGTCCAGCGTGGCCTGCGCCTCACCGCCGCAGCGTGGGCGATGTAGGCCCGGGCTGCCCTGCGGTGGGGCACACACCTCGTGGCAGAACGCCGCAAAGAGAAGAAGGGTGCGCCCCCGAAAAGGGGAGAAGAACATGAGCGGCGTCTGCCGTGAGGAGACGGAGGTTCCTGCGGGGGGAAGGGAGATGCTCCCCTTCCCCCAGCTGCATCCGCCACGGAGCGGGGATGTGCTGCCCTGGCCTTGTGGAGAGAAGAAGAGGGGCGCGGGCCATCCCAGCGCCATGCCGGCGGGTCCTTTTTTCCTCTGGCCGCAGCCCCCAGACAAAAGGGTGCTCGTGCGGCCAGGGTGGGGATCTGTTAGGGACCCCTGCGGCATGCACCGCGCAGGGGACAAAAGAGCCGCCCCGGCATCCGTCAGGCCGGGGGGGGGGAAGAGTCAGCCTGCCCCAGCAGCGCTCATCGCGCCGAAGAGGATCCGGGCCACACCCCGCAGCTTTACACCGCAGGCGGAGTATTAGAACAGCCGCAGAGGAGACAACACCATTGTTTGATGCTTTTCCCATTTGGAAAAAAAGGTGGAATCCTGCCTGCGATCTCCCCAGCCGCGGCCCTCTGAGGAGGGTGCTCGTGCGGCTGGGGTGGGAGTCGCCCACAGATCCTTTGGCCCTCTGCTCACGGAAAAGAAGTGAATTCCTAATGCTCTGGTGCGGAGCGAAATGCAGCGGGTGCCCACCCCCACGTCCAAAACAGAAGAAGCAGGGCCACAGGGGACGACCTGGTCATCCATTTAAAGCGGCTGGAGCCGCAAGGAGGAGGCGAGAGCCCCTGTGAGCCAGGCACATCAGCATCCTACATTGTGTCGCCGCTCGAGCCTTCATTAAAATTCTGGGCCCCGTGGCGGTGAAACAAAGCTCCGATGTCGGAGCTGCAAAAAAAAAAAAAAAAAAGGGAATGTGGGTCATGTCATGCACGCCCGCCCCCCTTCGTATACCGGCCCATCTGTGAAATTAATATTAAAGACAGAGGCCGCCCGCCTGCAGCAGTGCTGCAGGCGGCACTCTGGTACACCGGCAGCCTCAGCTACTACAAGACCGGGCCACAGGCGGTGAAGAACACCTGCTCGGCTCGAAGCACAAGAGGAGAGGCCAGCCCGCCTGCTCAACCTGAGGTGGCAGGACCTGTGGCCGGATGCAAACTTGCAAGAGAGGTGACCTGCTGTGGAGCCCACATAAGAGGTAGCACCATTTGCTGTGCTTCATCTATTGAACAAGGACCAGCTGACAAGGGTTGATGGAGCAGGCAAGCCATGGGCCATGCTGATGACCCGGATGCCCATGGGCCGGCTGGCGGTGAAGCTCGGCATGCTCCCTGCCGGACCATTCAGGAGGGCATGGCTACGAGTCAGCACAGTGAAGACAAGAAGTGTGGGCCCCACAGAATGATGTCCCCGGCTGGGCAGTGAAAGTGGCAGACAGGGGCCAGCTATTTCCACCGGCACAGCGGCCAGCAATCTGGTACACCAGCCAGTCCCAGGATGCTTCAGGATCGGAGCTGGAAGGCCCCGGGCCTCCAGCGGTGATCAGAGGTGGTGTGCTCCACGCCTGAACTGGGGGAGAATGACATGGTTCCTGCTGGAGCGAAAGTCATGGCAAACCTACAAAAAGCCTGGGCTGCAGCGGTGATCAAGTGTATTGCCCTGGTGCCATGGCAGAAAAGGGCCCCAGGTGACTCCAGGTCAGCACAGACAAATCAGGTGCTCACATCATCGGAGGAGTCAGCCTGACTCTGGGCCCTGCAGCGGTGGCATCAAGATGTGCTCCAGAATGGAGCACTGCAACAGTGCTCCGGTTGGGAGCAGAAGTTAGGAGATGGGTTCCCCGACTCGCAGCAACACTGTCAGGTGACGTGGTACCGCCGGAGCCCCCCCGGCATCATCCCGGGGCATACAGCAGTGCAGGAGGTGAGCATGACAACCAGGCTGTAACCTACACCGCAGGAAGATCATGAAGACCCCCAGGCCGTGAGGCGGTGACTCGCAACAGCGCTCCGGCGCCAGAGCCCTGGAAAGTAGAAGGCCCTTTAAAGAGCCCAGCCCAGCGGGGCCGACAAGGAAGTGATCCATGCCTCCATGCAAGAGGAGCTGAATAAATAAGTGGTGGACTGCCCCCACCACTCTCAGCGCCACGTTACCAGCATCGCCCCGTCACGAGTGCCCTGCTACCATGGGTGCGTGCCTTTGTCTGGAGAAGAAAAGGTGCAGGGAAGGAACTGTGCACCCCCAAGACAGCCGTGTGTCGCTGAAATGTGGCATCACGGTGGCACCAACAATATAGCACCACAGTCACCGTGTCTGCCCCACGGGTGTCCTAGACACCGAGCCACAAAGGTTCCAGAACTGCCTACCACTGGTGTTGCCCTGCATGCCATGCCGTCGTGAGGTCCGACCAACGTGGGCTTGGTGGAGATACCTGCCGGGCCCCCCTGAGTCCAGCCAAAACTTGTGGCTGACCGAACCAACACCTCGAAGCAGTGCAGCGAGCAGGGATGGGGTGCAGCTCATCATGAGTGCTTGTGTGCCCTCCTGCACCCCTGGGGGAAAAAGACACTCCTGACTGGGGGAGCATCGCGAGAAGGGTGGGGTGAGCTATGTCCTGTCATCCCGGGCCCTACCTGCAGCGCCGTCCCCATCAACAGCATCAGGAGCAGCCTGGACGCCCTCTGATCTGCGTCTCTGCTCTAAACATCAGGAGGATATGCCGATGTGGCCGCTGGTCAGGTGCGGTTTTGCCAGCCGTGGACCGTACCATTAAGGGACGAGGACCTGGGGGGAAGGGACTCCTGCATGGATGGCCCATAACATCAAGGGTCTATGCCGATGTGGCCCCTGGCGTTCTCTGACAGGCGCGGCTTTGCCGGTTTTGAATTATGCCATCCATGGACCTGGTCACGGGGAGGTGACTCACAAATGGACGCGGATGGAAGATGGACTGGTGTCCTGCAATTCCATCATCGCTTGAAGAGGACTCAGTAAATATGCGTTTCAATGCTGTGAACCTGCATAGTAACTACATGCTTTAAGTGGTATCAGTAAAGAATGATAAGGTGAGGCCGTGATCCCGCCGTTGCAAGGTGTGCATGTGACCGTTCCGAGCCCCAGGTTAATAAAGGGTTTTGCAAACTGTGGTAGAACTGCCTGTGTTCCTCTGGCAGCTCACCTGCCACGACTGTCACCTGTTGAGTGTGTTTAGAAATGGGTTAATATATGTTAGGTCTGTGACTAGTAGGTGTTAGGTCTTTAATTGTTTGAGCAAGCTAGGTATGTGGCGGTGGCATATCTTATTATTTGCCTACCCCACAAGTTCTAAACCGAAAAGTATTCTGTTGTTTTGTAACAGGTGGGATGCCTGTATGTTTCGGCACTGTTTGTTTGTTCATTATGAAAAAGGAGGAGTGTTAGGTGGGACCCTCCTGTGTGCATTGCCCCTTTAAGGGGATGTGTTTTCCTCACGTGTATGGCCCCTTTAAGATGGGCCATGACTGTGTCATGGCCCAAGCTAATAAAAGGAGCCCCTGCAGGCACGTGAGTCAGAGCGGCTGCAGACTCCCAAAGAGGAACGACTGAGTCCGTGTCTCATTATCCATGTAGGCCCCAGGCCTACACGTGGAGGCACAGGCCTGCACGCCCAGACACTGAGAGACCCGTATGCCAGGATGGCAGCCGAGGTCCACTCAGTCAGGGGCCTGGCAGGCTGTGACCCCACGCCAGGGTGCCGAGGCCCATGGCACCCGGGGCCATGCCGGATGTCCAGGGCAGGCCCCCACCCCCACACCTAGTGGGACTGCACGGCGCTAGCAGAGATAGCGCCCAGGGGCGCCTGCCGGATGACCATGGCGGGCCACCCCCAACAGTGCCTCTCTCTGGAACAGCCTTCCTGCCTCTCTCTGTCTTGAGCTGGATCACCTTATAAACCAGAAACTCCTCAAGACCTTCCTCTGCTATGTTTCCTTCTCTCTCGCTCTCCCTTTCTATCCTCCTGTCTTTTCTCTCCTGCCTACCTCCTCCTTCTCTTCCCTAACTCTGGGCAGCTTCTTGCTGACCGGTCGATTGGTTCAACTCCAGAGCCTTACAGGTCTCACCAGGGATGACAAATGGTGTTTAAGTGGCCATGTCCACCTGGGACCGGCTATGTGGTAAAGTTATTTGAAAGTGGGAAAGAAATGTGTGGTGGTCATAGGGTTCTGTCTTCACCTTCTGCAGGCTGCCATGGAAAAGGAAGAGGGGCTCTGTATGGGGCCCACCGTCCCTTTCCATGATGGCCATCTTGGAAAAGGTGTAGGAAAAAATCCTTTTTTTTAGCACATGGGTTCCTGCTTTGTGAAGCAGGGGTGCTAATGGCCTTCATCCCCCATTGCAGAGTTTGAATGGAGGATAACGGTCCAGAGCCCTCATTATTTATTTATTTATTTATTTATTTATTTATTTAGGGCATACACAGACACACTTCGATTGGGCCAATGACTTGGGCTGCTGGCCCATTATCCACCGTTCAAGCCCTGGAATGGGGGATAAACGCCACATTATTGCCAATACCACAACACAACATGCTAATGGAAATATTGAGAAAACGTATTTAGTCTATGTACTTTACTGAGAAATGTAAAGAAGATGGAGTCTATACGTTTTTTTTGTTCTATTATTTAACTGTGAAAGGTGGTTCCTAAAGGAACCATTCTTTTGTTTTTTGATGTATTTTATTTAGCAGGAGAGGTTAGAATGTAAGGTGGGGAGGGATATGAGGGAAGAAGCACCAAGCGCTAATATGGAGGGGCAGGTGGACAGGGGAAGATGTTCCGCGTGTGTTACTTCTAAGGTAGTGAGCATTGTTTCTCATGCTCCTTGATTACAGCTTCAAAAGAACTTCGAAATTGCTTCGCCCTGCAGAGTGTTGTATTGCAGTATATACAGAGGACTGTTGTCTTCGAAAGATATGGATCAATAGCCTCTTTTATTGCTTGCAAGATAGCTAGTGGGATTTTGTGTCCCACAGACGTAGGCTGCATGGTTACAGTATTGGTTGAGGAAGACAAGGTGGAGGAAGACAGCCTACTACTTGCTAAGAAAGGAACAATCTTTCTGAGTGCATTGCAGTGGTTGGATTTGGTGTGGTGGTGCATGGAGGTGGTCCCGCAGGAGTACTGTCCAGGTAGTCTGCGACAAATGCTCTCAGTGCATTTCACTTTTGTAGCTTTAGACTTTAGGACATTCCCAACAGTGGTAACGAACTGCCACACCTCTGATTCTCTCTGGGTGCTAGAGGTAGGCACTTTCTCTACCTCATCTTCTTGGTCCTCTTCATTCTCTTTAGAAGTACTGAGCTTTTTGTTGTTGTGTGGAGCTTGAAAGGTCCTAGATCAGTAGAAAATGCAGTTCTGAACATGTCCTCGAAGCAAAGACCCGAACGCGAAGTGAAAATGCATTTGTGAATCAGATATCATGCACCACATGAGCGCATGGTCACGTGGCACTGCCTGGAATGACTGCAAGCATGTCAGATGTTCGTGGACGTCGATGGATGCAAAAACAGTGGAGAAAGTTGCAAAAAGTGTATAGAAGTGTTAAAAATGATACTAGAAGGTGGGAAATAGCCGAGTTTTAAGGTGAAACTTTTTAAAATGGACAACATTTTTTCTATATTGGGGTAAGTATGATATTTGTAAGTTGTAGTAAATTAGAATGCACTGGTAAAAACCCATGAAATTCATTGAAAAAAACTTTTCACCAATAACATGCTCCGACCTTGCCAAACTTTGTTCATGTGGCGTTTTCAATACAGCTTATCCAGATACTCTACAGAATAAAGTTTGGTTTCACAAACAAATTCACTTTGCCCGAAGAGTATGTGAAGGCCTTTGCTTACTTCCTGCAAAGGCATTTGATGTTATCGCTGAGGAGAATGGAAAGCAATATGCTACGTTTACTTTTACCGAATTTACCAAAAATTGCCATACTTATCTAGAAGGGCAATGCAGTGACTTCAGAGGCTAGATGTATGCAATGCCACAGATCCAGATTGCCCTGTAAAATCTCTTCTATTGTACGTTTCTAAATTTCCCCCAGATGTGCCATGATGTTTTCTAATGCATCGCTTCCAAAAAAAAATGAATGCTCTAAGGAATCTGTAGGGTATACTGTAAGGAAGGCATGTTATCCAAGCCAAGACAGACACACGTGATCACAGCTCAAGGGTGTTTATTAAACCACATAATGGATGAGATATACGCCTAATCTAAACCTAAATCTAAGATGGGAGCAAGCTACGACCATCAAATAATAATAATACAGTCCTAGTGGAGTCTTAGCCAAATAAAAAGGACCTACACTAAAAAAGTCTCTCCCCAACCTCTCCCCAACCTGGGCCTTTTGTTCTTCATCTCCGTATTTTCGTTTGTCTTGATCGCCCCCCTTGTCCAGTTTCAGCCTCATTTGTATGCCCTACTCCAATGTATCCCTCCTGGTGCTAAACGTATGTGTCCGTCCTTTCACTCTCAACCTCTCATTCTATGTTCTCCTCTTTCTTCTTATTCCCCTCCTCTCACTCACCTTCACTTTCCTGCTTCCATTGTTTTTCCTCTTTCTCTCAATCCTGTCTCCCTTCTCCTGCTTACCTTAATCCACCCCTCCCCTCTCTCCATGTGTCTCTCAACTTCCCGTGTTCTGTTCCTGCTCGCAGTTCTGTCCCTCCGCTCACTCACCTTCCTTTCCCTCATTACTCCACAATTCACATCCCTCAGCTCCTGCATTTTTCCTTCTACTCCCAATTTTCTGTTTTACCCTTAGTCACTCGTCGTGAACTTGCAGCTGAGGGCTGGTAGCTGGGACACCATGTGCTGAGACCTTGGTTGGCTTGTGCAATGCATATTATTAATAAGGGCACTGTCCCAGCAGGCTACCCAGGAGGATCCTGTTATTTTGCTTCTGAGCCTGGTGTTTGAACAGTCGGGCGATGCCCCCTCTTATTTGGCTGCGTGCGGGGATTATTCAAGAAGCCGTTAATTGCTGCACCACAGAGGGCCTCATTACACGGATGGCAGTAAGGATTTACCGGTCCGGTAAAATACCGGTACCGGTAAATCCTTACCGCCTTACTACGAGGTCTCTCTGTGGGTTGGGGGATTTAACGCCTGCTTTTTGCAGGCGTTAAAAACCAACCCACAAAGGGACCCAGGGAGCTAATTACGGTACCGCAATTTGCGGTACCGTAATTAGCACCTTCCCCATTCCCATTGAGCCCTATGGGCCAAAAATGGGAATGGGGAAGGGCAATGGTGGAAGGGGCGAATTACCGCCCCGCCAACCTTGGAATGGGGCGGTAATTCCCCTATCCGCCAAGGCAGTGGCAGTATTTTACCGGCATGAACCATGGCGCTAATAGAGCCATGGTTCTCCGCCATCCGTGTAATGAGGCCCAGAGACTGGCGGGGAGGTTTGGCCAATATCTGCTTTTCCCTTAGAAAAGATGCTGTCTGCAAACAAACATTTAAGTTCTAACAAAAAGGCGCTTGTTTTTAGTGTATGACATTTCTGGGCATTTTATGGAATGAACTTTGATGCATGTAGTGAGAGGACACTTTATGGTTTCTTTTGAAGGTTCATATGAGCCAAGGAAGACACTAATCAGGTTAGCATGATAGTTCTTCTGAATCAAGCGCTATGACCGTGGGGAGCTTTGACTGAACATGAATCGTATTATTTTTGCACAGACTGGATGTTGCTATTTAACATCAATTTATACACATATACATATATTTGTTGCAGTATTAAGGACGTTTAAGACTATTAATGCCAGTGGGTTCTAGAAATAAGACGCTACTTACCTTGAACTAGGACTGGCAGTGATGCTGTGGGGGAGTCACTTTCGAAGGAATGGTCACTCTGCAGGTGTCACAAATAGCATCATGGCTTTTGTTCAGACTCACTAATGGACTGGGTGCATGTATTCTCTTTTAAATCATTTTACAACATAGGTGACTGGCAGATCTCAAGGTAACACAAGCAGTGAGAGCCCGTCTGTGGGCACGATTCACCTCATGGTGTGGGAAGGTAACACAAGCAGTAAGAGCTCGTCTGTGGGCACGATTCACCTCGTGGTGTGGGAAGGTAACACAAGCAGTAAGAGCCATCTTTGGGCATGATTCACCTCGTGGTGTGGGAAGGTAACAAAAGCAGTGAGAGCCTGTCTGTGGGCACGATTCACCTTGTGGTGTGAGAAGGTAACACAAGCAGTAAGAGCTCGTCTGTGGGCACGATTCACCTTGTGGTGTGGGAAGGTAACACAAGCAGTAAGAGCCATCTCTGAGCATGATTCACCTCGTGGTGTGGGAAGGTAACAAAAGCAGTAAGAGCTGTCTGTGGGCACGATTCACCTCATGGTGTGGGAAGGTAACACAAGCAGTAAGAGCCTGTCTGTGGGCACGGTTCACCTTGTGGTGTGGGAAGGTAACAAAAGCAGTAAGAACCCACCTGTGGGCACGATTACCCTTGTGGTGTGAGAAAATAACACAAGCAGTAAGAGCCCGTCGGTGGGCATCATTCACCTCGTGGTGTGGGAAGGTAACACAAGCAGTAAGAGCTCATCTGTGGGCACGATTCACCTCGTGGTGTGGGAAGGTAACACAAGCAGTGAGAGCCTGTCTGTGGGCATGATTCACCTCGTGGTGTGGGAAGGTAACACAAGCAGTGAGAGCCATCTCTGGGCATGCTTCACCTCGTGGTGTGGGAAGGTAACACAAGCAGTAAGAGCCGTTTGTGGGCACGATTCACCTCATGGTGTGGGAAGGTAACACAAGCAGTGAGAGCCTGCCTGTGGGCATGATTCACCTTGTGGTGTGAGAAGGTAACACAAGCAGTAAGAGCCTGTCTGTGGGCACGGTTCACCTCGTGATGTGGGAAGGTAACACAATCAGTAAGAGCCCGCTGATGGGCACGGTTCACCTCGTGGTGTGGGAAGGTAACACAAGCAGTAAGAGCCTGTCTGTGGCCACGGTTCACCTTGTGGTGTGGGAAGGTAACACAAGCAGTACAAGCCCATCTGTGGGCACGATTCACCTCCTGGTGTGGGAAGGTAACACAAGCAGTGAGAGCCTTGTTGGTGGGCACGGTTCACCTTGTGGTGTTGGAAAGTAACACAAGCAGTAAGAGCCTGGCTGTGGGCACGATTCACCTTGTGGTGTGGGAAGGTAACACAAGCAGTGAGAGCCCAGCTGTGAACACAATTCACCCAGTGTTATGAGAAGGTAACACAAGCAGTAAGAGCCTGTCTGTGGGCACGGTTCACCTCGTGGTGTGGGAAGGTAACACAAGCAGTGAGAGCCTGTTGATGGGCACGGTTCACCTTGTGGTGTGGGAAGGTAACACAAGCAGTGAGACCCTGCCTGTGGGCACTATTCACCACCTGGTGTGGGAAGGTAACACAAGCAGTAAGAGCCATCTCTGGGCATGATTCACCTTGTGGTTTGGGAAGATAACACAAGCAGTAAGAGCCGTCTGTGGGCACGATTCACCTCATGGTGTGGGAAGGTAACACAAGCAGTGAGAGCCTGTCTGTGGGCATGATTCACCTTGTGGTGTGAGAAGGTAACGCAAGCAGTAAGAGGCTGTCTGTGGGCACGGTTCACCTCGTGGTGTTGGAAGGTAACACAAGCAGTAAGAGCCCATCTGTGGCCACGATTCACTCCGTGGTGTGGGAAGGTAACACAAGCTATAAGAGCCCGCCGATGGGCACGGTTCACCTCGTGGTGTGGGAAGGTAACACAAGCAGTAAGAGCCCATCTGTGGGCACGATTCACCTCCGGTTGTGTGAAGGTAACACAAGCAGTGAGAGCCTCGTTGGTGGGCACGGTTCACCTTGTGGTGTTGGAAAGTAACACAAGCAGTAAGAGCCCGGCTGTGGGCACGATTCACCTTGTGGTGTGGGAAGGTAACACAAGCAGTGAGAGCCCGGCTGTGGACACAATTCACCCAGTTGGGTGAGAAGGTAACACAAGCAGTAAGAGCCTGTTTGTGGGCACGGTTCACCTCATGATGTGGGAAGGTAACACAAGCAGTGAGAGCCCGTTGGTGGACATGATTCACCTCATGATGTGGGAAGGTAACACAAGCAGTAAGAACCCGCCTGTGGGCACGATTACCCATGTGGTGTGAGAAGGTAACACAAGCAGTAAGAGCCCATCTGTGGCCACGATTCACCCTGTGGTGTGGGAAGGTAACACAAGTAGTAAGAGCCCATCTGTGGGCACGATTCACCTCCGGTTGTGTGAAGGTAACACAAGCAGTGAGAGCCTCATGGTGGGCACGGTTCACCTCGTGGTGTTGGAAAGTAACACAAGCAGTAAGAGCCCGGCTGTGGGCACGATTCACCTTGTGGTGTGGGAAGGTAACACAAGCAGTGAGAGCCCGGCTGTGGACACAATTCACCCAGTTGGGTGAGAAGGTAACACAAGCAGTAAGAGCCTGTTTGTGGGCACAGTTCACCTCATGGTGTGGGAAGGTAACACAAGCAGTAAGAACCCGACTGTGGGTACGATTACCCTTGTGGTGTGAGAAGGTAACACAAGCAGTAAGAGCCCGTCGGTGGGCATGATTCACCTCAAGGTGTGGGAAGGTAACACAAGGAGTAAGAGCCCGTCGGTGGGCATGATTGACCTTGTGGTGTGGGAAGGTAACACAAGCAGTGAGAGCCCGTTGCTGGGCACAATTCACCTTGTGGTGTGGGAAGGTAACACAAGCAGTAAGAACCCAGCTGTAGGCACGATTCACCTCATGGTGTGGGGAGGTAACACAAGCAGTAAGAGCCCGTCTGTGGGCACAATTCAACTCGTGGTGTGGGACTATGGCTGTTCTCATGAATATCCGGTTATACATTTATTGTACATTTTTTATTCAAGATAATTTGTATAAAGTAGAGCTGAGGCTCAATAACTGATAGTGAAATGATGCTGAAGTACAGCACGTTTCAATGTTCTTGATGCATATTCAAAGACTATTACTAGTTTGCCGATATACTTATTATTTGACATTGAATATCTTATTTTCTTTTCTGTCTCATCTCTTCCTTTGCTTTGTTTTATTTTGTTCTCTCTTGTTGATTACAAAAGATTTCTGTTTTGTTGTATATCTTTGTTTGTTGTTGTTGTTGTTGCAATCTTAATTTATGTTTGCTTATCTTTGTGCTGTTTGATGGTCGATATATCAAGAAAGGGTATACACGCATTTCGTTGACCACTTTTACATCGTGGGACTTTTCATCGCCGACCCTTTCATCGCCAACATTTCTTTTTTTACATGTTTTTTAGGGTGGGGGGTGTTTGTGCGGGTTGGGGTATGATTATTTAAGTAAGGGGAGTTTGGGGGGTGCAGCCCCCCATAAATAAAAAATAAATAAAAATGTTGGCGATGAAAGGGTCGGCGATGAAAAGTCCCACAATGTAAAAGTGGTTGACGAAATAATGTAGAACCCAAGAAAGATTGTCGTGAAGAGTTGTTAACCCAAGTTTCGCCTGGCTAAGGACCATACTGGTTGAAACACGTGTCGGCAAGGGCAATTTATGTTCTAAAAGTAATTCAAAAGTAAAAAATTGAGAATCTCATTATTGACTAATATGACTTTTTGATAATTTGAAATTACCATCTACACAGGCTGCGCTTGGAAACCAATTTAGTGACCACTTGTTGTGGTAAGTTAATCGGAATTGATGGGGAAGTAGTCACAAATACATTCAACAATTTTTTAATTCAAAAGAAAAGTGTTCATTCACAGAAGAAAAAAGCACACATGAAATGGAAATTGAAATTGCGGAAATGAATAATCCCGCAGGCTCAAAAGACAAGAATTATGCCAAAATGAACGAGATCCTAGTTGAATATCAGGACGAAATCAAGTTGCGAAAATTCAGAAAATTCTATAGAGACGAGAAAGATTATCTAAATGACAGAGTCTATACCTACCAACCAAAATACGATGGGGATCTATCACAAATAACTACACCTACAGTGTCACCTGTTACATCAGATGCGGATTCGGAATCTGAAACTCCAACTAACCCAAGTAACGAAGAAGAACAGACTAATGCAGAAGGGTCTCGTCATCACAGATGAGGCTTTCTTGCTGAATTAAAAAGGTACAAGAAAGGTAACCAATCCACATACAATCTTCAAAATAAACATGTTCGCTTTCAACAAAATGTCCCTTTAAGACTCAAAAATCTCCCTACTCCAACAACCTCAGAGGAGGAAGAGGAGGAGGAGCAAGGAGGAGAGGACGGGAGAGATACAAACAAAAGACTCACCAGATCCACCTTCAAGAAAGCCAAACCGAAACCAATATTAAAAGTCTAGTTATCAATTTGTCTGATAAACACCTCTCACCTCAACAACTATCTGTTCTCAACTATGGACTTTCATTTGCACCCCATGCTATGAATGACAAGACAGAAGTTCAAATTGATTTGTATACATTTTCCAGGAAACTCAAATTGAAAAAATTATTTCACAACAAGGCAGAAACCTATAGACCATCGGCACAACTACCACCCACCAGTTCCACAAGCATACAAGAAATAGAAAATATTAATTTACTTTCCAATCTCATGGGAGAGGAATCAAAATCTTTGAGCGATATTCAGGAAGAACTTGGGATCCACCAACGAAATATGGACATCAAGGAGCACAAGAACAGATCGTAATTTATGCCACCAATTACGGGTGACAATGTTATTGACACTTTTTATAAAACAATCCCCAAGGAAATTCATAAACACATTGATGGACTTCAACAAAATTGCAGTAGCAAGAACACAACCTAACTAAGATGGAACGTCAGGCACTACAAGAAATATGTGAAGATAGTTCAATCATTATTAAGGAAGCAGATAAAGGGGGGAATATTGTCATTCTCAATAAATCGTATTACCTAAAAATGGCAATGGCACACCTTGCAACGCCAGGATGTTATGAGAAATTGAGCACTAACCCCACAGGACAAACCTTACAGGAATTACATTCCTTACTCCAACACTGGTATAACAAAGGCTTACTATCAGATGAGGAAGAGGCTTTTTCACTGGTCTCCAAATCACTTATGCCAACGATTTACTTTCTACCTAAGGTTCACAAACTTTTTCTGAGTCTCCCAACAGTTCGACCAATTATGAGTGGGCAGGTGGGTGCCACTGAAGCACTTGCTGACTACATTGACAGCAGCATTAAACACCTTGTATCTGAGATCCCAGCATATCTAAAAGATACAACGCATACTCTTCAAATACTACAAGGCATAACTTGGAAATCCACATATTATCTAGTGACCTTAGATGTGGCAGCGCTATATACATCAATTCAACACAAACTGGCTCTGGAAACGATTGACTTCAGCTTTAGAACCTTCTCAGCTTCCCACTACACACACGTACAGATGGTAAAAAGTTTCTTAGAATTCACTCTCACGCATAACCAGTTTCTTTTCAATAGTGACTGCTATTTGCAAATCAAAGGGATTGCAATGGGGGCAAAATATGCGCCCCCTTTGGCTAACCTATTTATGGCCCTTTTCAAGGAAAAATACATTTTTCAGAACAACCCCTTTAAGCATAACATTATCAGCTGGAAAAGGTACATTGATGATGTCCTGGCCATTTGGGAAGGCAGTAGAGAAGACTTTGAAGCATTCATGCTCTATCTTAATGACAACACCTTTGATATCAAATTTACAGGACACATGGATGCAGTACAAATTACGTTCCTGGACCTTAAAATTAAAATTGAGTCTGACACTATTGAAACATGCACTTTTAGGAAATCCACTGCAGTCTACTCAATTTTGCATGCTAACAGCAGCCATAGGCAGAGTGTTATTCACAACATACCTAGAGGTGAAATGCTAAGAGCCAGGAGAAACTGCAGCCAAGATACACTGTTTCAATCAGAATGTAAGTCTATTGGACACAGATTTCTGGAAAGAGGGTACCCAAATCATCTAATTAGGAAAACTACTGAATCGGATCGTTCAAAAAAGTGGCAAGATCGCAGTATTGACAGATAAAATAAAGCAGTCTCGTGAGAAATATCCTATACATGTTAATTTCATCACCAAATTTTCGAGTGATAACAAATTCATACACTATATACTACAAAAACATTGTCATATCTTGCATTTAGATCTGGATTTGACACCGTATATTACTGATCGACCAAACATCATCTTTACAAAGGCAACCACTTTGAGGAATATCCTCAGTCCCTCTTTCCTCAAATCTGAACCAAGCAGACAGGAAAATTGGCTCACCGCAAGGACCAAACCGGTGGGCTTTCATAAGTGTGGGTCATGTAATTTTTGTCAGCATGCCTTAGCACCCACAACAACCTTCAGTTGTCATAATGGACTTCAAACCAAAATAACAGATTTTATCAATTGTCGCATGAAATATGTGATTTATGGTATGCAATGTGTCTGTCAGAAACTCTATATTGGAAGTACGATTCGGGAAGTCCGCTTTCGGATTCGAGAACACTTGAATAACCTCAGCAGCCAAGATATCAGACTCCCACTGGCTTCCCATTGGCAGAAACATCATCAATTGGACAATATCAAAGACATTACATTTATTGGACTTAAACATATCAAACAACATCAGAGAGGAGGCAACAGAGAATTGATCCTAAAACAACAGGAAGCGAGAATGATTTGTAAATTGCGTTGTCTGTCACTTGGCCTAAACCAAGACCATGAGCTGAATGTGTTCTTATAAACTATGACAGCACATTCCACTGCATACTGATCTATTATCACAGTTTCCCATATGTAACAGAGACCACCTATAATAAGTGTATTTCATGCTAATCTATTTTTTGATGATTCATTTTATGCGCAATCAACAAATGTTTTGAGCAACCAATACAATATATGGTGCTAATTATCAGTTTATCACCCAATAGCTCATGTAAATTCAATAACACCACCAGTATTTGGACTGTCCAATAGTTCAGGTTTAACTACCTTTGAGACTAACTTGCATACATTTTGGTAAATAACTGTATGTCCAGCACTAGAGGTTGCTATAAAATGCACCCCAAATATTAAGTATCAATTGCATGATAAACCTGCAAGGTCTAATCAATTACACCCGGGATTTGTATTGCTGACAATCAATTCATCAACAAATTAGTAACTATTATTGATTTAAAACAACTATCCCACTTCAATTTGAGTGCTTTGTGTTATATAACACAGTCCAATATTGCATCAGAGCAACACTCCTAATCATAGTATCATTTTTTCTGCACGCCATTGCATATGCAGGCAAGACGTGGTCAGCCTAGGACTCGAGCGCCTAGCATCTGTAGGATTATACCGTCTATCGCTCTGGATTGGCTACTTAGCTACAATAGTTTCGTGATAGTCGCTACCTGTTTGATTTGGGTAGGTTACTATGGGAACCACCATACATTGCCGATACATGCAATTTTTTGTCAAGACACACGCCATTTGAGCATATTTCTAGTTTTAGTGCCTGCCGGCAAGCCCAAGGCGCATTCCCCCATTGCTACATTAATAATTTTAATTGAATCGGTACCAATTGCTCCATCTCATCATATTGATTTCTCTACTCACACCCAGTAATCATGAATACACTGGTATCAAGATGTATACTCCACAACCTACACAAGTATTTTGCATGGGAGTTCGGAATAGCACCACTTATATAACACATCAACTTATCGCTTGGAGGCATATATATGCTGCAATGTTCATGTTATAGGCTGTGATTCAGCCTAACTTACAAATGCAGACATACATTTTCTGTGTACGCGACTCCACTGAGAAACACCGGACGAGTGCTTTACAGAACTCGAGTGAATCACAAAATGTCAAATCTCATTGCTTGCGGCTTTGGATGAGTTACTTAGCGACAGGGGTCACATATTCCGTCACCTGACCAACTGTGGGAAGGTTACTATGGTAACCCTCACTCACTGCCGATGCCTGCAGTGCCCGTGAAGTCATCAGCCATTGTGCTTACGATTATTTGGAGCTCTTGCCGGTAAGCTCAAGCTTTTCTTAACCAGTCAAGTTCATTTCATCCGCTGATAGCCAACCAGCTAAACATGCGGTTATTATTTTTATCTTGCAGATTATGGCCGCTAATATTGGAAAAGCATGTTAACACGTCCATGATGCTACATTTGCTGCATCTGCGGCACACCAGTCGAGCAGCAACCACGGCTTGACATTGAGATAGGTAAGTATAGTCTTCAGTTTTAGACATTGTACCTATAGGCAATAGACACAATTATCATTGCAAATTAAACCGAGAGTGCAGTTTTTTCGGGGAATTCATGCGCTGTATGCTTATTGGTTTTACAGCTTACAGATCTGGCCAGCAAACGCATTCGTGAATCAGAAATGCCCCAGAATTTTCAAGTACCACTGTGAATCACTTAAGAATAATTACAATAAGGTATGCCTTTATTTATTTGCTCACAAAACAGTAGATTGATTCACCAATTGCACGTAATATTCTAACGTTCTCTTTTTATTTCTTCTTTCTCCCGTTTTGTCATGTCTCTTGCTCCTCTCTTCCTGGGTACCTAAGTTTCCATGATTCAGCCACCTATACAATTATTCTAGTCTAGGTGACTCAGTTAGAAATGTTTCTTTATGCCCTGAGGACGGCCTTTTTAGGTTGAAACACATATTGAAACACGTGTTGGCAGCATTTTCATTAGTACTAGGCATTTCTATAGTACAACAACCATTCACATTAGCGCAAGGCATTACTTTAGTACAACGACCATTATGTCCTTTAAGTATACTGGCATATATTTTCATGTGCAATAATGCTTTCAGCTAAAACTGCCAATTATCTACTTCTGGCGCAATGCATGTATTGAAATTTGTGACTGTGCAGAAAAAGAGCGTCTGCATGGTTACTAACGTTTGATGATCACATGCTAGTGTCTAATCTAACAAATAGATGAACTAAATTTGGAACTGTGCTAGAACAAACAAATACATGAATTGATATTTGGAATTGTGTTAGAACAACGGCCATCTTGCATCTTGGAGGGCTGCCGGAGGAGAAGATGTGCTGCTCCTCAACTTCTGCATCAGAGGTTGAGGTTCAGGGCAGTGCAGTGAGTGAAAGACAGTGGATGGGGAAGGGACCACAGTTTTCAGGATGTGGAGACAAGGGCTAAGGAGGTACAAAGCATAAGGAGGATGAGGAGGATATGGCCATCAATATGGAGGATGTGGTAGAGGCAGAGTCACTCAAGGAGTACCTTGGTTGAGTACCTTGACGTTGGACTTGGTGGAGATGAGACAGAATGTCAGGAACAGCAGGGAGAGGTATCCACAGAGGTGCAGTGGGACACGCATAGAGGGGAGAAGAAGTTGTGGTGGTGGTGCTGCTGGAAACTGGAGAGCACAAGGAAGAGGTGCCGGAGAAGATGCCTCTGCAGAAGGTGGAGACGGGGGGCACTGCATCATTGTCGTTAGGTGAATATGGAGAAAGACTTTTCTTAAGAAGTCAAGTGAGAAGACCAACCCACCCATGGAATCACCACACATCTGCTCATAGGTGTGAGTCTGCCTGCTAGAGGGTGCGACTGGCAGGGGATGCAGTCAGTGTAATATACAACCTCAGCCTAAAGACAGTTCATTGAGGTAACCCACACACACTTTAGATTGTGTTATAGATGTAGCTAGTGCATCACCTTCCTGCAGCAGTGATTATAGTCGCATGGCGTGTCAGATGACACTCCAGCTCATCAGCGCCCAAGCTGTAGTAAGCAAGTTCTGTGCCACAAACCTCTGGGCCCAACCATCTCCCGGCACCCCATGCCGGACCCACACATCCTTACCCACTGGCACCATCAACTAGCAGAGCCACTTTAGCACTTTAGCAATTGCAATGCAGCCTCCTGGTGGTGTGGTAGAATTCTGTTTGTGCATAACAGGTGAGACTGAGCTGTGTGACATGCAGGCACATTCTGTTTGCATTGTATGACCTCTGTCAGTCCCTGCGAGCTGGATGGTGAGTTAGTGGTGGATGCACATGGAGAGTTAAATGCCACAGATAGATGGCCTGGCTAGAGGATAGTAAAAGGGAATACTTGGTTCAGTGGGGGAGGGCAGAAAAATTGCACTTGTCGCTCAAATGGTTGGAAGCGCCAAATACATTGAGGCAAACCTTTCAATTTGTGAGCCTGGTACTAGGATTCAGGGGTCGGATATCGCACTGTTGCTGGAGCACCTTCACACCTTTTGCTTTGATGGCACCCCACCAGACTATGATTCTGTTGAAGTCAAATGTGCCTCCCTGAGAAAACGGTTTATCTCGGTCTTCACAAGTATAATAGTGTCATTTGTCCAGGTACTTCCATGTTTTGGGAGAGTAATCTGTATATATGAAGTGGGCTGGACTTCCTTTAGAGGAAGTGGCACTTCTCTAGACTGGCAAGTACTCACTCTTAAAGGGAAACACACAAAATGCCTTATTGAGGAACCATGTCTGCTTCGCTTTCCATTAACACACATAACGCATATCATCACAATTAATATAACAAATTCAAATATGTGTACATGAAATTTATAAAAGAAGAAAGAAATATATAAAATTGAAATTTAAAATATATAACAGAAGAAAGAAATATATAAAATTGAAATTTAAAAAGAAAACTTCACATTAATGAGGTGCCAAACAATTGATCACAATCGCCTAGCTACCCATCCTGACAGATCAGACCAAAAACTGAATTAAATTCCTCCAGACCCTATAAAAAGCCATTAGTACTGACATTGAAGTGGTATCTACACAGAACACCCAAAACTCTACACATTTAATTGCATCTAAATTGTGTACAAGATGTCCAGAGCGACCATATAAAGGAGGCCCAGTCTCGGGCATTCCGTTAGGACATTCCTAGCTGTCTCAAAATTAGAGAGCCAATTTAGTAGCATGATGCATGATGCCATGGAGGAGCGCGTTCCCACATGCGCAACATTAGCTTGATCTCTGATGAAGGTGATGACGTCAACCTCAGCAGTTCTCCCCACCATTTTTGGAAAGTCAGTGACTAGACGAAAGAGGACGTTATGCGCCAGTCAGATGTCCTCGGGCGACAGTGACATTTGTCCTGCTCTGCTGGGTTCAGGATTACAAGCCCTTCCCTTGACGTGAACTGTCCTTGCACTTTCCTGCTGCATGGATTGCGACCAAGTAACTGAGCTTAGCCCACAGCTGGTGCAAATGTTCAGTGTTCCTTGGATCTCTAATGAAAGTAAGAGTGTCAGTGGTTCTCACGACGATTGCCGGGCACTCCTCGATAATGCGAAAGAAAAGCATGTTTGTGAGATCATCTACTATCACCTGTGGTGGAAGCATTTGTACCCTTATCACTGTATTCTGGTAACACAATGAAGGCTTCCTCGATGACAATGAGGAGTTGCCAGATTACTTTCTTGTTGGCCGCATCTTGAATAAAGTGTGTGACACTGGTGACTCTCTCTACAAGTGACGGAGATGTCTCTAGTACTAATTGGAAACAGGACAGCACATACCTTGTGATATTTCTGCCGGGGGATACCATAAGTTCTGCGAAACAGGGTCTTAGTGTTGGTTTCTTTAGGATACTGCGTTAGCTCCTTGATCTCAGTCTATTAGAGTCTATTAGAGTCTTGTGTCTCAAAATGCTTAAGTGTGTCAACAACCGTGTTGTGGTTTAAATGCGCAATTTTCTTCTTCACCCTGCAACTAGGATGCACAGAGTGTCCGTTTTATGTCCTTATCCCCTTTTGTTCTTCTTCACCCAGCAACTAAGATGCACAGAGTTATCCCCCTTTTTGTTTAGAGGAAATGTCCAGTTTTAAGCCAGAACTGTTCAAAAGGGTTCTCTTTGTCTTGGCTTTGCTGCTCATGCGTCCTTCTTCCTCATCATGGATCTCGTCTGTACGTGGTGAGGTTCTTCCCCGTTGTCTGTGGTCTCTTCGCGGTGGGGTGCAGCTAGAGGGCTTTCTCCGATATAGGGCTTAATGTCGTTGAGAAAAATCCATGCTCTCCTGCCCTGTATTTTACAGCTGACGGAGTGCAGTCCTCTACGATGAAAGGGCCATTGAATCATGGCTCGTCTCACCTTTTCCTCGTGTGGTTTTTCACCAACACGGTATCTCCAGGGAAGATGAGTGGCGTACGTAGACCTTGAACTACGTTTGTTTCAGCATCTCCTGCTGTGTTTTGTGCTGCGCTGCACCCTTTTCGTCATCGTTGCAGTTGATCTGAAATTACAGTAAGGCTGTATGTCATGCAGTTCAGGTACTCTTGTAACTCAGTTCCCAGGACCTCTCGGGTTGACTGGGCATCACATCTAGCTCGATCTCCTGCGGAGAAAGATGATGGTCGAAGCCTGGTTGGTTCCGAAGAGCATAAAATGCCAGTGGAAGGCAGTGCAACCATCCCCTCTTTAGAGTAAGCTTCAACTTGGCTTTCCTTTCCTTTTACAAGCCGTTGAGCCTTTCACAAATACCATTACCATCCGGATGATACGCCGATGAGAACTTGTGCCTTATACCAAGCAGCAAGCTGATCTACTCAAAGACTGTGTTAACAAAATGAGCCCCGTTGTCTGATCTCATCACCTCACACACCCCCATCTAGGGAACACTTCCCTCACCAGGAATTTGGCAGCACAGGTTGAGTCTGGGTGTGCACAGGGACCTGCTTCTATCCATCTAGAGAATGGACACACCACTACAATTAAGTACCTGTACCGTTTACACACTTGAATCATGTCAACATAGTCGATATGTAAGTGCTGAAAAGGCCCATTTGGCCGGAGGATGACTCCTCTCACTACTTTTAATGTGTGCCCAGTGGTGAATTGCTGGCAGATTATGCAGTTCACCATGAAGAATGCAACATGGTCAGCTAAATTCGGTGTAAAGCAGTCTTCTGCGAGCGTTGCTGCTAGATTCTCTTTTGACATGTGAAATGTGTAATGCAACTGTTCCAATGCTATTTTTAGTAGGGATACAGGCATTACTGGTTTACTAGTGCTGTCTTGCTGCCACAATCCGTCAGAGGGGTTTAGAGAACACCCTCGACGTTTCCACAGGTTATTTTTGTCCTGAGGTGCCTCCCCTTGAAGCTCCATCAGTTGTGTCTTCTCCATGTTGCTATAGGCTTCTGGTGTGGCTCGTGCTATCATCACCCGTTCATGGGTGCACGTCACTTCTACTTTCATAATCGTCTCACTTTTGGATGCCATATGCTTGGCTTTCTTTGTCTGCTGCATGGTTTCTGCGTGACACGAAATCTGTCCCTTTGGTGTGGGCGGCGCATTTCACGACTGCTATGCCCACTGGGAGCTGTAGTGCCTTAATCAGCCTGTTCAATAAGGCTGCGTGCTGCACTGGCGTGCCGTCTGCTCTGAGGTAACCCGTGCTAGGCTTGCGTGCACTGTAGACATCACATAGGCAGAGTCACTGTACACCGTGACTTCCTGGTCTGCGTGATTCTCAATGGCGAGTATCAACGCCAATAATTCTGCAGCTTGTACTGAATAATGAGATGTATTCATTCACTGACCAGTGCTTGAAATTCTCTGTTTGCTATGTGTTTAATTACGGCAACGCCTGTATATCTTTGTCCGTCTTCTTGTCGATTCTCGAAGAACCATCAATAAAAATGATCTGGCCTCCCGCCAGGGCTTAGTCTTTCACCCTAGGGATTTCATCATAGAATTCTTCATAGTTTGCACAGTCATGTATCGGCTCTCCTTCAGTGACTGGCTCAGCTATGAACGTAGCTGGGTTTCCTGTTTTACATCAAACTATTTTGATCGATGGGTTAGATATGATCACTTCATAGGCAGGCGCTCTTTGAGATGTCAACGTACCCTTTGATTTCTCCAAGATGGCAAATAATGAGTGCTCGACGTATAACATCATGGAACATTCCATTGCAATGGTTGTCGCTTTCTCTATGGCGAACTCTGCGGCAGCTAAGCTTTGTTCGCATGGGAAGTGGCCTCTCATGACTGGGTCCAGGCTCCCACTGTAGTACGCTAGGGGCTTGTACACCAACGAGGTCCTTTGAGCGAGCACTGCCGCCATAACACTGCCATCTGTGTGTGAGAATAGGTAGAATTTCTCTGCATAATTAGGAATCCCGAGAAATGGGGACGTACAATTCGCTCTCTTGAGTTCTGTAAACCCCTTTTCCATTTCCTCCGTCCATTCAATTGTTTCCTTTGTCACCTGGGCCTTCTTTAGAGCCTGGAGCAAGGGCTTGGTATAAGTGCTGTAATCGATGACCCATGCTCTAACATAATTGCACAGACCTAGAAAGCTCTGCATTTGCTTTACCGTGAGTGGCTTTACCGTGTTCATGATAGCTTCAGCCCTTTCTGGGGTCACCTTTTTCCCTTCATGTGAAATTAGCTGGCCTATGGACAGCACTTCCTGTTGACAGTATTGTAGCTTTTCCTTGTCAACCTTATATCCTTTCTCAGCCAGTATAGTCAGTAGCTGGACAGAATCGTGCCTGCATTGCTCTACAGTGGTGCGCAGATTAGAATGTCATCCACATACTGCAAGGCAACACTGTCTAATGCAATATTGCTTAGGTCCATCTGTAGGACTCTGTTGAAAATGGACGGGGACTCACAGTACCCCTGTGGCAACCTCGTGTTTTTCAGACGCATTTGTCTGAATGTAAATGACGTCAGATCTTGTGTGTCATGGTATTGAGAAAAAAGTATTTTTCAAGTCAATCACCGTGAAATATTTCACCTCGATGGGTATGTTACACAGGATCGTAGAAGGATTAGGCACTAGAGGGAACTCGGCTTCAACAATATCATTTAATGCTCCTAAATCTTGGATTAAACGCCAAGACCCTCCTTTTGATTTCTTGACGGGTTAAATCACCATATTACAGGGTGATTCTGACGTCACTAGGATGCCCTGATCCATCATGGCAGAATTTGTCTTCGCAATCCCTTCATTCGCTTCTCTGGACATGGATATTGTTGCGCTCTTAGTAAAATTGCTCCTGGTTTTAGTTTCATTTTCACTTCTCCCACCCCCATAAGGTCCTGTAGTCCATACTGAGACAGGCACCTGGGCCATGTTGTCATCAAAGTATTCCGGACATATCAGTGCCAACATCATTCTCTGAGGCACTTCTCTTTTAATCATTTTTGCCCAAAATATGAAACTCACTTCCACCCTTGTCTCTCCTGAGTCTGGTTGTTCTTCAAACAGATCGTCATCGGTGGCATCAGTCACTCGGTACCCTTCCTCAATGGCGATAATCACGCACCATTGTCTGCCTTCATCGTCGTATCCTTCGACCAGTGCTACTTTCCCTCGTACTGTTGCAGTATGTATCGTCAAGGGAAATACTTGTCCCTCTTCTTCATGCATAGGTGTTCTTGGTCTGAATAGAAACTCGTCAGGGGTCCTCATGGTCCTATCTGCAAGGCCTGGCAATCCCGCCATAAGCAAACGCATGCCATATGCAAAGACTTCTGGTTCTAATGGTGTAGCTCTTATGGCTATGCGTCCTGAGTATGCTCTGATCATTTTGCATACCGTTGAATAATGCATTCCTGGAGTGGAGTATACTATGCCCTCCTCCGTGAACGAGATTGTCATGTTCAATTTTGTCATTAAGTCTCGACCCAAAATGTTTACTGGGGTCTGACGTGAAAACAATAAAGGTACATTCATTTTGCACTCTCCTACGGAGACTGGGAGTGCCTAGTAAAGGGAACTCGACTGTGAGTATCTATGGCCTCGCCGGACAAGGAAAACTTGCCCTCCCATATGCACGAACGCGTTGCACCCGTGTCAACTAGGAAGGAATATTCTTCCTAGAATATTCTTTACCCCCTATGATGACATTCACCCTTGGTTCCCTGTTAGGGTCTGGTGTCACTGATAGGATAGAGCACATCAGGGTTCCCAGTGAGCTGTCCTAGTTCATACATAAGTTTGGTCCACTGTACGCTTGTGGATTTTCTCCATTCCCAGTGTTGCCTCCCCTTCCGGAGTTTGTGCCCTGGGACATTTGCGGTGGTGCCTGTTGAGATTGCCCTTGTGGTAAATTCCCCATGCTCGGGGGTTGAACCCCCTGCTGCGCTCTATGCTGCATGCCTGGTGCTTGCTGCTGCAGTGTGTGATTCTATGCACCGCCCTGTTGGTAGATTGCAGGCATTCACCATGCCTGCTCCCATTCCTTGGCCATTTTGCCACACGCATTTGCTTCTGCACGAGCGCGCCAAATGCCCTGTCAAACCACACAGCCAAAACACTGGCGGTGGTCGGGCTATTTGTCCATTTGACATATCTGGACTGCCCATCTTCACGTTTTGAAAGCCTCCTTGATTACTCTGAAACCTCTGTGATTACTCTGCCATCCTCTTCCTCTAAATCCCCTTCCCCTCGGGTACAATCCCACATTACCCTGGTTGTTCAGCTGTGGGTAAGCCAACTGTGGCATGTTCTGTTCAGTTGGGCTTGTCAGCATCGCTCCTTCAAGAGCATACTTTAATAATTTCTTTTGCACCAGCTTCGCTTCCTCACCCTTACGATTTGCCTGCTTTTTCCGATTCTTTTCTTGTAACAATCTACAGTGATGTGCAATAATCAAATGTATTTTAGCCCAAGGTTTAGTCTCTACTCCTACCAATTTCTTGAGCTTTTTCTGCACTGGCTCTGGTAACCCTTGGCATAATATGTGGTGAAAAACAGGTATAGATTTCGTCCAAGATTCATACGTTTCGAGCACCCACGCGTCTTGGAAATTCTGGATATAAATCAACGGATCTTCTGACTCCTTCATTTTCTGAGTCATCATAGCTAAGCCCGAGCGCGCAAAGGGCATCGAATACACAGAGTATCCTGCTGTTGTGCTGTGGCTGCACCTAGATCCCCACTATCAGCTGTTGTAGTGGGAGGAGAGCGAGGTGCTGCGCATTGAACGGACATTGATGGAGTGAGAAGTGCGGATTTGGCTCCGCCCCTTTCCCGCCCCCAGTCACGGGCACCGCCTCCAGGAAGTGCTATAAAGAGACTTCCCAAGCACCCTTGCGGCGCTAAGCCCGAGTGCGCAAAGGGCATCGAATACACGGAGTGTCCTGCTGTTGTGCTGTTTGGCTGCTGGGCTGCTCGCTGTGCAAGTACTACACTGCATAAGCCAGCAGCCACAATAGGCTGAGCTGAGATTTGAGGAAATAAAAGCTTATACTGAGGAGCTGCACTACAGGATGAAACCTACGGTTGTACATACGGATGCATCGGGAACAGCCGTGTGAACTCGCCTGCAGGTAAGGCAAAAATTTGCATCACTCCCGGAAGTGAATGGAAGCCCGGAGCACGCACAAAACATGCCAATGCTGAAACAATCTCGCTTACCCTTTTGCACCAAGAAGCGTAAAAGCTTGTCTATGGGGGCCCCCGCGACCGATACGGGTAGCGAAAAAATGTTTGGTTATTGAAGACCCTGTGCGGTTAGCTCCAAAATCACCTGTTCAACCTATGGCCTGTACAGTTTCCACTCTCGAAGAGCCCGTGAGTCACCTCCCTCCACCCTTTGAAACACCAAGCTTGCATGAGGAGGATGCCGATCAGGTCAAGAAGTTAGATCTAATTGCTGGTGAAGGATATTCCAGCAAAACGATCAATACTGCGCCCCCAGGAGATAAAGAAAAAAGTATAGTTGAACAAAACCAGACGGTAGGGGTGTTACCCGAGAAAGCCCCAGTTCTCCTGGTCAATCTGAGCCTTGAAAAGACGATGGAAATACTAGACCAACCTAGCAACATTGATACTTGGAGAGACTCGTGTTGTCCGATCCCATCTTTAATTTCCCCAAGAAGGGGAAATGATTCTGTAAACATGACCTTAAAGGAAACCACAAACAGATCTCTACTGTTTGAGTCTGTGTGGGAAAAGGAGGACCAATGGGACACAAATGACTCGGAATTATGGGAGAAAGCCTTGCCGGATCTCAACAAGGAAATAGAAAATAAAAAACAACATCTAAGAACCATGGAGGAAATCACAACGATAAGCGATATCTTCCAGCCATACAGGGAAAATAACAGATGTCAGTGGCTCAAGGAAAAGAGCCCCCAAAATAATACCCAGTTGGGGCAAATGCCCTGCTCTCAAATGACCTAACTGACTGTGAATCTCCTCCTCGGACCCTACACAAAGATATGTCGGCGATGCCTTACCATAAGGGGACGCTCCCTCCAAAGGTCAGACTAGAAAAGAAAACCCTGTGGGATTTTGGAAGTGAAACTCCGTCAAAAACTACAGGCACTGAAGGAAAGATAATGTTGCCATTAGCTAATTTGAGCAATTCAAGTTTAGCTAACAAAATTATGCAAGACCTCACTCTCTTGACGGGGAAAATAGAGAGAGAAAAAAGGAGGAGTTTCTCGATAATAAGCGAGAAAATGGCTGAACTGGAAAAGGAGCAAACTAAAGGGAGCTCCCTGGAGTTGGAGGCCGTGGGGGCCGAGGTCCTCGCAACAAAAACTCAAAGAGACTTCAGGTCAATGACCCTGTCACAAAGATCTTTAATTGAGAGGAGAGATCCATGCCTTGAAGATAGACCGTCAAGCTCAAAACCACAAGGACAATCTGTAGAACCCCAAATGATAACGAAAATGACTCAGACGCCTTTGTTGGATGACCAAAAGCAGTGTTCTGAAATCTTTACGAAAGATCAAATTATACACCTAATTAAAGACGCTTACCAAACTGATAGAGAAAAGGATATGAAACACCTCCAGCAAGTGATTATGACCTCATTGAATATCACACTGGCACCATACCTAAAATTGTATGAGATGATAAATGACTCTGTGAGAGAGATGACTACTACTAACTTACAAATTAAAGAGGCAAATATACAAACGGATTTGTCCCTGTGGAATTTGAACGTACGAATGGACAAAGAAGCCGAAAAATCCCACACATGGCAAAATCGCCTCACTGATCTGGCAAGGAGAGATGCTAATGATAAGTCCTTATTGATGGAGGCGGTTCTGGAAGATTGCAAGTGGATGCGAAATTTATGCAAACAGAAAAAAGATGAGGTAAGCATGGTTGAAAATCCGCGTCGAGGGAAAGGCCCCATGAAATTGAGTCACAATAAACCAAATCAACCCATGCAAACTGAGCTAATGACCAAAGAGGTTATATGGATCTCTCCCGGTTGTAAGGGGATGGGAAGTCGTGACTCAAAAATTCAATCAGAAAAATCCAATTTTGCTATCTTTAGTGGTGGGACATCCAAGGACCTGTCCTCAGAAAAGGGAAATGAGCAGAAGAAAAAACCAAACGAAAATGGCAAAAAAACAAAAAATGAAGGCTTAACACTGAAGATAAATGGTTCCAGGGCATTCTTAAGGAATCTAAGAAAGCGCTCAAGAAGAGAAAACCTCCAACAGGCAAAGAAGCCGAGGAGAGAACTGGCAATGGGAGACACGAACATTTTGGTGGAAACAAATGCAAAGGATGTGGGAGGGGGGAAAAACCCTCCTCCCCCCTTGGAGGATAATGGAGATGAGTCAGACCAACGAGAAGATCTAAGTGACCTGATTGACATTATGGAAGAAAATAGGGAGGACGAAGAGTGGCAAAGCATCAGCCCATCAGAATGGAAAACTATGGACAACTGGGAGATGGTGGAGAGGAGCTCTAATCCCTCTGATCGCAAGAAACCCCAACGAGATATTCTGCCGAAAACCTTAAAGGAGACAAAAAGCGGATCCGACTCATCGGAAAGGGAAGAAGTCAATGAGGCTGATGACAATCCTGCTAACTTCAAAACCTTAGAACAAAAAAGACAGGAGGTAGCTACCAAAGAAAGGAGGGTACGATTTCAACTTGAAAGCTTTCATCTAAAACAGGATGGTAAAAACATAATTAAAGAAACAAAGAAGATCAACAAAGGAATAAAAGCGTCCGTCCCTCCTTCAAGGAAAACCCCATCAAAAGAATGCTATTTGAAATTAGAGACGACACTCAATGGACCAAGAAGGGCTTTGCTCAATAGGAGCTATGTAATCTCGCTTTGTAACCAAACATCAGCTCTACGCATGATATCTACTGAGGACATTAAAGTTGTGGAATTCCCAAGAGAACAGAGAATGGACCAAGTTATATTGCATCTTAATTCAAATGACATCAAGCAGAAATTTCTGAAGGCTACTGACATCCTAAGAAAAAAGGGATTTCGTCTGACGGAATTAGAGGATGACATTAAGCCTGATAGTATTGATATATCACCAAAGGACAGAAGACGTGCTAATAATGAGGTCTCATCCTGCACGGAAAAAGAATCTATGGGAACAAAGAGAGAAAAAAATGGTCATGAAAAAGAGGAAAAGAAGATGAAGACTCCAAAAGAAAACGAAAAAGAAGGAAACAAAAATCCTGAAAACCATTTATACAGCACCAAAGAAAATGTTGAAAAACTAAAATCTTTGAGGTTTATGGTAAATAATTCACAAAACCCAAGGAAGGGTAAAATAAATGAAAACAAACCTGAAAATAAACCAAATGATTGGCCCCCCATGGCAAATGATCGAAACTTAAAAAAAAAACAATAGAATAAAGAAGTTGGAAATGGATCCGTTCGCTGTGCCTCATGGATTTCATCATCTGTTCTCGACGGAAAGCTCTTTCTTGACCAAATATGATCTCATTTGCATCCAAGAATCATGGCTGTGTGAACCTCCAATATGTGAAGGATATGAAGTCTACTTCAATCCGGCAAAAAAGGGACTGAAAGGCCGACCGTCTTGGAGGCCTCTTGGTATTAAAAAAAATCGCTAGCCACTTACAAATACTCAAGCACGAAGCTCCAAATCCTTACGTTCAAATATTGAAAATAGCCTCTACAACAGAAAATCAGGAGGAGATGACCAATTTGCTATTGATTAATACATACTGGAGGGAAAATATGCCAAACCCAGGGTCATACTTAAAATCTATCACGAATGCCATTAACAAGTCCATGACGGAGGAAGAAGATCGGCTCATATTGCTGAATGGTGATTTAAACATCAAGCTCCTAGACAAAGGGGGCACAATTAAAGAGATTGAAAATCTTACAGGAAAAGAAAGCCAATGGATGAAGGAAATGGGCATACGGGATATGATGATGTTAAAAAGCCAAACAAATGGCGACCTTATGGGGGCCGACACTTGGCATAGTGGAAAATTGAGAGCATGCTTGGACTATTGTTTTGTGGGAAGAGATACGCTTGCCTGGATAAAATCATTTCGAGTCATCAAGCAAGCTAATAGTGACCACTCTCCTCTGGAAACTGAGTTTGCATGGGATTCAAGAGCTTTCCCAAAGGGAGGAAAAGTGATGGAAACAGAGATATCGTGGGGAAGAAACAGGCTGTGACTTAAAGATCAGATCATACCAACACTGGCGAAAAATGTCCAGGAAGCCGCAGAAAAGGGCGAGGAGGTGGTCGATTATAAATGGCTGTTTAAAGCTTATGAGGTTAAGTATGATTCATCTAAACTGAAGCAGGTGAAAAGGAAACACGCCTTTAATGAATTTGTAGTCGCCAGACGAAAAAGATATAGAGCCAACCTCAGGCGTATAAAAAAGTCTCATAGCCTAGACAAATGCGAATTGGAAAGAAAATGATGACAAACCTACAAGAATTGGCTGCAATCAACCAGATACCAAGGAACTCAAAGAGACGCGGAACAAATGATGGCAGCCTTAGCAACAAATAATACAAAAAGTACCTGGGATCTAATTAACAACAGAGATTCTAATCAATCGGCCATAGGTATTAAACAAGTCTCTGAGAAAAACTGGTTTGACCACTATACTGCCCTGTTCAAAGGAAAAAATTAGGAATAAGTAGTTGATAAAAGAACAGGAAACGCTACCTGATCATTGAACTTCGATAGAGAAGACATTCAAATACTGATAAAAAAATTAAGCTCTTCCAGGGCTGCCGGTCCAGACGGCGTGTCCAACAAAATGTTAAAAGAAAGCATGGAAGGCTGGTCAGACCTAATTTACGCACTTTTCAAACAAGTAGCGAGAACCAAACAAATTCCAACTACGTGGACGGAGGCCTACATCGTGCCTATTTTTAAAAAAGGTGACCGCGGTAATCCTAGAAATTACAGGCCGATTGCGCTACTAGACTCCATTGGCAAGCTCTTTGCCTCCATCATCTTACGGGATTTAAAGAACTGGGCAGCTCAAGCCGGAATTCTGGACGAGAGACAAACTGCTTTCGTGAGTGGAGTGGGCACCTGCCTTAACCTGTTCCTGATCAATATATTAAAAGCAAAGGCCCTAAAAGGAAAAACAACAATCTACTTGGCCTTTATAGATCTCGAACAGGCGTTCGATGGAATAAATAGAGAACGGCTGTGGGTAAAACTGAGCAATTGGGGATGCCCTGTGGACCTATTGGAGGCAATCCAGGCACTGTATACCGATACCTCGATCCAGGTTCAAATTACTGCAAATGGAGGTCTATCAAGGCGGATCAAGACATCACGAGGCATCAAGCAGGGATGTTCCCTCACCCCTTTTCTCTTCATACTCTACATGGCTGATATGAAGTCTTCACAAGATCAGATCCGGGCCTTCCCACCGAAGGTAAATGGCATAGAGATACCCTGGATGCTATATGCGGATGACGCAGTGTTCATAGACCAGACGCCGATAGGTCTTCAGCGCAGGATTGAGGCTTTTAATGACTATCTTAAAGCCAATGACATGAAAGTAAATGCAAAAAAATCTATGATTTTGACTATGAAATCAAGCCGCGGAAAGAAATTAGCAGGGAAAATACAGACTTGGTCATTGGAAAAAGAAAAACTGGCAGTAGTCGATACTACGATCTATCTCGGGATAAGATTTAATAGGAACTGTAATGAGCAGGCCCATTATACCCTGATCAGGGAAAAACTAAAAAGTCTGGTTAACCAAGGGCTACTTCTACATCGTAGATACGGGAAATTTTCTCTGTTGCCGATTACAACCTTCTATAAGCAAAAGGTAGTGGCCGTCATTACATATGGAGCCGAGGCCCTTCTAGCCCTAAGATGGGAGGTCTGGAACCTATGCGAAGCCTATTTCTGGCGAAAGATCTTGCGCCTTCCAAATTCGCTACCCTTGGAACTTATAAGATCGGAACTAAGACTGTAATCCATCACTTCAATCACGACGTGGAAATCACTATCGCTTTATAGAAAGTGTATTTTGGACAATCCACCCGTGTCATTCAGAATCCTAGCAAAGCCAGGGGTTTCCAGTAGTGATTCAATTCTCCAAGACTGGAAAATGAGAAGAAACTTTAAAATACCTGGCGATCTCTGAAGACACCCTGAAAAATAACCCAGATAAGGCTAAAAGAACAAATCGGGAAAAAGACTGGGAGGAAACTCAGGAAAAGAAATTAACACGAGACCTATGTCATAATGTCATCTGGGAACGCAAAGCTCTGAACATGTTACCTCCATATTTGTTTAAATTTCCCTCACAGCACTATCGAGATCTGCTTATGCGCTGTAGATTTAACATCTGGCACTCGAGAGAAATAAGGTGGCGAAGAAGGCAAATTGACAAATCACTAGCATACTGTAGATTTTGCAGAAAGAAGGACCAACTGGAAACTATAAGGCATGTGATGCTAACTTGTCCGAACCTGGTATTGAATCGCCTGATGTACATGGGAAATTATACGAGCCTGATCTCGGAGGAGAATGAAGAAGAGTATGGGAAAGGCTCATCACAGCTGAGAAAGTGGGCCGTATTTTGGACGCATTGAAATTTGTTGAATCCTTAAAGCTGGAGCAGGAGGAGGGGGAGTCTGAGGTGGACGCCACCCAAACAACTGGTGATTCTGGCCTAGGGGCGATCATTTAGGGATTTTTTTAACTTGACCCTAATTTGGGGGGCCTCCACCTCTTTGAGGAGGGATTGCTAAAGGAATGTTAAAGGTTTAACTTTGTTTAACCAATAAAACAAAAAAAAAAAAAATAGCTCCCATATCGGAAGTGTCTGGGTAAAGCACTCTTAGCGCTTTCCATACTGCTGCTCTGCAATTGTTGAATGGCACTCCATCGTGGGCAGTGTTAATTATAGTAACACCAGGGTACCCAGCCCTTGCCCATACTTCATCTGTTCTCTCACCGAGTATGGCAATCAGGAGACATTTAATGTCCGCTATAGCTAACGTGAGACCCCCTGTCATCTTTTCTAACTTGTGTATCCATTTCCCAGCTCCCGATGTCAGCATTGGAAGCTTGTTTTTCAAGTTCTCTCGATCCATCTGTGGCCATGGAATATATTGCAGTCTTGCTCCACCCTTTTATAAAAGTGGGAACTGGAACACGCAGACTTCCTTCTCTTTCCCCATAGCTCTCCTGTCTACCGCTGGGGCATTATTCCCGAATCACTGTCTATCTGGCAATGTCATCAGCCTGTCTGCATAGGCGGATGCTGACACACCCCTCTGACCCTGGGATGTTCCTTCGTGTCTGTGAGACTGTGATGTGGATTCTGATGCCCTTGGTGCGGACTCGCTAGCGTCTGACCATCTCACCTCTTTGTCCCTTGGGAGCCGCTTTTCGCATTGTCTCCCTTCTTGGTTTGTCTCGCACTCCGTCTCCTCTCCGGAGTCGGACATTGATTGCTCCCAATTCGCGCAACTCTTTGCATCATCATCGTCCTTATTATTTCTAGCCTTTCCAGGGACAGTCTCCTGATCCCACTACTTCGAGTGACATCTTCAGTGTCATACAGCTGAGTGCTTTCCAAGCGCTTGTCTTCCCCTTGGGATATCAGTTCTAACCCCATTTCATCATATATTTTGTCGATCGTTGCCCGGATGCTTCTGGTGTCGTAGTCATCTCCAATATTTGCCTCATTCGTGCCTTGTACTGAATCGTAAGCAGGGAATAATTCTTCAATGTCTTCCCATTCTACAACAGGATTCGGTTTATTAACTCCCCGCTCCAGATATTCGAGATTGCGTGCTCTCTGTCTACGCTTACATTCAATGTCATCCTCAAATTCTTTGTGTTTCCTCACTTCTTCTCTGACCTTATCTTCTTCCCTTCTCCTTTCATTTCTACATTCATCTGCCCTTCGAATTTCCTCATCCTTTCGCTTCTTTATCCTTTTTTCACATACTCTTTGCTCTTCCTCCAACCTTTTCTGATTCTGTCTGTACTGGTCATAGGTTGCCTTCTGTTTGCGATCGAGCTGCTTTTCTTGCTCTTCGCGATATAGCTGTTCTCGCCTTAGCCTATCTTTCCTTTTTATCCTTTCGTCCCTTATTTCCCTTTCCTTCTCCTTTTCCCTTCTCTGTGTCTCATCAGACCTCTCCCTTGGTCTCACATCATCACTTCCTTTTCCATCGAGTTTCAACAATATCTGTCCTCCCATCCATTCGTCTTTCGCGAATGCTATCTCATCAGTTCTGTCTTCACTTCCTTTCCATTTTGTCCCCTATCTCTTTTTATCGAGAGGTGCACTTGTCTATGCCTGATCCTTCCTCTCATCATTGCGTCTCTCCTTGTCCCTTGTGATTGCGAAGGCAAGATTTTAATCCTGATCCTTCCCCTTAATTTCATCACTTCTGTACGTAGGTGACTCATATGCGGGGTTGCTGTACTGTAGCTGCCTTGAGCTCTCTTAGTGGGTAGAGTCCCTCTGACTTACTTCCCTCGGTTTCTATTTCAGACGGGGCAGGCGGCGCGGTAGGTGTCTCACCCCGCACCGTGCATCCATTTAATATCTAGTCTGCAGGTGGCTCTTCCTCTTTTGACTATTCAAACATTTTCCAAAGTTGTAGAACAGCGATGCGTTTCTCTAGTTTTTTGCCTGTATATGTGGCATGCAAATAGGTCGTCATATGTTGTAAGACGGCTTTACATAAGGACCCGTTCTGTGGCCACGGCATAAACATCTTGTGGGCGGTACACTTAACACACTCTGTACTGTATCTCTTAAGCTTTGGTGCATGTTTAGGCAATTGTTTACATAAGTGAGCTAACGGAGTAATATCTTACATGCTTAAATCTGTTCTAGCAATACTTTCATGCAACTTCACCACACCTAACAATATGAGCGTGCACCAAATATCGCAAGCTCCAATCCAATCTTTCCCCGCCAAATTTCTTTCTCACCAATTCATTCAAGAACATCAATTCATGTGAGATTCCCTCTTTACTATAGAATCTCCTAATCAATTTCAAACAACAAGGAGACAAATTTCCGTACATATGACACATCAACAGAACATGTATGACAAACGTTAAACAGACTAGACAGACACCAGCTGGACACATATATCTCTGCCTTCTAATCAATACACCGACATGGAGTTTAAACAAACTCCTTTTACAACGTCTTTAATCGTTGTAGTAGCCTAGTCTTTCCCTATTATGCAGGACTATGCGTTCACATTTCTTCTGACCGCTATATTAAAGTGCAGGAACAAGGCATATCCTCTCTCTTCTCGGGTGTCCGCCCCGGTATCCTCTCTCTTTTCTCTCTGGTGTTCACCCCGGTATACTCTCTTTTTATTCAGTTATTCTAAAGTCATTACCCCTTATAAATATACAGTCTTCTCTAGTTCTGACTATTTTGTTTTTCTCCACCTCCCTCCAATACCTTTTCCATTACTTGTTCTAATGCCTAAGGACATTTGCCAAAGCATCAATTTTTTGGTCTTTCGTCTGATTCACTGCCCGTAGGAATGGAAGGGTTTATGTTTTTAAAACAGGTACCTTCAACACGCTGCAGTTTTTTGTATAAGTTTAGGCTGTCATTGTCCACGGGAAGTTTCACCGTCTACTCGGCCAAATGGCGAAGGACTCGTGATATTGCCGAAGACCTAGAGTTACTTTGTGTCAACGGTCAATAGGTGTCTTATCAATAATCAATATTCAATAGTTGATGGTCACATCCATCCTCACCGCTACCAACTGTGCAGGAGGACGGAGCAACCTCTGAAAGGGCCCATGAGATTCAGAGCTCGCCCTCCAGTACCTTAAGTGGAGATAGCTGCACCTTGTGGAGGATGGGGTAGAGGATTCTCTTACTCCAACACCAATCAATAAGGACAAGTTAATGGTTTGGCAAAGGGAAGTCTGTTTAATGACAAGTACAAAAAACGGAGAAACAAAAGGAAATCAACAGTGAGGCGATCGCTTTTCTTGCTTCAACTCCACTTTAATTAGCAGCATGCAGAATGGACACCCAGATGTGGTGTGCCCCAAGATTCACCCTGCCTCCTTTACATCAATCAGTACTTTAGGGCTATGTGTCAATTAGTTGGCTGAGGTTGGCCTCAAAACTGTAGCTTCTTATCAGGAAAAGTTATGGGATCCTCGGATTCTGGGTGACATCAGACATTGGTTCCTCTTCACGCTTGTCGGGTCACATGTCTGTTCACCGTGAATCTGCTTCATTTTCCCTGTATTTGTGTATTTGATTCTTCATTTAGCCTTGCCACCTGCCTGGGCCTCCTTATCTCGACCTTCATGGCTGGCTGCTATGTTCTTAAGTTTTGTTTCTTCGAAGTTGCCGCTCTCCTCCCTTCCTGGAGTTGACCTCGAATTCCTAGGCATGAGCTGCTTCTTACTGAGTTTCGATTCTGCTCCTTCGTCTGGCTTTGAGCTAGTATCTGAATCCTGGCGTGTTTGTCCTCCACCATCCAGGGCTTAATTCTACTTTTAGCAAATGGAGTCGCACTTGTATAATGTGCTTCTTGAGGTAGATATATAGTTGGCACTTGCTGCTCTATCCTTCTACTAAGCATTGCAAGCAGTACCGTTTCCTTAGCTTCTTGCGTTCCAAGCCTATTTACAGGCATTTAGCCAGTTGCATATTTTCATCCTTCTTTCATGGTTACGTTCTTTGTGCATCACATCATAATTCCTTATCTTTCGTCTTCACGTGTCATTCTTTGTTTGTCGTTTCATTCATTAGTACACCTGTCCAGGCCCTTGTGTCGTCACCATTCGCCTTCCATTAAGGCCCTTTGGGTCTCTTCGGGGACAGTTTGTAAGTACTCTTCATTTCGTGTCAACTGCTGGTACGGTTGTCTCAACGGGTACCGTGCTGCCCTTGGTTGTCTGGTTATAGGCACGTCAACAGGTATTGCTCTTCTGATGTGCACGGGGCAGAGCCCTAGTGCTGCTCTCTGTTGGTTTATTTGTTCCCCATACGTCACATACATTGGCGAGTATGTTCCTGGTACCTCAAGATAGGGGGCTGGAGTGCAGGCCATATCTGGGACCTCCTCTACACGCCTCCTCCACACTAGACTATGCTTGTTTTGGCAAAAATGCACCATGCGGCAGTGGCTAAATTGATTCAGGGTAATGGCGGTAATGGCGATAATGGTGATAATATGAGCGAAAGAGAGCGACAGTGCCCCCAATGTCACAGACACATTAAATGTTGTGGGTGGGCAGGCTTACAGCCCTATCGTACCGCCCCTGCCATAACGTTTCTTCCAGAAGATCCCTCGTGTTCCGATCGGCAGGCTTACAGCTTCACCCTGCCATCGGCAGCCACACCTCACAGGATTACATGGTCACAGGGTCGCCAAATTGGTGTACAGAATCTACCCCACTTAGATGGAACGAGCATGGGATGAAGTTGCTCCCCTGTTCCCCAGCTCCAGCCCGGCTCCAACGAGGTGCATGCAACAGAGCATACCACGTCCCTCAGGAACGCCTAGCGGTAAGCTAGCAGGCAAGAGGAAAGAACATTTTGAATGCTGTCAAGCCACACCAGCTCCCCTTCTCACCACTACAACACTGACTTTCACACTGTCCACTTCCGACAGAATATACAGGCTGCTGAGACACTGAGAAATCATTACAACTCCAACCCCCACCTTGCCCTGAAGTCCATCTCATGCCCACCGGAATCCTCACCATATCATGGTCTGACCATGGGATTGGGGAGACCTGTGATTCTGAAACTCGTGCCTTCAGGGTCATGTCTACTAAGATCAAGTTTAATCGAGAGAATGAATCGTGTACCGCTGAGAACTAGGTGAATGGCTTATCCCCCTCCAGGGGAGGGAGAGAGGGTCATCCAGGTTAAAAAATGTGTTCACTTGTCTAAACCATACTGAGTCTCCAGCCCCCGCCCTAGAGGCTGCCCCCTCCCCATCCTCTTACGGTCCCTCACTGGATCCAACACCATGTTAACATCCCCTCCCACTACCAGCTGGCCCTCCACATATGTAATCAGAGTGTCCCTCACCTCCTTCCAAAATTCACATTGGCCCACATTAGGGGCATAGACAGAGCCCAGGATGAGTCGGGATCCCTGTAACTGACCAATAACAAACATGTATCCCCCATTCAGATCAGAGAGAACCGATCCCATCAAAATTCCCACTCAGGCTGAAACCAGGACTGCCACCCCTCTCCTTTTCCTCACAAAACACATCCCCCTCCTCCCTGGACTCAAATCGGGGTTGCTTGCCCCTCAGCTAGTGCATCTCCAGGAGGCACATCCAGTCCAATTGAGTCCTCTTGAATTCATGTAGCACCACTGACCTCTTATTTTGCGAGTTGAGACCTCGTACATTGTGGGAGCCAATACACATTTCACCCAGGCTGGATATTATTTTGGTCTTTGAACCCCACATGACACCCCTTCCCCAATAAAAAATCCATTGATGGGCCTCCGTCCATGGAGCCCACCAACACTAAACAAACTTTGAATCAGCAAACTCTGAACCATAAAAGAAATAAACAGACCTAACTCCCCCTCCTGCCTCCCATACCTCTTGGCATTCATCCCCACCCAGATTAGTCACCTAGTACGGGATCAAATCACCAGTGGTCCCTCCAAACTTTATCCCAAACCGCACCCTTCATGTCATTAATCAGCAACCCCACCTTCCTCCCAGAGGGGTGTTACATTTTTTGAACTTCTGTGTTCTTGGAATCCTTTGTCTAGCTTTAGGCTGATCTCTACTACTTTTTCGTGCCATTGTCTCCACATGGACCTGCATCTGGGGTCGGGAGTCTCCCAATAATTCAGTAATCGCCCTCTGTATGTCATCCTTCGTAACAATTTGGTATGAGTATCCCTCGTGCTCACAGGAAATAGAAAAAGGGAAGCCCCAGCGGTACTGCCCTCCCTTATCAGTGATCAATTGAGGGGCCGTATTGTTTTCTTCTGGCTAAGGTAAAGGGCAACAGGTCCTGGTCCTGGTAAACAGGTCCTGGTAAATTGTTATTTTGGCAGGGTTATATACCATTGGGCCCGCCTTCCTTGCTCTCTCCGGGATCTTCATCTTTTCCGTGAAGTAATGAAACCTCGCCAGCACTGACCTTGGACCTCCTGCCACTCCCACTGCATGGTGGGCCCTATCGATTGTAGTTTTGTAGAGCATGTCTGACCCGAACAGGAGCATATGCACCTCCATGATTGACCTCTTAATGTCCCCTTCGGTGTCTCCCTCTCTTTCCAGAGCCCAAAAAAGCAGAGATTGTTCCTTTGTTCCCTATTCTCGAAGTCATCCATTTTCATCTTCACTTTGGATTCCCTTCTCGCCAGTTCCGATAAGCTCATGTCCATTTGCATCTCCAAGGTGTCAAGAGAGGTTTGTTTTCCAGGCCTTGTACTCTTACATCTATTGAGTTTATCCTCTGGTCCACTTTGTCCAGCCGGAGGCCTAGTGCCGAGCGCATGCCCCTGATTTCCTCCATCCATCCCGATATGTCCTTCTTGGTAGACACTGGGTCCTCCTCCATCTTTCCAGACGAGATGGGCATAGTCAGGCACACACTCATTAGGGGGGCTTGGTACTGAAATGTCTCTTGAGCTGGCCTCCAGCCCATCTTTTTCCTGGCTCCCTGGGCCCTCCACTGTCCTTGATTTCCTGGGTCAGGTGCTCGACCTGCTGTTGCCCCCTTCTGATATGCCCACTCAACAGTGTTCTCGTAGATGTAACCGGAAGGAAGTCAAATCGCTGTGGCCGAGCCCAACATTGCCTGCTGACCTCCCCTTTCACTGACCAGAGAGGTCGAGGGTTTAGGCCCCGCTGCTGGTCACTCCTCGCCAGGCGATCAAGCTTTGTCAGGTGATCAATCATTCTCCTTGGTTATTCTTCCAACCCTCTCAGGTGTAGGGAACTCTGGTAGTGTGGTGAGGCAGGCACATGCCCCTGTTCAGTCTCAGGTGTCCCACACCACACCACTGGCGTCCTGGATCCTGTGCCCACACCAGTCTTGTTTGAGAAGTCAACCACCTCCTCCTCCAGATGGCACTGTGCTTCAGCTCTCACAGTGGACCGCTCCCACGTGGTCACTGAGCCTGTGGTGCCCCACCAGCTCCAGTGTGTAACAACATAGACCCCATCTGAGCCTGCTCACTAAGGGGACTCCCAAGGCCTCTACTGGGGTTCTCATGTGTCCCGCTCCTCCTCCTGCACTTCAACCTCTAGGCAGGGGTGTCTCCAGCTCTGCCCCTCTCCCAACCTCACCTGAGGGTCTTCCCGTGGGGCGCTGTGGCCTCCACCCCACAGCTGCAGGGTGCTGATGGCCCTCAACTGTGTCCTCCAAGGTACCACTTTCTCAGCAGAGGACTCTGTGGTCTTTGGCGTGGCCCTCCGCACTCACCACCAGCCCAACTGGGCCTTTATTGTCTCAGGCGCAGCCACAATTGAGCCTCCAGGCCCACACCTCAATCTTCTCTCTCTGGGGGGGTGCACCATTGTGCGGTCTGTCCGCTGCCCAGGGACACACCCTCTGCACCATGTCCCTCATTCAGGGCCCCTTCTCACTGGGTATGCGCAGGCCTCGCACGGTTCTCCTCCTGCAGTCTGTTCCTCCTTTGTGCTGCCTCTGTACCCACCACAGCTGACGGCACGGCTAACTTGGCTGCCCGACCTCCGATCCACCCTAAACTTGGGGCGGGAGTGCCCAGGCTTGCCTCTCCTGGACGGTTCTCCTTATCGCCCCGGGGGGGAAAAGAGCAGGTTCCGACTCCCTTTGTGGTTCTGGGTTACTTGGGTGGGGCTGTGGAAGAATACTTACCTGGATCTTCTTCCAAGGCTATTTAAACCACGCCCGGACAGCCACACGTGCTTCGTGTTATTCTGCTTGCTGCAGCGTAACGCTCACCGTGTTTTCAGCAGCTCCAGTCTTCAGCCACGCCCGCTTCAGTCCTGGGACTCCTGAAACAAGAAGAAAAGAAGGATAAAGGTTAGAACAGGAGTTTTAACTTTAATCCTTGCCTGAATCCTGATCCATTTCGCCACGGAACTGAAAGACAGAAGTCTTTGAAGCATCGCTTCGCATTCCTACGGCACCACGCTGAACTCACCTGCTTGGCGGTACTTCAGCATTCCATCTCGCTCTCTTCATCTCGCGGCCGCCCTCCGACACCTAAGGAGACAAAGGGCCTCATTACACGGACGGCGGTAAGGGTTAACGGTCACCGTTAATGGCAACGGTGACCATTAACCCTTACCGCCGTACTACGAGGTCCCTTTGCGGGTTGGAGGATTTAACGCCTGCTTCTTGCAGGCGTTAAAATCCAACCCGCTAAGGGACCTCGGAGCTAATTACGGCACCGCAAAATTGCGGTGGCGTAATTAACGCCTTCCCCATTTCCATAGAGCCCTATGGGGCAGAAATGGGAATGGGGAAGGGCAATGGCGGAAAGGGGATTTACCGCCCCTCCAACCTTGGAATGGGGCGGTAAATCCCCTTTCCGCCAAGGCGGTGCCGGTATTTTACCGGCATGAGCCATGGCGCTAATAGTTCCATGGCTCACCGCCTACCGTGTAATGAGGCCCAAAGACAGCAAGGTGAGCAAGGGCACTCTCTAAAGCTATACAAGCTACCCCCAAGGACTTACCTGATTTACCACGGGAGGTACTCACCTCATCTCGGGTTGGCGCAGTCAACTCTGCTTCATCGCCGTACCCCGGCCCCTAAGGGGAGAAAGCAAAGACAATACCAGTTACCCCCCCACAAAACTTACCTGATTTACCACCGGGGTCTCACCTCATCTCGGGTCGGCACAGTCAACTCTGCTTCATCGCCGTACCCCGGCCCCTAAGGGGAAAACCACAATAGACTCACCTGAATCTTACCAATTGCCATTTGGAAATCTTCGAGTGGATTAATCGGCAACCTGCAAGGAATCGGACAGAGTGAAGATCAGACATTTGAACTCTTATGAACAATTGGACTTTAGAGTCAATACTGGAACTCACCAATTCCTCTACGCCAGTGAAGTAACTGGTCATCAACGTGACCCTGCAGTCGATGCAGGATGGAGAGCTCATCCTTCAAAACCATCAGGTGAGACTAAGGAGGGGACATCAAGAGTGATCTTTGGGAAGACAACGGGAGTGGGGAAGGTGGGTTGACACTCAATTCCACGGGTGGTTAATTCCTCTTCTCCTTTGCAGAAGAATATTCTTGCGAGCCAGACAAACTAGGCTGAGCGGGCCAGACCAGTCAGTCATCTCGGCGCTACACGTCACGCTGGTGGAAACAACAGCGGCCCAGTTCCAGTCGACGCCCCCGTGGGAATTAGGTGAGCATAACAGAACACGAAGCCTACCCACAAATACCCACCTGGGCGTCATGGAGACCTCGGAAACTGATCAGTTGGCCCAATTATTAGGGGAATTAAGGGCCGAAGTGTATTCTGCCCGCCAAGAAACCAATGCCCTCAGGAGGGAACTGATAGTGTCAAAAGAACGAACTGATGAGTTGGCCAGACAACTATTACAGAGCCAGGCTGGACAAACACCTCTACCAGGACTTGGGGCAAGTCCAGCTCCTGTACCATCGAGTAACCCGGTGCAGATAAATTTACCTGGAGCCGTTCCTTTGGCTCTGCCTGAACGCTTTGCCAGGGACCCAAAAGGGTTTGCAACATTCATGAATCAATGCCGCTTGCACTTTTTATGTAGACCTGGAGCTTTCCCAAACGATCAGGCCAAGGTAGCCTTTGTACTGTCATATCTCAGCGGCAGTGCGGCGGATTGGTCCATTCCACTAGTTAACCAGGATGAACCGATTCTTCGAGATTTCCAGGGTTTTCGAACAAGCATGGAAAGACTATTCGCCCGACACTCCCGAGGACAGGCTTTGGACAACAAACTTTTATCCCTACGTCAAGGTAACCAGGATCTTTTATCTTACATTGCAACTTTCAATAGATTAGTAGTGGAAACCGAATGGCCTGAAGCCAAGCGAATCACATTATTCCATCGAGGACTTCGGGGAGAACTCAAAGATGTTTTGACCCAAATCGTGAACCCGCCTCAAGACTGTGCTGAATATATAGATCTAGTGGTCCAGCTCGATCACAGACTTCAAACCAGGAAGGCTGACCGAACCAAGTTTGAGAACAGGGTGTTGGTTAAAACCCACGTAAACTCCAAGGGAGTAGATGTCTCAGAACCTATGCAAATCGGGGGGGTTAAAGGACCCTTAACCCAGAAGGAAAGAGATAGAAGACGGCAACTGCAATTATGTTTATATTGCGGAACTACTGGTCATTTTCTTCGGCACTACCGTGTAAAACCACCCAAGAAAGTTATAGGAGCAGCAGACGAAAACCATGTGAAATCTGACTCGGGAAATGGCCACGCCCGGCAAGCGTAGAGGTCCGCTTGCCGAGCTTAAAGAAGGACACTCTGACCTCGCATTTCACCATACCCATGGTCCTTGTAGATCCAGAGCAGCCATCACGCATGCACCCGGTAAAGGCGTACGTAGACAGTGGAGCCATAGGAAACTACTTGGACTGGGAATTGGCTACCAGGATGAATCTATCTCTCACCCGCAAGACCACGGCCGATGTTGTCACCACTGTAGATGGAACGGAAATTGCCTCTGGACCCGTAACTCATTCCACTGCAGACATGACATTGCTGAGTCAAGATGGGCATCGAGAGGCTTTGATGTTTGACTTAATCAAGGCCCCACAGTTTCAGCAGATACTGGGGATACCTTGGTTGGAAAAACATAATCCCTGTATTGATTGGCGAGAGACGAGACTAACCTTCCCAGAATGTGCTCACACCTGCTACCCAAGGAAAACTCAAAACTTAGTCCTGGCCCCAATAATTCCAGTAGCCATACAATTACCTGTTGAATACCAAGACTTTCAAGATGTCTTCCAAAAGGAACAGACAAACACCTTACCACCTCACAGATCGTATGATTGTCAAATAGATCTTGTACCTGGAGCACAACCACCTTGCAGCAGAATCTATGCGCTTACGGAACCCGAATTATCTCCATTTGCGCCAGTACCTAGACCAGTACCTTGCTAATGGCTTCATTCGCCCGTCCAAGTCCCCTGCATCTTCAGCTTTGTTCTTCGTACCAAAAAAGGAAGGCGACCTTAGAACATGTATAGACTACCGCGCACTGAATCAGATAACCATCAAGAACCGATACCCACTGCCTTTGATCCCAGAACTACTAGACCAAGTGAAGGACGCTTGTATATACACAAAACTAGACCTTCGGGTGGCATATCATCTGGTATGTGTCAAAGAGGGTGATGAATGGAAGACTGCTTTTCGCACCAAGTACGGACTATTTGAGTACCAGGGGATGCCTTTCGGACTATGCAATGCACCAGCAGCCTTCCAGTTCTTCATGAACGATGTCCTCCGAGAGCTTATCGACGTTTGTGTGGTCGTTTACATCGACGACATCTTAGTATACTCTTTATCAGAATCTGAGCATGTAAAACACATCCGAGCAGTCCTAGAGAAGTTACGCCAGCATAAATTATATGCTAAACTGGAAAAGTGCATCTTCCACACTACGGAAGTGGAATTCCTTGGATTTATTCTGACCCCGAGAGGAATCCAGATGGATACACGAAAAGTGGATGCCATTCTTAATTGGCCTTCACCAAGTTCAATCAAAGGAGTTCAAAGCATGCTTGGCTTTGCCAATTTCTACCGCAGGTTTATCCCAGACTTCTCGCACATTGTACATCCTATTACAATGCTATTGCGAAAAAACAAACGCTTTGTGTGGATAGAGGAAGCCGAGAACGCCTTCCAAGAGTTAAAAGCTAAATTCACATCTGCTCCCATATTAAGACACCCGCGCCCGAGCTTCCCTACATATTGGAAACAGATGCATTCACTTCAGCCATGGGAGCAGTCCTTTCCCAAAAGGATCCCGAAACTAACCAGCTTCACCCAGTGGCGTTTTGGTCAAGAACATTTTCAGCCCCCGAATTAAACTATGCCATGACCGACAAGGAGCTGCTGGCCATCAAGTCCGCCTTCAAGGCTTGGCGGCACTATCTACTGGGTGCCAGACATACCATCACGGTCATCACCGATCACCGCAACTTACAATACCTAAAGACAGCCAAAGCCCAATCTTCGCGCCAACTCCGTTGGGCATTGTTCTTCGCCGAGTTTGATTTTGTAATAACCTATCGACCAGGTTGTAAGAATGGTAAAGCAGACGCCTTGTCCCAGATTGGAATGGGAGAAGCAGAAATAACTTTAGAACCCGTACCCATAATTCCGGAACAGAGAATCCTTGGCATGACATCCATACAGACACTGGAGGACATTCAAAACAAGATCCACCAACTCTTTGATTCCGTTGCCCTACAGGACTGGGCAAAGAAAGGTCCAGAGTACTCTGTCATCGATGATTTACCTTATTACCAAGGCCGGCTATTTTTACCGCAAAAAGAACTACAGGAATTTGTCATTTCCCATTACCATGACACCTTAATAGAAGGGCATCCGGGTATTGCAAAAACCAAAGCTAAAATTAGGAAGCAATTTTGGTGGCCCACCTGGCGAAAGGATGTCAAGTCATTTGTCATGTCTTGTGGCATTTGCGCGCAGAATAAAGGGCAAAAGAAAAAGCCTGCTGGATTATTGAAACCATTAGACATACCACCTACCCCTTGGCATACCTTGTCATTAGACTTTATCACGGATTTACCCCCGTACCAAGGTTACAATACCATTCTAGTTATTGTAGATCTTTTTTCTAAAATGGCCCACTTCATTCCTTTAAAAGGGATACCTTCAGCTTCAATCCTGGCCAAGGAATTCCTTGAAAATGTTGTCCGCCTGCATGGCTTTCCTTCAGTGTTAATTTCAGATCGGGGCAGTCAATTCATTTCACGTTTTTGGAGGAAATGCTGCCAACTGGCACAAATTGATGTTAGGCTTTCGACCAGTCACCACCCTCAGACCGACGGTCAAACGGAGAGGACCAACCAGACTCTTGAACAGTTCCTCCGTTGTATGCTACATCAGTCTGAGGGGAATTGGAAAGACATTCTGTGGATCGCAGAGTATGCGTACAATAATTCCGTACACTCAGGAACTGGACAAAGTCCTTTTTTTACTATTTATGGGCACCATCCTCGAACCTCGGATTTGGACTCACCCCAGCATTTAGAGATGCCTGCAGTGGACCATCTCCACACTGTTATTACACAAGCCTTTAAAGAAGCAACCATCCATTTGCAAAAGGCTAAGGAAAAATACAAAAAGGATGCAGATCAGCACAGAAGTGAAGCTCCTCAATACCAAATAGGGGACCAAGTATGGTTAGCCACTAAGCACTTACCACTCAAGGGGACTCGGACCTTTAACCCCAGGTATTTGGGACCTTTTTCTGTCAAGGCAATTATTAACACAGTGGCTGTCAAGTTGAACCTACATGCTCATATGCGAATCCATCCCTTCTTCCACGTGTCTCTTTTGAAGCCAGTGCAACCAGGAACTAGGCTAACCACTCCACCTGAACCTATCCTCATAGACGGGGAGCCCGAGTTCGAAGTCAAGAATATTTATACTCAAAAAGAGTGAGATCAAAACTCTTTTACCTAATTGACTGGAAAGGTTATGGTCCGCAGGAAAGGTCTTGGGAACAAAGTGACCACGTGCATGCACCTCGTTTAGTGAAGAGGTTCCATCGGGAATTTCCAGACAAACCACGGCCAAGGGGGAGAACGACTTTAGGAGGGGCCTTGAGGAGGAGTGCTGTCATGATGCCTGCCCCCGGAAGACCAGACCAGGCCCAGCAGCCCCGGAAGCAGGCATCATGCCACTTGGAGCATGCCCAAAAGCCCCAGTTAGGGGCTGTTTGGGTGCAGTCCTGGCGCCTATGGTGCCAGGCTCATAAAGATAAAGTCAGTCCTGGCACCATGGGCACCAGGCTCATTATTGATAACTTACCTGAAGCAGACCATGCTGCATACTCCCCTGAGGCAGACCATGCGGCATGAAGACTCAAGCCAAATGAGGCTTAGGAGGGACTATTTTACTGAAGGGACTATTTTGTTACTTGGGTGGGGCTGTGGAAGAATACTTACCTGGATCTTCTTCCAAGGCTATTTAAACCACGCCCGGACAGCCACACGTGCTTCGCGTTATTCTGCTTGCTGCAGCGTAATGCTCACCGTGTTTTCAGCAGCTCCAGTCTTCAGCCACGCCCGCTTCAGTCCTGGGACTCCTTAAACAAGAAGAAAAGAAGGATAAAGGTTAGAACAGGAGTTTTAACTTTAATCCTTACCTGAATCCTGATCCATTTCGCCAAGGAACTGAAAGACAGAAGTCTTTGAAGCGTCACTTCGCATTCCTACGGCGCCGCGCTGAACTCACCTGCTTGGCGGTACTTCAGCATTCCATCTCGCTCTCTCCATCTCGCGGCCCCCCCCGACATCTAAGGAGACAAAGACAGCAAGGTGAGCAAGGGGACTCTCTAAAGCTATACAAGCTACCCCCAAGGACTTACCTGATTTACCACGGGAGGTACTCACCTCATCTCGGGTCGGCGCAGTCAACTCTGCTTCATCGCCGTACCCCGGCCCCTAAGGGGAGAAAGCAAAGACAATACCAGTTACCCCCCCACAAAACTTACCTGATTTACCACCGGGGTCTCACCTCATCTCGGGTCGGCACAGTCAACTCTGCTTCATCGCCGTACCCCGGCCCCTAAGGGGAAAACCACAATAGACTTACCTGAATCTTACCAATTGCCATTTGGAAATCTTCGAGTGGATTAATCGGCAACCTGCAAGGAATCGGACAGAGTGAAGATCAGACATTTGAACTCTTATGAACAATTGGACATTAGAGTCAATACTGAAATTCACCAATTCCTCTACGACAGTGAAGTAACTGGTCATCAACGCGCCCCTGCGGTCGACGCAGGATGGAGAGCTCATCCTTCCAAACCATCAGGTGAGAGTAAGGAGGGGACATCAAGAGTGATCTGTGGGAAGACAACGGGAGTGGGGAAGGTGGGTTGAACACAATTCCACGGGTGGTTAATTCCTCTTCTCCTTTGCAGAAGAATATTCTTGCGAGCCAGACACACTAGGCTGAGCGGGCCAGTCCAGTCAGTCATCTCGGCGCTACACTTCACGCTGGTGGAAACAACAGCGTCCCAGTTCCGGTCGACGCCCCCGTGGGAACCAGGTGAGCGTAACACGCCCCCACGGTGGCCTCCTGGCAAAGTTTCTTAAAAGTTGTAACAACCATTCTGCAATTAGCATGTATTTTCTAAGCCCACTCACCTTTTTCTCCCCGGGAGATTCTTTTAGAAGGTTGGTTTGGTGGGTTAATGTGCTCTGCAGCAGGTTCTTAACCCACTGAGCTATTTCAAGGATTCACTGCCTTTCAAAGCTTAAAACAATTCTTATAGGAATGTTTTTACAACTGCTTTTAAGATTAATATTTTCACCAATTAAATCGCACAACTGTCGAGTGGGCTAATGCACAGCTCTTTAAAACCGTAACTGCTTAAAGTGTCTGCATATGCTATGGCATAGTATGTATGGGATTTATAAAGCGCAATCCTACCTGGAAGCAGCAGAGCTGCAGACAAGGGACGGCAGAGGTGGCAGAGGAGCTCCCTCTAAATTTGGCCCCTAGTGTGACCTGGACTCGGAGCAGGGGATCCAGAGGGGATGGGTATAATATGGCATGCCTGGTATAACTCATGGCTGGCAGCGTTGCGGGGGCCGCGACCTATGCCATATATATTATTGGTCACAGAATCTATTAGAACTGTGCAGAGCAGTATCCCAGAAGGATGCTGTTCATTTACGTCTGAACCTGGTGTTTGAACAGAGGGCAATGCCCCTCGTTATTTGGGCCGATGCTCTGTGACGAGGATCCATTAATTGCTGCGCCACAGAGCCGGCCGCGCGGGACGTTTGGCCGAGCTCCACATTTCTCTCCAAACAAGGTCCTATCTGAAAACCAACATTTTAGCTCTACAAAAAAACTTTAAAAAATGTTTTCTGTATTTTTGAGTCTTTTATGTTATTATCAATTTTTGTGTAAGTAAGTGCTGTGTGTGGATGGGATACTCCTTTGTCATGTGGAGTTGTGAGATGTCAGCTGAGGTAGACAAAACAAGTACTCCTGTACAGGGATGCATTTGCCCTGTAAAGAATCTGCATACATGCGCACACATTTTTTCCACCTGGAGAGCAAGGAACACAACCCATTTTGCAGAAGCCAGGGGATGCATCAACAATGCTCCATGAGGTGCCATGAACTTGTGCTGTGACCCATTGACTGCATTTTGAGTGCGGCTGCTCGTCAACTGCATCTAGGCCCAGATGTTAAAATCCTTTGCTCACATCAGGATGCAGCCACATCACCTAAAATAAGCAGCAGTAATTAAGCTGCATGTGGATCTTCCACCATACTGCCAACAATCATCAGACGATGCAGGGCCGATAATACCGCTCACTGAAACTTCACCAAAATGCCCATGGATTGCTATAGAGTCCAAAAATGCGCACACATCAATTAACTCCCTTAAGACGTCATTCATGAAATACTGGAATGCCGCAGGAGCGTTGCATAACCCGAAGGGCATGACTTGATATTCAAACAAACCGTACTTAGTACGGAAGGCGGTTTTCCATTCATCTCCTTTTCTGACTCGGACCAGGTGGTACGCTCCTCGAAGGTCCAATTTGGTATAAATCTGGGCATCTTTAACTTGGTCTAGCATCTCCGGGATAAGTGGCAAGAGATAGCGGTTCTTCACAGTGATCTGGTTCAATGCGCGGTAGTCAATACAGGTTCTCAAGTCTCCTTCATTTTTCGGTACGAAGAACAAAGGACTGGCTGCGGGGGACTTCGAAGGACAGATAAATCTGTTTGCAAGGTACTGGTCTAAATAGGATTTCAAATGAAGGTTTTCTGGTTCTGTGAGAGCGTAGATCCTGCCGCAAGGGATTTGTGCACCAGGAGCAAGGTCGATCTGACAGTCATAGGGTCTGTGCAGCGGCAATGTATTGGCTTGGTCCTTTCCGAAAACATCCTGGAAATTATGGTATTCACTTGGCAAGGTATTAGTTGCTACCAGGGTTGATACTGTCGCTCCGGGAGTCATGGGGATACAGACGTCAGGTTTCTCCTCTTGGTGATAGCAGGCAGCGGAGCAGTCACCGGGGAAGGTTAATTTTCGTGCCCGCCAGTCTATCAAACGGTTGTGAGCAACCAACCATGGCATCCCTAGTATTAGCCTAAACTGAGGTGCCTTGATGAGATCGAATGAAATAGACTCCCGATGTCCGTCCTGGCACAGCAAGGTTACCCTGGCTGTGCACTGGGTTACTGGCCCGGAAGCGATTTCTGTCCCATCCACTGTGGTTACCTTGTCCATAGTTGACTTAGAACACAAAGGAAGCCCCATCTCTGCTGCCAGTTCTTGATTAATATAATTTCCAACTGCTCCGCTATCGATGTATGTTTCAACGGCATGCATTCTTGATGACTGTTGGTGGTTAATTAAGATCACTGGTATTGCAAAGTGCGAGGTCAGCAACTCTTTCTTCTCACTCGACAAACTGACCTCTACATTTGTCGAGCTTGGTAGTTTTCTGATTCCTTAGCTTCATCCATCTCTGTGGCCCCAACTGTTCTTCTTGGGGGTTTTACTGGACAGTCCTTCAGGAAATTTCCTGGTTTCCCACAATACAAGCAGAGCTGTTGTCTTCTTTTGTCCCGCTCTTGTTTTGTTAATGGGTTCTACAGCATTTTCAGGTACACGGGGTGTGTTTTCCCTTGGTCGAACAAACACGGTCCGAGGGTCCATCTTAGACCGGTCTACCTTTCGGTCCTGCAAACGGTGGTCTAGCTGCACGACCAGATTTATGAATTCTGCCAGTCTCTGGGTGGATCAACCACCTGGGCTAAAACGTCCTTTAATTCGCCTCGTAAGCCTCGATGGAATAACGTGGTTCTTTTGTTTTCTGGCCACCTAGCTTCGGCAACCAGGCTGTTGAAGGTAGCAATGTACGTTAACAAGTCCTGATTCCCCTGTCGGAGGGACAAGAGTTCTTTGTCTCCTGCTTGTTCCTGGGTATGGCGAGCAAAAAGTTTTTCCATTTCTCTCAGGAACCCCCCAAAGTCATGTAATAGAGGATTGTCATGGGCTACCAATGGCACTGACCAATCTGCTGCACTACCACTCAGGTATGATAAAACAAAAGCTACCCAAGCTTGGTCGTTTGGAAATGCTGCAGGCCTACAAAGAAAATGAAGGCGGCACTGATTGATGAATGCTGCATACTTCCGTGGGTCGCATGAAAACCTTTCTGGTGGTGCTAGGGGCACTGTTCCAGGTAACGTGATCTGTACCAGAGTGGGTGGTATGGCAGGGTTTTGCATTGTTGGATTGCTTCCAGGTAGAGGCGTCTGTCCTGCCTGTGATTGCAAGTAGTGCCTGCTAATCTCTTCAGTGCGTTCTTTGATCACTATTAGGTCTCTCCGGAGGGCATTAGTCTCTTGTCGGGCAGAATGAACCTCAGCACGAAGCTCTCCTAGTAATTGGGCCAATTGGTCCATTTCTGATGTCTCCATGGCGCCCAGGTGGATTTGTTATGGAGAGCTTCGTGTTCTGTTATGCTCATCTGGTATCCACAGGGACGCCACCCAGCCGGGTTACTCACTGGTATGCTTCTCAGCTTTGCCCAGATGTGGTCTGCGGGGAAGGTTCTGCCTGAAAATACAGGAGGACTGTGTTCAAGACTCACCGACCGGGGTAAGTATCCTCACTTCCCCCCCATATGATTTCAGTCCCTCTGGCGCCCTCTCCTCACCTTATGGTAGAATTAGGCGTGCTCTCCGTCCTGCCTTCTTTGCAGGGGCACGTTGTCTTTCATGGGCGAGTGTGGTCCAGTTACTTCACTGACACTGGCCCGTTTGATATTGTTCAGGTAGGTCTTATTGCTGTTCTTTAGTTTTGTTGCTATCCTGCATGCCTTTCTTTGTTTAAGATGTCTCTTTTTTCTCCCTTAGGTATGCAGAGCTTCAGCGCGGCGAACTGGCTTGGTTGAGCCCCGCTGGTAAATGATGGGGCATTAAGAGCGCTATGATGCAGTAAGTAAGCGCTATGCGCAGCGCAGAGAAGTCTTGCCTTTGCTATCCTGTGTTTTCCTTCCTTTTAGGTCGCGGTGTTCTTCAGCGTGAGTCGAATGTCTGAAGTGGTGCCAGCCAAGAGGTGACCAGCCAGGTAAGTCTTTTGAGCAGTTCTTAATTTGTAAATGACTCTTGCCTCTATCTTCCTCTTTCAGGTCATTCTGTCCGGGAGGCGTGCAGATTCGAGGAAGCTGTTCTCAGTAGCTGCAGGTAAGATGCTGCTGCTAATGATGTTCCTATTGTCTCCTTGCAGGTTCTGCTTCTCCGAGGTTCGAGGGAATAGCTGGACACAGTGAGCGTCATGTTGCAAGCTGCAAAGTAACCCAAAGCGTGGTGTCTTGCTCGGGTGTGGTTTAAATAGCCCCATCAAAATAGTCCAGGTAAAGTAGTCCCTAGGCTACCACACCCTAAACAATAGACCACATAGCTTGGTTCTTAGGAACCAAGCTATGTGGATGCCTCCATGTTGGCTGAAAATACAATAAAGTAGTTCCCAAGCACGTTGTTTTTCATGGTGTATGAGCCTGGTGCCATAGGCGCCAGGACTGGCCCCATGAGGGTTTTTGAAGAGGATGCCAGGCTCTAGAGGCCCGAGTCCTGACTCCACCTGGGCAATGGGTTTGCCAGAGGGGTTTTGGGGTTGACAAAAACCTCTGTAACTACCTAGATAGCGGTAGAAATAGGATTGCCTTAACAAGCCCCCGGCTTGCCAAGATCCATTAAATCCCTTTTCTATTCCACCGTGCGGGAGCACATTGACAAACTTTAAACCCCCCCCATTACCTAAGCTTTGCATAATGCACACTCTAGTTAACGGGCACACCACACCCTAATACGATAGGTTGCAACTGGCAATGCACCTAGACAATGCACTGAAACGACCCACCCTCCCACCACTGTCTAAGACAGACTGGTCCTTTCACAGGGACAGCAGAGATCTAAATTCTGTCCAGTTTTCTCCACAGCAAATAATCCCCCCCCAGGCCAACAGGGTAACTCTGATCCATGATCCAAAGATGTGGCATACAACAAAAAAACATAGGTAAGGCCATTACCAAACTAAAACAACCAGGCATACACAGGCAAATGCTGTGTTAAACATACCCATAGATTACCTGGGAACTAACACTAAAACCTCTCTTCCTTCCCTCCTCTTTCTTCCCATGGGACTGTTATCTTACTACCTTGGTATCCACTGATCAATGAATATGCTAACTATGTATTTATATTAATATATGTGATAAATATGTCCTATATGTAATTGTGAAGCAAACAGAGCATAAAATGACTGTTACCAGTGACCAGCCTTGAAAAGGACCCTGAGGGGTCAAAACACGTGTCAGCTGACCACTTGTAAACACACAATAAAACCACACTGACGTCAAACCTTATGAGTAGATACCAATCAATCTAATAACCAGTGCAAGGTAAGCGGGCACAAAGTAGCCTCATTCCACCATAATGTATTTTTTGCTTCTGGTGGGGAGAGGTGCCATGGCTTTGTTGGTTAGCTTTTGAGGTTTGATTGTGGAGGAGAAGTTGATGAGGTAGTGGTTGGTCCAAGGTTGTGGTATTATATTGGTGATGGTGATGATACAATTTAGGTTGGCAACCCAGTCAAGTGATCTCCTTTTGATGTGTGTGGGAGAAAGAACATTTTGGGTGAGACCATGTTCTGTCAGGATGGCTTCAATTGAGTGGGCATGTTTGTCCTCGGGGTCATTGTAGCCCAGGTTGAAGTCTCCTAAGACTAGAAGTTGTGTAGAGTCCTTGGTGTTGTTGGTGAGGAAACTTGATAGATCTTCCTCAAAGGTGCCTATTGGTCCTGGCGGTCTATATATCAAGAAGATAGTGAGCGAATAGTTATTGGTAATGGGTATTTTGGCAGATAATATTTAGCAGGATTTGATTTGAGGGGGTGTGGTTGTTCTTAAAGCCAGGTTCGTTTTAGCTATAATAGCTAGGCTGCCTCCTCTGGCATTGGGTCTGTCTACTCTAAGTATTTGGTAGTTATCTGGGATAGCTAGCATAAGGGAGGGGCCTGCTGCATCCTGGAGCCGGGATTCAGTGACTGCCATGAAGTCCACATCGTCAGTGGGTATGTCAGCAATTTCTGTGGAATGTGCTATGAGAAACCTGGCATTTATGAGGGCACCAGAGATAGTTGTCGAGTCAGTCAGCCTTTGGGTATGAGAAGATTTGCGTTTGGGGTGATTGGATCTCCTGTGTGTGTGCAGAGCTGGGGGTCAGTGCAAGTCTGTTTATTTTTCAGAGTTTCATGTGCTGTTATGGACAGTTAATGGTTTTGATGGTTGGCCTTAGGTTCATAAAGACGGGGAAGCCTTGATCGGTGGTTTTGATGATTGGCCTTAGGTTCGTAAAGACGGGGAAGTCTAGATCGGAGTCTGAGGTTTCTTTCCTGCAGGCGGCAAGGAAGGAGGTTAATGCTAGCCATTGTTGTGAGGGTGCGAAGTAATGATAGTCGAATGTTGGACGCCTGGGCCTTGCTAGTATACATTATTCTACTCGGTTGCAATGGTTCTGGGGTTGGAGGGGCTACGTGAGGTATCTATCAGGAGTGGCTAGTGCTGTAATGAGGGACTGAATGAAGGAGGATATTGATGTGCAGCAATGAGGGCCTGAGATAAGGATTATGAGTAATGAGGGATTCTTCTGGCAACATGCACCCTGCCAGATGAATTGGCTTGGGCAATGCGTGTCTGGGACATAATAACCCCTGTGATTCCTCGCAGTAATTCTATTCATAAATTACCACGACAATTAACAACTACACATTCAAAAGAAGTGGCTTTTGCAATGCTTGATGCGTTTCGTACATCTTTACCCAGTGATTCCTGGTAGCAACTGCACGCAGAATTCTTGAGAACATGAATTTGTCAATTAGCATGTGCACATGCCACACGTATGGGCAGTCGTAGTGATTCCTCGTACCTGTGTTTACAGAAATCCTATACACATCACTTTATAATAAAAGGTACATTGAAAAGTTTATGTGGCTGTGTTGTCTGTTATCCATTGTTAACATGAGTGATTACACTTCATGAATGTCTTCCAATGTGCACTTCACAGTGAAGTGAACTTGGTTGTCTCTGGAGGTGGCTCTTGTTTGTAATGTCATTCTGAATCCATACATGTATTCCATATTGAACTGTACTGTGCATTTCATGACTATAGATACACATCTGGTTTCACACAATTTCTATAGCACTGTTGGGCTAATGTGGTTTCAAAATACGGGCCCTAAAACACATAGAGGGTAAGGTGTGCATATGTGACATGGCGGGGGACAGACTGAAGCAAGGGTGTGGCAATTTACAAAACTGTAGAGACAAAAAGTGCTCAGAAGAGCAGGAAAGCAGAAGGAGCAGGGGAGAGTAGGGGGAGGAAGGTATTCCAGGAGGGAAGAGTCAGGAGGAAGGAGAAGAGCAGAAAAGCAGAAGGTGCAGGAGAGAGTAGGGAGAGGAAGGTATGCCAGGAGGGAAGATCAGGAGGAAGTGAAGAGCAGGAAAGCAGAAGGAGCAGGAGAGAGTAGAGAGAGGAAGGTATGCCAGGAGGTAAAGATCAGGAGGAAGGAGAAGAGCAGGAAAGCAGAAGGAGTAGGAGAGAGTAGGGAGAGAAAGGCATGATAGGAGAGAAGAACCAGGAGGAAGGAGAAGAGCAGGAAAGCAGGAGCAAGTACGGAGAGGAAGACCTGCTAGGAGGGAAAGACCAGGAGGAAGAAGAAGAGCAGGAAAGCAGAAGGAGCAGAAGAGAGTAGGAAGAGAAAGTCATGCCAGGAGGGAAGGATTAGGAGGAAGGAGAAGAGCAGGAATGCAAGAGCAGGAGAGAGTAGGGAGAGGAAGGTATGCCAAGAAGGAAAGATCAGGAGAAAGGAGAAGAGCAGCAAAGCAGAAGGAGTAGGAGAGAGTAGGGAGAGGAAGGTATGATAAGAGGGAAAGATCAGGAGGAAGGAGTAGAGCAGGAAAGCAGAAGGAGCAGGAGAGAGCATGAAGAGAAAGTCATGCCAGGAGGGAAGGACCAGGAGGAAGGAGAAGAGCAGGAAAGCAGAAGGAGCAGCAGAGAGTAGGGAGAGAGGGGTATGCCAGGAGGGAAAGATCAGGAGGAAGGAGAAGCACAGGAAAGCAGAAGGAGCAAGAGAGAAAGGCATGCCAGGAGGGAAGGACCAGGAGGGAGGAGAAGAGCAGGAAAGCAGAAGGAGCAGGAGAGAGTAGGGAGAGGAAGGTGTGCCAGGAGGCAAAGATCAGGAGGAAGGAGAAGAGCAGAGATGCAGAAGGAGCATGATAGTAGGGGAAGGGGATTTTATGCCAGGAAGGAAAGATCAGGATGAATGAGAAGAGCACGAAAACAGAAGGACCTGGAGAGAGTAGGGAAAGGAAGGCCTGCCATTAGGAAAAGATCAAGGGGAAGGAGAAGAGCAAAAAAGCAGAAGGAGCAGGAGAGAGTAAGGAGAGGAAGGTGTGCCAGGACAGAAAGATCAGGAGGAATGAGAAAAGCAGGAAAGCAGAAGGAGCTGGAGAGAGTAGGGAGAGGAAAATATGCCAGGAGGGAAAGATCAGGAGGAAGGAAAAGAGCAGGAATGCAGTAGGAGCAGGAGAGAGTCAGGAGAACACAGTATGCCAGGATAGAATGATCAGGAGGAAGGAGAAGAGCAGAAAATCAGAAGGAGCAGGAGAGATTAGGAAGAGACAGGCATGCCAGGAGGGAACGATCAGGAGGAATGAGCACAGCAGGAAAGCAGAAGGAACCGGAGAGAGTAGGGAGCGGAAAGTATGCCAGGAGAGAAAGATCAGGAGGAAGGAGAAGAGCAGGAAAGAAGAATGAGGAGAGGAAAGTAGGAAGAGGAAGGCATGCCAGGAGGGAAAGGTCAGGAGGAAGGAGAAGAGCAGGAAAGCAGAAGGAGCAGGAGAGAGTAGAGACAGGAAGATATGCCAGCAGGGAAAGATCAGGAGGAATGAGAAGAGTAGGATTGCAGAAGCAGCTGCAGAGATTAGGGAGAGGAAGGTATGCCAGGAGGGAAAGATCAAGAGGAGATAAGAGCAGGAAAGCAGACGGAGCAGGGGAAATTTGTTGGAGGTAAAGGTATGCCAAGAGTGAAAGAGCAGGAGAAAGGAGAAGAGCATTTAAGCAGAAGGATCACGAGAGAGTAGGGAGAAGAAGGTATGCCAGGAGTGAAGGATCAGGAGGAAGGAGAAGAGCAGAAAGCAGAAGGAGCAGGAGAGAGTAGGGAGAAGAAGGTTTGCCAGCAGGGAAAGATCAGGAGGAAGGAGAAGAGCAGGAATGCAGAAGGAGCAGAAGAGAGTAGAGAGAGGAAGGTAAGCCAGAAGGGAAAGATCAGGAGGAAGGAGAATAGCAAAAAAGCAGATGGAGCATTTGAGGGTAGGGAGAGGAAGATATGCCAGGAGGGAAAGATCAAGAAGAGGGATACGAGCAGGAGAGCAGAAGGAGCAGGGGAGAGTAGGGGGAGGAAGGTATGCCAGGAGTCAAAGATCAGGAGAAAGGAGAATAACATGAAAGCAGAAGGAGCACGAGAATGTAGGGAGAGGAATGTATGCCAGGAGGCAAAGATCAGGGGGAAGGAGAAGGGCAGGAAATCAGAAGGAGACGGAGAGAGTAGGAACAACGGAAGGCATGCCAGCAGGGAGAGATCAGGAGGAATGAGAAGAGTAGGAAAGCAGAAGTAGCAGCAGAGAGTAGGCAGAAGAAGGTTTGCAAGGAGGGGAATATGAATGCGAAAAAGAGAAAGAAAGCATAAGGAGCAGGGGAGAGTAGGGAGAGTATGGTTTCCCAGGAGGGAAGGACCAGGAGGAAGGAGGGAAAGAGGAAACCACTAGAAGGGGATTGGAGGAAGGTAGAAAGACCAGTGAGATAAAGGAGTTGGACGTAGGAAAGACTAGGTGGAAGAAGGAGAAAGGAGATGTATGATAATGGCCACACTACCATCAGAACCAGATGGAAGAGGAAGGCTACAGAAGGTGGTGGACAGTGAAATCCAAAGATCAGACCCAGCATTGGCAGGCCAAGATGCCATTAGGGAGATAGGGTGCTAAGAGTCAGTATCAGGTCCCAGCGCCGAAAACCTGCAGGAGCAGACGAGACCGGGGGAAAAGGGGAAGTGGAGAAAATAAACAAACAGGATTCCTCTTGTTCTCTTCAACTTCAAATCGTCTCTGAACACTGGAAACCCTGTAACCAATACATCATAGATTTAGCAACAAATCTAAGCACACTTTCAATAATAACTGAATTGATATATCCCTCTTCCTGAACCACAAGTTACCGGTTAGTCTCTGCTCTGCTAAAGGCAACTTTCACCTTTTCTGAAATGTTAAATTCTTGTATTTAGTCATTTCCTTTCTCTGTTGTGTAATGACTTCTTTTGTTCCTTTCTGCAATGTGTAGCTCTCTTATTTCTAAATATATTTTCACTTAACTTGACTTATCCTTGTTCCTTTAATCTGTTGTTCTTTCTACTTCACAATAAACATATAACTTTTCTATTTGCTGCTTTGCTTTCATCTAATATATATTTGATCACTTCTAAAGTTCTTTAATGCCATATTTTTCTTAAAGTTTGCTGCTTTTCATTCACTGAGTAATGGAACTTTGTCTCTTTTTTAGTCTGTCAATGCTGTATATGTCATTGTTTCGCCTTCCAGGGACTTCCTCTCGCGCACGGCGCTGTGATAAACGAGAAAAGTCCAGTATAAGTCCGATGCCTGCAGCTAGCGAACTTCCTTCACACATTTCCGGGCAGCCCAACAGTCCACTTGGAGCCCACTTCGATGTCATTGTATTTTGCACTTCTCTTGAATTCCTCATTAAGGGTTAATTTCGTATTGTATGTCTTGTTTCCTTAAAAACGTATAAATATATTTGATGACAACAGTTAAGTAGCTGCGTTACTTTAGACTGACCTTTATAAATTACATGCGCTTTCATTTCAACTTCGTAGACACGCTGCGCTGAAGTAAAGCAAACGTCTGTTTCTCTTTATCCGATAACCGCACACTCACGATATCAGCTGTTCGCCACTTAAGTTGGTTCTGACTCACTATGCAATACGATTGCTGATGGATTTGCACGACAAAGCCTCCTCAGACTTCTCCTTCACTCAGACTTTTCTTCAGCAACTTATTACAATTCTAAACAAGAACATGCAATTTTTTGGTACTTGCTTAATTGGCTTTGATTGTTATTACTTTAATTCACTGTTGTCACTTATGTGAATTTTATCTTAGGCACCTCCTTATGAATTTCTTCTTGGATGTGTTTTCTTTCTCTGGTTTCTTTTTCACTGGGGCTCTTGAGCGCTGTGACCACTCACCATGGGATCTTGCATGAAAGGCAGTTTAGAACCTCTCCTGAGGTTCCAAACTGCATCACAATAGTTTTTAACCAATCAGTGCTGAGCCGGACGTTCACCCTGTTGGGCTGGGACAACAGTAGCTGGCTGACATGATGCTTTGGTTAAGGAAAAGAAATGTACAGTCTGAACTAAAAACCCTTCTGGAGCAGCTACCACCACTAATGGCCACTAGTAATACTTGACTAATGCCTTCTGAAACCCAGAGACCTGACAGTACCCCGTCCCTGTAAAGCCCTGCCCCAGGGCCAGGTTTCTCAGGTCTGCGTAAATGAAATCTCTTGACCAACATTGGTGAATTGACATCTTGCTTAGCCACCCAAGATCTTTCCTCAGGGCCAAATCCTTTCCAATCTATCAAATACTGCAGTTTAACCACCTTAGAATCCAGAATGACCTGAACCTCGTACTCCTCACCTGAACCTTCTACACTCACTGGACCTGGTGCCTGAACTAACCTAGTTCCTTTAATACAAGGTTTCAAGAGATTAACATGATAAGTGTGATGCACCCTTAGACTAGATGGTAACTTCAGTTTGATATTCACTGGAGATAAAACTTCATCTATTTCAAATGGCCACAAAAGCATGGACTAAACTTGCTTTTATCCTTTAGAGCTATATTCTTCCTAGAAAGCCAAACCATATCACCCGCCTGATATACTGGGGCTGCCCTACGCTTACAGCAAATCTCTTATAACTTGACTTAGTCTTTCGCAAGGCTTCTATTGCTCTCTTGATATTCTCAACCATGGCTTTTAGTCTGCACTCTACATCAGGAACCTCCCCCTGCTCCAAATTCACTTCTCTAATAAATCTGGGATGAAACCCTTGATTTAATTAAAATGGAGACATGGCGGTTGAATCTTTAGAAGTGTTATTAAAACAAAACTCTGCTAACCAAATTAGTTCAACCCAACGCTTGTCAGACTTGAGATAACAACGCAGGTACTTCTGTAACTCCTGATTCACTCTCTCTGTTTGACCATTTGCCACAGGATGTTAAGTCGTAGTTAGACTAACCTCAATCTTCAACTCTTTACAAAATGTCTGCCAAAATTTGGACACCAACTGAGACCCCTGATCCGAAATCACTTGTGTAGGAAGTCCGTGTACTCCCACTACATTTTGTAAAAACACTTGTGCTAAATTTGTGGCTGTAGCAGAACCTTTTATGGGCACAAAATGACTGGCCTTGGACAGTACATCTACCACAACTAAAATAGATGTGCAACCCTGATCTAGAGGTAAATCAACAATGTAATCTAAAAAAATTGTGTGACATGGACGTGGTGGTATGGGTAACGGAATCAACAATCCCACTGGCCTTTGATTTCCTGACTTCACTCGCGCACAAATCTCACATGTTCTCACATAATTCAAAGTGTCATTTTGCATGCCTTCCCACCAAAACTCCCTATCTAGTAGTTCTAAGGTCTTTCTGAAACCAGGATGTCCAGCTAGTGGGGAATCATGACACTGTCAAAGAGCCTCCTACTGCAAACTTTCAGAAGGCAAAAATAACCTTGCATCCACCTAAGGCAAACCATTATTAATCACTCATGCCGGGCCCTTTATTGTGCATTCAGTCATTTGCTCCACAGTAATTTCTTTAGAAACCTGTACATTCAAACGCTCAACGTTTTGTATCTCAGCAATCACAAAGTTACTATCTTGGAGCAACGGCCCCGGTGATAATGGATCTTCTTCGGAACTCCCAGGATTACATCTGGACAACGCATCAGCCTTGCCAATCGGTCGTCCAGGCTTAAAAGTCATTACACAATCATAATCTGCAAAGTAAAGAGACCATTTTAGCTGCCGTGGTGTTAAAGTGTTTGCGGAGCATAAGAAAGTCAAATTATGATGATCTGTAAGAACTGTTACCCTATGCCGTGCTCCGAGTAAGCAGCGACTATCATTGAAAGAGGACTGCAATGACAATAGTCTGAAAATAGACCCATGACAGATGGCCAAGAAATAGACTGTTAATGGAAGCATAGAAACATGGCCCTAGAGGATCGACCACTGCCAAAGGTTGTTCTTTGGTGAAATATCTTAGGAGTAAGACCGGAATAACTGAAAAGAGACACAGGGCTTCATTATATGGTGGGCAGTGAAGTATAAATGTGGCAAAGATAACCTTACTGCTGCATTACCATACTGCCCAAATACGAGTTTGGTGAAGAGCTGTAAGATTCACCTCCAGTTGCAACTTTCTGCCCAAACATTGCAATTGTGGCAGAATTGCCACTGCCCGAAATACAGCCAGCAGTAATGCTGGCAAAATCTTCATGCAGTCCTATGGAGGACAATGGGGACTAACACCCTCATCAGCACTTTTAATCCATCAGTAATATCGCCTGACCAAGTGGTGGTAAGAGTATTTCTATTTGGTGGTATCTCTGTGGATATACTGCTGAGATACTACCCAATGTGCAATGACCCCCATTGCTGCAAGAAAGGAACTGTGGATTTGAGATCCAGCGAACTATGATGGACTTGGTGTTTCCTCTATTATCAGAGTAACCTGTCCTGACTGGCCTTGAGCTGTGTGAGCAAGGCCTGCATTTCTTCATTGGAACTTTGCTCTAACCCAGTCCCTCAGTTTCACATTAAACCTTGCTGTTTCACTCTACTTTGATCTCAGCCCTTGATCTCTCACCACGATTACTGGAAGTCACAACTACACCAAAAGTAAAGACTTGTGTCACTGTTGTCTGCCAAAGTTATGGCACAAAGCCTGCATTCATCGAGGATACCGAGGCATATCTCCCAAGAGAACTTGGCCACTCAGCCCTTTTACTTGTTTCATGAGGATGCTTTGCAAGTAGGAGAGCCTTAAGGTCTGAATGTGAGCTGAACTTCAAGAAGTACACTCTACTACACACACAAAGCCTTAGCCATCGTAGCCAGTCTGCATGGTGAAGGCAGTGAATATGTTATGTTACATGCACTGACGCCACCAATGGTGGCTTCCTAATGCTAATGACAGAAACCAGGCTCCCAATTGTGGTCCACGGGGTCGAGGAATGTCTTTGTAGCTCTTGCAAGTGAAATGTTTTGTGGGGATTTCACAGTGTGGCAACACACACTGGGAACTCTGCGAGCGGGCATACACATATGGGTTCTTATTTTATCTTAGAGAGAATGAAGAGGAGCAATGCTTCTGATGCTGCTGACCACCGCATAAACGTAGGGTCCACCTTCACTGCCTTCTCTTCCTCTCTGCTATACTCCACCAGCAGAGTCTTCATTATTGGCTAAATCACTGCCTGGCTCGATGACTCTTCTTGTACTCTTGCATAAACCTCACTGCCTTGGTGTCCCTTTTGCTGTTTACCCAATGGACCAATGGCTCCACTCACCAGAAAGGCCACACGCTCAACCTGATATTCACACACAACGTTCACAATCCATGTACTTGTGCTCTCTTCTGATCGGACCATTAGGCCTATTCTCCCAAAACCTTTTGGATCGGTGAACCCCAAAACTTCTATTCTTCTATTCCCACGCACAACATGGCCAACATCTCCCAATCTGCATTCATTAAAGCCTTCATCCCTTCGCTTCCAGGCTATTGCTGTCCACCTCCTCCCAACTCACCTCCTTTATTGACGTCTTCAAACCAGCTGTTAAAATTGCAGTGCTACACAAATCTAAAATCCACAACAAATGACTCACTCATGCTTCTTGAATCATCCATGCCTCTTGAATTGAAAAGGATGCAAACTGTAAAGAAAATGGAGAAAATGTCAAATAGATGATGAGCAGACACAAGCCTCCCCCTCAATCATGCCAGAGACTAAAGGAAAAAGTCGCCCCTGCCAGATCCCTACTGCTCCCCAGAATTGAACTCACGTTGAGTAGATCTGATGAACCCTGTAAAACCCTCTCTCCTCAGTCAACTCTATGGCCCTCATTACAACTCAGGCGTTAAGGGTTAACGCCACCGTTAACCCTTAACGCCTGATTCTGATTTTAACGCCTGCTTTTAGCAGCCTTTAAAATCCATGGCGCTAATCCGCCATGATGCTAATTACGCCACCGTAATTTACGGTGGCGTAATTAGCGCCTTCCCCACTCCCATTATGCCCTATGGGGCAAAAATGGGAATGGGGAAGGGAAAATGGGAAATGGGGATTTACCGCCCCACTCACCCTGGAATGGGGCGGTAAATCCGCCATCCACCATGGTGTAAACATAGTTTACACCATGGTGGTAAAGTTGGTGTACTTAGCACCAAGGTTGTAATGACCTCCTATGTCTGCCACGGATTAGCACCCCAAGAACTTTCAATTGCCATTGCAAATCCTTCAAAGAGAAACATTGTGGCTAAAACCGCTTCTTCAGTTTACTCCACTTTTCCATCCCATGGTCCATCTATCTTAACCTTTTCCCACCCAAATGTGGTAGAACTAGATATTATCAAACAATGAAACATATAAGTGACGCCATATATTTCCTTTCTCCATCAGAGACCTGTCCACCCTCTTTTATCAAGTCTCTATGACAGCGTATCCATCTTTAAGTCTTCTCTATCCTAAGACACTAGCCCACTTATCCTAGATTATTAGAGTGGTCTAGAATGGGCAGGAATCAGTGCATATAAGGTTGCACTCTGCTTCGAAAGTTTCATAACTCTCAGAGTAAAGAGCAACAGCACTAATGTATTGTAAGTGGTTTGTATAGCACCCTTCGGCCGATACTGGTGGGCTCACAGCGCTTGGCTCGGTAAGAAACGGAGGGGTCATTAGTGGACAGTGAAAAGGCAGATGTGAAACCTGTCGTTATGATGGGAGCATTTTAGAAGTACATGGTTCTTATTTGCCAATCTGCTTCCTACAGAAACAATGGCATGTTTTACCAACATGGAAGAGCCCAGGATCTGTTAGACTACAGCCCTTTGGGACTGATTTGCTGCTGATGTGGGAGAGTGTGACAGGGCTACAGAGGAGAGCTTAGTCGTGGGTCGGTGATTATTGATGTGCTAAGGGTTAGGCCTATGGCGGCCATCTGAGGGGAGGATATGTGTGTGTAGTGCAAGGTGGTAGGGGAGCTTAGAGGAGAGCTGGTCAGTCAAAAGAAGGGAGAGTAGGTCTTAGGCAGCAAAAACAACTTGCAACCTTCCAATCCCACGTGTGGGCTCTTGCCGGGCAGTGATGCCATATCCAGTTCCGTTGGCCCCACCAGAGCATATTTTAGGGAATTCACAGCAATACTTAACATTTATGAACACATGCCAATTACATTTTTTGCTGATTGACCTCAAAAACCTCCAGAAGCAGCAACCAGGCCTAAGGTTGAAAAAGAATCAGAAATGGTTTGAGGTATACCAGCAGTTTGAACAGCATTGGCAACTTGAACAGGGGGAATGGAGAAGGGGTTGAGAGGGAATTCTAAGTTTATGGGAGTGAGGGGAGCAGGGCAGGAGGATCGGGCTCCTGGTGAGTTACTGGGAGGGCAGGGAATAATTTATTTCCTCGCCATTTTCCTGAAGTGGTGATAATAATTTTGTTCGGAGAGTTCGGAGAAAGGAACAGGTTTGAGAGGTAAGGCAAATACATCTTTGGCATGAGGCTCTAAACGGGTGCGTGTGTTCTTGACTTAATGTCTTTTCAGATGTTTCCATGGGCGGTTCTAGCAGTGTTTGCCGAAACCAGTTCTCATCCTGTGTTGATCTGTAGGTCGAAGCTGAAGGTCCAGCTCACATATGTAGGATCACATAGCCACTGTTCGTAATATGTACCACACCAAACGTCATTCTGCTGAATAATTATTCTCCAAGACCAAGGGTTTTCTTGCCTTTTGCAAGTGAATGTATTTTTTGAAACATATGCTTTGTTTTCCTATATAAAGACACTGTAGGCTTCTGTATGGCCACCTTTATGGGGGAGCAGGATAATGTGATGTTTGCTTCCGACACAGGCTTGAAGGGAGGACCGTACGGTTAGGCAGAATCCTATGCAGTACCCTTTGGGAACACCACAAACAATTAGGACTACAAGTGACAGTACAAATTCATCTTTGGTACAAGCCTGTACTACACAGTAAAGTGGTAGCGATGGCTGAGTAGCCAGACCTATCTCAAGAGCAAAGTGAGCAGTGTCAATACTTAAACAAAGGACAGCAATTACTATGGTTCATACAAACATTGACTCGAGGTTTCTGAGTAAAAGAATATACATTTATTTACACATCAGTTGTAAAACAATTCACTAAGGTAAAGCAGTAGAAAAAACACACTCTTAATATACCACACTCCACCCAATAGATTCTGGACAAGTTAAGCTCAAAATGAAGTGTGAGCAAAATTTCACTCCAGCAATATATAAGGGAGTGAAAGACAAAGTTAGACAAAAATTAAGCAGCACCAACAAGTTAGTAAGCAGGGCAATCTAGAAAAGGCTACTACGGTGAGGAAATCAAATCAAGAGGCCTGAGCCAAAGACAATGGAGCAGAGTCTTTGCAGACCGTCACACAGTTCAGAATAGTTTGCGAATAAGTCTTTGCCAAGAGTTTGGAACGAAGTTGGTCAGAAGAAAAGTTACTTTAAAGAATAGAGAAGGACAAGGCCTCGGATTGGCGAATGATTTCAAACACTTTCACCGCTGTCGGACGGAACGAACAACCGGGTTAGAACATTACCTTAAATGAAGATGGCAGCTGTAGCTGAGGCAGACGTTCCTGGCAGGTCCTGCAGGCTCCAGGTTCCTGAAGCGACTGTTGGACTGACACGAAGTAGGAATACTGGAAGGGTCCTGCACTGCCCAGGGAAGAAACCAGCAGCAGAGTAAAGAAAACAAATAAAAAGTGTGCTCCTTAAAAGGGTCCGGTCCTTCTGGCTATCCAGTTCACTGTAGCTGTGCAGAGCAAATTCGACCAGAAGAGGGACGCCTGGCTTGGAGTTTGGCAAACTGTTTAGTCCAACAAGCTCAAGGGGAGAAGATTCTTTGCAGATCTTCCCTGTCGTCGAAGTTTGGAGATTCGGACCAGCAGCAGGGCTTCACCGGGCAGTTCAGTTGTGGTAGAGGTCCTCTTCTGTCAGCTTCTCTTCAGTTCTCTTGATCCAGTGGCCTTCTCAGTCACAGAGACATGATTTTTATGCAGTTTTCCCCCATTCACACAGCCTGGCTGTCAATCACACAGCAGGGTGGCTGTCCTGGCGGGACAGTCACCACAGCCAATCAAACAGAGTGTGACATGGGTCTTCAAGGAGACTGTGTGCAGAGAGTCTCAGCCCCATCCCTCACATCCAGTCCCCCTCAGATATTCAGGTGCCCAAGGAGGGCGTCTGTACAGAAGCCCGCCAAAGGATGGTGAACAAAGGAACCAAACCTGGTTTGGCCCTCAGAGTAAAACACGAGAAAGACCTTTTCAAAAAGAAATTGCAAATAAACCCAGCCGGAACCAAATAAAAGTAAATGGGGTCCACTGGATTTAAGTTCGAGGCTACTAACTTAGCCTAAAACAGTACCAAAGCTATTTAAATATACTGCGGTAGGAAAAATAGCATGGATACCACTGCCACCAGCCAAATCATAAAAAAAGGGGAAAGAAATAATGTTCCAAGAGAAACAGACAAAAAAGGATAACTATTAACCCTTTCCAGATAGTTTATACTGGGTCTGTGAATTTAAAAGACTAAAAGGTCAATGGCAACTTTACATGTTCTGGGAGACAGTAGTCAGTCCCAGAAAATGGAGTTTGAAGTGGGAAGTCTGAAAAAGACAACCCTGTGTCACTGCACTGACGGTGCTGTGTAACATACAGTAAAAAGATGATGCCTATGGAGTAGGTGAAGCTCCACAGTCTATGAACACAAAAATGTTAAACACACACAGCAAAACACATGTAAGAGTGGGGAAAAAGGGCTCACACTCTTACCAGGTGAAAAAAAAAAATCCTAGAAATCCAGCAAAGCTGCTGAGGGACTCAGTAGGTAAGGTAAATTAGCCATTCTGGAGAATTCTCCCTAACACTCTCCTCCTCCCCCGCCGGCTAAGGGACAGGAGGATTTATTCCATTCTTGGATGAATCTCATCACTCTAGTCGGTTATAAACATCCTAGAGAGACCATCAACATTTTCGTGGTGACATCCTGACCTGTGCTCAATGGGAAAATCAAACCATTGCAGGCAGATTGACCATTTTAGAAGTTTTGGGTTCTCCCCTTTTATTTCCATTAACCATCTCATGTGTTGGTGGTCTGTCACAAAAGTAGATCCATAAATGTATGGTCTAAACTTCTTTAGAAACCACACAATTGCAAAACACTCACACTCTATGGTTGCCCACCTTGTTTCTGGTTCCTTCAGTTTTCTACAGATGAAGCAAATGGGGTGCTCCCTACCCTTCTCATTCAGTTGACTAAGGACTGCACCTATACCTGTATTGGATGCATCTGTCTGCACAAAGAAGGGTTGGTGGTAATCAGGAGCTCTTAGGACTGGAGCTTGACAAAGGGCTTTCTTCAGGTTTTCAAAGGCTTGAGTGCACTCCTCATTCCATCTAATCTTTTAGGGAATTTTGGAGAGGAGATTACAGTCAAAGGAGAAGCTATGGACCCATAGTTCTCAATGAAATTCCTGTAGTACCCAGTGAGGCCTAGGAAGGCTCTCACTTGGGTTTGAGTAGTAGGGGTGGCCCAGTTTTGTACAGCTTGTACTTTGCTAGGCAATGGCCATATTTCATCTCCTCCTACCTCATGACCAAAGTAGACCACTTTTCTCTGACCAATTTGACATTTGCTTGCCTTTATGGTCAGATGGGCCTGCTCAAGAGCCTGCAAAACATATCCTAAGTGATCACATGTTCTTTCCAAGTAGTGCTGAACACTGCAATGTCATCCAAGTATGCCATGCAGAAGTCCTCCATCCCATTCAGAACTTGATTGACGATCTTTTGGAATGTAGCAGGTGCATTCTTTAATCCAAAAGGCATGACCTTAAACTGGTAGAAGCTGTTAGGGAGAATTCTACAAAATGGCTAATTACCCTTACCTACTGAGTCCCCCAGCAGCTTTGCTGAATTTCTAGGATTTTATTTTTCACTTGGTAAGAGTGTAAGCCTTTTATCCCACTCTTACATGTGTTTTGCTGTGTGTGTTTTACCTTTTTGTGGGATCTTGGGCTATGGAGCCTCACCTACTCCATAGGCATCATTTTTTTTAATGTGAGTTACACACCTTCAGTGCAGTGACACAGGACTGACTACTGTCTCCCAGAAACATGTAAAGTTACCATTAACTTTATGTAGTCTCTTTAAACCACAGACCCAGTACACCCAATCTTCGATGGAGTATTGGAAAGGGTTAATCCTTATCCCTTTTCGTCCGTTTCCCTTTGAGCACTGTTTTGCTCCCTTTCCATTAAGACTTGGCTGGTGGCAGTGGTAATTACCCTATTTCCCCTACTGCGGTTATCTTAAATAACCATGGTGTTGTTTCAGGCTATGTTGGTAGCCTCAAACTTAAACCTGCTTGACCATATTGATTTTAATATTGTTCCGGCTGGGTTTATTCACCATTTCTTTTTGGAAAAGTCTTTCTCATGTTCGTCTCTAGGCGCCAAACCAGTTTTGGTTTCTTTGTTCACCGTCTTTTTGCGGGCTGCTGCACAGAAGCCCTCCTTTAGGCGCCTGAAGGTCTAGGTAGGCAGGATGTGAGGGAAGGGTCTTAGGACCCTTGCCATGGGTTCCCTTGGTAACCCAAGTCGCGCTCCTATTTAATTGGCTAGCTGACTGTCCGGCCGGGACAGCCACCCTGCTGTGTGATTGGCAGCCAGGCTGTGTGAATGGGGAAAGCTGCATAAAAAGCAGGTCTCTGGGTTTGGAAGTGCAGAGTCGCCACTGGAACGAAAGAACCGACGAGGAGCTGACAGAAGAGAACCCCTAAAATGACAGAACCACCCGGTGAATCCATGCTGCAGGTCCGAATCTTCAGACTCCAATGACAGAGAGGATCTTCCAAGAATCTTCTTCCCTTGAGCTGGTGGGACCAACCAGTTCACCCAAACTCCAAGCCAGGACCCACTCTTCAGGCCGAATTCGCTGTACAGAGCTACAGTGGGCCGGATAGCCAGGAAGGTCGGACCCTGCTTGGGTTTTAAGGAGCACACCTTTTATTTGTTGCTTTGCTTTGCTGCTGGTTTCTTCCCTGGGTAGTGCAAGCCCTCCAGTCTTCCTACTTAATGCCAGTCTGACAGTCACTTCAGGAACTGTAAGCCTGCTGGAACTACCAGGAACGTCTGCCGCAGCTACAGCTTCTTCTCCATTTAAGGTACTGTTCAACCTCCGGTTGTTTGTTTCGTTCAGCTGCGGGGAAATTGTGGGAAATCTTTCTCCAATCCGAGGGCTTGTCCTAACTTTCTGCCGACCAACTTCGTCCGGAATTCTTGGCAATGACTTAACCGCAAACTCCCCTGAACCGTGTGATCTTGAGCAAAATACTTTTGTCCTATTGACTTTGGCCCTACACCTATTTGATTTGATCCTATCACCGGAGTTCCTCTTTCTAGATTGCCCTGCTTACTTACCTGTTGGTACTGCTCCATTTCTGCCTAACTTTGTCTTTCCCTCCCTTTTTAATTAACAGAGTGCCATTGTGCTCCCACTTCATTTTTGTGAGCTTAACTTGTCTGTCAACTATTGGGAGTGGTGTGGTGTATTAAGAGTGTGATGTTTGAACTGCTTCACTTCAGTGAAATGTTATATAACTAAAAAGTAAATAAATGTATATTCTTTTACTTGGAAACCTTGAGTCACTGTTTGCTTGAATCATAGTTATTGTTGTCCTTTGTGTAACTATTGATACTGCTCACTTGCTCTTGAGATAAGTCTGGCTGCTCAGCATTTGCTACCATTTTACTGTGTAGTACAGGCAGGCTTATTCCAAAGGTGAATTTGTGCTGCCACTTGTAGACCTAATTTTGTGTAGTGTTCCCAAAGGGTATTGCATATAATTCTGCCTAACAGAGGCCTGGTGGGGTTGAGAATGCAGTTTTCTCCCTGGCATGGTCTGTCAGGGCTATTTGCCAATAGCCTGACATCAGATCAAATGTACTGAGGTACTTGGCTGCACCATCTTTATCCAGCAGGTCATCTGTCCTTGGTAAACGATGGGCATCAGTCTTAGTGACTGCATTTAGAGCTGTACCATCCACACAGAATTTCAATTCCTTGGTTCCTGCCTTTGGTACTAGAACAACTGGATTAGACCATGGATTTGCAGAGGGCTCTATGAACCTGAGATCAAGCATCTTGTTGACCTCTCCTTTGATGTGGGATCTCACATGTTCTGACATTCTGTAACCTCTGCTTTTCACAGATAAACAGTCACCAGTGAGAATATCATGCTGGCCCCAATGGGTCAAGCCTGATGAAAGTGACAACAGGAAGGCAAACTGTTTTAACAGAACCGTGCACTCCTCCTGTTCTTCGGATATCAGATTAGAAGAGAGAGTGACTCCTTCTATGTTCTCATCAAAAGGTTGGCCTCTGAGGAGGTCAGGTAGAGGCTCACTCCCCTCCGCCTCTTGAGCTGAAGCTAGAAGTAAAGCTCCCACTTTTGTAGGGGAGTGCCGGAGTGCTGGGTGCCAGACACGAGCTCCAGAGCTCTGAGACAGACAAGGGTAAGGTTAAGGTTATCAACCAGCACTCTGCCAAGAATTCCAGGTGCACCACAGAGAGTTTTTAGTGCTGCAGGAGTCACCGGCTGTGTTTTGCTGTGTTTTGCTGTGTTTTGCTGTACTCTGAGTCATTGGAGCTCATGTGTTGTAGATAAAGCCTCGATTGTAAGAGCACACAGCACAGGGTATTTAAGTAGCACGCCCGGTAGGGGGGCTGTGGAAAATAGATCCTTTGATCCCGACCAGCCGGAGCGTGAATCTTCCATTCATTTTTTGTAATTCAAAATCAGTCAGTTGCCAGAGTTGACAGAGTAGACTAAAAGTTGACCAATAAGGCAGCGAGTTGAGCCAAGCTCACTAAAAGGAGTGATAAGTACAGCTCCAGCACCTAGTCCCTCGAGAGGAAAGATCTTCCCCTCCCCCTTTTTTTCACTCCTTCTCCTTTTCTGCTTGTTTTATCAGATTTTCAAAAGCCTTCCTTGACAACATCAGAAGTCCAGAATGGGACGGCTCGTATGTAGAAGGGGCCCCGGTCCAGGGGACAGAAACTTCAATGCAGAATATAACCAATTTAACATCTATCCCCTCAACACATACGAGAGCGCAAGTGCATGCGCAAAGCCCCAATCTTGGTGATTCTTCCTCCAAAATAACACAACTATGGAAGCGGGGGCTTGAGTATACTACTACGATAAAAAAAAATAGATGACCACTTCAGCAAGAAAAGAACTAAAAGCTTAAATGACCTAACAAAAGAGGTAACAGTGACCGTATTGGGGGAGAATCCTGCGAGCCAGAATTTACAGAACGTAGTCTCCTTATATGAGGATGAGATTGAAGAAGAAGGAAAGAAAGGAAATGAGTCTCAAGAAATCAGAGTGGATCCTTCAGACAATGAACTAACACAAATGGCAGCAGAACAAGAAGAACAGGGAAACGATGACCAAGTAACTAAGCCGGATCCCCAGGCCATGACAGAGATGGATGTGACCGACCAATTGGGGTTAGTAACACTTCCGGCATTGAATTTTGTTCTCAACTCTTTAGTAACAGTGTTTGAGCATCTCAAAATAGAAGTGCAATTGCAGGCAGGATGCCTCATAGAACTGACAAAAGAGACATCAAACTTTGAAACAGCTTTAGTGGGGCTAACCAACGCAATTTCCACAGTCATTTCACCAACCCTAAAAGATCTGAGGCTGGAGACAATGAAACAAGGACTTGACCTCTCAGCTCGCGAAAAAAAAGGCAAAGAAGAGGAAAAGCAAAACAGCATGCTCCAAGAAGTCCTCCTCTAGCTGAATTTTTTTTTTGCCAGAATGAAATGGAGTAGAGAAAGAAGAAAGGATAGAAGAGCTAGACAAAAACCTTTTTGACGACACCCCTCTTTCAGAATCGGTTTTGGAATAATTTATAAGGTTAGCACAAGTTGTTGAACTGCAAAAAAAGAAACCGTATTACTGCCTTCCCCATAATCCTTAGAAAAAATAAGAAAAATGCAGTAACTGAAAAGATTGAGGCATCAATAATCCCTGTAATACAAAAGGGAAAGATAACAAAAACCTTGTAAATAATCACGAAATCCAAGACCTCAATGCAAATATCACAAGAAGATGAGCAAGATGCTCAAGAGTTACCACCCTCCACGGGAAGGACAAGGAGTGAAATGGGCATGAACTTTTCACCACAAACCCCTGCAGGGCACAAAAACCATAAACAGAAGCCCAGGGATTCAGTCGGCAGGAGAGATAAGCCCGACCACATAGAGATCACCAATGTGAGTGTGGGGCAACAAACAGACACCCTAATTATGCAAATAGAAGAATTATGTCAACAGGGCATTGAAATGAACAATTTGGCAAATGTTCTAAATAAAAGAGAAAAGAGGGGAGAGAATGGGGCAAGACAGCTGGACCAGTCACACAAAGGTCCACCATGGGCGCTCATCTTTATGCAGACGAATGGTTCAAGTATCCCCAACTAAGGAAATAGCACCAATCTTCCTGAAACATCTAAACCTAGAAGGGACTAAAGACATAAAGGGTGTGGAAACAATAACTGGACAAGGGAAGATGGCAGTAATCCAGGAAACCACAAATGACATAGAGCCATAGAAACAAGAACCCGGAGGCTAGCCTACGGTGCATACCGGAACCAGAAGATGATGAAATGGCTGGATTGGAATATGCTGTCCCAAGATTGTGGCTCAAAGCAGTGGGCAAAACATTGCAGTTTACCTCATTGTTCAGAGGAGTCATCTTGAGCATCTTTAAAATAACATCCAACATATTTCTGTTCGACTCAGGGGACATAGAATATGTGAAATTCCTAGACAAAAGTAACATGAAATTGGTGGAAATCAGACTTACGTCTAGAAAATCACATAAGGCTGTGGTAACCAACAAAAAAGAAATGGAGAAGCATAACCTGTTGGTTTTCCTGACAGCTCGAAATCAGGCAAACATTGACAGAACGAAAAGTAAATCTTTAGAACCTGGGGCATCATTGAATCACGAGAGGGCCAAAGAAGGCCCTAAGTTACAAAATCTAAATATGGCTCAGCGAGAGCCACATGCCAATGTGATTGCATCCCTCCCAGTCATCTTAGCCGAAGTGCTACAGAAGCTAGGACTGGGCTCACAAAGTCTTTAGGCAGAATAGTCTAAATATGGTAAGTTGAAACACGTGGGGCCCAAAGACATTCGGTTCTAGCTCAATCAGGAGCACCCTAATCAGTAGTACAGACATTGTTCTCCATCTCCATCAGAGCAGGAAAGATGGTTAATTCATCCTTTGCAGATAGAGTGGTACATAGTCTTCTCAGCCCCAGCCGAACAAAAAGCAAGGGGCCGTCCATCGGGGGCACTCCTTTTGGCAATTAAAAACTTGCTGGCCAAGGATGCAACATTACTTTTTACGAACAGTAAAGGCACCCTCGCATGCAAATTTGATCTGCGATCATCCACAGGAGACACCCAAATAGTAATTGTGAATGTCTATTGGAACCCCGCTTGGATCAACCTGCAGGCTTTTCTTTCCATTTTATCAACAGTATTGGAAAATTGGTCTTCAGGGGAGCTTATGTAATCTTAGCGGGGGACCAAAATGCCCAGTGCATTCAGGCCCTGAGACACAATGACAACACAAGATGTGTTGGAATCTCCAGGAACGGGAAACCATGGGTGGACTTCCTTAATTAGTGGGGTCTAAATATGCTGAATTGGGCAGTGTCAGGGGATAACCCGCCAGGTATGACATGGACACAAGATAAATGGGCATTCACCTTAGATTATGTTTTTGTTACAGAAAGTCTTCTGGCAAAGAAAGTTCAGTTCGAAATTAGCTAGAGAGGCGACCATGCACGGTTAAAAACAAAAATAACAAACATCAATGTCGCCCAAATAGACAAATACACTCACAAATTGGCAGTGAGAAAGGACAGAGTGCATCTTGTAAAAATACAAAAGAGGGGGGAGAAAATTCAATGTTAACCTCTCCGCTTTGTCAACTAGAGAGTGGCAGGAAAACTGTCACCCTATAAAATTCCTGAGTTTTATATGGCCAGTCTGTCCGCCCAATTTAGGAGAAAAGACAGGAAGCCACCAGCATCGTCACTCATTTGATGAAGAAATATGGTTACATAACAAATTGCACAGGAGCAAAATAAGACACTTAAGGACCCTTAAATTCGATCCAAATGTGTTACAGGAAGAAGTTAAAAAACTTACCAGAATATACAAGCAGTGGTCCCTTTCAAGGAAATTTCAGCGCTATCAATGAGACAGTGAGACAATGCTGGAAGCACCTTGTGAAGACAGTTCTAGAAATTTCTGGTCGATGATAAATTGACTGGAGAACAATAACAACAGTGCTCAATGGAATCTAGTCTCAGGGAAAAGTTGGTCAGACCGCAAAGATAAGGAAAGCAGGCAAGATAAGACCAATTGGGCCCTTGCCTTCGATGAACTAACAATAGAGGACTTAATAACAAAATCCTGGACATCTTAAAGGCGGCAGGACCCAACGGCCTAACTTACCAGGTACTGAAAAGCAATAAAAAGTATGGTTGGAATTACTATGTAGGCTGTTTAGAGAGATTCTGGTGAGACACACTTTTCCACCTTTCTGGAAATCAGCTATAGTAATTCCATTCTATAAGGGGGGTGACCGGTCCCAACCAGAGAACTATCGACCAATCGCCCTCCTAGACATAGGGCCTCATTACACGGATGGCGGAGAACCATGGCGTTATTAGCGCCATGGTTCATGCCGGTAAAATACCGGCACCGCCTTGGCGGAAAGGGGAATTACCGCCCCATTCCAAGGTTGGCGGGGCGGTAATTCCCCCTTCCACCATTGCCCTTCCCCATTCCCATTTTTGGCCCATAGGGCTCAATGGGAATGGGGAAGGCGCTAATTACCGTACCGCAAATTACGGTACCGTAATTAGCTCCCTGGGTCCCTTTGCGGGTTGGTTTTTAACGCCTGCAAAAGCAGGCGTTAAATCCCCCAACCCGCAAAGGCACCTCGTAGTAAGGCGGTAAGGATTTACCGGTACCGGTATTTTACCGGTACCGGTAAATCCTTACCGCCATCCGTGTAATGAGGCCCATAGAGAGTAAAATCTTTATGAGAATCCTAGTGAAGGAATTGGAAGATTGGGCCATGAAGAAAAAAAATCATATAGGTTTCCAACAGGCTTCAGAAGAGGGCTATCTATATCACTAAATGGGCTGGCACTTAAATTGACGTCTGAGTACACAAGAGAGTCAGGAGAAGGCCAGATGTATGGAGTCTGGGTAGACTTCTCAAGAGCATTAGACCTAGTGAATAGAGAACGGTTATGGGCCAAATTAAGGAGCTAGGGCACCCCAAAGTAATCCTTAGCCATCCTAATCGAACTACACAGAGGCACATCACTTGTTTAGATGAGACTGGACATCTGACAGATCCAATTAAGGTTGAGAAAGGAGGAAGGCAAGGAAGCCTGGGCGCATCATTCTTCTTTAATCTGCATTTAGCAGACATGGGTTCCTTTTTGTCATCATGGGCATTGGCGAGTCCAAGGATCAATACAACCAAGGTTCATTGGCTCGCCTATGCTGACGATATTGTCCTGATAGATAGTAAAGCAGTGGGCCTGCAACACCTACTGAATGGATTGAGTGAATATGTCAAAATCAATGGCCTCATTATTAACCCAAAGAAATCTAGGGTGATAATATTCAAACACCCTTGCAAACGAGTTAAATTTGTAAGTTGGGTTCTAGAAGATCAGGTCATCCCGAGAGTGGATGCAGTGCTGTACTTGGGCTACATAGTTCATGCTTCACCATCAAGAGGTAAAATAGACCACAAAATACAAGAGAAAGTGTACAAGTTAGTGCCGCAGCTGAAGAAGATTATCTATACACTTTGCAAATTCTCCATTAAACCGTTAGTTACATTTTATGTGGCAAAAATAGTACCAGTGATCCTGTATGGCTTAGAAGCCAAACCTTGCTTGTGGGACATGGATTGGCAAAAATGTCGAAGGGTCGATCTGGAAAAGGGTACTTGGGCTCCCTCCAAACCTCCCAATACCATGCTTAAGGTTTGAACTGGGCCTCAAATCCTTGGGATCAATGGCAGACTGGAGGCTGACTTCCTTGTATAGACTCACAATCGTGCCGCTAGAACAATCTCTATATGAAGAGATTACACTACATCTAACAACTCAAAAATCTAAGATGCTGATCCACTTAAAACAATAGGTTCAGAAAGTCTTGGAGAAGGCGGACACGACTGTAGAGGTGCTGTTATCCAATCCATTGAAAGCTAAAAAAGAGATTGAAACAATGGATTGAATCTCAACAGTGGCGAAGCTGCGCCAGACTAAGCCTGGAATAGCTTTATGGTGGTGGACAAGAAACTAGGCCACTTGCAGGACTATCTAACAAAATTCCCAGACAGGGAATTCATAAATATATTCCTGAGAGCATGCCTTAATGTTGTACACACTGGGGAAATCCTGAACATAAGAAAACAAGGGGAAACTGCAATTAAATTATGTAGTATTTGTGAGAATCCAGCCATGCAGAATCTGAAGCATATACTGATGGACTGTGAGGGTACACAGGAAATAAGGCTACACTATTTCTCTAAATTTGTGGAAAGGGAAGAATGGTTGCTCTCTGAAAGCTTTTGGAACTGGCTGATCGCACGCCGCAATACAGCCATAACAATAGCAGTAGTACATGTTTTAATTAGGAGTGGAATCATAAAGGATCAATCCTTACGCGCCACAGATAATGATTAAATGATGCATTCGGAAAAATATACTGGGGACATAGGAGGGCTACAGATGCACTGTATAGTAGCAAGCTACAAAATTCCACACTTTTTACAATTTTTCCTAGTTTGGCATTACCTTTATTGTTTTGGTAAAAAAATGTTCTTTTCTTGTTTTGTCAAACCGATAATTTTAAAGCAAAATGTATAATATTAGATGAACATTGTAAAGAAAAATATGTATTCTTTTTTGGGTTTTATTCCAGAAATATCTTGTTTTGTAAAGGTTGCTGTTCAACCATAAACAAATTTAAAAAAAAATACCAACTGTACCTCCTCAGAGGTATTCTTCTTTTCCTCGCCTTGCCCCAGAATCTCACTGTCTCTAGAGCTATGGTTCTCTCTAGGCTAAACTACTCAAACAGCCTCTTTCTAAATCTGCCTGCTTCTACTCTAAGCCCTCTGCAACTCATCCAAAACAGGACTGCGAGACTTGTCCTTGGCCTCAAATCTGGGAATCGTATCTCTGCAGGACTGAAATCTCTCAATTGGCTCCCAGTGGCTGCAAGACCCTCTGCATTATCCACAAGGCTTTCTGCGGCCTTGGTCCCCAATACATCCAACTCTCTCTTCATAAATACCTTTCTACTCAAGCTCTTTGCTCCTCCACCTCCAACTCCATCAGGGTCAGTCGCTTCTCCAAGCAACTAGTGGGTGGTAGATCTCTTTATTTGGTTGGGGCCTCCCTCTGGAACAGCCCCCCTGCTTTGCTGAAATTTGAGAACCATCCCCATTTCCAGAAGCACCTCAAGACCTTCCCCTTTGCTTCTGCTTTCTCTCGTCCTCTCCCCTGCTGATTTCCTGTCTGATACTGCAGTGGTCTTCTGACTACCATTTCGGTCCCAGGTCCCTGCCCACCCAGTTGCTCACCCGCACTGCCTTCCCGCAACCCTTGCACTTGGGTCTGTATCTGCAACCCTACAGTCCCACTGCGTGCACCTTTGGACACCTGCTGTCTGCACTTACCCTTGCAAAAGCCACCTGCTGGCTGCACTTCTTGTTATTGTTTTGATCACATGTACAGCACTGCCCCCCCTTCCCCTGGAACTTTTTCCCTCCACCCTGTACTTGCGCGATCTCAATATCACTTAGCCTGGTAAGATTGCTGTTTCTGTCCTCCCTCTGTTCACCCTTTCTTGCCTTGCTGCGCCTTGAAACACTTGTGTATAGGCATGTTACAAATGCCATATCATATCATATCAAAATGTGAATATTGAAACAAACTTTGCTAAACAGGGGTCAGTAGCCCAGTATTGAGCAAATATCATTTCATGGATAAAATGAACATTGATTAAAGAAGGAAAAGCCCTGGCAGGCTAGTGAACCAGGAAAGGCGTGAGTCTGGGACTCACAAACAGGAACAAGAGATAAAGTTCCCCACTAATGTGTAATCCTGGCAGGAGATTAAACCAGGAGTGGGAAACAAAGTGAAATAGAATTTGTGAAAACAGAGTCATGACATCCTGGCAGGAGAGTTGACCAGGAGTAGGAAGAGAAAAAAAAAAAACTGAACATAATGAATTAGTGACAGAACATCCTAGGATGGAGAGAAAGTGGGTGTGGAATTGTGAAACTGTAAATAAACAAATATACAAGGGAAGAATCATATCATATGCCTTCTTTGAGGATTGTTGAGAAAGTGGCAAATAACCTGGCGGGAGAGAACCAGGGTTACAAGGAAGAATGACCATGGAAAAGGGAAGTTTCATGCCCTTTTAAGTTAACAGAAATATAAAGTATGAGAATCCAAACATTGAACAAATATATGTGTATAAAGAAAACATAAGGGAGGATCCATGTCCTGTTGAAATTGTCAATGATGCGAGTAAAGTATCTGAATAAAAGGAAGTTTTCCCTTTAAAAGTATGAAAGCATAAAATAGTGCTGCAGTTCAAGGGAGAGGAGGTCCGCATTGAACTTGTGAAATAAAGCCTATGTCAAAGCGTCAAGTTCTTTTCATTCATCCAGAGGGGTCTGAGGCCCCAACAAGCAGAGTTGTTCTTCTATTTCTAAAAACATAAAAACATTTGTCATGACACTTCTAACAAATGCCAACCCAGTGTTTTTCACAGGTGTGAGCTGTGTTTTTACAGGTGTGATGGGATTCTATATGCTGAATGATTCATCATAACCTTTAAAGTTATGTTATGTGTGATATATGATACATATGTTTTACACTGTTTTCAAGCTGTTACTGCATCATGTTTTTTATTTACATCTTTTTTATTTATACTTCAGTGTAAGTTTCCACGCAGCGCTTAAATAATAAATAGAAATGCGCAGTTATAGTAATGTTTGTTTTATCAACTTTCAGATGCTTGAAAGGCTAGCCATCCGCAGTGATTTAAACTTGCGCGAGAAGCTCGCCCATGGATATCTGGACATGTACAGTACTTCATTACTGCGCAGGTACTTGTCATACCTGTGTTTTCATGTTGGTTTGAACAACCAACACAATAACTATTAACAATAAGTGTTAATAGTCCCAGTCGCCGTCTGGATCTCCCATTCCCCGCACACACGCCCTTGCTTTTCATCATGGTTCCGGGGGCGGTATCCGTCTCTGGCATCATCACTGCATCCGTCTGCAGCATCATAGGTTCACAGTTGTTGTCTTCAAAGCTCGCATCTTCCGCATTTGGCTGCTCCATGACTGCATCGTCACTGTCCCAAAACCCTTCAGGAGCATAATCGGCCATTAAATCCTGAGCATCTTCCATCCCTTCATACACCATAAAATTCATTGGGGTTCCTGGGGTTGTTCTCCTCACGTCGTACCTATAGCTGATCATAGTCACCATTTTCTGAATAGCCCTTGGTCAGCTCAGAAAGTGCTGTGTTTTCCACCCCATCGCAAAAAGCTATATATCCGGTTCTAAAGCCCACCCCTGTGTCACTCTAGCCTTAAGCCAGCCCTTTTAATCAAATTGTATATTAAAATTATATAAAGTGTACATAAAAAGTATTCAGGGCTCATCAAATGTATTCTAGCTTTACATAATAATAATATAAACTTGGTATAAAATCTGTTATAAATTGATGATGTACCCCGCTTTATGTTACAGCTCAAATACATTTATATAAAGTTTATGTCTAATGACTCAAAGGCTCATCAAATATGCTCCAAGTTTATATAAAATCTGTATACAATGATGATGTCACCCCATCTGCCTAGCTTTACATTACATCTCTATAAAAATGATATAAAGTTTATACACAATTATTCAAAGTCTTATCAAAATAATTATATCATGATTTTTTTTAATTTGAATATTAAAAAAGATATAATTTTGTTATCAAATTTGTGTAGTTTTGTTATAAATGTTTGTTTTAAAATGTTTACATAAACATTATTTTTAATGTTGATATACAAAAATTTGATCTCTTTTTTATTTTGATTTGAATACATGTTGATATCAAATACGTGAAATTGTGATGTAAAAAACAATCTGATATAATTTGTATATAAAAAATCTGATATCAAAAGTTTGATATTAAGACATTTTGATATAGAAAAACATAATTGTTTTTATGTACATTTTTTGATATCAAACCCAATGTTTTGATAGCACATTTTGAAGCGGGGGCAGTTTGGTTGATTTTATAAATAGAAATAATATACAGTTTATATAAAGTTATTCAAAAGCTTATCAAAGGCCAGCTTTATATAACATCATGACATCATAGCATCACGGCCCCAACCCACTCCCGCGTCTTCAAAGCCTCACCAACACCTCACACTCGCCGGCTAACTCCTCATAACTCACTATGCCCTCGACCAAGCAACAGTGCACACACACTCTCCCATATTACAAAATGTCAATATAAACTTTATATTAGAATTATTTAATATAAACTTTATATCAAACTGATATAAATGTTACCCGTTTCATACCAAAACATATCAAAACACACTTCCTATAAAAATATACAGTAGATGGCATTTTGATATCTTTTTGATATAAAACATGTTTGATATTCAAATTCATATCAAAGCCTATCAAAGGGGGGGCGGGACTAAAGACACAAAGGGGGCATTCCGAAAAAACTTTACTCAACGAGGAAAGGGAGCCCCATCTACTACTCACATCACTCCACCGCTAAAGATGCTACATTGGCTCCCTTTCAAAAAATGAATTGCCTCTAAAACAATCTGTATAACACACAGAGCAATCCATGGCCAAGGAGCGGAATTCATACAAAAGAAAATCACCATCTACAAAGAGGCAAGAACACTTAGATCCAGCAACAGCATCCACCTCGAATCTAAACAATACGCAAAACAAAAACTTGGAGGAGCAGCCTTCTCTTGCATTGCCGTAAAACTCTGGAACGCCCTCCCAAAGTAAATACGCACTACAGAGGACCACCTAAAATTCTGAAAACCTTTAAAAACATGGCTCTTCAACTCAGAAGCTGAAGAAAACTCCTGAATGACATCAACATACCATGATACATAGAAAGAACCATCACAAAACAACCCAAACCACTATACCATGTAAAACCAGTAGGATACACCTATCAGAAAGGCGAGCACACAGGGGCCGGAAAACACAGAGATACACGCATATTTATTTATCGAATGAGCGCCTACGTACAGAGCCAGGACACTTTATGAATTTTCTTAAGCTAGAGGCGACATCCCATAACAGATACTCTCCCAACTAGGACACACCCAACATTACGTAAGTTTTGCATTGAAGGGCTTCTTAGAAATTCACAATAGGAATGCGTGACTACACTCTATACAGGGTATACACCGAATTGAGGTCTAACTATTGTAGGGGCTGAACACATCTTGCATTTCAGCTTAACCGGATATTAATGTTGGCAAGCCTTACTTGGCCTTTGGTGGAAGTGCATGGACTGTCCATATGTGGAAGTATGGGGGGAGAGCATGGAGACATGCCTAACTGGGGAGCTCAGTGTCTGGGAGAGCCGGCACAATGTATGCTCTGAATCTGGGTGCACTCTTGTAGAAAATGTGTTGCTTCGAACTAGCCACTCTAAAAACTCACCATTCTACATAATGACCCACAAACTCTGAACTGAACAGAACCACAAACCGCATGCAAGCCACAACACCCAACCCAACACAAAATCAAACCATGCACAAACATACCTCAACACCACATGACGGCTACCCACTGAAAATGCACAGAATGGTTTCTCCGAACTGAAGCTGCCAACAGCACATCAACACTCTCTTGCTTCTCTCCCTCTCAATCCCACAAACAAACCCCCTAACCCAGCTTCCATTGTAGATCCTCCAGAGCACCAAGAGACCATGCAAGTGGAACCAGTGCACGATACAAGACCCATAACATGAGGTATATGATATATACTTTTATTTCCACAAAGATTGCCACAATATTTAAGAAGAAGAGTTGGTGACATTCATTTAGGTTACTAATGAAGATGTCAGACAAAATGTGATTTGAACAGCTTATTACTAGTATTTTACTTGTAGGTATATTAGGATTTGTCAATTTTACTATCTGAGATCAATGTGTTCCTTACAGGAAGACATTCTATTGAAGAACTGCATACCTATAGAAGGTATTTAAAAATATTTTAAATAAGGAGGAACACTCAACTGATGTGTTGTACTTTAAAACCTTCATAGTTTAGGAAGCATAACATCCTATCAGCTCAGTTTGTCAGTTTATTTAATTTTTGAGAATTAGGTGATCTTCAGAATTATAGATATTTAAAACCATCTTAGTCTAAAATAGTATGTTTACATTTTTTAGGACGCTTAGAATTTCCTTGCTTTTGCAGAAGGATTCCTCCCGAAACACGTAGAGCTATTCATAGGACTTCTTCAATCATTGAAATGTGTTTTTCTTTGGGAATAATTTGCACCATGATGTGATTGGACAATAAAATAAAAAAACAGTTGAACTACTAATCGACTAACGTAATGTTTATACAGAATTTATTTTTACTTTATTGTATATTCTTGATGAACGTGATCAACATTTGAACAATGATGACATTCACATCAAATACAACAGTCCTTTTTTCATAGAACTTTTTATTGGCATGTATAACAACAACTGAACAAAACCTTTACTCCCCAACCCCCCCACCATCTCCCAACAATCCCTGCCCTCCCACCCCCACAGGTCTTGGTGCATCGCTACATCTCTCTTAGGTTCTATCTTTTGTTAAAGTCATTACTTCGCCCGTCTCTCGCCACCTCTCTACCATGTTGCTGGGCAGCCCAAGGTCCACCATATGGAGCTACTCAGGATCCTGAGACCTCCCAATTCATTCCTCCCCACCCCACACCCAATCCCCGGCCCCACCTTATGTCAATCCCAGAAGCTTCATGCTGCGTGGGCACCAAGCCGCCCTGGAGTCTCTTTTAAGAAATTGCAAAACCAAGTCCCAGTCCAAAAGAAACTGCTGGTGTTCTCCTCTTAGCGAGTATGTCACCTTCTCTAGAGCTGCTAGCCTCCAAATCCTTCCTACCCATTTAATGCTCTGTGGGCGCTTCCTTCGCCTTCCATTTCTGTGCTATTAACTGTGCCCCTGCCATCACCAAGATCACATAAACCTTCTTTTGGGCCTTCATCTGCATCTTGTCCAGGGTAATATCCAGCCCCAAGATAAACAGCCCAGTGTCTATACCTCCAACAATAGCAATGCCCATCGTATCATGCACCGCCTCATGAATCTTGTCCCAGAACGGGGCAACCTTCGGGCATTGCCACCAGACGTGTTCCCAGGAGCCCTCATTCCCACAACCCCTCCAACACAGAGCGGTCTTGGACTGAAATATTTTAGCTAACCTGTATGGGGTAAGGTGCAATTGATACATCAACTTCACCAACATTTCCTGGATTTGTAAGGAGTTCGTCAACTTTGGAATAGGCACCCATCGGGATTGCCACTGTTCCAGCGCTATTGATTCCCCAGTTTCTTTTTCCCAATTGGCCATAAAGCCCATCTTGCCTGCCACTTCCCCATCCTTGAGCAACCTATACAATTCACCCATGAGGTGTCTGTCCCTTGCTTTAGTAGCCACATATTTCTCAAACTGAGTAAAGTTCCTTGTGGCCGCCCCTTTTATAGTTGGATGCAGGGCCCAATGTCTTAGCTGCATGTATCGGACCGCTCCTCTTCCCCCACTCTGAAAATGCTCTTACAGGTAGAGAAGTCTCTCACTTACCCTCCTTCGAAGAGGCCTTTAAGGCACATACAGCCTCTCTCCTACTGCATCAAACATGGAGTCAGCTCCAACTCCAAAGCACCCAGGGGTGAATTGAGGATTAGCAAAGATGGGTGTGAAAGGCGAAGGGAAGGTATTGATCTTTGATCTACGCACCGTCTCAACCCAAGACCTACCCACCAACTCCTCCATTACGCTGCAGTACATCCTCCTGGGCCTGTCCGCTCGAGGGAACCACAGAACCCCCTCCAGTCCATACCCTACTACTGCTCTATCCATGTCCCTCCACACTTTTCCCCTGTCATCCGTCGTCCTGTCGCCCAGTACCCTCAACTGAGCTGCCCGGTAGTAGGTCACCATATCCAGTCCCCCATGCCTCCTCTACTTCTGGGCAATTGCATCAGCCTACTAGGAAGTCTAGGTTTCTTCGCCCCCCATATGTAGGCCTGAGTGAGCCTGCTTAACTTTCTAAAGTAGGAGGCCGGTACCCTAACCGGTAACGCCCTAAATAGCTTTGGAAGGATAACCATCTTTAAGGCATTGATCCTGCCTAGCCAAGACACAGCCAGTGGTCCCCAGCCCATAAGCATCCCCTTGATTGTCCCGAGTAGCTGGAGATGTTTTTGCCTCATACATTTGCTCGATCGTCCCCATGATAACAGTCCCCAGATACTTTATCCTACCCTTCGCCCAGACAAATTCAAAGCTCTTCTTCAGCTCCCTCTGCACCCCGGGGGATGTCTGTAGACACAGCACCTTCGACTTGCTTTTATTGATCCGTAGCCCTGCAATTTGGCCGAACTCCCCAAAACATCCCTCAACTGCCTCCAGGGATTCTCGGGGGTTCATCAGGATCAGCAACATATCGTCTGCAAAGGTGGCCACCTTATGCTCCCTTCCCCTGAACATCACCCCTTTAATCACCTGATGTAATCTGATTTTACTCAGGAGCGGCTCCAGATATATTGCAAAAAGTAGTGGCAATAGCGGACAGCCTTGCTTCGTACCCCTAGAAACCACCACTGGGTCAGATGCCTCCCCATTAATCATCAGGCACAATGTGGGATTACAGTAGTTCGCCTCTATCTTGCCCATGAATTTATCCCCGAAGTCCATCTTACGCATAGTGGCAAAAAGAAAACCCCATTCTACTCTATCAAACGCTTTCTCAGCGTCGAGGGTCACCACAATGGCCTCCATCTTAAATTTGTTCATTTTCTCTATATTATGGGCAATCCTCTTGGTGTTGTCGTGCGTTTGCCTGCCCTTAATAAAACCCGACTGGTCCTGCTCCACTAGGGATGAGAGGAGGGGTTCGAGCCTGGCAGCCAAAATCTTAGTAAAGATCTTCGCATCTAAACTGATTAGAGCAATCGGTCTGTAGGCACTGCCTGATGTAAGATCTTTCCCCTGCTTAGGGAATAGTACCACTTTCACCTCCTCCATAGATAGGGTTATCCCGTTCCTTCCCTCAAAAGTATTATATAAAGCAACCATTCTCGAGGCCAAGACATCCCTAAACGTTTTATAAAAATCTGCGGTGAAACCATCAGGCCCTGGAGCTTTATGAAGGGGGAAAGCCGCAATTGCATTGTGGACCTCCTCTATAGTTAAATCCTTCTCAAGTTCCTCCCTATCTGCTACCTCAATCCCAGCAAGATGGCACCCTTCCAGAAACATCCCCTGATTCCCTACCACTGGACTGTCAGATTTATACACCTCCCCGTAATAACTTGCAAACTCCCTTTTGATTTCTTGGGTCCCCGTCACCCCCCCCACCGTCTTAATTCTCAGTATCATTCTATCTTTCTCCTTGCTCCTCAGCTTTCTCACCAACAGCCTATCCGCCCTATTAGTACTGATATTCTTCTCCTCCAAGAAACATGGTTAATTCATCCTGTGCAGATAGAGTGGTACATAGTCTTCTCAGACCCAGCCCAACAAAAAGCAAGGGGTCATCCATCGGGGCACTCCTTTTGGCAATTAAAAACTCGCTGGCCAAGGATGCAACATTATTTTTTACGAACAGTAAAGGCACCCTCGCATTCAAATCTGATCTGCGATACCACAGGAGACACCCAAATAGTAATTGTGAATGTCTATTGGAACCCTCCTTGGATCAACCTCCAGGCTTTTCTCTCCATTTTATCAACAGTATTTGAAAAGATAAAATTGGACTTCGGGGGTGCTTATGTAATCTTGGCGGGGGACCTAAATGCCGAGTGCATTCAGGCCCCGAGACACAATGACGACACAAGATGTGTTGGAATCTCCAGGAACGGGAAACCATGTGTGGACTTCCTTAATTAATGGGGTCTAAAAATGCTGAATAGGGCAGTGTCAGGGGATAACCCACCAGGTATGACATGGACACAAATTAAATCAGCATTCACCTTAGATTATGTTTGTGTTACTTTGTTCTGGCAAAGAAAGTTTAGTTCGAAATTAGCTAGGGGGGAGCGACCATGCACAGCTAAAAACAACAGTAACAAACATCAATGTCACCCAAATAGACATATATACCCACGAATTGACAGTGAGAAAGGACAGAGTGTGCTTGTAAAAATACAAAAGAGGGGGAGAAAATTAAATGTTAACCTCTCTGCTTTGTTAACTAGAGAGTGGCAGGAAAACTGTCACCCCATAAATTCCTGAGTTTTTTATGGTCGGTCTGTCCGCCCAATTTAGGAGAAAAGACAGGAAGCCACCAGCATTGTCACTCATTTGACGAAGAAACATGGTTACAGAAAAAAATGCACAGGAGCAAAATCAGACACTTAAGGACCCTTCAATTCGATCCAAATGTGCTACAGGAAGAAGTTAAAAAATTTACCAAAATATACAAGTAGTGGTTCCTTTCAAGGAAATTTCAGGGCTATCAATGAGACAGTGAGACGATGCTGGAAGCACTTTGTGAAGACAGTTCTAGAAATTTCTGGTCGATGATAAATCGGCTGGAGAACAATAACAACAGTGCCCAATGCAATCTAGTCTCAGGGAAAAGTTGGTCAGAACACAAACATAAGGAAAGCAGGCAAGATAATTGGGCCCTCGCCTTCGATGAACTAACAATAGACGACATAATAACAAAATCCTCAACATCAAAGGCAGCAGGACCCACCGGCCTAACTTACCAGGCACTGAAAAGAAATACAAAAATATGTTTGGAATTACTATGTAGGCTGTTTAGAGAGATTCTGGTGAGACACACTTTTCCACCTTTCTGGAAATCAGCTATAGTAATTCCATTCTATAAAGGGGGTCACCGGTCGCAACCAGAGAACTATGGACCAATCGCCCTCCTAGACATAGAGAGTAAAATCTTTATGAGAATCCTAGTGAAGGAATTGGAAGATTGGGCCATGAAGAAAAAAAATCATATCAAGGTTTCCAACAGGCTTCAGAAGAGGGCTATCTACAACACTAAATGGGCTGGCACTTAATTTGAAGTCTGAGTACACAAGAGAGTTAGGAGAAGGCCAAATGTAGGCGTTAAAGTACCAACCCACAAAGGGATCTCGTAGTAAGGCGGTAAGGGTTAACGGTAACGCAGTTATAGTAATGTTTGTTTATCAACTTTCAGATGCTTGAAAGACTAGTCATCCACAGTGATTTAAACTCGCCCGAGAAGCTTGCCCATGAATATCTGTACGTACTTCACTACTGTGCAGGTATTTGTCATACCTGTGTTTTCCTGTTCGTTTGAACAACCAACACAATAACTATTAACAATAAGTGATAATAGTCCCAGTCATTGTCTGGATCAGCCCATCCCCGCACACACGCACTTGTTTTTCATCATGGTTCCGGGGGCGGCATCCGTCTCTGGCGTCATCGCTGCATCCGTCTGCAGCATCATAGGTTCACAGTCGTTGTCTTCAGAGCTTGCATCGCCCGCATTTGGCTGCTCCATAACTGCATGATCACTGTCCCAAAACTCTTCGGGCCATTAAATCATCCCCATCTTCCTTTCCCTCATACACCATAAAATCCATTGGGGTTCCTGGAGTTGTTCTCCTCACGGCGTACCTATAGCTGATCATAGTCACCATTTTCTGAATAGCCCTTGGTCAGCTCAGAAAGTGCTGTGTTTTCCACCCCATCGCAAAAAGCTATATATCCGGGTTCTAAAGCCCACCCCTGTGTCACCTTAGCCTTAAGCCAGCACATTCAATCAAATTGTATATTAAAATTATATATAGTTTATATAAAATGTATTCAGGGCTTATCAAATCTATTCTAGCTTTACATGAAAATGATATAAACTTGATATAAAATCTGTTATAAAATGATATAAAATGATGACATCACCCCGCTTTATATTACAGCTCAAATAAATCGATATAAAGTTTATGTCAAATGATTTAAAGACTTATCAAATATGCTCCAAGTTTATATAAAATCTATGTACAATGATGATGCCACCCCATCTGCATAGCTTTACATTACATCTCTATAAAAATGATATAAAGTTTATACACAATTATTCAAAGTCTTATCAAAATAATTATATCATGATTTTTTTTAATTTGAATATTAAAAAAGATATAATTTTGATATCAAATGTGTGTCATTTTGTTATATTTTTTTAACATTTTTATTTAAAAAATATTTTTAATTTTGATATACAAAAATGTGATCTCATTTGTTTTATTTTGATATAAAAAATGTTGATACCAAAAATGTGTAATTATGATGTAAAAAAACAATCCGATATAAAAAATGAAATGTTGATATAGAAAAAAAAATTCTTTTACATAACATTTTTGATATCAAACCCAATGTTTTGAGAGCACATTTGGGGGTGGGGAGAAGTTTGTTTGATTTTATAAATAGAAATAATACACAGTTTATATAAAGTTATTCAAAGGCTTATCAAAGACCAGCTTTATATAAAATCATGACGTCATACCATCACGGCCACAACCCACTCCTGAGTCTTCAAAGCGTCACCTCACACTCGCCGGCAAACTCCTCACAACTCACTATGCCCTCGACCAAGCAACAGTGCACACACGCTCTCCCATATTACAAAATGTCAATATAAACTTTATATTAAAATCATTTAACATAAACTTTATATCAAACTGATATAAATGATACCCGTTTCATACCAAAACATATCAAAACACACTTCCTCTAAAAATATACATTTTATAGAATTTTGATATAAACATGTTTGATATTAAAATTCATATCAAAGCCTATCAAAAGGGGGCAGAACTAAAGACACAAAGGGGGCGTTCCCACAAAAATGTACTTGAAGAGGAAAGGGGGCCCCATCTACCACTCACATGATTCCACCGCTAAAGATGCTACATTGGCTCCCATTCAAAAAACAAAACACCTCTAAAACAATGTGTATAACACACAGAGCAATCCATGGCCAAGGAGCGGAATTCATACAAAAGAAAATGACCATCTACAAACAGGCAAGAACACTTAGATCCAGCAACAGCATCACCTCTAACCTAACGCAAAAAAAAAACTTGGAGGAGCAGCCTTCTCTTGCATTGCCGTGAAACTCTGGAACGCCCTCCCAAAGCAAATTCGCACTACAGAGGACCACCTAAAATTCTGAAAACCTTTAAAAACATGGCTCTTCAACTCAGAAGCTGAAGAAAACTCCTGAATGACATCAACGTACCATGAAACAGACACGATACATAGAAAGTACCATCACAAAATAACCCAACCCGCTATACAATGTAAAACCAGTAGGACACACCTATAAGAAAGGCAAGCACCCTGGGGCCAGAAGACATAGAGACACAAACATATTTATTTATTTATTGAATAAGCGTCTACGCACAGAGCCAGGATACTTTATGCATTTTCTTATGCTAGCGCCGACAACCCATAACAGATACTCTCTGAACTAGGACACACCCAACACTACACAAGTTTTGCACCGAATGGCTTCTTGGCAAATCACAATAGGAATGCGGGTCTACACTCTATACAGGGTATAAACCCAATTGAGGTCCAACTATTATAGGGGCTGAAAACATCTTGCATTTTGGCCTAACCGGATATTAGTGATGGCAAGCCTTACGTGGCCTTTATTGGAAATGCGTGGACTGTCCATATGTGGAAGTATGGGGGGAGAGCATGGAGACATGCCTAACTGGGGGTCGCAGTGTCTGGGAGGGCCGGCACAATGTATGCTCTGAATCTGGGTGCACTCTTGTAAGGTGAGGGTAGGAAATGTCTTGCTTCTAACTAACCACTCTAAAAACTCACCATCCTGCATACTGACCCACAAACTCTGAACTGAACAGAACCACAAACCGCATGCACACCACCACACCTAACCCAACACAAAATCAAACTATGGAGAAATATAGCTCAACACCACATGATGGCTACCAATTGAAAATGCGCAAATGCTCCATGAACAGGTTTCCCCGAACTGAAGCTGCCAACAGCACATCAACGCTCTCTTGCTTCTCACCTTCTCAATCCCACTAACAACCCCCCCAACCCACCTTCCACTGCAGATCCTCCAGAGCGCCAAGAGACCATGCAAGTGGCAGCAGTGCCCGATACAAGACCCATAACATGACAAATATGATATATACTTTTCTAGCTACACAGATTGCCACAATATTTAAGAAGAAGAGTTGTTGACATCCATTTAGGTTACTAATCAAGATGTCAGGCAACACGTGATTTGAGCAGCTTATTACTAGCATTTTACTTGTAGATATGTTATGATTTGTCCATTTTACTATCTGAGATCAATGTTTTCCTTACAGGAAGACATTCTATTGAAGAATTGCATACCTATAGAAGGTATTTAACGATATTTTAAATAAGGAGGGACAATCATTTGATGTATTGAACCTTCAAACCTTCATAGTTTAAGAAACATAACATCCTGTCAGCTCAGTTTGTCAGTGTATTTAATTGTTGAGAATTAGGTGATCTTCAGAATGATAGATATTGAAAACTATCTGAGTCTAAAATAGTATGTTTACATGCTTTTAGGACACTTAGGATTTCCTTGCTTCTGAGGAAGGGATCCTCCCGAAACACGTACAGCTCATAGGCCTTCTTCAATCATTGAAATGTGTTTTTTGTTAGGAATAATTTGCACCATGATGTGGTTGGACAATAAAATAAAAAACAGTTGAACTACTAATCCACTAATGTAATGTTTATATAGAATGTACTTTTACTTTATTGTATATTCTTGATAAAAATTATCGACACTCGATTAATTATGACATTCACATCAAATACAACAGTTAATCAGTGTATGTTTTGAACCTTCCTTTCTTTTAAATATATTTTTCAAAATATTTTGGGACTTGTGTTGTTTAGAATATACTATGAAATGCAGTGATAACCCTTGTGGACATTTATTGATAACCCGTGTGATCACTGATAAAGTGCACCTGTGTTCCTGATATGGTTCTATGAGACAAATGGGTACACACTTAATATAGGTTCTAGGTGGAGGATCTTACACAGTGAGCCCCAATAATTGGAAGTATCTATGTCATTGTTACATTTAGTGGGCATACCACTTCTGTACTCCCTGGAGAATCAGCTAGTTCCCAGGGTTTGCCCAGTGCTGATTGCCTCCTTTCTTTTAATCACCATCCCCCTTAGGAGGATCAAAATAGCTTTATAGATCAGCCCTCAGCTAGCACCAGGATTTATAGACCTGTAAACCTTGTTAAGCGCCCTTCCTGTGATCAGGCCTTTAACTCAGTCTTCAGAGTCCATAACTTATGGAATGGCCCTCAGGCAGGATCTAAAAAGCATAGCTATAACTCTTGGAGTTTTCAAAGGGCATTCTCATTGAACAATCAGCAGGCTATACGGATCGATTCAGCTCGTGGAATGTTCGATTAGCTCGCAGATTGTACAGAACGATAACTTCCAATCCTGCTGGCAGCACGAAGCATACCAGCTGCCAACTTCTAACACCCACCTAGGTGGATTAATGTACTAACACTTACATTCATCAAGAGAGACACAGGTTCTACCCCATCCTCGTGCTGTACCATGCACCATGGACCCATAAACTCTTTTAAACACCCTGGCTTTGCTGAGGCCTTGAACCTGCCCATCATGGGCCACAATGCCAAGCATGACCCTTGGATCAGGTCTATGACGTTTATGAAGATAAAGGGGGTTCCATATTGGGCCGCTCACTATAATTGGCCAGATGCTCAATGAATCACTCCCTTTGAATGTAATGACTTACTCATTCCAATATCTATATACACCATTCATCTTAAGTTCTTATTTGATTTGAATACATTTACCGTGCTTCGATTTTAGTTTCCTGCAAACCGCCCCATATTTAGATTGTTTTATATTAGGTGCACTGTGTGCCTTGTAGTTTTTAGAGATTATAGTGTAATCTAAATAACGCTTTAAAAGCAGTTAGTGCACGGCAAGATTTTATGGACTCACCTGTAAGCGATATTCAATCAACACTCCAGCTAAGCCAATGCCTAGTATGGGATGCTGAGGAAAACCCTTATTGATGTATTTTTATATCCAGTTCAGTACTCTGGATGACAACCCTTGTATCACTCCCCCCTCTTAGAATCCCCCTGATCCCACTGAGCCAAGAACTAGGTTTGTTTTGCAGATTTAAAAGGTTTATTTGGACAATTCAACAATATATATCTATCACACTTTATAAATAAATTGATAACTGATATCACACTTCAGAATATTACCGTGATCAACAATGGATAATGTTACAGGGGTACCCTGATTTGGTTACTTAGGAGTAGTGTAGAGGATGAGGTAGCTGAAAATGCTTGATGGTTTCAATGAAATGCAAGGTGGAAAAAATGCAGTACAGAAATAACTTAAAAGGTAATATGATCACTTTTTCTTTTGACAATTCACTCCCCCCCCTAGACAATACAAGAAATGGAAGGAGAGCACACAGTCTTCAAGAATCCCAACAAATCACACTTTATAATGCAATACACAGTTCCAGTTCTCCCAGCAAGCTTAGGGAAAACAGGGATGAGTTTTAAACACAGGCAAATTACTTTAACGTGGTTTGCAAGGAAGTGAAAAGGTGCTAAAATTGCTTTTAATTCCCTCTAAAGGTTCAGGGTAGGTGATGGCTACTTTATATTAGTTCAGGCTCACTTTAACAATACTCTATGAATGATCAGCAGATTGCAAATGAATTTTAGCAAAGAGAAGCAAAAAGCTGCTGATTTCTACAGATGAAGAAATCGGGCCAAAACGCAAATCGTGGTAAATTTCACGAGTGCGTGTCTCGCGGTTACAGAAAAAGTATAGGGAGTAGGAAGTCGGTTCTAGGTTTGTTGGAAAGCCTAGAATCACAGCTTTAAAATGAAAGTTAAACAGTTGAAGAGATACGGACGATTTAATAAAGGTAGATTTTCGGATTTAAAGTAAAACTCAAAATGACAGGTGACAGCTTGCAGCTGCAGTATTGACAGGTGAGAGTTGTGCAGCTTTAAAAATGACCGATGACACGATTTCTAGGAGGCAGTTCTACTTAGGTTAAAATAGTTTGGATTAGATTATTTTAACTAAGAGATTGGGTTCTGCCCAGCTGTGGCGGTACTCAAAATATATTTTGGGCAGGAATGGGTCTCGCCACGGATCTGGTCAGGTTTTGGACTGGACTCCGGTTCTGGTCTCGGCACTTCACAGCGATCTGGGTCAGCTCTGCTCTCTGGGTCTGTCAAGCACCGGATCTGCTCACTGGTTTGTGGTTCTCTCCGGTTCCGGATACAGCACTGCTTTCTGGATACTGCTACAGGTTCTTGCAAAAATTCTTGGCAAAAATTCAAACAGCTTGCCCGGCTGTTGAATAGTTTGGTTGGTTTTTAGGCCTGCTGAATTCAGGCCTCTCTGCTACAAATTCTGGAGTTAATTTCTGCTACAGGTTCTGGAGATTGATGGATTTGAAGTCTGGATCTCTGGATGTGAAGTCGTCGGTCAGCATGCTCCGCAGAAAATGGAATTGAATGTCTCTACCTGTCCCAGCAGTCTCTTTTTATGTGTTTTGAAAATGGGTGTGTGCCTGGGCCTAGCTAAGCCCACCCTCTCTACTTGTCATTGGCCCAGCTTTCCTCTCTCCCTTGATTGGGGGGAAGAAATGGAGTGTCAGAGTGATGCTGTAGGTTTTATGGTCAGAGGAACCTCCCCTTGTCAAATTGCACACAAATCTATTTCTGAACCAAATACATATTTATCTATGTACCATTTCTCTCATATTATAGGTCCTGTTAACATATTTTGTGTAGCACCAAACCATCCGATCCCTGTCTTTGTACGATGTTGTGTCCACTGATGACAGAATTATCCCCTTCTCATCCAGATAACGACCTCTAAACCTTTCCAGATTTTACACAAATGTGCACCAGGGAGATGGGTTTCAGATGATAAAGTGTCAGATTTTTAACATGCATACATTTGGAGTAAGACCCTATTTTCCACTAGCAACCCCCCAGAATACACCACAGGGTCCTAACACCTCTTAAAACGTGCACTGAAAAATCACAAGAATAATGATATTACTTATATATAATAAGTCTGTACTATGAATTATCCATCTTTTTTTAAATTATGCCCTGGTCAAAAAGGGGTGTGGCTTCCCACATCACAGGGTGGAATAACTGGTTTATCCACTTCCCCCAAGCTCAGCTGCTAGCAGAGCCACTGCCCCTCCCAGTTCTCCCAAGAGGAAGCCACTTTATGCCCCCCCCAATATAACATTTGCCTGAGTCCAGGACAAGGCTTTGTTCAACCTCCTGCAGTCTGCAGGTCCCCTCCCTTAATTTAATCAGGGAGGTGTGATCTCCTTTTGGCGGGGAAGCGGGAGGCAGCCAGGCCTGGGAATGCAGTTTGATCAAGTTTCAACTCAAGTTTCAACTCCTGTCGGGGATAGTTGTCAGGCAGAATTCAGCTAAATGTCACTTTAGTTCCCAGTTCAAATCAAAACTTACAATTTTTACATATACATTAAATAATTACTTCCTTCAAGTCATTTCAGAATATAGTTTTACATTGTGTCCACCTCTTAGCAAGTCTTTCCATGGCCTGGTTTTGGTTCCTCTGTCAGTTTTACACAAAAGTCTAGTGGTTTTAAAACGCCGGCTTTCTGATAGTGGTGAGTACCGGTATTGCAACCATTTTTGGGATTAAGAAAATGAATTCCCAACAGTTTTGAGTTGCTTTTTGGCAATCAGCATTGACATTCCCAATGGTTTCAGGCTACTGTGTGTGTAGCCCAATGGTGGTTTTAGGCAGTGCCCTCCTGTGCTCACAACATAGGCAAAAATGGGTGGCAGCCTATTCTTCATGTTTTCCCTGTGCACTCTCTGGGGAGTTCTGGCCATCATGATGTTTTCCATGCCAGTACTGCACAGTTTTATGGTAGGGCTTGGATGCATGGGTAAAAACATCCCACACACCTATCCCAGCCAATATATACAGCAATTGTGCAAAAGCAATTGTCTGTAGCGGTTGTATTTAAAGTACCTCACTTAGGACTGCTCATGGTGTTGGTAGCAGAGACTGTATTCAATATCTTGTCCTGGGCAGTATTTTAGTATGTTTCTCCAGCCTTCACATAAGAAAACATGGTTTAAGGTCACTATCATGTCTACTTCAGACATCCCATACAATGATTGCCTGCCAAGCATTCTGTATTGTCATAAAATAGGCAATTATAAAACATACAGTCCATTTCCAGTAGGTACAATTGGCAGGCCACTGATAAGGCGAATGGTTTTTGCCAGAAAAGAGAGAATGTGAGATCAGCCATTAACGCAGTGCAAAGGTGCAAAGACCAACAATAAGATTGTATATTTCATCTATTAAGTTCTCAATCGTTTCTATGTACTATGGTGGTGCCAACCTCCTTTTTTTTTTCACCGTATGTGGGCTTGTGCAATACGCACAGAGCCCAGCTCCTGTAACAATTAACTATTTAGGCCCGTGGTGCCAATAGCCATAACACCCGCTTAGGGAGGTGTTCAAGGACCGGAACCTTCTTTCACTCAGGTCTACTTAGGCTTGGGCATGCTGGCCGTTACCAACCCTGGGCGCCCCTTTAAGCAGCAGTGATTGCTACATTCTCTACATTCAGCTGGTCATCAGGGGTCAAAGACTGGCCAATGTTTGTTTGCTTTAATGTAAGAGACAGAAGAGTGACAAACTATAACCAATGATGGGAGGAAGGTTTTGAATAAATCTGAACCACTGACACTACTCTGGTTAACCTCCCACACCACAGTTTTTTATCTCATCTGCGCCTTTGAAAAAAAGGCTCCCGCCATATGCAAATCAGTCGGGTACTGTTACCAATGGGAGCAGCCTGCCCGAGCTGCTAGGCCAGGTACCCGCTGCATGGAAACACAAGCAACCCCAGACCTCAGTGAGGTGCAGCTTAGTTCCCTATGGGTCAGTAAGCAAGGGTCCCATGTCTGGGCATACCCTCTCTCACATAGGTAGACAAACTGTACCCAAAAAGTGAGTGGTGGAAGGTTTTAAATAAATCTGAACCACTGGGACTGCTTTGGGCAACATTCCTTTTTAGCTCATCTCCGCCATTGCAAAAGCGGTCCAGCCATATTCAAGGTGAGACAGAAGAAGCTATACGTACGCTTCTCCAGTCTTTGTGGGATGTGATCTTGGCATTACTTTCCATGGGTGACAAAACTTCAAAAAAGTTGCATCATGCAGTTTCCCTAGTGCTCCTCGTGAATACAGGAGAAACCTACATACAACCTGGATCCCTCAGCATATGGAAATCAAGCAACCCAATGGTAACAGATGTATCTGGTGGTTAACTAAGTTGCAAAAGATGGAGCACCAGCTCTGACTGTCTGATATTTAGTACCACACATTGGGCCTCATCACGAGTTGGGTGATACCCTCTGTCCGGGATACCACCCAAAGCTATTAGCATTACCATAACTCAGTCCGGTGCAATTTGTGCCGGATCCTGATTTGCGGGGGAAGAGGGGTGGTAAGTCCTCATTCCCGTTGGGTACATTGGAACCATTGCGGTTGGGGTGGCACTATTAGCGCCAGAATAATTAGTGCCACACTAAGGGCGCCAAAATCATCTGCTACATTTGGTGAAGTTTATTTTATTGTTGGGATCACCCAAACACACACACACATATAAATATACATTCAAGGAAAAAACTTTAGTTGCAGGGAAGTTAAGGTGAGAACTGAATGCAACAAAACCCCTGAATTTCAGCTAAAGCCACCTTCACTTCACACCCCTGTTGTGCAGCCCATGATGACATCACTGGTGACATCATGCATTACCTTACAACAGTAAAAGGCAATCAGCATGGCCTTCAGCCATGGTCAGTGAGCATGGTCAAAATATTTGCACACATGAATGGGTACTAGTCATGACCTTTAGTTATAAACAGTGGTCCCAACCTTCACCCATGTGCAATGATTTTTTTACACTAACAGGCTACCAACCATAGATGTTGGCCTTTACGAGTGGATATAGCTTTCAGCTGTGTCCACTATATATTATTTACACTGATCAGGCACTTTAGCACAGCACCGGCCAGTGGCCACAGTCTTTGGCTGTGCGTCATGATTGTCACATCTAACAAGACACCTGTAGCTCTTGCAGGCTGGACATCACTTATGCACCAGTAGCTTGCACTTGCTGCTAAGAAGACACCGGACTGGTATCCTGGATGGGCGCACTGTACCTAGGTGTTGTGACCCATTGTGGCCACCGGAGGTCCCCATGCGCAGTATCCCTCATGTGTGTACTAACAACTACAGTACTTAAGATAGCCACTGGAAGTCCCCACAACCAGTACCCATAAAGGCCACACCGCGAGCCCACGCCCTCTGCTTTGCGTTATACCTGCAGCAAAGCTTCAGTACCACTACACTCCTGCCTTGCTGCGACCCGACCCTGCAGAAAAAGAGGTTACAGCAAGTCAGCACATTCCTGAACTTCATTGGTTGGTTCCATCCATAATGCCAGCAGTTGCATACTCTTCTTCAGTCGACAACTGCAAGCAAGAACAGAAACTTATATCCGAGCCACCAAAACATGAAAGCACAATCTAGTAAACACGCTCCCAGAAAAGGAATCAGCATAAAGCGCCGAGACAAAGAAAGAAGCGCCATTAGAAACAGGAGGAAACAAGGAAAGGAGGATCCAGAGATACAATGAACTCAGAAATTAAAGGAGTTATCTGCTCCGTATCTGTCCGCAGCCGCAGGCCTGGGCGGGTAACGTCCAGTGACGTCAACTGGCAAACCGGTGCAATCCAAACTTCAACAACACTGCCAACGGTGAGTTTGACCACAGCCCCGTGCTAAGGCATACAAGGGTGAAAGGGACAGAGGGTATGAGGAAGAATAGAACACAGTCTACAGCCACTAACGACACCTAACATCCAAGGACCCCGGCTGATGCGAACACCATACTCCTCCTACCCTGACCACTTTCGCCCAAATACACCTGTTGCTAAAAAAACTTAGTTTGATATGTACTTAACTTGTTTTAATGCCTTTACATTTATATGTACTGTTGATAAATAGAAAGTTACTAAAGTGTTACAGTAACTGTGTACAAAGACTTAACTTAATATATCTTAAAATAAATCTTTATAAGAATACTGCCAAATTATATATACATGTAAATATGCTTTATTTATTAAAAAGCTTTTGTAGCCATTTCAGTCAAAATAAATGCACAGCTAAATGTAGCAGCTACTGGGGTGCGTGTCTACTACACGGCTCCCACATAGGATAACCGTGGCTATAATAAAAAACATAACAATATGTAGTTTTCCTTTGACATACACAGTATTGAAATTATCAGTTAAAGGTCTTTGATCCATATTTACAGTATATGCTTTTATTGACTATTTTAATAACTGAAAAGTTGGCCTTGAAAAAGACAATTTTGGGGGATAAGGAAAATAGAGGTAGAAATGGGAAGGGAAAAACACTAGGATTCATACATACAACAAAAGGTAAAAACAAGAACTTTTGTCACATTTTATATTTTGTACATGTTTTGAGTTTATTTTCCTCTAAAGAAATGGGTAAAATATAATATATATAAAAATTAGACACTTAAAAATATACCTAGTATTGGCAATTGGCCATATGTTCCAAAAGAACTTTGCCCAAAGCATCTAGGGTGCCACCTCCCCCTCAATCATTTGCCGAAACCTGCACGTGCGAAATTAGCCAATAGGAAGCCACCCTCCTTCAACATGGCTACACATCTAACGCGGTTATGCACAGCCCTTTTCACATAGCAGAGAAGGGCCCAATCTGTTGGTGCTGTGTCAGTGGTCAGAAGGAAAAGTAAAGACGGCCTGTCTGCATTCAGGTATCCCCAAAGTTGTGCACCTTATAAAGTAGCCACCTTAGTCTGGGTCATATAAACCTTTAATACCAAGTCCAAAAGTTGGCCCTGGCAGTGTGGCAAGAAGCGGGAAATACCACCCAACTGCTGGTTCATTTTAAAGGATCGTTTATTTACGAGGGCACTGCCTGTGAATGACTCAAAGAAACCGACGTCCAGATAATCAAATTCCTTCACTCTAGGAATAAAGTCCCCATTCAGCATCATGGGGTGCATCTTTGCGGACCTCTTTCTCCCTACTAAACCCATTACAGCAGGCCTGGCAGTGTTAATTTTTAACCCAAATTGTCCATAAAGACTGCATAGGCATCTACCAGAATCTGTAAGGTCCTTGGTGTTCTGGTAATTAGCACTTTGTCATTAGAGTAAGCCAGAAGCGGAAAGGGCCTCCCACCCAAATGCAGGTAGTCAGCCCCAGTATTCACAAGGAATTTAAAGGGCCCATTTATGTAGAAAGTAAACAATATAGGGGCCAGAACAAAACCCTGGCAAACACCAAGCCCAACTTTAAAGTTGTAGGTACACTGACCCCGGGGTCCAATACGTACACAAGCCCAATTCTCCCTATGAATTTCTTGAAATACGAGCAGAACTTTCTCCAGGCATCCCAAGCACCCCAGCACAGCCCACAACTTCTCCCTGTCCACTTTATCGAAGGCTGTGCTTAGGCCCCTAAAAGCGAGATAAACCGTCTGCCCCTACAAAACACAGAATTGGCAATGAATAAGTACAAATTGAGGCTCTGTTCAATGGTTCCCAGTCCTGGCTGGAAACCAAACTGGATATCCAATAGTATGCCCCCCTCCAGGAGCCATTTCTTAATATGACCCAGAAGAACCCTACCCAATATTTTAAAGGAGGTGTCCAAAAGGGAGATAGGACACATGTGTTCTCCCTTTTTAAAAATCAGAAAAAGAACTGCATTTTTCCTTGAGGATGGACAGAGGCTAGACAAGCATTAAATGCAAGTGTCAACAATCTTGCCCATAGGTCAATCAGGTCCAGAAACAGGTCCGAGGGAATAGCATCCAGGACAGGGGCCCGATTTCGAGTGTGGGCTTTCATTGCCAAGGAGACCTCCTCTAGGTTGAAGCTTAAGGAGGTACAGTTATTCCTCACCACTTCAAGGGGTCCACTTCCGCCCAACAGTGAGGCAAAATGTGCCACCCAGGCTTCCGCTGCCACATGAGTGATGAATCAGATGAATTAAGCCCCAAATCCCTCTTCACAATTTTCCAATCGTTTGACCTTGCAGCCTCTAAGAAGCCTTCCCAAGCTTCCACTTCAATTTCCAATTTCCTTTTCTCCAAAACGGAGCGATATTGGGGTCTCAAGCGGGAAATCTCTTCTCTGCATATGACAGGTGCATTTAGAGCCTTCAGGAGAGATTGTTTAGCAGATGAAAAAGGTGCATAAAGCCACCCCCCTACTACGGGCTTTCCCATTTTTTCTGCACTGAACCACGAAACCCTCAGTGAGTGGCCCTAATAAGCTGATGAAGCACTCCACTACCAGCCCCTGGTGAACCCCATTTTCTAAAATGCCATTTATTTCCAGTGATTTCCCCGCCAAAATGCTCAAATGCTGTCAGGAGTCTCTAATTCTCTCCCAATTGATTCTTCTTTTAGGGACTGCCTCTGCTTCAACCGTACAGAGAACACTATCGTGCAGGGATTCCCCTGCCACAATCCTCCTCAAGGTCAATGTTAAGGGGTTATAATCACTACTAGGGTCTACCACCACCTCAAGATTTACTATGTTATCCCACAAGTCCAGGGATAAATAAAAGTAGTCTATTGTAGAAGCGCCTCAGTGGTTATGAAATGTCAGGTTTCCCGGGATATCAGGCGCAATGCGACCGTTTACAGATCTCATCCCCCAGTCAATAAACCAGACACTGAACTGTAAACCCATTGCACAGGATTTGGGGTCCTTCATTATTGATTTCAAGATGTTCCAGGTCACATCCTCCAGAGGATCGAAGAGTTCTGGAGATAAACCGGATCCCAAACTGAGGTTAAAATCTCTGCCCCATACCACTCTGGTTCTATTATTCCCCCAATTCCTCAGGAAGTCATCCACACAGTTCTTGAGTTTCCCCAGCCGATTCACCTCAGCCTTATGAGGGATATTGTAGAAATGTAAAACATTCACCGTAGCCCCCGCGGGGGATGATATTGATAACAGCTGCAAAAAAATCCAACCCATTCTTAACCACCTTGATCTTACATTTCAACAAGGCCCTAATCAGAATCACCATTCCCTATAGGCTCTGCCCCTACAGTTTATCCTTGCTGGTATTCCTTACGAGAGATATCCATCCAGGAGAGGGATATCCATAGCCCAAGTTTCCTGCACAAGGGTTATTTTATGGGACTTCAGAAATTTGATTAAATCCACCGTCTCCATTTTTCCCCTCACCCCTGCTAAATTCCAAGACAGCAAGCTCACCACTGTCAAAGCTTCCCTAGGTCCAACTGTAACTTTCCCAACAATAAGGCTTGGGGGTCCTCACCCCAACCTCTGACTGTACCCTGATCAGCATATTAACTGACAGTCAGTCCTGATCATCAACCGAAATAAGAGGGTTGAACAGATTATGGGTCAATGGACCATGATCAGTGACCACCTTAACTTTTGGCGGCCTGCCGCCCAATTGATAATCCACAATTGAGCCCAAAAGGCTCCATGAGTGAGATGTTTGCACCAGCCCGCACTCCCCTCTTCCAGATATAGACCCCATGGACAATTGCTTGGGCAATACCCTCCCCAGGGGTGGTTAGAAAAAGTCCAACGAAACCAACCTACTATAGAGTCTGGAGCTGTTGGGATTTCGAGTTTACTAGGTGATTAACAACCCACCCCACCCTTCTGGACATTAAGACACACCTGGGATGGGATTTTTTTAAGTGGCACATTTCTTTCCCCATTTTGGAAAAAAGAAAAAGAAAGAAAATACCCAAGAACAATATGTTTCTTTTCATTTTAATTCCCTTTGTTACATGTTTCATCCTTATCTGTTTTCCTCCCCTGTTCCACTCCCATCTTTCATCCTCCCAAAACCTCCCAAAACAGCCCTTTTAAGAGCCACCCTTTAATTACAAAAATCGATATAATTGAACACAGACTGCAAACATATATTAGAATATCTATTGTAATTTATTGTAATCAGTTTAAGTGCCTAAAACTCCCCCAAATTGTTTGTTTGCAACTGTGTTTACAATAAGAACAGGGGAGCCATTTAGCCCCAGATAGTACAACCCCAATTGTTGCTCGCCTTAGCCAAGGAAGCAAAATCCTGCGACTCGTTGTCTTATCCTGCAGCCGCATACAAAAAATTAACAAATCTGTAGCTATGTCTTACTCAGTGCATTTATATGTGTTGTGTTCTTTCTTCAATATTACTAACTCTGAATAAAATAAAAACAAGAAAATGCATGTTTGTTTGTTCAAAATGGTACTAAGTGAATACTGAATGTATTCCCAGTACACAACCAATAAAAGGTTGTATTCATTAATCATACAATAGAGGAAAAAAACATATAGTTGGAGAGAAAAAAAGATCTATTCAGTTCTTTAAAATATTTAACAATACATTTATATGTATACATATACAAATTATACAATATCTCTCTTTCTACAGTATATTATGTGAAATAATCGTGCAAAAATGTTTATAAAATAACATTGTATCCCAAAAAAAAACACACTTAAAAAATAATACTTTAAATAAAAAAGAAAAGTTTACTACAGTGTAGTATCGGAACACTATGTAGTATGTTTACCTCAGCTATACTAACCATTTAGGTAACTACGAACATAAATTTGCATCAGCTAATTCTAAAAAGATTTGCCCACAATCTCAATAGTTTGTGCACCTACAAAAGCATTTCCCTACGATGAAAGTGTATGTTAAAATACTGTACACACATTATTTAATATTATACAATGACAAATTCACAGATTAATGTATACACCCTTAATCAGGAAACCACAACATAAACTTAACTATCTCTTCAGTTTTACAAATAAATAAATGAAGACATGCCAACAGTGTCACATTATTTTAATTATAAATCATTTTAAAGTACAGTCATACCAATATTTCAAATAATAGGTAGACAATAGGAACCTTTGTATGTGCAAACATATTAACACTTAGCAAAAACTACACAAATAACCTAACACATGTAATTTCCATACTTCTTGCAAACTCTGTGTGTGTCCTTTTTTTGGTCACCTATAGACATGAGAAGTTCATAATGACATTTCAAAATGTACCCATCAAAATGTACCAAATTTAAAATTGTCAAAAACTAGGAATTGTTATTTAAACTTCTATTGGCACAGATAGTTATGTGCAGTGTGGAATACTTCTTTTATGATATCAAATTTCATTCTAAAATATGAAAATATCTAGATTGCCATTACAATACGTCTTTTATAATTTAGTGTGCGTCCTTTTTTGGGCCACCTACACACCTAAGAAGCTAATGACAATTGTCTAAATCCTACTAACAAAAAAAAAAAATATGTCCATGGTTTAATAACAAATTACATTGTACAACGTTTCTGAAAAAGTCCACATTGCACATAGAACATATTTAAACATTGAACAAAGTAACACTTCAAGTAAGCTGTTTTCCTTTTTTAATTGAATTCAAAATGCTTTTGTAAAACATTGTGTGCATACTTAATTTCACCACCTGCACACATAACTAAACACAGTATATCTAAATTCTTCCCTAGTAACTCTTATTATATCTGATTTATTTTACAAACGTTGTACTTTATTGTTTTTGTATCTACAACCTACTGTTTACTTGTTTCATATGTGAACTGTCATGACCTTCTATATGCTCTAAAACACAAATTAATGTACATTGAACCATTTATGTAACCTAGCACTTATAGGGAACGCTTGTACATATTAAAATATACAGTGTTTACAAAATAAAATAGTAGGAGAAGATTGCTGAATGCTGTTTTCTCTTCTAGTTTGTGTAATATTCAAACTCGTATTGATATTGATATTGATATTTTATTTATATCGCGCTCGTAAACAGGTGTTTCAGAGCGTGACAAGGCAAATGATGTAAATAAGGCAGAACAAAAACAAAAATCTTAATAGGCCCACTGATATTGAGAACGCGCAAGTGCATTGGAGAGGGAAAAAGGGGAAAAGTGCATGCAAGGGGAGAGAAGTGGAAAGTGCACAGCAAAGGAATATAGATACATAATAAATAAATAAATAATAACAAGCATAAAACAGTGATAGTTCAGTCAGCAGGTGCGAAGTGCTAGGTTTGAGGCAACAGACAGGGTGAGTGTGATAAGTGCTGTCAAGGGTTTTGACCCATGTTGAATCAATAGACTGGGTAGATGTGGGGATGAGCTGTCGCCGCCCATTATTCTATCCCAGAACAAACTAAATCAATAGACTGGGTGGATGTGGGGATGAGCTGTCGCCGCCCACATTCACGCCAGAATCCAGGAGAGCTGCGCAGTTGGCACAAGACCACTCCAAAGATACAACCTTCTTGTGGGGGGTTCCACATCACCACTCTAATGTAAGGATGCCATCAAAACAATGTTAAGCAAGGGTCCTATTCTAACAAGCAAAAGACCACTCTATTGAAATGCAGTAATTCAAGACAGATCCCAAAAATGGATGCAGTACCGACAAATTCCACAAGGCGGCACTAGCGGTCTAAACTCTGACAGGAGAACTGACTGACAAAGCGACCTGAGTCAACAGGGACTTCAAAGCCTGTTGGTTAATTGAAAATCTTAGCCACCTGCTGTTCCCAGAGGCCAAGAGGCTGAGAACTCTTAACACCCCAGATACTCACAACAGGAGGCAGGAAATCACATGGCCCATCTGAGTGAGAGGGAGGGGGTTTCTCTTTCAGCCTGGAGGAGAGAGACGATAGCCCCTTTCAGTTGAATGGGGTATGTTAATTTTGAGTATTTCCTGTCAACAGCACTCTGCCAGCAAGGAGAGACATGTGATCACTGACCCACCCAGACTTCTGGAGGCGGACCCAAACACTTTGGGGAGTTGAATTGCAACAAATATATATTTTATAGAAACAGTGATAACTTATTGTAACCAAATGACAGGAATGTACAACTTTGAGAGTCTTAGTATGAAAAATGCCCTCACGATTTGAGTCCAAACTCCAATTTGTACCATGTTCTGGGGCAAAATTATGAATATTGTAGACACTGTATTTAAGCTAGAGACATGGAAAGTTACTGGGATATATGTGGAAGGGGAATGTACCTTTGTATAATTTTTGATGAAAATCCCATATTGCAAAACCCACTAAAATCGAAAATAAGTTGTCATTTTTGAATGCAAGCTCCTAGAAACGCCAGAGTCGGAACAGAGACTACCTTAAGCAAGGTGTAATATGTACATGTAATGTCAACCACTTGTGTACCTTGGAAATATGTATTTGGATCAGGAAGAGAAGAAATCCACCCCAGACACCCTACCGAAACCGAGACGGGGAAGGTCACGACGCCGACCGCACCGCTCCACGACCCCAATCCATGGACCAGACCCGGGGAAAACACCCGAACCCCCGGAAAAGGCCTCCCCCCCAGCATCGTACGAGGGAGAAAGCTGGGCAGCAACCTGAACAGTCCAAGGATGGGAGACTCGAAAGCGCTCTGAGGATCCCTGTGGCAAGTGGTTTATTGTTCAGGACCCCGGTTGGGCCTAATTATACTCCCAGTTGAAGAGGGGGCGCCGTGGGAAGGGGAACACCCAGTGTATTGGAAACTTCGCAATGGTCCGGAGGAACATCTGGGAACTTCTGACTGGAAGCTTAGACGGCTTGCATGCGAAGCAGTGGCGTGAGGCTACCCAATACAATAACAAGCCGAGTGAACCTTGGGCATTTATGCGCCCTCCCCACTTGAGCTCATGGTTAGACTGTCTCGAGTCTGGGTTTGAAAGTTCTGAAAATTTCTGTTTGAAAGTTGATCTGGGCGTCGGAATAGAAGACGCCTGACATGTTTTGTATGAGGTTTAAATTACCTGGGGGACTAAAGATAATGCAACTCTTAAGGAAGGTAACATGCTCATTAGTTTCGACCTGCTCTTATTATAACTCCTTTTTTAGTTATTTTATGTTTACCCCCATCGGGCAACCGGGGAGGGGTTATTATGTTTTGTTTTACCACAACACTCAGCCGTGCTGCACTTGCACTGTAAAGCGCAATCCCAAAAGTTACACCTTGCGAAAACACCATGGCAACCCCTGGCTATAAATTCATCTCGCTCAATGTCCAGGGACTAAACTCCCCCCTGAAACGCAAAGCCCTCTTCCATAGACTGAAATCCCTAGACGCTTCATTCTTACTCCTTCAGGAGACCCACTTGCTACCGGCTGATGAATTCCGCCTCAACGATAAGCTCTAAACCACCACATTTTTTGCCTCTAGTGGGATGAAAAAGCGAGGGGTTGCCATCCTGGTGCGCAAAGGAATCTCATTTAAAACTCAGGGAGTGGTCCGTGATGAGGAGGGGTGGTTACTATTGGTCAACACCATATTAGATAGCCATAAGGTCACCTTGATCTCCATCTACACCCCCAATAATGACCAAAGTCAATTCTTCCTGAAATTGTCAAAAGCGATATTTAACCACGCTGAGGGAGAAGTGATTATGGGGGGGTATTCAATGCTGTGGTCAATTCCTTAGTTGACAAAACCCTACCCCCCACAGCTAATGATAGAAACAACTTTAGGGCCCTCACCTCTCTACTGAAAGACCACTTCCTGATTGAGGTATGGAGATACTGCCATCAGGAAGAAAGGGACTACACATATTTCTCGGCGGTCCACGGGGGATTTTCAAGGTTAGACATGTTTATGATATCTGACTCATTGATTCAGTATGTCCAAATGGTAGACATACTTCCTGAAGCGCTTGCCGACCACTCTCCGGTTCTGCTGGCGATAGCCCCCCTTGGACCGGTCTCATCAAGGAGGCCTGCCTGGAAGCTAAATGATTTCCTGTTAGACGATCCACTAACCCGCGCTAACATCAGAGAAATTATCGAAGCCTATTTTAACGAAAATGACACGGGAGAGGTGGGTTGGGGAACGATTTGAGATGCAAGTAAGGCGGTACTCAGGGGCCACCTGATAGAACAGGCAACACAATGAGGGAGAGCTAGGAGACTCCTGAGAGAGCAATTAGAGGGGGAAGTAGTCAGACTTGAAAGAGCGCACAAGGAAAAACCCTCCCGGCGCTCATTAAGGGACCTGAGAGTCGTGAGGAGGGCCCTAGAAGCGCATCATATGGGAAAGGCGGCTTACAGCATGTTGCACACCAAACAATTTTTTTACACTAAAGGAAACAAAGCCAACAAACTATTGGCAGCTAAATTAGGGAAACAACTGAAACAAAACAGAATTGACTTTCTGCGGGATAAATCAGGCAAAGACGCATATTCTGAGGAGAGTAAATGCCGCATCATAGAAGATTTCTTCAGGGAGCACACAACCTCACATAAGGGGGATCCACAAGTGGCTAAAGAATTTATATCCAAGGCAGACCTCCCGCAACTGCCCCAATCCTCTTTAGAACTCCTAGATGCCCCAATACTGGCAAAAGAAGTTGAATTTGCCATCAAATCCCTCCCTCTGGGCAAGGCTCCGGGTCAAGATGGATTCACAAACAAATACTATAAAACATTTGCGAAAGAACTAATACCAAACCTTACAAAACTATTCAACATCCTATGGGAAACGGGAGCAGTCACCCAATCTATGGCTGAATCCACCACAATCTTAATTCTAAAGCCCGGAAAAGACCCAGCAGATTGTGCTTCCTACCAACCCATAGCCTTGCTCAATACAGACGCCAAACTGTTCAGCAAAATCATATCTCAGCGATTAGGAGATTTATTACCTACACTAATAGACAGGGATCAGACAGGATTTATTTTGGGAAGATCGGCCCATGATAACATCCGAAGAGCAATAGATTTAATAGCCCTAGCCCCCTCTATACCTGGCCCTTTTTCATTGCACTTTTTAGACGCCCACCGGGCCTTTGATAGCATGGCTTTGGATTACCTGTGCCAAGTTCTGGAGGGGTTTGGTTTTAGCCCACACTTCTCCAAATTGGTCCTGGCCAACTTTCAGACTCCCACTACTCGAATACGGGTCAACGCCCAATGGACATCACAGATAAAATTGGGTAAAGGGACCAGGCAGGGTTGTCCCCTATCACCTCTGGTTTTCGCTCTGGCTATGGAACCTTTGGCCCAACACATTTGCCTGCACCCTGATATTCAAGGGTTCAAGGTGGGAACTCAAACCCACAAAGTGGCGCTATACGCAGATGACATGCTCTGTTTTTTAAGAGAGGCCCAGACTTCGATCCCCCCACTCATGAGCTTGCTAGGAAGGTTTGCGCGGATAGCGGGCTTCACAATTAATAAGGTAAAATCAAAAGGTCTAAATCTCACTGAAAAGCCTGGGGTGCTAAAAGCCCTACAGGACACCTTCTCTCTTAGATGGGTAGATTCCAAAATAACATACCTAGGCGTACACCTAACCCCAACATACAAGGGATTAGTAAGAGCCAATATCCCCTCTTTGTTAAAAGAGGCAAAGGACTCCCTAGTAAAATGGGCTCCTCAGGAGATATCTTGGCTAGGACGAGTAACAGCCCAGAATACAGCGCCGGATCCTAACTAGAAGCAGACAATTAGGAGGCCTAGGACTCCCATGGATCTTAAGGTACTATAGAGCTACACAAATTGCCCCCATCCTGGGCTGGGCAATTCCAGCTGATCCCCTCAAATGGCAAGATATTGAACAGATGTTCGCAGGGGTGCCCCTTTCTGACCTCCCCTTTCTGCCACGGGGGGCACGGGGTTCCCGGGGACCCCTTGTCCCAACCACGCGCTCCACGCTCCGATTCTGGGACCGGCAGATAACCTTGAGAGGATTGACCCCGGCTATGGGCCCCCTGACTCCAATCACGCAGAACCCAATGTTCACCCCTGGGCTCCAACCTAGATCTTACCACTTACCAAATCAGTACATATAATGTACATATAAGGTTGCACTCGAGCTCAGAAGTTTCATAACTCTCAGAGTAAAGAACAACAGCGCTAATGTAATGTAAGTGGTTTGTATATTTGTATAGCACCCTTCGGCCAATACTGGTGGCCTCACAGCGCTTAGCTCTGGAAGAAACAGAGGGGTCATTAGTGGACAGTGCGAAAGGCAGATGTGAAACCTGTGGTTATGATGGGAGCAGGTTGGAAGTACATGGTTCCTATTTGCCAATCTGCCCCCTACAGGTTTGGGGGAGAAACGTGGGAGTGTTTTATCCACATGGAGGAGCCCAGGATCTGATGGACTACAGCACTTTGGGTCTGTTTGGGCCGATGTGGGAGAGTGTGACAGGGCTACAGAGGAGAGCTTAGTCGTGGGTCGGTGATTGTTGATGTGCTAAGGGTTAGGCCAGTGGCAGGCGTCTGAGGAGAGGATATGTGTGTGTAGTGCAAGGTGGTAGGGGAGCTTGGAGGAGAGTTGGTCAGTCAAAAGAAGGGAGAGTAGGTCTTAGGCAGCAAAAACAATTTACAACCCTCCAATCCCACGTGTGGGCTCTTGCCGGGCAGGATGCCATATCCAGTTCCGTTGGCCCCACCAGAGCATCTTTTAGGGAATTCAAAGCAATACTTAACATTTATGAACACATGCCAAATACATGTTTTGCTGATTGACCTGAAACACCTTCAGAAGCAGCAACCAGGCCCAGGATTGAAATAGGATCAGAAATGGTTGAAGTATAACCGCAGTTTGAACAGCATTGGCAGCCTGGTCAACAGGAGGCATGGGAGAGGGGTTGGCAGGGAATTCTAAGTTTATGGGATTGAGGGGAGTAGGGCAGGAGGATCAGGGCACCTGGTGAGTGACTGGGACTGCAGGGAACCATTTCTTTCCTCACCATTTTCCCTGACATGGTGATAATAAGTTTGTTCGGAGAAAGGCACAGGGTTGAGCAGCTCTGAGAGGCAAATACAGCTTTGGCATTAGGCTCTAAATGCATACGTGTGTTCTTGGCAGTACTCAATGTTTTTTCAGATGTTTCCATGGGCTGTTCTAGCAATGTTTGCAGAAACCAGTTCTCATCCTGTGTTGATCTGTAGGTCGAAGCTGACGGTCAAGCTCCCGTATGTGGACGGTCAAGCTCACATATGTGGGATCACAGAGCCTCTGTTCGTAATATGTACCACATCAAATATCATTCTGTTGAAAACCTTTTCTCCAGGACTAAGGGTTTTCTTGCCTATTGCGAGTGAATGTATTTTTTTAAACATATGCTTCTTTTTCTTATATGAAGACACTGTAGGCTTCCATATGCCCGCCTTTACTGGGCAAGCAGGATAATGTAATTGTTGCGCCCGACACAGGTTTGAAGGAAGGAAAGTACCCCCAGAGCTGAAGATAGCATGATACACTAGAAATGCTGTAGAGTTGGGGCGAGTGGGTGATCATTGCTGTGTTGAAAGGTGCAGCATGCACCATGGGTGAGCGTGCATTGTCATCAGTGACCTGAGTCACCCGGTAAGCTCAGGGAAAACCAATGGGTTACCAGGGTGCCAGAAAGTGTATGCTGTGCCATGAAAATAGTGCGAGAGAGGCGAAGTGAAGCCTGTGAAGAAATGGATACATTTATGAACAATACCACAAATGGGTCCGTGACCCAATGTATCAGTGGAGAAATCAGTGTGAATGCGAATAAGCTTGGAAAAGGGGTAGAGACCCTGCATTTGAAAAAGAAAAGTGAATATTGAAACAAACATTGTGAAACAAGGGTCAGTAGTCCAGTATTGAGCAAATATCATTTCATTGATAAGAAGAAAATTGATGAATAGATCAGACATTTGATGATCTGTTGATGGGCCTACCTGTCCAGTATTTTAAAAAGAAAGGACATGTTTGTAAATGGTCTGTACTTAATATGTATCTTCGGGTCCGGTCCAGGTTTTTTTACCTTGGTTTTTTGTGATTGAACGACCCTCCAGTTCTTCTGGCAGGTGATTTTCCAGGAGTGAAGTGTTGACACATTTTGTAAGAATGCCTATCAGAGAGGGTGCACCTGTTTACACAGTAATGGCTGGGCATACATCTCCTTTATAATTAGTGGGTCTAAGATTACTGATAATAGCCGCCAGTTCCAGTTCCATGATGCGTCTGAATATAAACTGATTACCTGTCTCTGTTTGCTAAGTATGATATGATATGATAGTTTATTTATATAGCGCCTATACACAATGTGTTTCAAAGCGCTTCAAGGCAAGGGAGGGAACAAGGGAAAATACAATTGCATGAACAGTAAGGATGTGAAATTAACTATCGTACTCGGCCTGACGACATTTCTGGTAGAGCCGGAGGAAAACAAAAGGTGAGGCAGAGGGGTGCAGAAAGGGAGGGGAGGAACAAAACAAGCAACTATCATACTAGGCCTGACGACATTTCAGATAGTGCTGGAGGGGGCGCTGGGGAGGAAAAAAACAGTAATGGGAGGGTGGAGGCAACAGACGAGATTGCTATCATATTAGGTCCAGGGACAATTCTGATAGAGTAAGTGCATAGGAGAAAGTAAGCGGAGGAGATAGGAAAAGGGAGAAGGGAAAGGAGGAGAGAAAAGAGAGTAAGCAGTCAAAAAGAGTGGAGAAGCAAAAGTGGAGAGCAAATACAATTCCAGATGTCAGTAGTAACACATAATGTTGCAAGCCAGGATACAAGATGAAGATGGGAACAGCATGATTCAGGGCCACGATGAGTACAAGATGCAAAGGAAGTCCAGCATGAGAGTTGAGAAAGAGTGAGGCACCGTGAATGATTGAAGTCCATAAAAGTCAAATCCAGCATTGGCCACAAGACAGTGATGGTGAAGGAAGGCACCAGGTGGGCGGGGCTTTCTAAGTGGTGAAAAAGAGCAGCAGGCAGGAAGATACTAGGTAGGCGGGGCTTAGGCCAGGTGACCTAGATCCACCTGCACCTGCTCCCCATCTGCAAAGGAAAAGAAGCTAGAGGGCTCCTTAAGTAGGGAAACAGAGCGGCAAGCAGGAAGGCACCAGGTGGGCGTGGCCTGCTAAGTGGTGAAAAAGAGCGGGCAGCAGGAAGCACCAGGTGGGCGGGCCTTGCTAAGTAGTGAAAAAGAGCAGGAAGCAGGAAGGCACCAGTTGGGCGGGGCTTGCTAAGTGGTGAAAAAGAGCGGCAGGCAGGAAGGCACCAGGTTGGCGGGGCATAGGCCAGGTGACCTAGATCCACTTGCATCTGCTCACCATCTGCAAAGGAAAAGAAGCTTAGCCTAAGTATGCCATGTCCTGGGTTGTTTTCAGGAACATCCTTGTCTTATCCTTGGAGTCACAGAACGCAAGGGGACACTTACCAGGCAGAGCTGAGCTACATGGGAGTGTATCCTGTGGTAGTAGCTCATGTGGATGCTAGGGCTTGCGTTCATCATTGCCCTTCTCTGTAGCAAGGCCCCACTGAGACATTGTAGAGGAATGATCCTGGTTCTGTTTTGATCTTTACTCTGGAGAATCTTTCCTCAGTTAACCTCTGCAGGGTTACCGCCAGACTTGTAATGAGGCCCATTCTCCTGGTCTTATTTAAGTTAGTTAATATAGTGGCTGGGTCAGAATTCATTTGGGCAGTGAACATATTCATTCGGGACTTCCTGATGACAGACAAGCACCTTTACTTTATTTAGATAGGCAGGGATAACACTCTAGCAGTAGGGAAAGATATGCCTCATTCTTACAATTGTATTAAACATCAGTCAACATGTTCTTAACATGTCTGACTCCTTCTTCTAACCCACCGCAATGCATAGGCCCCTCCTCCACTGCTCCAGGTATTGTCAAGGTCCCTCAGCATCTAGAGCTCCGATTAGGCTGAAGGTCCTGACCATATTGCAAACATCTTCCCACCTCTTCCACCTGCACTTGGTTGCCGTGTACTCCACTGTTTCTTCCTCCTCTTTCTAAGTGTTTTCCCCTCAAATGATTATGGCCACGTCCAGTGTACTTGCCTCTTCTCCTCTCTTACCCTCCTCTTGCACCGCCACCCCTTCTTTCGAGGTTTTGCAACATCTTCCAAGTTCTCCCTCTACCTCCAATTGCCACCTTCTCTAGTCCTCTACCTCCTCCTCCATCTGTCACATCCTAGAATGTCTTCTCACTACCAACGCCACTTACTACCACATCCTCCAGCTCACTTCTTCATCCGCCAGAGGTCACCTTCTCCACTAGCTTCTCAACACCACCTCAAGTTATCACTACCTCTTTTTCTCGAGCTCCTCCTCCTCCAGATGGCCACTCCAACTTCTAAGCACCCCCTCCTACTGCCACCTCCTCCAGAACTCCTGATTCCTTCTACTCCCTCCTCCACAATCCTTGCATCACTTTTAAAACTCCTCTCACCGCCAACAACGTATTCCAACAATCTGCTCAAGTGATGTGGAATGACAGTACTTTATAATGCCCTTCATTTGGGTGGGGCTATGATTAAGGGTCTGTACCTGTAGAACTAATGTTGTCTGAGGCTGGGATTGGTCGGGTTGCTTTCCTCCTTGCAAGCAACAATGAGGCAAAGGGGGTTGGTCTTTCTCTATTTACTTGTCTGGGCTGGGAGAACATGTGGACTTTGCAAGACTGTTGATGAAGTGTTGAGAGAAAGTGAATGAGTTCACAAGGGGGTCCTGGAGGGTTTCTGTTCTTCCCTCGGATGGCCTCAAGCTCTCTTGAGGCTTTACATACCAAGTGACGGTCCTCTGCCAAGCGGCCCAGATAATGTGAGAGCGTCACAGTGATCCTCTCCATACTACCCTTTACCCCATTGTCTTCCGGCACTCAGGGAGGCAACTGGCCCCCAAGGCCACTCTCCCAACTGTAGACAGAGCCCGGCAGATACGCTCATCACACAGTTTGTACCAAAATAGATGAGTCCTGAAAGTCTCTCAGTGTTTATCACAGGGTTTTCATTTGTGCAGCTGCCTTCCCAGCCTCTTCCCCTACAGTGTCTTGTAACAGGTGCACGCTGTTTTTGGGAGGTGGAAATACTACCTTTGGCTGCACAGTTCATTGAATATCCTATGCATCTGGGACAGCCCTGGAAATACTCAGATCTGTTTCCCAGAAATCTCTCTTTCTCATTTGAAAGACTTGCCGGCTCACAGTTTGCATCCTCCTACACTTGCTGCACCCCCTCTGCACCATCCTAGAGTTCATTGGCAGGCTGTTCTGGCCTCTACTCCTTCCCCCACCCAACAGTGACCTCTAGTGGCTTAGCATGTAATTCCTAGAATGGGCCATTATCTGGTAGGATGTTGGTTCTAAGGGAAACATCATTCAGCATGTCAATGTTGTGGATATGCGCTACCTGTTGGCACAGTATACAGAGCAACAGGATATGATGATATTAAATGGTTTGAGATCATCATGGGAATGTGGTTTCTTTGGAAGTGGATGGAAGTTTACCAGGAGGGTTATTCTACTGAAGGCCACACAGCTTATTGGGTCAGAGGAAATGCGAGATAAGAAGGTGAGAATATCGAAAATTAGAATGGTTGCAAGACATGCAAAAACAGAGTGGGTTCACTCTGGATAAAGAAAGACACATGCAGTTCTGTACCCCCATAGGAAAGTCATGGAAAGCCATAGAATAGCTGCTGGTTTATAATGGGGAGAAACTGGGAAAGACGCCCAGTATAGCGGGGTGAAGAAGATGTTTCTCCTTCTGGTGAGCACTGAAGCCCCCCCCATGGCCATGAGGGGGATGTTCAGGTACTTTCCTATTCAAGTTCAAGTGTAATTCCACATCACAGTATATGGATGAACCTTAGCTCTTTCCACAGTAAGATCTTCCTAGAGTAGAACTCCTAGGCCCCTATTTAGAGTTTAGTGATGTAGATAGATTGGTTCTTACCAAATATTGGGTTCAAATCTGAGCATTCAGTGATGGTGGTAGTTGGATCATCTCCCTTGTTGTAAAGCACTCCAAGGGTCATGCTCTATTATGCAGATCCCTCGTGCTGTTCCCTTTATGAAGCACTGCCCTGAAGTCAGGGCTTCCCCTTGAGGGTCATGCTCTATTGTGCAGATTCCTCGTGCTGTTCCCTTCATGAAGCACTGCCCTGAAGTCAGGGCTTCCCCTTGAGGGTCATGCTCTATTGTGCAGATCCCTCGTGCTGTTCCCATTATGAAGCTCTGCCCTGAAGTCAGGGCTTCCCCTTGAGGGTCATGCTCTATTATGCAGATCCATCTTGCTGTTCCCTTTATGAAGCACTGCCCTGAAGTCAGGGCTTCCCCTTGAGGGTCATGCTCTATTATGCAGATCCCGCGTGCTGTTCCCTTTATGAAGCACTGCCCTGAAGTCACGGGCTTCCCCTTGAGGGTCATGCTCTATTATGCAGATCCCTCGTGCTGTTCCCTTTATGAAGCACTGCCCTGAAGTCAGGGCTTCCCGCTGAGGGTCATGCTCTATTATGCAGATCCCTCGTGCTGCTCCCTTTATGAAGCACTGCCCTGAAGTCAGGGCTTCCCCTTGAGGGTCATGCTCTATTATGCAGATCCCTCGTGCTGTTCCCTTTATGAAGCACTGCCCTGAAGTCAGGGCTTCCCCTTGAGGGTCATGCTCTATTATGCAGATCCATCTTGCTGGTCCCTTTATGAAGCACTGTCCTGAAGTCAGGGCTTCCCCTTGAGGGTCATGCTCTATTATGCAGATCCCGCGTGCTGTTCCCTTTATGAAGCACTGCCCTGAAGTCAGGGCTTCCCCTTGAGGGTCATGCTCTAATATGCAGATCCCTCGTGCTGTTCCCTTTATGAAGCACTGCCCTGAAGTCAGGGCTTCTCCTTGAGGGTCATGCTCTATTATGCAGATCCCTCGTGCTGCTCCCTTTATGAAGCACTGCCCTGAAGTCAGGGCTTCCCCTTGAGGGTCATGCTCTATTATGCAGATCCCTCGTGCTGTTCCCTTTATGAAGCACAGCCCTGAAGTCAGGGCTTCCCCTTGAGGGTCATGCTCTATTATGCAGATCCCTCATGCTGCTCCCTTTATGAAGCACTGCCCTGAAGTCAGGGCTTCCACTTGAGGGTCATGATTAATACCCTGCACTCATGGAAGGCTTGTCCACTTGGAGGTAATGCATTCTAATGTTGCAATGTGTGCCAGTCTCTGGAAATCACCTTCAGGGGGAAGGGAGCAATGAGCAGAGGGAAGGTCAGTGGGACATCCATCACGCAAGGGCATGCTTGGATAGGATCACCTTGAAGAACTGGTTTATCATCTTCCAGGACAGCCGTCACAGCCATGTTGGTATGCACCAGAAGTCCCAAGTACCATTAATAGTTGCTGTGGGGGGGTGGGGGTGGGGGGAGAGGAGTGGGTGGCATCTCGATGCGCTAGTTCTGGGTGGCACTCGAGAGCAGGTGCTGAAGGTAAAGACAGAGCAAGCGAGTGACTGATTTACTGTAGTAACGGCCTCGACTCACTTTACAATTAACAGCCACATAAAAAATTGAAAGGTTATGTTATGTTCAATTATACCACGCACCGATACCACCCAAGGGCAGTCTCCGGCACTCATTCTCCAGGAAATGCCAACATGCACCGCCACCAGTACCTGCTGTATCATGCCTGTACTGTAGTGTGTAAGCCAACATACACTGCAACAAGTACCTACTGTATCATGAGTATACTATAGGCATATATGCCAACATACACTGCAACAAGTACCTGCTGTACCATGCATATAATATAGGGGCATATGCCAACATGCACCGCCACCAGTACCTGCTGTATCATGCCTGTACTGTAGTGTGTAAGCCAACATACACTGCAACAAGTACCTACTGTATCATGAGTATACTATAGGCATATATGCCAACATACACTGCAACAAGTACCTGCTGTACCATGCATATAATATAGGGGCATATGCCAACATGCACCGCCACCAGTACCTGCTGTACCATGTGTGTACTAAAGGGGCGTAGGCCAACATACACTGCAACAAGTACCTACTTTATCATGCATATACTATAGAGGCATATGCCAACATAGATCACCACCAGTACGTGCTGTACATGCATATAATATAGGGGCATATGTCCACATACACCGCCAACAGTACCTGCTGTATCATGCATATACTATAGGCATATGCCAACATACACTGACACCAGTACCTGCTATACCATGTTTGTACTATAGGGTTGTATGACAGCATTCACCGCCACAAGTACCTACGGTGTCATGCGTATACTATAGGGGCATATGCCAACATGCATGACACCAATACCTGCTGTATCATGCATATAATATATGGACATAGGCCAACATACACCGCCAACAGTGCCTACTGTATCATGTATATACTATAGCGGTATATGCCAACATACATCGTCACCAGTACCTGCTGTATCATGCCTGTACTATAGCGACATATGACAACATACATCGCCACCAGAGCCTGCTGTATCATACATATAATATAGGAGCATATGCCTGCATACACCACCAACAGTACCTGCTGTACATGCATATAATATAGGAGCATATGCTGACATACGCTGACACCAGTACCTGCAGTATCATGTGTGTACTATAGGAGCGTACTGAAAAGACACAAAAATGAAGACATTGGTTGCACAGGTGCTAGTAGAAAGGACATACCACACACACTAAAATGTGAAGGATAGGGAGGATGCCTTGCACACAGCAAAGGAATGGAGCATTTCACTTCTGGTAGATGAACTTTTAAAGATGCAGACATTGTGAGTGACAGAGGCACTATTTTGGTCACTTAAGTGACTACATTGCTTGGGTTTGCCAACCCCCGCCCCAACTCGAGTATTGGTTGCCTAGGCACAATCAAACTATGTACATGCATGAGTTAGGCCTTTGCCAGTTCGCCTAAACAACAGGCTATGCAGTTCGCCTACACGGCGGGCTATGCAGTTCGCCTACACTAAGGGCTATGCAGTTTGCCTACACTACGAGCTATGCAGTTGGCCTACACTACGGGCTTAGCCAGTTTGCCTACACTACAGGCTATGCAGTTTGACTACACTACGGGCTATGCAGTTTGCCGACACTACGGGCTATGCAGTTCACCTACACTACAGGCTATGCAGTTTTCCTACACTACGGGCTATGCAGTTGGCCTACACTATGGGCTTAGACAGTTCACCTACACTACAGGCTATGCAGTTTGCCTACACTACGGGCTATGCAGTTTGCCTACACTACGGACTTAGCCAGTTCACCTACACTACAGGCTATGCAGTTTTCCTACACTACGGGCTATGCAGTTGGCCTACACTATGGGCTTAGCCAGTTCACCTACACTACAGGCTATGCAGTTTGCCTACACTAGGGGCTATGCAGTTTGCCTACACTACAGGCTATGCAGTTCACCTACACTATGGGCTATGCAGTTTGCCTACACTACGGGCTATGCAGTTTGCCTACACTACAGGCTATGCAGTTGGCCCACAATACAGGCTATGCAGTTGGCCTACACTACGGGCTATGCAGTTCACCTACACTACAGGCTATGCAGTTTGCCTACACTATGGGCTATGCAGTTGGCCTACACTATGGGCTATGCAGTTTGCCTACTCTACGGGCTATGCAGTTTGCCTACACTACGGTCTATGCAGTTCGCCTACACTACGGGCTATGCAGTTGGCCCACAATACAGGCTATGCAGTTGGCCTACACTATGGGCTATGCAGTTCGCCTACACTACAGGCTATGCAGTTTGCCTACACTATGGGCTATGCAGTTTGCCTACACTACGGGCTATGCAGTTCACCTACACTATGGGCTATGCTTTTGGCCTACACTACGGGCTATGCAGTTTGCCTACACTACAGGCTATGCAGTTCACCTACACTACGGGCTATGCAGTTTGCCTACACTATGGGCTATGCAGTTTGCCTACACTATGGGCTATGCGGTTCACCTACACTATGGGCTATGCTTTTGGCCTACACTACGGGCTATGCAGTTGGCCTACACTACAGGCTATGCAGTTTGCCTGCACTACAGGCTATGCAGTTTGCCTACACTATGGGCTATGCAGTTTGCCTACACTATGGGCTATGCAGTTTTCCTACACTATGGGATATGCAGTTTGCCTACACTATGGCTATGCAGTTTGCCTACACTACGGGCTATGCAGTTGGCCCACACTAGAGGCTATGCAGTTTGCCTACACTATGGGCTATGCAGTTTGCCTACACTACGGGCTATGCAGTTCACCTACACTACAGGCTATGCAGTGTACCTACACTACAGGCTATGCAGTTTGCCTACACTATGGGCTATGCTTTTGGCCTACACTACGGGCTATGCAGTTCGCCTACACTACAGGCTATGCAGTTCATCTGCACTATATGCTATGCAGTTTGCCTACTCTACAGGCTATGCAGTTTGCCTACACTACGGGCTATGCAGTTCACCTACACTATGGGCTATGCAGTTCACCTAAACTACGGGCTATGCAGTTTGCCTACACTACGGGCTATGCAGTTTGCCTACGCTATGGGCTATTATGCAGTTGGCCTACACTACGGGCTATGCAGTTTGCCTTCACTATGGGCTATGCAGTTTTCCTACACTATGGGCTATGCAGTTTTCCTACACTATGGGCTATGCAGTTTGCCTACACTACAGGCTATGCAGTTGGCCTACACTAGAGGCTATGCTGTTCGCCTACACTACGGGCTATGCAGTTTGCCTACACCACGGGCTATGCAGTTCACCTACACTATGGGCTATGGTTTTGGCCTACACTATGGGCTATGCAGTTTGCCTACACTACAGGCTATGCAGTTCCCCTACACTACGGGCTGTGCAGTTTGCCTACACTATGGGCTATGCAGTTTGCCTACACTACGGGCTATGCAGTTGGCCTACACTAGAGGCTATGCTTTTCGCCTACACTACGGGTTATGCAGTTTGCCTACAATATGGGCTATGCAGTTCGCCTACACTATGGGCTATGCTTTTGGCCTACACTATGGGCTATGCAGTTCGCCTACACTACAGGCTATGCAGTTCGCCTACACTATGGGCTATACAGTTCACCTACACTACGGCTTGTGCATTTATAGTAAATCAGCATTCACTGGGAGGCGGCCATTCTTTTCTACCCTATTGAATGCCAGAAGCACCATAGAGACAGGTATTTTAGGGTTTTCCTGTCCAGTCTTATGCACAAAGATTATTAGGGTTGTCTTCAAAAGCAAACATCTGGTCCCATGTTTATCTGGGATTATGAACAAGAGGTGTTCGGTGGGGAGGATCAAGCCCACAGCTCCTGCAAGCAAGCGCTCTAACGCCCGCTTCATGAAGGCTCTAGCAATGGTGCACGCTTCAGCCTGCATGAGCCAGCCTGCAGCTAGAGACACCTGTGCACCTCCTGGCCAGAACATGCACACACGTGCATTCCCAGGAGACTCCAACAACGATCAAGAGGCGCCCAGCACTAAAACAAAAGACAACGCTTTGCACGCCGTGTCGGACGTGTATCAGCCATGTTGTGGGACCAGAAATAGTGGCCATATGTGTGATGTATTCACCATTTCAGGCAATAAAACAAATCGAAATGTTCAGTGCTGCTCTCTAGTACCGTACAGATGTAATGCATAATAATATTAAATAATGTAATCCCTAATTATGCCGAACAAGTGCCTGGCAACTGCTTCTTTTTAAGTAAAGAAATGCCCTTATTAAAACCACAAGAAATATCATCCAAGGTCAGCAGCGGATAAACCATGCATAACCATGGTAACTGTCATGGCTGAAGCATGGTCAGTCATGGCCTCCACAGTAAAACAATGGGTAACATGGATCCCAGAGCGATGACAGTGAAACCACAGAGAACAGTGGCAAATGTCAGTGAATAAACAGACCTAACCTTGGCCAGCCACAGAGGACCGGTGGAGAACAGTGGTAAATATTAGTGATGAACTAGTGTCATCTGTGTCCAGCCACTGAGAAAGAGCGAAGAACGGTGGTAAATATCAGTGATGAACTAGTGTCATCTGTGTCCAGCCACTGAGAAACAGCGGAGAACGGTGGTAAATATCAGTGATGAACTAGTGTCATCTGTGTCCAGCCACTGAGAAACAGCGGAGAATGGTGGTAAATATCAGTGATGAACTAGTGTCATCTGTGTCCAGCCACTGAGAAACAGCGGAGAACGGTGGTAAATATCAGTGATGAACTAGTGTCATCTGTGTCCAGCCACTGAGAAACAGCGGAGAATGGTGGTAAATATCAGTGATGAACTAGTGTCATCTGTGTCCAGCCACTGAGAAACAGCGGAGAACGGTGGTAAATATTAGTGATGAACTAGTGTCATCTGTGTCCAGCCACTGAGAAACAGCGGAGAACGGTGGTAAATATTAGTGATGAACTAGTGTCATCTGTGTCCAGCCACTGAGAAACAGCGGAGAACGGTGGTAAATATCAGTGATGAACTAGTGTCATCTGTGTCCAGCCACTGAGAAACAGCGGAGAATGGTGGTAAATATCAGTGATGAACTAGTGTCATCTGTGTCCAGCCACTGAGAAACAGCGGAGAACGGTGGTAAATATCAGTGATGAACTAGTGTCATCTGTGTCCAGCCACTGAGAAACAGCGGAGAATGGTGGTAAATATCAGTGATGAACTAGTGTCATCTGTGTCCAGCCACTGAGAAACAATGGACAATGGTGGTAAATATCAGTGATGAACTAGTGTCATCTGTGTCCAGCCACTGAGAAACAGTGGACAACGGTGGTAAATATCAGTGATGAACCTGTGTCATCTGTGTCCAGCCACTGAGAAACAGCGGAGAACGGTGGTAAATATCAGTGACTAAGCAGACTCATCCTTGGCCTGCCACAGAGGAACAGTAGAGAATGGTGGTAAATATAAGTTATTAACCAGGGTACTGGGTGACCAGCCACTGAGAAACCACAGAGAATGGTTGTATATATAAGTGATTAATCAGTGTCCTCTGTGGCCAGCCACAAAGAAACGGTGGAGAAAAGTGGTAAATATCTGTGACTAAGCAGACTCATCCTTGGCCAGCCACAGAGGAACAACAGAGAACGGTGGTAAATACAAGTGATTAATCAGTGTTGTCTGTTGCCAGCCACGGAGAAACCACAGGCACTGTACCGGTGTTAAAAATCCTGATCATGCATGAGCAACCACCGCTGATTATTTTAAAGCTAATAAGTTCACCGTGAATAGGGACAAAACAAAGATTGTCATTTTTAGCAGGGGCAGGAAAAGGGTTGACTGTTCATGATATCTTAATGGTGAGAAAATCGAGGTCGTGGATTCATCCTGTTATCTGGGACTGACCTCTGATAGTAATGGGAAGTGGGCCAAGCATTCAGACTTGGTATGTCTGAAGGCCAGGTCCAGGTTAAATAAATGTGGTGGGCGCATGTTGGGCAAAGCTATGGAGGTGTACAAGTGCAGGGTGGGAAGTATGCTTCTCTATGGTAGTGACATTTGGGGGAGTTCTAATTGTGAGAAAGTGGATCTTGCCCAAAATGAGATTATGAAAAGGCTGACAGGTCTCCTATTGGAAACCCCAAACTGCGCCCTGCATTTGAAGTTGGTGATCACCAGGGTTGTCACCCAGGCTAAACTGAGACACAGTGCCGATTGTTCAAAGGTTCTGAGAAACGATAATATTCAGTACCTGTTATCAGCGATGGCAGGCTCAGGTATCTGTTTAAAGTTCAAGTGTTTGCAGGAGGGTCTTAACATACTGATGACAGCGGGGATTGAGTCCCTGAACTCAGCAAGAGACCTGAGCCTGACAGATCTAAAATCAACGGTCAAAAAGGGGATACCTAGCAGAGACCAGGCCCAGGAACAGAATGTGATTCAGGTTTTAAGTTCTTTGAACCTGTATGCCACTATTGAGAGGGGGGTATTGTATGTCGTATCCCCTCTCCCAATTGTAGTGCTCTATTTTACTAGTGCATTTAAACATGTTACCACTAAGAGCCCTCACCAAAAAGGGATTGGCAGACCCGTGTGTGGGCTAAAAGAAAAGGAGGCGCTTATGCATTTTCTGCATAATATGTAGGTGGAACTTGGATTAGTGAATAGATCTGCTAACCCACTTCTTTTTGGAAAACTATCGAAGGGACTGTAAAGCAATATTGTATTTGATTTTGTCCGGATCTTGATTTAATTTTTAATTTGGGTACTTGGCTCTGATAAGACGACCGAACAAAGGTTCAGCTTTAAATTGTAGTGGGGTGTACTTTTCTTTTAACATTGTATTTTTAATTGATTTTAAATCTTGTTCAATGTGTTTCTGTTATGATGTATTTAATGATGTATGTTAATGGAGAAATCTGATCAATACATGTATTCATTCATCCATGAGCAACCAAAGAGATGCCAGAGAGAAACATTGCCATTAGTGGCCAACCTGGGGAAATCACAGGTGACTGTGGTATCATGAACAGACCATGAAGCCATGGCCATTAATGGTGAACCCATGCATGAAGGCAGAAAGTAAGATGGACTAACCATGATAACTCATGGCCAGCCACTGTGAAGCCAGGGCGAAGTACAGGTTTTCAATGATCAGATATGTCAGCCAAGTGAAAATCAGTATTAAAAATCCAGGTTTCAATATAATGTATTGGACTGACTAAAAACCCACATGCTAAATTGGTACAGCACATATGTTTTTGAACAGGTCATCGCATGCGTGCCCTTGAAAGGCCATGAGCATATCATATTAGTATGACCAATACAGGATGTTATAGCCTAGATCTTTCAGAGTTTGTCAGCAAATTACATCGAATTCTGTTTTACGATCTGGCCCCTGATGCTCTGGAAATGACATGTGACTGAGCGAGTATGAGCTGACTTCAAACCCTCAACACCAGCACGCATTGGGGCCAGAGCTTGCATGTGCAGGGCCTTCTGAGTGATTTGCATTGGGGCCAGAGCATGCATGCGCCGGTACTCTTGAATGACACACATTGGGGCCAGAGCATGCATGTGCCGGTCCTCTTGAATGACACAAATTGGGGCCAGAACATGCACGAACAGGGCCTCTTGAATGACGAATATTGGGGCCAGAGGGGCCAGATCATGCATGCGCAGGGCCTCATGAATGACAAACATTTGGATAAGAGCATGCATGTGCAGGGCCTCTTCAATGACACGTATTGGGGCCAGAGCTTGCATGTGCAGGGCCTTCTTGTATGACGAATATTGGGGGCAGAGGGGCCAGAGCATGCATGTGCAGGGCCTCATGAATGACACACATTGGGGCCAGAGCTTGCATGTGCGGGGACTCATGAATGACACACATTGGGGCAAGAGTTTGCATGTGCAGGGCCTCTTGAATGACACATATTGGGGCCAGAGCTTGCATGTGCAGGGCCTTCTTGAATGACACACATTGGGGCCAAACCATTAATGTGCAGGGCCTCTTGAATGGCACACATTGGGGCCAGAGCTTGCATGTGCAGGCCCTCTTGAATGACACACATTGGGGCCAGAGGGGGCAGAGCTTGCATGTGCAGGGCCTTCTTGAATGACACACATTGGGGCCAAAGCATTCATGTGCAGGGCCTCTTGAATGACACACATTGGGGCCAAAGCATTCATGTGTAGGGAATCTTGAATGACACACATTGGGGCCAGAGCTTGCATGTGCAGGGCTTCTTGAATGGCACACATCGGGGCCGGAGGGGGCAGAGCTTGCATGTGCAGGGCCTTCTTGAATGACACACATTGGGACCAAAGCATTCATGTGCAGGGCCTCGTGAATGACTCATATTGGGGCCAAAGCATTCATGTGCAGGGCCTCTTAAATAACGTGCATTGGGACCGGAGCATGCATCTGCAGGGCCTCTTGAATGACTCACATTGGGACCAGATCTTGCATGCGCAGGGCCTCTTGAATGACACCATTGGGACCAGAGGGTCCAAGCATGCATGTGCAGGGCCTCTTGAATGACACGCATTGGGGCCAGAGGTTGCATCTGCTGGGCCCCTTGAATGACTCACATTGGGGCCAGAGCATGCATCTGCTGGGCCTCTTGAATGACACACATTGGGGCCAAACCATTAATGTGCAGGGCCTCTTGAATGGCACACATTGGGGCCAGAGCTTGCATGTGCAGGCCCTCTTGAATGACACACATTGGGGCCAGAGGGGGCAGAGCTTGCATGTGCAGGGCCTCTTGAATGACACCATTGGGGCCAGAGGGTCCAAGCATGCATGTGCAGGGCCTCTTGAATGACACGCATTGGGGCCAGAGGTTGCATGTGCAGGGCTTCTTGAATGGCTCACATTGGGGCCAGAGCATGCATCTGCAGGGCCTCTTGAATGACACACATTGGGGCCAGAGGTTGCATGTGCAGGGCCTCTTGAATGACACGCATTGGGGCCAGAGGTTGCATGTGCAGGCCCTCTTGAATGACACACATTGGGGCCAGAGGGGGCAGAGCTTGCATGTGCAGGGCCTCTTGAATGACACCATTGGGGCCAGAGGGTCCAAGCATGCATGTGCAGGGCCTCTTGAATGACACGCATTGGGGCCAGAGGTTGCATGTGCAGGGCTTCTTGAATGGCTCACATTGGGGCCAGAGCATGCATCTGCAGGGCCTCTTGAATGACACACATTGGGGCCAGAGGTTGCATGTGCAGGGCCTCTTGAATGACACACATTGGGGCCAGAGGTTGCATGTGCAGGGCCTCTTGAATGACACGCATTGGGGCCAGAGGTTGCATGTGCAGGGCTTCTTGAATGGCTCACATTGGGGCCAGAGCATGCATCTGCAGGGCCTCTTGAATGACACACATTGGGGCCAGAGGTTGCATGTGCAGGGCCTCTTGAATGACACGCATTGGGGCCAGAGGTTGCATGTGCAGGGCTTCTTGAATGGCTCACATTGGGGCCAGAGCATGCATCTGCAGGGCCTCTTGAATGACACACATTGGGGCCAGAGGTTGCATGTGCAGGGCCTCCTGAATGACACGCATTGGGGCCAGAGCATGCATGTGCAGGGCCTCTTGAATGACACGCATTGGGGCCAGAGCATGCATGTGCAGGGCCTCTTGAATGACTCACATTGGGGCCAGAGCATGCATCTGCTGGGCCCCTTGAATGACTCACATTGGGGCCAGAGGTTGCATATGATGGGCCTCATGAATTAAGTGCTGCATCCAGGTACTCTTGCATTATATAAGACAATGGTTCCTGTTTGGGAGCATTCTCATTTCTGTGATAATTAGACCCCCAGCTCTCTTGCTGGACCTTAGGACGTTTAGTTTTTGTCCTGGAGAGAGTGACACCCTTTTCTAACTCTCTCATGTATTTTTGATCTAATTTGGACTCTGTGTTTCTGTGATTTTGGAGTCTGACAAACGCCATAGGCATCACCTTTTGTATTGTGACACACAGCACCTTCAGTGCAGTGTCACAGAGAAGTCCTTTGGATTTCTCACAAGGTATAAATACCTTCTCTTGGAGAAACTACTTTTCCCAAGATTAGTAAAGTGAAATTTACTATACTTACCTTTTTCTCTCTGTATATCCAGTACACGCCATTTTATGTGGAAGTACTGGGGGGTTAATTAGTATCCCCTTTTTGTACGTATTCATGTAAACAATGTTATGTTACCCTCACTACATTTAATGGCTAGTGGCAGTGGTTTCATTTTCCTACCATTGTGCGTTTTTACCGCAGGCTGAATCCTCAGCTGCAGTATTGCACCCATGGGTGCCCATTTTGTCAAAATGGCCCGGTCTTCTTTTTTTGCCATTTCTTGCTAGTGAGATCTTTCTCGGGTTTTACTCTGTGCGTCGAAGCAGACTTGAGCCTTTTGTTCATTTTGCCTTTGGTGGGCTTCAGTCCTGAAACCCGCCTCTGGCTCCAGTGCGTCTGTCAGGGCAGGAAGTGAGGGAGGTGCCTGAAAATCCCTGCCCTTAGTCTCCTTGGTTACCTGAATGCACCCAGTGCTGATTGGCTGGCTGGCTGGCTGTCTTTGGAGGATAGACACCCTGCTGTGTGAGTGACAGGCTGTGCATGAATGGGAGAAACCTGTATAAAAGGCGAAGTCTCTTGAACAGAAGCCAGAGTTGACCACTGGAAGAAACATCCGATGAATGAAACTGGAAGAGAAGCTTGCTGTACCCTACTGGACCTTTGAAGTGCCCGGTGAAGCTCTGCTGCAGTGCTGAAGCTCCAATTTCATATCAACTAGAGAAGCCCGGAACGGATGACTTCTTCCCTTTGGTTGGTGGGACCAACTGATCCCAAAGAAGAACTTTGCTGGGACCCTTCTCCCTGCTGGCTGTACTTCCTTGATGCTGTTGGAACCGAGTGCCAGGGGTCAGGAAACCCAGAAACGAGTGCATCGTCTTTAAGCCGGACCCGAGCTCCAGGAAGATCCTGAGGACCTCCTGGAGCAGGACTACCCAAGTCTGAGCCACTTCAACAGAGTGCTAGACCCCTGAAGCAAGGGGAGCCCATCAAGTGTCCAAGAACCACGGGGGTGTTATTGACCGGTAGCTGAAACCGCAAAGTGCTGCTGATTTGGAAAGAGCCCATGTCCGCCTCCGACCATCGAACCGCAGTGCAGGAGTCCTCCAGACGTCCTCCCTCTTGTCCCCATGACTGAGGCCCAGGATCCCAGGACCTGCAGAGCTGCAACCTGAACAGAAGCCAGCTGGACCATTCTTCTTCTAACTTAAGGTACTGTCATGACTGAAGGGGTACTTACATTTTTGGTCTGTAGCTTGTTTGTGATCACTGGAGACTTGCAGTAGCTATTTTTCTGCAGAGTTGTTTGCAGCTTTCCACTTCACAAACCCAACAGCCTGCGGCCCTACAGTGATTCCTGTTCTACAAACTCTCTGAAAACATTGTGCAAGACTTTTGCGCTATCTACAGAAGTGCCTCAGCTCCATAGACACTGTGCAAAGTGACTCTGTCTGTCCTAGCTCTCTTCTGACCCATTGACTTTGGTTTTAACTGCCCCTCCTAGGTGGTGCATAAGTGTAACTTGCATGGCTGGGAAAGGTCTAGCCTAGACTTCATTGGGAGATTGCAAAGTATTCACCTGCTCCGAGAACCTGTTAACCTTTTTCCTTCCCCAACCTTTTCCTTTTCCACAACCTCAGTATTGCATCAAGTGTAAAAAGTCTTATATGAATACTTGTAATTGTGAATCTCGGTGTTACAGCTCTACAGCTCACATTTACCCCTCTTGAGATATGTCTGGCTGCTTGGTCACTCCACCAACTTGTGTAGTACAGGCCTACACCCATAGGTGGGTTACCTAACACCAAGAGGACAAGGCTGGTGTAGTCTCCCACAGAGTTACTACATACAGTCTTGCGTAGCACCTGTCCTTAAAGCATACATCTTGTTTGCTTTTCTGAGCATATGTTGGGCTCCAGCCAAGCTAGTTTGGAAAGAAATGAAGGGAATTTTCCAGAATGAAAAGTCAAACACTATAATGTGGGAATACTCCACAGTGATTGGTCCAGTTGACCAGCTCATCACAAGGAATGATTTTCATTGGTTGGGCGTTACTTTAAGGAACTGAGCTCGCGGATCAGTGTGCTAGAACGAGAGGGGAGAGGGATTCACACAGAAATCCAGAAGCTTCTCACCATGAAGAGCGCAGCCCCGTTCCTCTGCCTGATGGCGCTGATTGTTGGTAAGAGAGTTACCTCTGAATTGACTTACCTCTTCCAAGATGGACAGGTAGGGTGACCAGACACTGCCAGGGACATGCATTATTCAGCCTGCGCAGCCATTTAACAAATGCATTCTGGGTTCTGTAGTCTTAGTTAACGTCAATGGAACAAACTATACGTTCTAACCCAATACCAACATGGGTTGTAAAAGGAAAGCCCAGGACGGGGACTCTGTGTCCCTCTGAGATGGGGTCCCCCTAGGTTCAGGATTTATATCCCAGATTCCCAGGATCCCCCTCTTTCAACAGTCTAACAGATTTGGGCGAAAGAGGAGGTTGGGGGGTGCCTCTGAAAGGAAGGCAGAGATGGGGCAGAGTCAGTCACATGTTAGATCAGTGTGACCCTAGGAGGCGAGTTAACCCCAGCTGTGCAAACCCACCAAGGGCACTGGACTCTCCTTCCAGGCCAGTCCTTTCTCTGAACAGGTGCACCACTCTCAAGAGTTTAATTTCCATTTCACACGGGAAATCTCTGGCAATGTTTAACATTGAAAATCCGGGCTTTCCTGTGTCTCACATAGGTGGGGGTTCCTCTCTAACCACGGAGCTGTCCATTGGCTCCAGGATCCGCTTGCTCCAGTCCGGGCTTTTAGCACTCTTTCTTCTTTCTTCCACCTTTTTCCTGTCTCTGAAAATGCGCGTGTTTCAAACCGCCGCCCCCTAAATCATATTCATGTGGGATGTTGTTGTATGTTCTTTCTTTACCAGCTCTCCCCTTCTGGATAACATATTGCAGAGGATCTCCACCTACTCCATAGAAGCACAAAGGCACACAGGACCCGGGTACCTCTAACACACACCCATCAACACCACAGGTTTCCCATCTGCCTCTCCAGTTATCCCGCTTACAGTCCCTCCCTCTTTTCCTGCAGAGCCATGTGCTGCGAGGTAAACAAGTGGCAGAAGGGCCATACACAAGACCACTTTACCTACTTATAAAACCAGACCCTGCCACCACACCTACCCAACCTTCAACTCCATATTGAACCCCCACCACTTCTCTCTATCCCCACCACCTTCACTCCACCACCTCATCTATCAATCTTCAGCTCACCACATTGGCCACCCACTCCCAAACATGCCCCTCACCCATTCCTAACACACCTACTACTTTACTTCACCCAACCACACACCACCTCACTGCACACATCCAATCCTGCCATTCTCATACCACCACTGCTGTCTGCTCCCACAACTCACCACTTCACCCAACCTTACTTCCTCAGCCCACAACTCCTCTTCCACCACCTCAGCATAACACATCCATGACACCACAACAATAACCACACTCCTCCAGCCAATCAAGTAACCCACTCCCATTACCCGTCCACCACACCCATTCCCACCTCACCCTACACACCTTCAACCTCATCATCTCAACCATAAAACATCACTAATCACCTCACACATCAGCACCTCATCCCATCTACCCCAAAACCATAACTTCACCTCAATTTACCCAACATCATCCCACCTCCTCTCCCACATCACATCTTTATGCCACCACCTAACCATAACTCATTCACACCACCCCTGAACCTCACACCACCACCTTACTCCATCCACTGAACCTACCCACACCCTCAGCCATCCTCCCTGCCACACCACCACAACCTCAACTTCACATCACTCGCTCTTTCAGCCACCAGACCTACAAAACACCAGTGCCTCACTCCACCACCTCCCCTCACCCCATCACCCTTACCACACCACCCACCTAATGTTATGTTATGTTGTAATGCTAATGTGGTTTTATAAAGCGCAGAGGTTTACTGAAAGGCACATTGGTGCAATAGAAAGGTGACAGCAATGAAAGACCAAGACAAGCTGGAAATGTGAGATTTGTTTTTTTCTCAAGATGAGGGCTAGCCTGTTCCAAAGTATAGTGGCATGTGTCGAGAAAGCTCATCCTCCCTGCCTTATTTTCCCATAATGAATGGGATTTTGCTGTCTGGGCATCTGTATACCTGATGTAGCCCCACGTACCATGAGGCGTGCCTTTGCCAGATTATGCTCTCCACAAACCGCTTGTATGCTGTAACCTGTATACGTGGGCTTGCACTTTAAAAATGTCAGTTCACTGCTACTGTAGCTAGCGCCCTGATGCCCGAGGATTTGGCACAGTGCTATAAATGCTAAATAAATAAATAAAACGGCCCTGTCCAATCACACCCCAAAACACAATAAATCTACAACCTCAACGACCATTTTACCCCAACTGAAACCACCCTGTTTACTTACCCCTTCACCTCATTTCCTATTCCACCACCAGAACCCACCCACTGCCAGCAAATGTCCCATCTCACCCATCCTGTCTTCTGCTTGCAAACACACCTCATGTTGCCACCCGTGACTTCACACCACCACTTCACTCAAGTGCTCAACCCAACCCCACATCACCCCATCACTTCACCTCAACCCGCTTTCTTTTGCCACTGCGCCATCTGTGCACCATACCACTAGCACTAGCCTCACCGCCCCTCCTCACGTCACCCCTCCACTCACCTCCCACATTACCACCTCACCTCACCAACCCAACTTCACTCAATATCTCACTCCACTGATCTCATTTCAACTTTATCATCTCACCCCACTAACTTCCTTACCCAACCTCATACCATCACTTCATTACATTACCCACTCCCCAAACTGCACCCAAATACTTCATCTCCCACCCCAATCTGATATCACCCAAAACATTCCCCAACAGAACCCACCACCTCGGCTCACCATACATCAGCAATCATCCAAACCTCCTACCTGTTTACACAGCCCAGTTTCTCACTTCACCCACACCATACCCAACCCTCTCTCATTCCACCATAAACCAACTAAGACAGCATGATATCAACCACCCCGACCATGTCACCCCCACACACACTCTGAACATGCCACTGCACCCACACCAGACCACCAAATCACCCCTACACCTTTGCTCACTCATGCACATCACCCAACCTTTCCCGTATCCCACCACTACTCCCAGCTCAACTACAAAACATCACACCACCATTTCACACACTATCACCCAATCAATCCCAAAAACCACACCACTATGTTTCTGAACCCTTTTGGGATGCCTCAGTCTCAATCAAGCATACTCACACTACCTCATCCCACACAACCAGCCCCTCCTCACCCACTCTAAAAACAACAACTGACCCTCAACTTCACTCCACTATCTTACCCACCCTCATCATTTCACTTCACCGACCTGCAAAAACTCACACCACCCACACAACATTATCACTACCTCATTTCACCCCAACCCTTCCTCCTCTCAACCACAAAACCTCATGAAGCCACCACACACACCACCTCATTACCTCATCCCCATAACTTCACCAATCCCCTCATTCCAAACTCACCACCTCACCCCACCAATCACTAACAGCACCCACCCACCTTACCAATTAGTTTCACTCAACCTAACACAATCACCTCAGCACATACCCCAACAATGCCCACCAGCTCAGAGCACACATCACTCCTGCCCTTGGAGTGCGCCCCTGGCTTCCCATCAGACGACGGGCAACCGTCAAAGCCTTGTATATCACACACCATGACCTCCACAAGACAGGCCCTGAATTTCACAACTCAAACTCACATGGTACCGACCCACCAGAAACCTCAGATCAGGCTCTCTACTCCTCCTGGTTATCCCCCTTCAACTCTACCAGAGTGGGAGGATCCTCCTTTTCTGTCCAAGCTGCCTTCCTCTGGAGCACCCTCTCTCTTAGCATACTCCGTGATGATGACTACTTCTCCTTCAGAAGGGCCCTCAAAGCCTGGCTATTTCCTCCTGCAACTTGAAGATCTCGTCCCATATCACGCTCACCTCACAACACCAAGGCCCTGACACTGTCGTGGCCCAAAATCCACATGTCCAGAGCAAAGTAAAGTATACATTCAGAGAAGACCGGATGATATGATCACAGGAATACATCCAATGCAAAGCTCAGCAGTGACAAATGGTTTGTATTTACTCACCACTTTGGTATACCAGCTGGAGGCAGACCCGCCCACCCACACAACATGGGTAGCTTATTAGGCCTTGGCCATCCCACACAAAATGTTATCTTGGCCACATGCACACCGACATTCTAATCCTTTGTCTGGCAATCTTTCACATACCTGGATTTTGGTTCCCAAGGGTGATCTGGCACAAGCGCCTTGAGGCCATACTAATGGGATAAAGGCACTATATAAATGACAAACTACTACTACTACTACTACCTCAGCTCACCCTACATCAGCCATGATCTCAACCTCCTACCTGTTTACACAGCCCAGTAATTCACTTTGCTCAGCGTTAGCAACTCACCCACCCTCACTCATCGCACCATAAACCAACTAAGTCCACATGATAGCAAGCACACACCACCACTCATCTCCTAATACATACCCTGAACATGCCACTGCACCCACACCCAGCATTGTACCACCAACCCACCCCACACCCTACACCAAACATGAACACCAGCCACCCAAACCTTCTATTATTCGACCACCAGTCCCACCTCACCTCAACAACAAAACATCACACCCCCAGTTCACACACTACCACCGCATCAACCCCCAACACCATACCATTTTGTTTTTGCACCCATCACCTGACTACCTTATACGTCACCCCTTACCCAAGCAGCCTCACACTACCTAATCCTGCACAACCAGCCCCACCTCACACACTCCAACACCACATTACCCTCAAATTCACTCTACTATCTTACCTACCCTCATTATTTCCCTTATTTCACCTAATCAACCAACAAAAACACACACCACCCATCCAACTTTATCAATGCCTCATTTCACCCTCAACCAAAAAACATCATCAAGCCATAACACACGCCACCTGATCCCCATCACCTACATTCGCCATCCCCAAACCTTATTCAGCCACCTATTTCCAAACTCACCACCTCACCAATCAGTAACAGCACCCTCCTACTCACCAATGTGGTTCACTCTACCTGGCACAATCACCTCAGCCTACCCTCCCAACCTCTGATTATCCCCTCATTTGAGTAATATATCACAGTCACCCCACCAGCTCGCAGTAAACACTCACCCCTAGTTGACCACACTACCATGCCACATTACCTCTCTCCACCCTACAACTACTGGCCTCGCTCCTTCCACCCCTACTGCACAACTCCCAAACTTAACTTCAACCTCACTGCATTCACTATGCTAAATGTACTCACTGCCTCACCCCACCAACCTCACCTCAACTATAACATCTCACCCACCACCTTACCTACCACACTCTCCCTCACATCCTCCAGCCATCCAACAACACGCCCCACACACTCAATTCATCCCACTCAAATATACCCCATCAGCTCACTTCACGCAGTCTTAGCCCACTACGCCACCCATCCTTCCAAACTCCTACCATTATTACAGCTGGCCACAATATCCCACCACTACACTTTGCTAACTCATTTCACTCAACCCACCACCTCACCCTATCACCCAAGCAAACATTAGCCCACCACCATAGACTCTACTCTGTCTCACCTCACCCCAGAAACTCATCTCCCCAACTACAGCCTCACCTCTCAGACACCTAAGCCCAATTGCACAGAATTCCCAGTCACCCTCATATTACCACACCCCAACAACTCACATTCCACCCAGACATCTTACTTCATCGCAACTACTGAAACCCACAACCCATCTCTACTAACCCACCTTCACCCCACAATCTATCCTCACCACCTCTCTGCCATCTCCAACTTCACTCACCAATGCATCACATGGACCGTACCTCAACAATAGAAGTCCACCCAGCCACTTAACTTCACACCACCACATCAGCTGCTCCCCACAACTATAACCAACCACCTCTCCCACCCCACACCCCAACCACATCACATCAAAACAACCATGAACTCACCTCAACCCAGCTAAACTCACTCTCCAAAATGCATTCCACCATATCATTTTACCCAACTATGCCTCCTCACCTCATTCCGAAAAAAACTCTTACTCCCAACCTCATACAATCAACCCTGCCTGCAACCACAACTCAGCACCTCACTTCTGCCACTCAATTCACCCAACCCAAAAAACTCAACTCATCCAACCTCACACCTCATCTCACCCTTCTTCATCCTTTCACCTCTCCTTTAGCATCACAACAACTACCATGACCTCACACCACCAAATAACCCCATCCTTCCTCACTCAGCCCTAACACAATGCATCAAACTTCACCCAATACTGAAACCCCATCATCTCAACCCACCACCTCCCTCATTGCACCTCTTTAACAAAACATCACCATATCACCTCACCCAACATCACTCCTCCAGCTCACCTTCAGCTTCACCCCATTACTTCACCCCACCAACCTCACTTCAAAATATATAACCTCACCCAACCCCGACTTGACACCACCACCTCACCCAGTCACCCATTCCCCACAAATGCACAGATCTACATTATCTTCAGCAGCTCAACTCGTCCATCCTCAACAGCCCCCGGCCATCAAAACATGCCCTGCTACAACACTTTCACAAACTCACCCCATTACCTCATGCCGCACCATCCAACCTTCAATACACATACATCACCCTTTATGACACCAACAATACTGTGGTGACTATGGCCATAAGGTCAGCAAACCTAGAACTAGAGCCCAGGGTCATTAGAATGTTTGTTTGTTTGTTTGTTTGTTTTATTCACTTATAATGCGCACCAGACCCGCAGGTATCCGGGCGCAGCAGTACAGAAAATGCGAAGCTTAAGTTGCAGGGTGGGGTCATGGGATATATACACTGTACAAATACAAAATACAAAATATAGACTGCAAAATATCACAGGAAGGCAGCAGTTGCGATTTACATGCAGAATAAATACAAAATATGATCAAGACAGTCTATGTACAGGTACTGTATGGGCGAAAGCTCAATGGTCAGGTGGGCAAAGTGAGTGGGACCATAGGATCATAATGAAGTGTATATTCTAGGGTGGGGTGGGGGATAAGTGGGCGCCGATAGGCTATTCATTGGTAGTCCTTAGCAGATTGATGTAGTTAATTCTGAATTTAGGGAAGGGCTGTGCCTCGCGTAGAGGATTAGGCAATGAGTTCCATAATTGAGCTGCTTGCACCGAGAAGCTACTGCCCCCCGCCTTAGATAACCTGAATCTGGGAATGTTGAGGCTGTTGGCATTAGCAGTTCTGGCAGGGCGTAAATGATTTCTTTTGGTGAGTTTATTGCAGAGATAGCTTGGTGCTGCATTGTTCAGGGCTTTATGAACCAGGGATGCTACTTTAAGGTGGATTTTGTTTTGGGAGGACAACCAATTGTTTTGGCGCCTGATGTTTGAAATATGTGATCTTTTGGGTACACCAAGGGCAGCTCGTAGGGCATTGTTTTGAAGAATTTGGAGTCGGTGGGTGATAGATTTGTTTGCTCCGATGTAGAGGGCATTACAATATTCAAGCCTCGAAAGGATTAATGCTCTCGCTAAGATAAGGCAGTTGTTATCGGAGAGAAAATGCTTGCCTGCTCTAATGAGCTTGCATGTGTGGGCGGTGGCAGATGCCAATGACTTCACCTGCTTGTCAAAAGAGAGGGTGGCATCCAGATAGAAGCCAAGTGTCTTCACATCTTTGGAAACCTTGATAATGTTCCCGTCAATTTCAAATGAAGTATAGTCCTGACTGAGTTTCTTCATATTAGAATGTGTCCCTAGGATGAGCAACTCTGTTTTGTCATCGTTCAGGCATAGTCCGTGGGTTGCCATCCATGCCTGGACGATGATGTACACCCTATTCACCAAGGCCAAATCCTTGTTGTAGTCCCCGGAAAGTGGGAGGAGAATCTGGGTATCATCTGCATAGTTGGTGTAGGTGATACCAAGATGGTCCAGATCATCAAAAAGGGGCTTAGTGAATATGTTGTAGAGAGTCGGGGAGACGCATGAGCCCTGAGGGACTCCACATCGGATGGGGATTGGGTCCGCCGCTGCTGAAGGGGAGAACACCCTCATGGTCCTGTCACTAAGGAAGGATTCAATCCAAGATATGGCCTCCTTGGAGAAATGTGCGGCTGAGTCTAAATGGCTGCAAAGTACCCCATGGTCTACAAGGTCGAATGCCGCCGAGAGGTCCAGCAGCAAGAGGAGAGCCATTTTGCCTTTGTCTCTTATTTCATCTATTTGTGCCTTTAGGTCGATAAGGGCAGTCTCAGTACCATGTTGTGGGCGGAATCCTGATTGGCGCTCTCCTAAGAGTTTGTGTTGTTCCAGGAAACTTTGGATTTGATTGTAGGCGATCTTATCCAGAATTTTGAGCAGGAAGGGGACTGTTGTAATGGGGCGGTAGTTAGTGGGTATAAGGGGGTCTAATGTTTGCTTTTTGAGCAAAGGTAGTACCCAGGATTGTTTTAAATTGGTGGGTACTGTGCCGGACGAGAATGAGGAGTTGACGAGTTTGTCAATAAACGGGGAGAGATCTCTAGCTGCGTCTTTTATAAGCTGGGCAGGGCAAGAATCGCCCTGGCAGTTAGACGGCTTAAGGGAGAGGATGACTTTCTCCACCTCAAGAATCGATGTTTTGGAAAACATGAACCGTGTGGCTGTGTCCTGGGTCTTTGGGGTAGTGACTGTGATGAGGTTGTGAGTCTTGGAGTGATGAGTAAGGGAAGCTTTCTTTTTGGTTATTTTCGTTTGGAGTAGGGAGATTTTATTGGATAGGGCTAGCTGAATGTTGGAGCACCAAGTTTTATCTTTGGTGCATGTATCCGGAATGGGGATGGGTGACTCTAATTCTTTGAGGATGGTGAAAAGTTCCCTCATGCTTGAATTGGCGCTGGAGATCCGTTTATTAAAGGAGTTCTGTTTGGCCAGATGGATTTCTTTTTTATATTGGGAGGAGATTTCTGTTAGTTTCATTTTGTGGTCTACTGAGGGGGTGAGTCTCCATGCTGTTTCGCAGCTCCTCTTAAGTAGTCGCAAATCCTTTAGTTCGGGGGTAAACCATTTATTTAGGTGAGATTTGGGTTTACTAATGTGGTGTTCCAGTAGAGTCGGTTGGAGATTCATCAGCCCAGACTACATCGTTGTAACTGTGTTGCTACATAACAGACACTTTATTTCAATCATTACCATCTCATCCTCACCCCGTCCGCCCTCATCCCACTCTTATATTAAACCTCCCACATCACACACAGTGACCTCGCACCACAGCTGTATTCCACACCTCTCCCATCCCATGTCATGTCATACGATTGTGCAGTGTCTAGGATCTGGAGTGAGGGATCTGGGAGTGTCTAGGATCTGCATCCCTCACTCCAGATCCTAGACACTGCATGATTGCAGACATCAGCCTGGACTACAACAGACTCGATCTGAGAGAGTCACTGATATATGCCGTTCATATGAGGAACCTTTGGGGCAACATCCCCACTCTCTAGAATGTATCCTGCCTTGAGAAGGACCCTACAGGGTCAAAACAAATGTCGGCTGATCACCTAAGACCAAGTGTCTACTCTAATGAAAATACCAAAAAAACACATTTGGAAACTCCGGATCTAGCGTCAGAATCTTTCGATACTTAAGATTCACTAAGCACCTAATATTGCAAGGTAACCAGGAGTGTTCAACACCACATCATATGGATGGCAAGTACTTCTTTCATACAGAATCATCATGACTGGAGACTTCAATCTGCACCTTGATAAGCCTTCATACAATGCAGCAATGGCATGGGGATGCCAAGTATCAAATTTGGGTTTAGCCAAATCGGTGCACACACATACTTATGTGAAAGGCCATACCTTGGAGAAGGGGTCTGCAATCTGTGACTGTTACGCTCACCTGGATCCCACAGGGACGTCGAACGGAACTGGACTGCTGCGGTCTCCACCAGCGTGACTCGTAGTGCAGTGATGGCTGACTGGACTGGCCCACCTAGTTTCGTCTGCTTGACCCGTAAGAATATTCTCCTAAAAATAGGGAAAGGGAATTAGTCACCCGTGGATGAGAGTATACATGCACTCAGTTGCTCCCCACTGAACACCGCTGGTATTCCCTTCCACTGGTCTCACCTTATAGTTTGAAAAGATGAGCTCTCGATCCTGTGTGGAGTGCAGGGGCGCGTAGAATACCAGTTACTTCACTGGTCTGAAGGTTGGGTGAGTTCCAGACGAATAATGACTCCGTGGTAAGTGGCATGGAGCCGTAAGTATACAGTTCTTTTAGAGTTCAAATTGTCTGTTATTCACTCTTGCCCTTTCACCCCCCTTTTGTCTTGCAGCTTGATCCGAGGGGAAGTCGCCTCGTTGGAAGCAGGTAGCGCTTAGGTAAGAGTCTGCATTACCCAGCACTGTCTGGTGAAAAATAATGATCCAAATGTATCTAATCAACCACCTTCTATCTCCTTACAGGTGCGGCGTAAGAAGAAATTGTGTGCCGAAGAATAATGCCTCGGGCGGTAAACTCAAGTAAGTATCTTGCGGTAAGAGAAGATTGTCTTTGTTGGAACCCGGCTCACCTTGTTGTTTCTTTTGTCTTTTCAGATGCCGGGAATTCAGCAACGAGGCAATGGATGCGGCGCCGGATCGTGGAGATCCTGTGAAGACTGGTGAGTATGGTGCGGCGCTGCAGCTGGCGATACAATGCGTTTGAATTTAAAGTCTTTTTCCTTGTTCGGAGGTGCCGTTGCTCCGGGAGCTGATGATGATGAAAAGGTAATGTCCTTGCTCTAACCTTTCCTTCTTCTTCCCCTTCTTTCTAGGATCAGCTCCGGATTCGAGGCGGGCGTGGCAGAAGACAGGATGCTTGACTTGCAGGCACGGTGAGCGTTACGCTGCAGAATGCAGAATAACGCGAAGCGTGTGCTGTTCTTCGGGCGTGGTTTAACTAGCCTCCAAAGTAGTTCCAGGTAAGAAGTTCCCAAAACCACACCCAAGCAAAAAATAGTCCCTAAAGAAAAGTAATCCCTTCCAGGCCTCACGATGGCCTATGCTTAAGTTCTTTGCAGCATGGTCTGCATGAGGTAAGTTTAGTAATATGAACCTGGCGCCTATGGCGCCAGGACTGAACCCATATAGCCCCTAATCGGGGTTGTGGGAATTCCAGTGAGTGCTTGGATGTCTGTTCACTGGACAGATGGACTTGATCCGGATGTCCAGGGGTAGGCATCATGACAGCGACTCCCTATATGTCTTGTGCAACAGCTACCATCAGCACTAGTGTAAAGGCAAAGCTGTAACCGACAACCCAAAATGTAAGAGATTAAAAATAGCTCAAGGACAGAGCACACCAACTGCAGAAAGAACACCGCTTTATCTCCAGAACATTGGAGAGAGAGCACAAACAAAACAAAAAAAAAAACACCATTTCAAAAGGCTCATTCGGGGCTACAGCTTTTAAGGTGAACAATCGCAACTTTGCATAATTTGACAAATGTTAAAATAACTCAATCTCTAAAACCCAATTGGCTACAAATTATCAAATCCCTATAGAACACCATACATCCCACACACCCATTGGTGGATCCATCTTCAAACTCCTAGACATTCCCACCCACAAATCATTGCCTCATTTATGTATGGACCGTATTCTCAACGGTTGACCCGTAGAAGACATTTCTGACAAATAAGGTCTATATTAATTGGACCATGAATCTTTTAGATAATTTTGAACATTTCTACCCCACCGAGATCTGACCAATCAGAATGTGGGAGATAATAGGGAGTGCAGGTATGTTGCAGAAGCCCAGAACATTCTAATTGAGCTCTTCTGTTCTTTGGACCCTGCACCTGTCAGTCACGCCACTCTGATCGGAACACAAATTGTGAACCAACACATTTTGACCTTGGAGCTATCTTCATGACAAAGAGCCAAACTAAGGCACCACTGCTCAGGCTGAATTTGAGCTATTTTATTTGAATTAACAAGAGTAAATCAGGAAACTGTGCGGTAATAGGGGTGCTGTGCTCACACTGCAAATCCTTCAAATTGGAAGCAATATTATATCATGCCATTGTATCTTTTGTGTGTTCATGCGCTTTCAGCTTTGACAACACCTGCATGTCTATAGTTCAGTTTCAAGTGATAGGAGCTAATTCCTTTGCAACAATTAAGCCACCTCTGCCATACAGATCAATACTTCCTGGCCTTGAGCTACTTGTGTCCACCGCACAGCATCTTATTAGCAAGGCGTGTTTGTTTAGAACAGAATCTTGACAACAATGCAATGAACTCTGAGGCCTAATACCATGGTCTGTTTGCAAGAGGGCCGTTCTATCACTCACACTTATCAATGGCAGCCAATACTGTCTCAAACATCCTCCTACAATGGGCACGTATCTGAAACCTATAATCTAATACATTGAAAAATGCCTGCAAAAAACAATCTATGCAACAACAAAAATGCAAATGCCCAGCTGCATGTGTAAGTTTCCATGTTTGGTTACATATGTATATATTTAACTATCTTGCTGCACACACACATATATAAATATATATATATATATATATATATATATATATATATATATATATATATATATATATATATATATATATATATATATATACATATATACTATATATATATTTTTACATGGCCACGGTAGCGGCCATGTAGTTATGGTTAAGTTGCTGTTTCCATAGGAAGAGCACTTTTTGGGCGGTTTATAACTTCGCTCCCCCTGGACGAATCCTCACCAAACACATACATAGACAAAGTTGATAGAGAAAGGACTACCATTCTTTGCAAAAAAAGGTATATGGCCCACTCTGAATTCTTTTGCAAAGTTTGGTGAGGTTTGGTCCAGAGGGGGCAAAGTTATAGGGGGGGTCCCAAACCTTCTTTTTTTCCCGTAGACATAATGGGAAAAAACTTTGCTCACGCCTACAGCCCAAACCGCTGGACAGATTTACACCAGATTTGCGGCAAGAGCGGCAGCTTGGTCCCAAAAGTGTGCTTTTTTTATTTGGTGTAAATCCGTCCAGTAGTCTTTTTTTAAAATGTCAAAAATGGAAGTGAAAAAAATTAGTGATATCTATGTCCACTTCGTGGACACACTTCCCTGTTCGCTCCTTGGCAGGACAGGGATTGGGCAAGCGCTTGCGTGATGTCCGCGGACATGGGATGCACTCTCCCAAGTAGTGCGTCGTATTTTGACAGACGCCCGCCATCTTTGTTTATCGTTTGAATCAGAGCCGAGGAGCGGGATCTGCCGCCTGCATAGGAAGCTCATGCCCCGTGTCTTCCTCCCGTGCCACCCACCCCCGCTCATGCCTGTGTCTTCCTCCCATTCCCCCCACCCCCGCTCATGCTCCGTGTCTCCCTCCTGTCCCCTCCACCCCCGCTCATACCCGTGTCTCCCTCCTGTCCCCCCGCCCCGCTCTATCTTCTGTTCCTCCACCCCCCACTCACGCCAGCGCCACACGGTGGTCTGTGGAGAGCCGAGGAGCGGGATCTGTAGCTTGCACAGTAAGCCCATGCCCCCTGTCTTCCTCACGTTCCCCCCACGCCCCGCTCATGCCCAGTGTCTTCCTCCCGTTCCCCCACCCCTCCGCTCTCCCCTTCCCCCACTCATGCCCCTTGTCTCCCTCCTGTTCCCCCACCCCCCGCTCATGCCCCGTGTCTCCCTCCTGTTCCCCCACCCCCCTCCCATGCCCCATGTCTCTCTCCTGTTCCCCCACCCCGGTTCATGTCCCGTGTCTTCTTGTCCCCCTTCTATGATGCCCCTTGTTGACCTCTTCTTGCCCCACCCCCCGTTGATGCCCTGTTGTGTTCTCTTAATACACTCCGCCTTCCCTTTCCATGGTGGCCATCTTGGTAAAAGACTTTCCTTCCTACACCGGGACGCCGCAGGCGTACCGGTTTGGGAAGAAAAATCATTTTTTTACCACCTGGGGTTCCCACTTTGAGGTTCTAGGATGCTAGTGGTCTTCATCCATTGAAAAGGATGTTATGGTTACGTTGCACTAATAAAAACCTATGAAAATCAGTAAAAAAAATGTGTTAAAGGGACATTATGGTTAAGTTGCACTAATAAAAACCTATGAAATTCAATGAAAAAAACTTTGTTAAAGGGACGTTATGGTTCCAAGTAAAACCGAAAAACCCCTGACATTCGCCAGTTATGGTAAGCTAAGCAACCATAACTCGTGCCACCACCGTGCATTGCTAAGACTAACACCCAGGACATCAAAGATGACATCACAAATGTCATTGATGACATCACTGATTACATCACATGTCTGGCTACCCCTTTTTCCTTTATTGCGATATCTTGGCCACATTGTTTCCTTCAGTAACAGTCAGAAATTAAAAATTGTTAAAGGGTACTCTATTTGTAGACTTATCCTTCAAGTATGTTCTTACAGTAATTCCCTTAGGGTCCAGTCAAATCATGTGATATATATGCATAGGGTAAGTGGCACCTTTGAAATGAAGCAATCATTTCTCTGCATAAACGTAATCAGTTAGGTTATGAACACTTTCTGCTACTACTGCTGTTTTTTTCCTTACTTGAAAGTCCTTGTATATACTCATATTTGTATGTGTTGTTGTCTCTTTGTGTTTTGTCTATAATAATGCAATTATGTAGTAAGTGGGTTGTATTACCTACTTATCACCTGTTTCGCAGTACGCAAAACTCTAATAAGAAAACAGTTATCATTTCACTATTCAACATGGCAAGATTATGAATATTGCACTTCCATCATGTATGCTGCACACAATGCCTATGTTTCTACATGAGTAGCTTAGTATACTGGATTGAAGTTCATAAAAGAATGCTATTTATATCAACGTATTGCTTATTGTATGTACTAACTAGCACTTGATATTTATTCCAATATTTCTTGCCACTTTTTGGGCAACATTATAATGAGAATACCTTCTACAAAGTTTTCATGAAAAATAAATGTACATGTGATCTCATCAGTGATGTCATCGATGACATTTGTGATGTCATCTTTGATGTCCTGGGTGTTAGTCTTAGCAATGCACGGTGGTGGCGCGAGCTACGGTTGCTTAGCTTACCATAACTCCATAACTTGCGAATTTCAGGGGTTTTTCGGTTTTACTTGGAACCGTAACGTCCCCTTAACAAAGTGTTTCATTGAATATATATGTATATATATATATATATATATATATATATATATATATATATATATATATATCAACACATTGTGGTTCTCTCTAGTGCCCTGAGGCCTCATGGTTTGTGTGAGCTATACAAATGAAAAATAAATAAATACCAAACACCAAATGGCCATAATGCTGACAAAGAACTGTACATATTCCTAGATGGATAACAAAAAACGAACAAAGATTAAAAATTAGAATGCAGAGGGGCCTCAAGAACACATACATAAACAAAGGTGATAGAGAAAGGACTACCATTCTTTGGAGGATCCAGAAAAAGAACTCTGGTACCAAACAATAGTGAAAAAATGTATGACACACAATTTGTGGTTACATGAGTGTGTGTTAATATATAAGAAATGATTGATAACAAATAATACATGGAACACATGGGCATACACCTATTTTAAACGAAAGAAAAAATAAAGAAGAAAACTAGGTGAGACACTATGAAGTAACAGAAATGGTGAAGAATTTATGATATGCCAAACAGAGAAAAGAGGCAAATCAGAGGCAGGCATAGAATCAAAACTTGACACAATGTAAAACAATAATTCTGGGTCAACATGTAATCAACACATACATACCAACCCTCCCGATTTAGGCCGGAGGTTCCCGATTTTTCCATGAAAAATATTGCTATTTTTCATGTTCTCCCATCTAAAATAAATCTGTGCCCCATGCATTCCTATGGCAAAATCTTTGTCCCCCGATTTTTGGGTTGAAATGTTGGCATGTATGTCAAAATAATGCAAGTTGCCTCATGATTGAATGTATTGGATGAATAACAATGTGTGCAATGATAAATATTGACAAACTAAATAAATCAAAAGTCTCAATGCACATTTACGGTAGAAGGCACCGTAATAACCCAAAGGGATGGGAACAGATGCACTGAGGCGCAACATTTGCACTCTGTAATAATGCACAATGCACTTTATTGCCCTCAGGAAACAAAGTGCACTGATGCAAAGTGAAAGTATTCTAGGTATGGATAAAATATACATAAAAGCCAAAAGGCACATTTTAAGGCTGAAGGTATCATGAGCATTCAACAAATTGAGGTAAAATAAACGGAAGCATTACAAATGAATCGTAAAAATAAAAAAAATGTAAAAACTATATATATTTTTTTCTTTTTTCTTTTCATTTAGTTTGAACAAACTTTTGAAAAAGAACTTTTTGCTTAAAAAGAAAAGAAATAAAAACAAAGAGAAAAACACATAGTAAAAAAGGAAAGACACAAAGCTTATTGACTTTACTTGCAGTGTCTCTTTAACCTTATTTTGGTCTTAGTCCTTATACATTGTCACTGGGTTACAACTATTTTACTTAATTCCTCTGCTTGTTGTTGCTTGTGATCTCATTGTGCGCGTTTTCTCCCTTGATTTGTTGCTGGATCGGACTCGATTTTGGGAATGACGGGTCTCATTTCTAATTGATTCTGTAATAGATCTAAGAATCTCGTCAGCACAATCAGCACTGAATTGCTTTCGGTCAGGTGTAATAGCCTCCACCACTCCTCAGTGTTGAGCGTCTGATAGTTTTCCATCACCTTCACTAAGCAGTTTTCACGTTGCATATTCAATTCGTAACACTTTAGGATAAGATGTTTTAGGTTTTCGTCTTCTTTCGCACAAAATCTACACAGTACATTTCCCTTTGGGATTAAGCGCCTGTTCCTCAAAATTTCTTTTGTTTCTATGATGTTCAGGTGGAACATCAAGTAGTGTCTTCTCGCATGTTTACACAGTGATAAAGCCAGATATTTCTGGAGTGTGTTCTGTTTTTTTGCTTCTTTAGGCTGATTTCTCATGGATTTTTGTGATGCTCTTTTCTCACCAATTTTTATCCAGTCGAGATCAAGCAATTTTTTTTTACAGATCTCATCCGTGCCCAATTGGTTAAGGATCTCTCTACACTGTTGTTTCCAATCTCTTAAGGCTGATTTTTTTCCTATTTCATTTCCCATACGGATTTTGAACGTTGGCAAGAGAGCAGTAGTTTATTCCATATGATCCTTGCATTCAGGGTGGACATCCCTACTATCATATAGGACACAAGATGTAGGCGTACTTTGAGGTATCTGGAGGATTTTTTTCCCAAAAAATCCTTCGCATCTGGCCCATATCTTGTGGTCGCAGCCAAACATGTTCTCTGCCCCATAGGTTAGAATCGGTGTCACTTTATTCGTGTGCTGTTGCATGGGGCCAGTATCTTGGGTCTGCTCACCATCCCTCGGCTTACAGAGAGGGGTAGACTTCTCGGACTGTGCACTCTCAGCCTGATGAATCATTGCCGCATATATTTCTGTGTTCTTATCACCGGTCCTCTTATCCTCCGACTTTTCATTCACACCCGGCGCGCCTTCCGCCTGGGCCCCCTCACCCTTTCCTGGCGTCACGCAAGGTTTACTATTCTGTATCACTGGGGTTCTTGGTTGTTTATCTCCATTATCTTTCCTCTCTCCCACAGGTGACCCCTCATTTTCTTTCTCTTCGTCCTCGTCTTGCTCACTTTCGCTTTCAGAGTCACTTCTTACATCTACGGTCCCACGGGACGACCCGGGCAGCTCGTCACCGAGTCGGGTCCGTAGGGGGGAAACAGCGGACGCCATCCCAGATCCGCCCTCCCAGGGAGACTCGCCCTCCTCATCCGCAGCGGCAACATCAGAGGTATGCATTTTAGCTCTTATTTTTCCATTGAGATTTTCATTTACACTTTTCATACGCACCGCGTTCAGCCCTCGCCTGGTTTGCGCTCGTGTGTTTGCTTTTTTTGTGACGACCCTCGTGGTCATTGACATTATTAGTGATTAACGGTATTGTGTAGGGCTGTGCAGGGCTGGGCACCGTGCTATGGGGGGCGGCCCACGCCTGATTGTGCGCGCTTACACAAGCTCTTACCGTGTTCTAATGTGGCTGCAAGGGACGGGCGATAACAGTTCCGACTCGACGACAGCTGATGTTGCCTTTCCTCACGTACCCTCAGGTCCTCAGGGCCTCAGGGTCTCCAGGGAACACAGGCAACACACTCCCACACACTCCGCTACGCTCCGCTCCGTAGCAGTGGGGGTTTTTAATGTTTTTCTCCTCCTCCAGCCTCCAGCAATGGAAATGGCAAACAGACTTGCCAGTCACAGGCAACACACTCCTGCATACTCCGCTACCTATATATTTTATAATACATTATTTCTATAATTATTGTGCAAGATCCAGAACGTGGTAAACAGATTCAGCATAACGCACTTCATTTAATAAATAGACTATCGTGGTTGGACAATAAGACTAAAATACAATATATTGAAAGATAATTGAATTAGTTGAAAAAGCACAATGTACTTTGAAAGCAAAAGGCACTTTGAACACGCAAAAGAATGAGATTGTATGCACTTGCACCCCAAATGCATTACGCACTTTATTGATATGACCAAATCAATGGTAACTATGCCAATTGAATGAGGAAAAGCACCTCATTGAATGAGGAAACGCACCTCAAAGGAGTGTACAAACAAAAAGAATGCCAATGCAGGAGAGGCTTCCAAGCATGAACGAAGAAATCTGAATAAATTGTTGGGCATTTGGGAAAGCGATATATACACTGAACAATCAACCAATATGGGCCAGAGATGTTGGAAAACATACAATTAAAAAAGGAAAGAGAAACGGCTAGTACACTTGAGGGAAATACAATGTACATTGATTGAATGCTTATCAAAAAAAATATAAATGATAAGAAATAAGAAAGTTACCCTAAAAGTGAAGGACAATCATTGATAAAGATTGGAAATGAACTCGGCCAATTGAAATGAAATAAGATGTATTAAAACTTTGAATTCCAAGCAGAGAAACAAAGTGAGTGCCATTCAAAAACAATATGGAATTTTAGATGACTAAAGAAATTAACATCACTCAAAGATGGCACCCATAGTGGTGACAGTAAACAGCAGCATTCGAAAAGAGACTATTTCTCTTGCAAGCATCTAACTCACCAAAAAAAGAACTTTCACCTTGGCAACACACACAACTCTGAAGAAGCAGTTTGCAGAGCGTGTCAATTGTTTGCTTTAGTTTCACACCTGCTGTCTGCCGACATGGGAACTGATAAATAAATAAGGTATTTTTTTGGGAACAACACTTGTGTGACCGTGGTTCTTTTTCTACTGTAGAAGTAAACCAGATAGTGTACGGCACGAAAAGGCACTTTTTTTTGTTTATTTTTGGTATATATATATATATATATATATATATATATAGAGAGATATATATAGATATATATATATATTAATTACACGGCCTGCAGTAGCGGCCCTGTAGTTATGGTTAAGATGCTCAACTCATAGAAAGAGCACTTTTTGGGCAGCTTATAACTTTGGCACTGTTCGACGAATCCTCACTAAACTTTACAAAAGGAGTATACGTCCACTTCTGAATATTTATGCAAAGTTTAGTGGGGTTTCGTCAAGGGGGGCAAAGTTATAGGTGGGTGCCAAAACTTTTCAAATCCACATAGACATAGTGGAAAAAAATGTTTGCTCACACCTACAGCCTAAACCACTACACGGATTTGCACCAAACTTAGTGAGGAGCAGCGGCTTGGTGCCGAAAGCGTGCTTTTGCAAACTTGGTGTCCATCCGTACAGTATTTTTCTTTTAAAATGGGAAAAAGTAGGTCACACAAACTTAGTAATATTAGTGATATCTAAGCTTGGTTTGCAGACTAATTTCCTGGTTGGGTGTCCACAGACACCTCTGCACCAATCAGAGAGCTGCGTAATGTTTGCGGACATCAAGCCCCCATAGCGATTGGTCAATGAAATACGTGAGTAGCATAAACACATTTTACGCATATTAAATACAACATTACACTTGTCAAACTAATTAAACCATTCCTGGGGAGGTGAAGGGTGATGAGGCTGGGATGGGATATGGCCATAAAAAGCCAAAAATCTGGTATTTTTCATCTACAAAGTCTGTGATATGATATGATATGATATGGCATTTGTAACGCGCCTATACACAAGTGTTTCAAGGCTCGGCGAGGCAGGGAGGGGGGAACAGGGGGAAGACAGACAACGATCCTACTAGGCCAGGTGTCATTCAGATCACGCAAGTGCAGGGGTAGGGGGAAGGGAAGAAGTGCAAGGGGGGAGGGGGGAAGTGCAAGGGGGGGAGGGGGAAGTGCAGTACAAGGTAAGTAGAATAAAATAAATAATAAATAAATAAATAAGTAGGGCCAGCTGGTGGCAAGTGCAAGGTAAGTGCAGGTAAGTGCTGGGAAGGGGGGGCTGGAGGGATACAGAGACAGTCCCGCAGTGCAGGGGTTGCCAGGGAGGCAGTGCAAGTGGAGAGTGGCTGGGCCCAGGGTCGGGGAGAGTGGCCCAGTTGCAGATTCAGTGCAGTTTCAGCGAAGAATTAGCAGGGGAGAGGGAGAGAGAAAGCAGAAGCAAAGAGGAAGGTTTTGAGGTGCTTCCTGAACCGGAGATGGTTCTCCTCAAGTTTCTGGGAGGCAGGAAGGCTGTTCCAGAGGGAGGCCCCTGCCGAGGAGAGAGATCGACCCCCAGCACGTTGCTTCGAGAAGCGGCTGACCCTGAGGGAGTTGAAGACGGATGAGCGAAGGGATCGGGAAGGAAGATATTTAGGAAGAGAGAGTTGAAAGTATTTAGGCCCCAGGCCCCAGAAGGCCTTGTGGACAATGCAGAGGGTTTTGAACTTTATCCTTGCAGCCGCTGGGAGCCAGTGTAGATATTTCAGTCCTGGAGAGATATGGTCCCTGGGCTTGAGGCCAAGGACAAGTCTCGCAGTTCTGTTCTGGATGAGTTGCAGAGGGCGGATAGTGGAGGCAGGCAGATTAAGATAGAGGCTGTTACAGTAGTCCAGCTTCGAGAGAACCAGGGCTCGGGAGACAGTGAGCTTCTGGGGGAAGGAGAGGAAGGGAAGAATACCTCTGAGGAGGTGCAGATGGTAGTGTGACTTCTTAGAGACGTTGGATATATGCGGAGAGAAGGAGAGTTTGGAGTCGAAGATAACCCCGAGGTTTTTTGCCTTGCAGGTAGGTACAGGAAGAGGGCTAAGAGAGGCTGGCCAGAGAGCTGCAGGGAAGGAGGGGGTGGGTGTGCCGATGAGTAGAATCTCAGTCTTACTGGCATTAAGGCAGAGGTCATTGGCGGTACACCATTCCTGGATAGCAGACAGACAGTCAGAGATGAGGGAAGGAGAGGAGGAGGCCGAGGGTAGCCTGAAAATGAGCTGGGTATCGTCCGCATAGCACTGAAAGTTGGGGCAGAGAGCGGCAATGCGGTGGGCAAGGAGTGCCAGATACTGGTTGAACAGCCAGGGGGAAAGATTAGATCCCTGGGGGACACCACAGGTTGAGAAAAAGATGTCAGAGAGGAAGGACCCCAGTTGGACCTGGGAGGGTCGATTGGAGAGGAAAGAGGTCAGCCACACCAGAGCCTGACCAGTGATACCCAGATTATCATGGAGACGGTTGAGCAGGATGGCATGGTTGACAGTGTCAAAGGCAGAGGAGAGATCGAGCAGGATGAGAACACACGGAGTGTTGGAGTCGAGATTCAAGAGCAGGTCCTCACGGATGTTCAGGAGAGCAGTTTCCGTGCTTCTGGCAGCCCTGAAGCCAGATTGATGGTCATGAAGACTTCCAACAGATTCAGCATGGAGGTTAAGCTGGGAGATGGCCAGTTTCTCCAGGAGCTTGCCCAGGAAGGGAGTGATGGAGATTGGGCGATAGTTAGTCGGGCAGGAGGGGTCAGAAGAGGGTTTCTTAAGAAGAGGGTGCACAAGGGAGTGCTTAAGGGGGGATGGGAAGACTCCAGAGGCGAAGGAGTGGTTGCAAAAGTCAGCCAGGGCCGGAGCCAGGGAGTCGATGTGGTCCTTGATAGTTTTGGAAGAACAGGGGTGAACCTGTTTAGACGAGACTTTCATAGATCGGACTTGTCTGGAAACCTTGTCAGCAGAAAAAAGGGGAAAGGCAGAGAAGGAGGGAGGAGGGGTGGCTGCAGAAGGGCCAGAGGAAGAGGCGGGAAGGGAGGGAGGGAGGTGATAGGAGGAGAGTGAGGACAGGATGTCCTGAGTTTTAGAGATAAAGTGAGAGGCCAGTGCAGTGCAGAGGGCCTGGGAGGGGACAGGAGAGGTAGAGACAGCAGCAGGGTTGGCAAGCTCCTTGCAGATTTTAAAGAGTTCGGCTGAGTTCTTAGATGCCGCAGAGATCCGTGAACATCTCGGATACTTGAGGACATTTCTGGGATGTCCGCAAACTTGACAAAAGCTCAAGGACATCCATGCATATTTCTGCATTATAGGGTCGGTGAAAAGCTGTTTTTGGATGCCTTATAACTTTGAGGTCACTCAATGAAACTGCATGGAATTCTGCAATGCCATTTTAGGTGCAACCCTGAATAGTTCTGCAAAGTTTGGTGCTGTTTCACAAAGAGAGGGGGCAAAAGTAGAGGGGGGTCGCAACAGTTTTGTATGGGTTATAACTTTGCTGCCATTTACTGTATCTGGACCAATGATTGCAATACGATTACAGATACAACCCGGAATGTTTGTGCACAGTATAAATAGATTCTGTCAAGTGGGGGCTAAGGGTTTATAGTCACAAGGTCGAAAATAATGTCGAAAGTCATAATCTCGAAAACAAAAGGTCGAAAAAAATAAAGTCGAATGTTTATTTCTGTACGTTTTTTGTTCCAAATGGGGGGTTCCCCCAAACCCCTGTTTTTTGGATTTCATTTTTATTTTACCCCTTTTTTTTACTCACCAAACCCAAAAAATACATATAAATAAAAAAATTAAACATTCAACTTTTTTTCGACTTTTTGTTTTCAAGATTTTTGTTATTCACCTTTTTTTTTTACTTTTTGACTGACCACCGGGGCTAAATTATATGACTATTTGTGTATGTACATTTCGACACTTTTCAAAAAGTAAAACATGGACGGATTTGCAGCAAACTCATGCAAGGAGCATTGGCAATGACCCAAATGCATGGTTTCGCAAATGTGTCTGTGTTTATTTTTTGAAAAGTGTTATAATGTCGATAAAACAAATAGTGATATAGCTTTGGTGACTGAGTTATATCCCGTGGCCATGGTAAATCATGACCCGGACAAACTGGCTACTGGCCATGACCACAAGGGACCAGCAATAGGGTTAAAGTGGACATGACCACCAGGGACCAGCTATGTGGGAAAGTTTTTTGAAATTGGGATAGGTTTGAATGGTAAAATGTCATTGATGTCATCTTTGATGCCCTGGTGTTAGTTTTAGCATTGCATGGTCATGGCGTGAGTTATGGTTGCACAGCTTACCATAACTAGCAAATGTCTTGTTCTTTTAAATATTTTACATGTAACCATAATGTCCCTTTAATAAGGTTTTTCCCTGAATTTGATAGGTTTTTATTAGTGCAGCTGAACCATCACATCCCTTTAACAAAGTTTTTCAATGAATATATAAATATTGCTACAAATCATTGTTCTAGAATTCGATTATAAGAAGGCTACTTATGTTGCTACTTATGTTGCCTTTAAAATAAAACTTAAAAGTGTGTACATATTGACCACCATATCCCCACTAAAGGCCTAATATCTACCAGAGTGGGGCTTCATAGGCTTATACAGGTGTTAGGCAGAAACCTGTGCAGTTCCCTTAGGGAACACTGCAAAAGATTTAGGACTACAGGTGTTAGCAGTAAACCCACTTGGTAGTAGTCCGTACCACCCAGATTTATCTGGTATCTGTGGCTGAGCAGTCAGACTTCCCTCAAGAAGAGTTAGGCAGTATGCAAAGTATACACAATAGGCACTCAGATACAACAATACAAGCAAACACTGACCAGAGCTTTGGTATCAAAGTATATAATTATTTACTTAAAAACACACTGTTTGAAACACTCCAGCACTCTTATGGTAAAACACTCTAAACACAATTACTATTATAATATATTCAACCCTTGTTCCTTATCAGAGAAGTCTTAGTTAACACCACTTATTTCCATACAGAGGTGAGCGCTTAACTATAGATGGCACTCCAATAAGTTTATGAAGAAGGGAGGGAAAAAGACAGAATATGGGAAGGTACACCACTCTAAGGCTTAAGAACACTATTAGCAAGGCAGTAGAGCAAAAGTCACTTGTGAACCAAAGTCCATAGGCTGGGCCCACTCTTAGAGAGAGCAGAGCACAAATGCGCCCAAGATCACACAGTTACACTAGGCTTAGAAAGTCTTGCAGAGAGTTCGAAAAGAGTTAGAGAGGATCAGAAAAGTTTAGCCAGGGTGTCCCAGGCTAACCCAGGTTCGAAAGCCGGGGGCTAAATCTACCCCGTACAGTCGGTGGCAAGGGAAGCCGGGCGGGACACGGTACCTTAAGTGGGAAGGATCCTCCAGCGGGGGCAGTTGTTCCTGGCAGCGGGTGCAAGTCTCGTCATCGTCCAGGGGAAGAGAAGATCTCGACTTGGAGGAAAGATGAAGGTCGTTGCACTGCTAGGGAAGAAACCAGCCGCAGAGTTTTCCGGTTAAACGTATTACCCTTTAATTCGCGGTCGTGGTAAAACGTGGTATCCCGGTTGACGGGGTGCTTGGCACAGGCAAGGCGTCCACGAGATACGTCGGGAAGGCAAAAAGACGGTGAAACTGGTTATCCCCACCAGTCAAAGGAAGAAGACTCTCCGGCGGGAGATCTCCTCCGTCGTTGGGAAAAGTGGTGAGACGGTCCAGCAGGGCTCCACCGGCGGTGTCATCGTGGCAGGTCGGCTCAGCTTTTCCCTCGTTGGATTCTTAGGTCCTGTGGCGACTTCTGAAGTTCCAGTCCCCAAAGCCCTGCTTTTATGCAGAAAACCCCCATTCACTCAGCCTAGCTGTCACTCAAACATGCTAAGTGGTGAGCCGGCTGGCTCACCACTTGGGCCAATCAGGACGGAGTGCGACTTGAGTTGCCTAGGAAACTCAGTCCAGGGTGCCTAAATCCCCCTCCACCCCTCCTAAGTACCCCAGACAGAGTGGCACCACTTTGGAGGGCTTCTGTGGGGAAGCCCGCCAAAAAGTGGAACAAAGGGCTCGACTTGGGTTGGAGTCACAGAAGAGAACACAAGCGCCATTTTAGAACCGAGGTTTGGCAAAAAATACCAACCCGAGAATTAATATTAATTAAATAAACCAGCGGTATGTTCGAGGCTATCGTAATTAAATAAATAAAGATAGTAGACTCGAACAATGGGAAAATCCCATAGAGAAATATTTGCGGTTGAATATAAAAAGTAGTATCCATTGCCACCAGCCAAAACTCGATCAGGGGGGACGGAGACGTGTCCCCTCGACTAACAGACCCCGGGGCAATTGAATTGCCCCAGCCAGTACGTCCACAATATGATGGTTTGTACTGGTTCTGTTCAGAATTTAAGACTAGTAAAGTCAATGGTGACTTTACAGGCCCTGGGAGACAGTAGTCAGTCCCAGGGTATGGAGTCTATACTGGGGAGTCACTATGACACCCCAGTGTTACTGCACTGAGGGTGCTGTGTAACACACATCACAAATACACATGAAGCCCTATGGAGTAAAAGATCCCATAGCCCATTAAATACATCTAGAGTCAAAGAAACACAATCAAATCATGCCCAAGAGTGAAGGTAAAAGAGTCTCACTCTTGGCAGGAGAAAAAAAAAGTAAACCCCAAAAATCCAGCAAAGCTGCCGGGGGACTCACTAGGTTAGGAAATTCAGCCTAAACAGAGAATTCTCCGTAACACTCGCCCCCCCCCAGACTAAGGGACAGGAGGATTTAATCCACTCCTGGATGAACCTCATACCTCTAGTCGATGACATACATCTTAGAGAGTCCATCAGCATTTTGATGGTGACACCCTGACCTGTGCTCAATGGTGAAATCAAACCCTTGCAGGCAGATTGACCATCTCAATAGTTTTGGATTTTCTCCCTTCATTTGCATTAACCATCTCAAGGGTTGGTGGTCAGTCTGAATGACAAAAGTAGAACCATACAAGTATGGCCTAAACTTCTTCAGAGCCCACACAATAGCAAAGCATTCTCTTTCGATTGTTGCCCACCTTGTCTCAGGATCCTTCAGCTTACGGCTGATGAAGCAAATGGGGTGCTCCCTGCCCTTCTCATGCTTAGAACTGCACCTATACCTACATTGGAAGCATCAGTTTGTACATGAAAGTTTGGCGGTAGTCAGGAGCTCTCAGTACTGGAGCTTGGCAAAGAGCTTTCTTCAGTTTTTCAAAGGCCTGATTGCACTTCTCATTCCATTTGACCTTTTTAGGGAATTTTGGAGAGATTACATTCAGTGGAGAAGCTATGGTTCCATAGTTCTCAATGAAATTCCTGTAATACCCAGTGAGGCCTAGGAAGGCTCTCACCTGGGTTTGAGTAGTAGGTGTCCAATTTTGCACAGCTTCAATTTTGCTGAGCAAAGGCCTTATTTCTCCACCTCCTACCTCATGCCCAAGGTAGACCACTTTACTGTGACCTATCTGGCATTTACTCGCCTTGATAGTGAAATTGGCCTGCTCAAGAGCATGCAAAACATGCCCTAGGTGGTTCACATGTTCCTCCCAGGAGTGGCTGAAGACTGCAATGTCATCCAAGTATGCCATGCAGAAGTCCTCCATCCCAGCTAGGACTTGATTCAGCATCCTTTGGAATGTAGCAGGTGCATTTTTTAATCCAAAAGGCATGACCTTAAACTGGTACAAGCCAACTGGGGTTGAAAATGCAGTTTTCTCCTTGGCATGGTCTGTTAAGGTTATTTGCCAATAGCCTGACGTAAGGTCAAATGTGCTGAGGTACTTGGCTGCACCAAGTTTATCCACCAACTCATCTGTCCTTGGCAAAGGGTGGGCATCAGTCTTCGTGACTGCATTAAGAGCTCTATAGTCCACACAGAATCTCAAGACTTTGGATCCTGCCTTTGGTACTAACACAACTGGGCTAGACCATGGACTAGTAGAGGGCTCTATTACCCGGAGATCAAGCATTTTCTTGACCACCCCTTTGATATGGGTTCTCACATTTTCTGACATTCTGTACCCTCTGCTTTTGACTGGCTGACAGTCACCAGTGAGTATCTCATGCTGTCCCCAAGGGGTCAAGCCTGAGAGTGAGAACAGGGAGGCAAACTGATTTAACATAGATTTGCACTCCTCTTGTTGCTCAGGTGTCAGATCTGAAGAGAGATTCACTCCTTCAATTTTTTCATCTAAAGGCACACCTCTGAGGAGGTCAGGGAGAGACTCACTCTCTTCTTCCTCTGCTGCTGAAGCTAGAAGCAAGGCTCCTACTTCAGATCTGGAGATGTATGCTTTCAGTCGGTTGGTGTGGAAGACTCTAGGAGCTTCCCTGGGTCTGCCCAGATCCACCAGATAGTTGACCTCCCCAAGTTTTCCCACAACTTTGAAGGGTCCCATCCATTTGTTTGCAAGGCCCTCTGCCTTGTTGGGAGCATAACGAGAACTAGCTGGTCTTGAGTGAACTCAACCATGTTAGCCTTTTGATCATGCCAATGCTTGACCAAAGCTTGTCCAGCTTTCAGGTTATCACTAGCTTCTGCCATCATGTGTGACATTCTCCTTCGGAGACCTATCACATAGTCAGTCACTCTGACTGGCTTGAGGGGAGGAGCACCTTCCAATCCCTCCTTAATCAGGGCCAACGGACCTCTGACTGGATGTCCATAGAGAAGTTCAAAGGGAGAATAATCTACTCCCTCCTGAGGGACTTCTCTATAAGCAAAGAGAAGGCATGGCAGTAGAAGGTCCCACTTTCTTTTCAGGGGTTTCTCTAAAGCACCTATCATGCTCTTCATGGTTCTGTTAAACCTTTCTACCAAACCATTGGTCTGGGGGTGGTATGCGGTTGAGAACTTCTAAGTAACTCCGCAGGTCTTCCACATGGCTTTCATGTAGTGGGACATAAAGTTTAACCCCCTGTCGGATATTACTTCCTTAGGAAACCCAATCCTGGTAAAAATACCAAGGAGGGCCTTAGCTACAGCCGGAGCTGTAACAGTCCTCATAGGAATTGCCTCAGGGTACCTAGTAGCATGGTCTACTACAACAAGGATAAACCTGTTGCCTGAGGAGGTTGGGGGATCAAGGGGACCAACAATGTCAATCCCTACCCTCTCAAATGGGACTCTCACAACTGGGAGAGGCACTAACGGTGCCAAATTCTTGGAGCCAACCTTACCAGAAGTTTGGCAGGTATGGCAGCTCTTGCAAAACTTATCTACTTCCGCCCCCATTTTTTTGGCCAATAGAAGGCGAGTGAGAGCCTTTCCTTGGTCTTCTTGAAACTCAAGTGACCAGCCAAAGGAATCTCGTGGGCTAAGTGCAAGAACTGTTGTCTGTTTTTTTGAGGTACTACAAGGCGCTTGTAGTCTCCAGGTTCAGACTCAATTGGTTCACTGTAGAAGAGGCCATCTTCCCAGTGCAACCTATACTTCCCAGGGTCTTGCCCATCAGCCTGAGCAGCTGCCTGGTGGCGGAGACCCTCCAGAGTTGGACATTCTCTTTGTCCCTTATGAAAAGCTGCCCTGCTGGGCCCACCTTCTGCCAGTAAAGACTGCAGTTCAGGATGGTCCTCAGGGTCCAGATCTCCAATAAGGTATTGGCCTCCCACTAGCTCTTCTTCGGAGTCTAGTTCAACCACACAGGGTTGTACCTCCCTCTCAGCCCCAGCTGGAGGTGGAGTTACAGGTGTAACTGTGGACAACCGAGGGGAAGTCCTTGTTGGAAGCACTGGAGTGGTTGCTGCTGGCATTTTCCTAGGAGTCTTGGGTTGCCCCTTTGCTCCTGATCTGGTAGTTACTGCAGTGAGTTGCTCCAATGGTAAAGGAGTGATCTCTGTCATCATCTCCTTAGATAACCCTTGCAGGGTTTTCTCTCTTTCAGGTTTTGTGAGCTCCTGTAACCTTTTACTAGGAGGTCTGGGGGTATGTGACACAACTCCAAGAGCTTTCAGGTCATTACCCAACAGAACCCTACCTGGTACTTCACATTGTACACTGACAGGTATCTACACAGCCATATCATTACACTGGATGAGAACTGGTAACTGGGGACACATCTGCACAGGCCCTCCAGCTAACTTGGTGAGGCATTTGGGTGCCTAAGCAACATCCTCTGCCTTGAAAAATGATTCATCCACCACAGTTATGCTGGCCCCAGTGTCTCTAATGGCAGGAGTCTCCTGACCATTCACCTGGACACTGTCTTTATAATACTCTTTAGTATTATCTGGGATAGAATTATACACATCTAAATCCTGTTGTTCCCACAACCCCAGAGAGACTAAAGAAACACTGGCTGAGACACCAATGGGTTCATCAGCCAGCAGTAGAAAGTTTCCACTTGCCATTGGGACTTCCTCTTCTGGAGCTAAGGCTAAGGAGGCAAGTTGGATCCCTGAAGGTTTACCCTTGCATCTGGGATCTCCTTTTACATGGTCAGTAGAGCCACAAACAAAGCATTTACCGAATGCCTTCTGGAATGGTGGCTTGTTCTGGCCCCCTCTGGTTTGGCACCAGAGGGTACACTATTCTGCTGTGGTTGTCCTTGTGACTTACCCTTATGGTTTTGTTTGGGGCCCTCTTTGGAATTTGCAGTATTAGAAATCTCTTTGGAGCCCTTTTTAGGCTGTTTCCCCTCATCCTTTTTCTGAGTGACCCCAGAATCCGTGTGAGTGGCTCTTTTGGCAACCCACAAGTCAGCAGCCTTAGCTAGTTTTCGGGAATCTAATTCCTTTGAATCAGCCAAGTGCTGTCTGAGCTCAGGAGTGCAGGCATCATAAATTGACTCCAACATAAAAAGATTCTTCATACCTTCATAAGTGTTCACTTTGTAACCCTTAATCCATCCCTCTAAGTTTTTCAACCCTTCACTCACCCAGATAGCCCAAGGGGTACCATCATGCTTTTTGAGGGTTCTAAACCTCTTAAGATACTGGGAAGGGGTCTTCCCAAATCTAGCTATCAGAGCTAGTTTCACACATTCATACTCTTTCCTATCCCCCCACCCCCCAACTCCATTACCACATCAGTTGCAACAGGGGGAAGCCTAGAGAACAACTAGGTGAGTAAGTCATTTCCTCTGATGTTCTGGAGCCCATGATTATATTCAAACAGAGACAACCAATCCAACACATCCAACTTAGGCTCATACATACCAACCAATTCTTTGGGCATCCGGGGTCTTTTAGGACTGGAACTTCTAGAGGAGCCAGAGAGAGAAGTATTTTCAACAGTTAATTTCTTCATTTCTAGCTCATGTTTGAGCTCCATTTCCCTTAGCCCTAGCTCTTGATTCAGTTCCTCGTGTCTTTGTTCAGCCTGAGTATTCAGTCTCTTGAACTCTAGTTCAAGTTTAATTTTTTCTAGCTCAAGATTTTGAGGACTAAGTGTGGGACCTGGAAAAGGTCCAGTAGGTACAGCTGGTAGAGCAGACAGGGCCTAGGGGGGACAGTCACAGCAGTCTCACCCTCCTCTTCTGACTTTTCCTCAAGATTATCAACATTTTGATCAACATCAATCTCTATACTGTTATCTAAGTGTCTGGCATGGTAGGTTCCTCTGAACCGTCATGCAGACTTTGGTTAGCTAACAACCTTTCTATCAATTCCATTTTCTTGCCTTTAGTCAGGAGATTCTTATGCTTACGGAGAACTCTTAAACAATCAGCAGTTTTTGTAGCAAGGGACTCTTGACTATAATTATCCATAGTTGATATGTTAGAAAGATTACTTGTTTTAGTGCTAAGCTTTGTGGTTAGTTTTACTAAGGTATCCTAAAGCACTCTAAAATGTATACTCAATACAAATCCCACCGCTGTACACCAGTGTTAGGCATAAACCTGTGCAGTTCCCTTTGGGAACACTGCAAAAGATTTAGGACTACAGCTGGTAGCAGTAAACCCACTTGGTAGCAGTCCGTACCACCCAGATTTACCTGGTAGCTGTGGCTGAGCAGTCAGACTTTCCTCAAGAAGAGTTAGGCAGTATGCAAAGTATACACAATAGGCACTCAGATACTACAATACAAGCAAACACTGACCAGAGCTTTGGTATTAAAGTATATCATTATTTATTTTAAAACACACTGTTTGAAACACTCCCGCACTGTTATGGTAAAACACTCTAAACACAATTACTATTATAATATATACAACCCTTGTTCCTTATCAGAGAAGTCTTAGTTAACACCACTTATTTCCATACAGAGGTGAGCGCTTAACTATAGATGGCACTCCAATAAGTTTATGAAGAAGGGAGGGAAAAAGACAGAATATGGGAAGGTACACCACTCTAAGGCTTAAGAACACTATTAGCAAGGCAGTAGAGCAAAAATCACTTGTGAGCCAAAGTCCATAGGCTGGGCCCACTCTTAGAGAGAGCAGAGCACAAATGCGCCCAAGATCACACAGTTACACTAGGCTTAGAAAGTCTTGCAGAGAGTTTGAAAAGAGTTTAGAGAGGCTCAGAAAAGTTTAGCCAGGGTGTCCCAGGCTAAGTCAGGTTCGAAAGCCGGGGGCTAAATCTACCCCGTACAGTCGGTGGCAAGGGAAGCCGGGCGGGACACGGTACCTTAAGTGGGAAGGATCCTCCAGCGGGGGCAGTTCTTCCTGGCAGCCGTTGCAAGTCTCCTCGTCCTGCAGGGGAAGAGAAGATCCCGACTTTGAGGAAAGATGAAGGTCGTTGCACTGCCAGGGAAGAAACCAGCCGCAGAGTTTTCCAGTTAAAGGTATTACTCTTTAATTCGCGGTCGTGGTAAAACGTGGTATACCGGTTGCCGGGGTGCTTGGCACAGGCAAGGTGGCCACGAGATACGTTGGGAAGGCGAAAAGACGGTGAAACTGGTTATCCCCACCAGTCAAAGGAAGAAGACTCTCCGGCGGGAGATCTCCTCTGTCGTTGGGAAAAGTGGTGAGACGGTCCAGCAGGGCTCCACCGGTGGTGTCGTCGTGGCAGGTCGGCTCAGCTTCTCCCTCGTCGGATTCTTAGGTCCTGAGGCGACTTCTGAAGTTCCAGTCCCCAAAGCCCTGCTTTTATGCAGAAAACCCCCATTCACTCAGCCTAGCTGTCACTCAAACATGCTAAGTGGTGAGCCGGCCGGCTCACCACTTGGGCCAATCAGGACGGAGTGCGACTTGAGTTGCCTAGGCAACTCATTCCAGGGAGCCTAAATCCCCCTCCACTCCTCCAAAGTACCCCAGACAGAGTGGCACCACTTTGGAGGGCTTCTGTGGGGAAGCCCGCCAAAAAGTGGAACAAAGGGCTCGACTTGGGTTGGAGTCACAGAAGAGAACACAAACGCCATTTTAGAACCGAGTTTTGGCAAAAAATACCAACTGGAGAATTAATATTAATTAAATAAACCAGCGGTATGTTCGAGGCTATCGTAATTAAATAAATAAAGATAGTAGCCTCGAACAATGGGAAAATCCCATAGAGAAATATTCGTGGTTGAATATAAAAAGTAGTATCCATTGCCAACAGCCAAAACTCGATCAAGGGGGACGGAGACGTGCCCCCTCGACTAACAGATCCCGGGGCAATTGAATTACCCCAGCCAGTACGTCCACAATATGATGGTTTGTACTGGTTCTGTTCAGAATTGAAGACTAGTAAAGTCAATGGTGACTTTACAGGCCCTGGGAGACAGTAGTCAGTCCCAGGGTATGGAGTCTATACTGGGGAGTCACTACGACACCCCTGTGTTACTGCACTGAGGGTGCTGTGTAACACACATCACAAAAACACATGAAGCTCTAGGGAGTAAAAGATCCCATAGCCCATTAAATGCATCTAGAGTCAAAGAAACACAATCAAATCATGCCCAAGAGTGAGGGTAAAAGAGTCTCACTCTTGGCAGGAGAAAAAAATAAACCCCAAAAATCCAGCAAAGCTGCTGGGGGACTCACTAGGTTAGGAAATTCAGCCTAAACAGAGAATTCTCCCTAACACTCGCCCCCCCCAGACTAAGGGACAGGAGGATTTAATCCACTCCTGGATGAACCTCATACCTCTAGTCGATGACATACATCTTAGAGAGTCCATCAGCATTTTGATGGTGTCACCCTGACCTGTGCTCAATGGTGAAATCAAACCCTTGCAGGCAGATTGACCATCTCAATAGTTTTGGATTTTCTCCCTTCATTTGCATTAACCATCTCAAGGGTTGGTGGTCAGTCTGAATGACAAAAGTAGAACCATACAAGTATGGCCTAAACTTCTTCTTAGCCCACACAATAGCAAAGCATTCTCTTTCGATTGTTGCCCACCTTGTCTCAGGATCCTTCAGCTTACGGCTGATGAAGCAAATGGGGTGCTCCCTGCCCTTCTCATGCTTAGAACTGCACCTATACCTACATTGGAAGCATCATTTTGTACATGACAGTTTGGTGGTAGTCAGGAGCTCTCAGTACTGGAGCTTGGCAAAGAGCTTTTTTCAGTTTTTCAAAGGCCTGATTGCACTTCTCATTCCATTTGACCTTTTTAGGGAATTTTGGAGAGGAGATTATGTTCAGTGGAGAAGCTATGGTCCCATAGTTCTCAATGAAATTCCTGTAATACCCAGTGAGGCCTAGGAAGGCTCTCACCTGGGTTTTAGTACTAGGTGTCCAATTTTGCCCAGCTTCAATTTTGCTGAGCAAAGGCCTTATTTCTCCACCTCCTACCTCATGCCCAAGGTAGACCACTTTACTGTGACCTATCTGGCATTTACTCGCCTTGATAGTGAAATTGGCCTGCTCAAGAGCCTGCAAAACATGCCCTAGGTGGTTCACATGTTCCTCCCAGGAGTGGCTGAAGACTGCAATGTCATCCAAGTATGCCATGCAGAAGTCCTCCATCCCAGCTAGAACTTGATTCACCATCCTTTGGAATGTAGCAGGTGCATTTTTTAATCCAAAAGGCATGACCTTAAACTGGTACAAGCCAACTGGGGTTGAAAATGCAGTATTCTCCTTGGCATGGTCTGTCAAGGCTATTTGCCAATAGCCTGACGTAAGATCAAATGTTCTGAGGTACTTGGCTGCACCAAGTTTATCCACCAACTCATCTGTCCTTGGCAAAGGGTGGGCATCAGTCTTCGTGACTGCATTAAGAGCTCTATAGACCACCCAGAATCTCAAGTCTTTGGATCCTGCCTTTGGTACTAACACAACTGGGCTAGACCATGGACTAGTAGAGGGCTCTATTACCCCGAGATCAAGCATCTTCTTGACCTACCCTTTGATATGGGTTCTCACATTTTCTGACATTCTGTACCCTCTGCTTTTGACTGGCTTACAGTCACCAGTGAGTATCCCATGCTGTTCCCAAGGGGTCAAGCCTGGTGATAGTGAGAACAGGGAGGCAAACTGATTTAACATAGATTTGCACTCCTCTTGTTGCTCAGGTGTCAGATCTGAAGAGGGATTCACTCCTTCAATTTTTTCATCTAAAGGTACACCTCTGAGGAGATCAGGAAGAGACTCACTCTCTTCTTCCTCTGCTGCTGAAGCTAGAAGCAAGGCTCCTACTTCAGATCTGGACACGTATACTTTCAGTCGGTTGGTGTGGAAGACTCTAGGAGCTTCCCTGGGTCTGCCCAGATCCACCAGATAGTTGACCTCCCCACGTTTTCCCACAACTTTGAAGGGTCCCATCCATTTGTCTTGCAAGGCCCTCTGCCTTGTTGGGAGCTTAACGAGAACTAGCTGGTCTTGAGTGAACTCAACCATGTTAGCCTTTTGATCATGCCAATGCTTGACCAAAGCTTGTCCAGCTTTTAGGTTATCACTAGCTTCTGCCATCATGTGTGACATTCTCCTTCTGAGACCTATCACATAGTCAGTCACTCTGCTGGCTTGAGGGGAGGGGCACCTTCCAATCCCTCCTTAATCAGGGCCAACGGACCTCTGACTGGATGGCCATAGAGAAGTTCAAAGGGAGAATAATCTACTCCCTCCTGAGGGACTTCTCTATAAGCAAAGAGAAGGCATGGCAGTAGAAGGTCCCACTTTCTTTTCAGGGGTTTCTCTAAAGCACCTATCATGCTCTTCATGGTTCTGTTAAACCTTTCTACCAAACCATTGGTCTGGGAGTGGTATGCGGTTGAGAACTTGTAAGTAACTCCGCAGGTCTTCCACATGGCTTTCATGTAGTGGGACATAAAGTTTGACCCCCTGTCGGATAGTACTTCCTTAGGAAACCCAATCCTGGTAAAAATACCAAGGAGGACCTTAGCTACAGCCGGAGCTGTAACAGTCCTCATAGGAATTGCCTCAGGGTACCTAGTACCATGGTCTACTACAACAAGGATAAACCTGTTGCCTGAGGAGGTTGGGGGATCAAGGGGACCAACAATGTCAATCCCTACCCTCTCAAATGGGACTCCCACAACTGGGAGAGGCACTAACGGTGCCAAATTCTTGGAGCCAACCTTACCAGAAGTTTGGCAGGTATGGCAGCTCTTGCAAAACTTATCCACTTCTGCCCCCATCTTTGGCCAATAGAAGTTGAGTGAGAGCCTTCCCTTGGTCTTCTTGAAACTCAAGTGACCAGCCAAAGGAATCTCGTTGGCTAAGTGCAAGAACTGTTGTCTGTTTTCTTGAGGTACTACAAGGCGCTTGTAGTCTCCAGGTTCAGACTCAGTTGGTTCACTGTAGAAGAGGCCATCTTCCAGTGCAACCTATACTTCCCAGGGTCTTGCCCATCAGCCTGAGCAGCTGCCTGGTGGCGGAGACCCTCCAGAGTTGGACATTCTCTTTGTCCCTTACGAAAAGCTCCCCTGCTGGGCCCACCTTTTGCCAGTAAAGTCTGTAGTTCAGGATGGTCCTCAGGGTCCAGATCTCCAATAAGGTCTTGGCCTCCCACTAGCTCTTCTTCAGAGTCTAGTTCAACCACACAGGGTTGTACCTCCCTCTCAGCCCCAGCTGGAGGTGGAGTTACAGGTGTAACTGTGGACAACCGAGGGGAAGTCCTTGTTGGAATTACTGGAGTGCTTGCTGCTGGCTTTTGCCTAGGAGTCTTGGGTTGCCCCTTTGCACCTGATCTGGTAGTAACTGCAGTGAGTTGCTCCAATGGTAAAGGAGTGATCTCTGTCATCATCTCCTTAGATAACCCTTGCAGGGTTTTCTCTCTTTCAGGTTTTGTGAGCTCCTGTAACCTTTTACTAGGATGTCTGGGGGTATGTGACACAACTCCAAGAGCTTTCAGGTCATTACCCAACAGAACCCTACCTGGTACTTCACATTGTGCACTGACAGGTATCTATACAGCCATATCATTACACTGGATGAGAACTGGTAACTGGGGACACATCTGCACAGGCCCTCCAGCTAACTTGGTGAGGCATTTGGGTGCCTTAGCAAAATCCTCTGCCTTGAAAAATGATTCATCCACCACAGTTATGCTGGCCCCAGTGTCTCTAATGGCAGGAGTCTCCTGACCATTCACCTGGACACTGTCTTTATAATACTCTTTAGTATTATCTGGGATAGAATTATACACATCTAAATTCTGTTGTTCCCACAACCCCAGAGAGGCTAAAGAAACACTGGCTGAGACACCAATGGGTTCATCAGTCAGCAGTAGAAAGTTTCCACTTACCATTGGGACTTCCTCTTCTGGAGCGAAGGCTAAGGAGGCAAGTTGGATCCCTGAAGATTTACCCTTGCATCTGGGATCTCCTTTCACATGGTCAGTAGAGCCACAAACAAAGCATTTACCGAATGCCTTCTGGAATGGTGGCTTGTTCTGGCCTCCCTCTGGTTTGGCACCAGGGGGTATACTATTCTGCTGTGGTTGCCCTTGTGGCTTACCCTTATGGTTTTGTTTGGGGCCCTCTTTGGAATTTGCAGTATTAGAATTCTCTTTGGAGCCCTTTTTAGGCTGTTCCCCTCATCCTATTTCTGAGTTACCCCAGAATCCTTGTGAGTGGCTCTGTTGGCAACCCACAAGTCAGCAGCCTTAGCTAGTTTTCGGGAATCTAATTCCTTTGAATCAGCCAAGTGATGTCTGAGCTCATGAGAGCAGGCATCATAAATTGACTCCAACATAAAAAGATTCTTCATACCTTCATAAGTGTTCACTTTGTAACCCTTAATCCATCCCTCTAAGTTTTTCAACCCTTCACTCACCCAGATAGCCCAAGGGGTACCATCATGCTTTTTGAGGGTTCTAAACCTCTTAAGATACTGGGAAGGGGTCTTCCCAAATCTAGCTATCAGAGCTAGATTCACACATTCATACTCTTTCCTACCCAGCCCCCCCCCAACTCCATTACCACATCAGTTGCAACAGGGGGAAGCCTAGAGAACAACTAGGTGAGTAAGTCATTTAATGTGATGTTCTGGAGCCCATTATTATATTCAAACAGAGACAACCAATCGAACACATCCAACTTAGGCTCATACATGCCAACCAATTCTTTAGGCATCCGGGGTCTTTTAGGACTGGAACTTCTAGAGGAGCCAGAGAGAGAAGTATTTTCAACAGACATTTTCTTCATTTCTAGCTCATGTTTCAGCTCCATTTCCCTTAGCCTTAGTTCATTCAGTTCCTGGTGTCTTTGTTCAGCCTGAGTATTCAGTCTCTTGAACTCTAGTTCAAGTTTCATTTTTTCTAGCTCAAGATATTGAGGACTAAGTGTGGGACCTGGCAAAGGTCCAGTAGGTACAGCAGGTAGGGCAGACAGAGGCCTAGGGGGGACAGTCACAGCAGTCTCACGCTCCTCTTCTGACTTTTCCTCAAGATTATCAACATTTTGATCAACATCAATCTCTATACTGTTATCTACAGTGTCTGGCATGGTAGGTTCCTCTGAACCATCATCCAGATTTTGGTTAGCTAACAACCTTTCTATAAATTCCATTTTCTTGCCTTTAGTCAGGAGATTCTTATGCTTACATAGAACTCTTAAACAATCAGCAGTTTTTGTAGCAAGGGACTCTTGACTATAATTATCCATAGTTGACATGTTAGAAAGATTACTTGTTTTAGTGCTAAGCTTTGTGGTTAGTTTTACTAAGGTATCCTAAAGCTCTCTAAAATGTATACTCAATACAAATCCCACCGCTGTACACCAGTGTTAGGCATAAACCTGTGCAGTTCCCTTTGGGAACACTGCAAAGGATTTAGGACTACAGGTGTTAGCAGTAAACCCACTTGGTAGCAGTCCGTACCACCCAGATTTACCTGGTAGCTGTGGCTGAGCAGTCAGACTTTCCTCAAGAAGAGTTAGGCAGTATGCAAAGTATACACAATAGGCACTCAGATATAACAATACAAGCAAACACTGACCAGAGCTTTGGTATTAAAGTATATAATTATTTGTTTAAAAACACACTGTTTGAAACACTCCCACGCTCTTATGGTAAAACACTCTAAACCCAATTACTATTATAATATATACAACCCTTGTTCCTTATCAGAGAAGTCTTAGTTAACACCACTTATTTCTATACAGAGGTGAGCGCTTAACTATAGATGGCACTCCAATAAGTTTATGAAGAAGGGAGGGAAAAAGACAGAATATGGGAAGGTACACCACTCTAAGGCTTAAGAACACTATTAGCAAGGCAGTAGAGCAAAAATCACTTGTGAGCCAAAGTCCATAGGCTGGGCCCACTCTTAGAGAGAGCAGAGCACAAATGCGCCCAAGATCACACAGTTACACTAGGCTTAGAAAGCCTTGCAGAGAGTTCGAAAAGAGTTTAGAGAGGCTCAGAAAAGTTTAACCAGGGTGTCCCAGGCTAACCCAGGTTCGAAAGCCGGGGGCTAAATCTACCCCGTACAGTCGGTGGCTAGGGAGGCCGGGCGGGACACGGTACCTTAAGTGGGAAGGATCCTCCAGCGGGGGCAGTTCTTCCTGGCAGCGGGTGCAAGTCTCCTCGTCGTGCAGGGGAAGAGAAGATCCCGACTTGGAGAAAAGATGAAGGTCGTTGCACTGCCGGGGAAGAAACCAGCGGCGGAGTTTTCAGGTTAAAGGTATTACCCTTTAATTTGCGGTCGTGGTAAAACGTGGTATCCTGGTTACCGGGGTGCTTGGCACAGGCAAGGTGGTCACAAGATACGTCGGGAAGGCGAAAAGACGGTGAAACTGGTTATCCCCACCAGTCAAAGGAAGAAGACTCTCCGGCGGGAGATGTCCTCTGTCGTTGGGAAAAGTGGTGAGATGGTCCAGCAGGGCTCCACCGGTGGTGTCGTCGTGGCAGGTCGGCTCAGATTCTCCCTCGTCGGATTCTTAGGTCCTGTGGCGACTTCTGAAGTTCCAGTCCCCAAAGCCCTGCTTTTATGCAGAAAACCCCCATTCAATCAGCCTAGCTGTCACTCAAACATGCTAAGTGGTGAGCCGGCCGGCTCACCACTTGGGCCAATCAGGACGGAGTGCGACTTGAGTTGCCTAGGCAACTCAGTCCAGGGTGCCTAAATCCCTCTCCACCCCTCCTAAGTACCCCAGACAGAGTGGCACCACTTTGGAGGGCTTCTGTGGGGAAGCCCGCCAAAAAGTGGAACAAAGGGCTCGACTTGGGTTGGAGTCACAGAAGAGAACACAAACGCCATTTTAGAACCGAGATTTGGCAAAAAATACCAACTGGAGAATTAATATTAATTAAATAAACCGGCGGTATCTTTGAGGCTATCGCAATTAAATAAATAAAGATAGTAGCCTCGAACAATGGGAAAATCCTATAGAGAAATATTTGCGGTTGAATATAAAAAGTAGTATCCACTGCCACCAGCCAAAACTCGATCAGGGGGGACGGAGACGTGCCCCCTCGACTAACAGACCCTGGGGCAACTGAATTGCCCCAGCCAGTACGTTCACAATATGATAGTTTGTACTGGTTCTGTTCAGAATTTAAGACTAGTAAAGTCAATGGTGACTTTACATGCCCTGGGAGACGGTAGTCAGTCCCAGGGTATGGAGTCTATACTGGGAGTCACTATGACACCCCTGTGTCACTGCACTGAAGGTGCTGTGTAACGCACATCACAAAAACACATCAAGCCCTATGGAGTAAAAGACCCCATAGCCCATTAAACACATGTAGAGTCAAAGATACACACTCAAAGCATGCCCATGAGTGAGGGTAAAAGAGTCTCACTCTTGGCAGGAGAAAAAAATAAACCCCAAAAATCCAGCAAAGCTGCTGGGGAACTCACTAGGTTAGGAAATTCAGCCTAAACAGAGAATTCTCCCTAACAACAGGTGCATGCGCCTGGGACGTTGAATCTGCATTTTCACACCAGCGAGCATAGTCAATGGTAAGGGATCACTGGCATGATAAAAACATCTTGAGAGCCGCTGTTTGCATACCCTTGCACTGGAACATCTTGACGAGAGGTGTATCTACCATGGTTAATCAACACGCAATGATCTTATCACCACCACCGTGCAAGTGGATCTAGGTCACCTGCCCTAAGCCCCATCCACCTGTTGCCTTCCTGGTTGCCACTCTTTCCCCTACTCTACCCTGCACCTCCTCCTCCCTTCAGCCTACTTCTGCAGGTGTCTGTCCTGATACATTCTGGTTTCACCATCACTGTCTTGTGGCCAATGCTGGATTTGACTTTTATGGACTTCATTGATTCACAGTGTTTCAACCTTTCTCAACTCTCATGATGAACTTCCTTTGCATCTTGTACTCATGGTGGCCCTGAATCATGGTGTTCCCATCTTCATCTTCTATCCTGGCTTGCAACATTATGTGCTACTACTGACTTCTGCAATTGTAATCACTCTCCCCTCTTACTTCTCCACTCTTTTTGGCTGATTACTCTCTGTTTTCTCCTCCTCTCTGTGTCTCCCTTTTCCTATCTCCTCATCTCCACCCCTTACTTTCGTCTATGCACTTACTCTATCAGAATTTCCCCTGTACCTAATATGATATCAACCTCATCTGTCTCCTTCCCCCTCCCCTTTATTCCCCTCCTCCAACACTATCTGAAATGTCATCAGGCCTAGTACGATAGTCGCTTGTTTTGTTCCTCCCCTCCCTTTCTGCACCCCTCTCCCTCACCTTTTGTTTTTCTCCGGCGGTAGTCGCCTGCCTGTCTCTATTTCCTTCCCACTCTCCCCATCCCTTCCTTATCTATGTCTTCGCTCTCTATGAAATGTCGTCAGGCTGAGTACGATAATTAATTTCATATCCTTACTGTTCATGGCATGTAAGAATGTCATTGTATTTTCCCTTGTTCCCTCCCTTGCCTTGAAGCACTTTGAAACACATTGTGTATAGGCGCTTTATAAATAAACTATCATATCATATCACATCTACAGTAGATTCACCCCAAGGATGAATCAGGCCGTTCACTGGGACACGTCAAACCACATACAGACTCTACATTAAGATCTCAAAACAAGACTATGTGGACATTTTCCCCATTCCAGTACCCTGAAAATAAATAATTGTAATATAACATAAAATTCAACCCCAAAGAACCTAAATAATGGCAAACATTATTCCACCAGGAAATTGAGAAGATCTAAGATAAGAAAAAAATATCAAAGCCTTCTAAAAGGGGTATGAAAATGTTCTAGCTCTCCTCAAAAGACAAAGTTGAAAAATAGAGAAACATTAGCATCAGAACAACAATAAAAAATATTAAGATTGCCGCACAAACCACAAAGGCACATACAAAAATGAATTTCAGTAGGTCAGAAGACGTCTGAATGTTTAAAAACCCATTAAAACCAACTAATGTATCTTAGGTCTAGTTTTTTCAAAATATAAATCCTGGTAACTCCCGAAAGCATTGCTGTTTGCTTCACATTGCTGATGTTAGAAAAAAGATCTGCAAGCTGAGCTCCCTCATGACATCTTCTGTCAATGTCAATGAATGCTATATTATTCAACTTCTCAGTTTTCATTGTTTATTAAAATGTATTTCACAAGATAGTAAAATCATTAAAACATCTATTACAACAACAGAAAGAAATAAAGTAGAAAAGGAAAATATAAAATGTTATACATTTCATTCATAACAGTGATAACATAGGATTTTATCACCAAATTTTACAATCTAAAAGATCTTCATTCAAAAATATGTCATAGCTGCAATAGAGAGTGCTACAGAAGTTCCAGATAAAACCCTTCGCCAAAACGACTCAGCCTCTCGATGATCCTGAGTGTTGATGAAATTGTCTAAAAACAGTATATGTGGGCCATTTAGAGCCGGGCTTACAATTACGACATGTCGGAGAGGTTCCCATTTCTATACCTCGAATATACATTATTATCCCTATAGGTAAAAGATTTAATCTAAATCTCAGGAACTGATTTCCCCATTTATCATTAGGAAGTTTAGTACGATATGGGGACAGGACGCCTAATTTCTTCGGGACCTGACTATTTCTGGTACTATATCACAAATATCACACCAGTCCATCTACCACAGTCGTTTCTTCGCCAAATCAGGATTGCACATTAAAGTTTCCATTTCTAAATTCAAATGGTTAAGTAAATTTAACATCTTGGCTTGTCTCTCTTCTAAATAGGAACATCTTCTTTACCATAAAATTCTATTTAATTCAGAATACAATTAGGCATGCAATGGGCTCAATATTTTTCCAAGCTCTCTCAGTATAAACCTAATATCCTATCGAGGTATACAATTGAGCAATCTCTGTAAAATGTATCACATTTATTAAAGGTAAGAATACACTTACTGTTGATTTTTTTCATTTTTGGTATCCAGGAGTCAGCTTGCATGCAACAAGAGTTTAGCAGAAATTGGTAGACCCAAACAAACAAAGTAAACATTTTCCAAATGGACTTTCTCGATGGACCATCTAAACCCTATGTCCTTTTTTTAATTTGTTAGCTCGATGGTCTTGGTTTCATCCTTGTTAATTACCAAGTCGTTCTATTGGGCATGATTCATCATACCTGTCAACAATCTCCGTAACCCAACTTGCATATGGTCGATCAGCAGCATATCGTCCGCATATGAAAGCCAATAGATCTGAATGGTACCCAGAAGAGGGGGGGCAAAGAAGAGAATTCCAAGAAATTGCCTAAATCTCATAGGTAAACGAATAAGAAGGAATGACGTCAGCACACATCCCTAACATAAACCAGAATAGATGTAAATGAACTGTCCTCTAAATTCATCCTTACATAGATATTCCTGTCTGTGTGGTGGTAGACTAAAATGCTTAGGAAACCCATTGGGCTACACCAGTTAGATAACGTATCCCATAGATGATGCCGATTGACTTTATCGAGTGCAGACGTAAAGTCTACAAACCCAAATATATGGGAGGGACCTCTGGTTCCCATGCTCTCCACCAAACAGCCTACTGTATGGCCATTTAACACAGTCCCCATAGACCTTTAAAACCCTGCTCAATTGGCCTGATTCCAAGGCCCAACCTTTCAGTTCTTTGAGGACCAACAAACGAAACATCTTGCTGACTACATCCAACAAAATAAATGATCTGTAACTTTGATAAAAACGTACTACATAGACCTCTTTCCATGAACCTGAGTAAGCCTATTGTCAGTTATGTTCTAATAGAAAATATAGTGTTGGAGCCCATAGAGAGGTTGCGTGTTTTCTAAGATTATTTGTTAGTCCATTAGGATGCATAGCACGAGAGGTACTAGATATAATAATTAGTTCGACAATATCATCAATGTGAAACTGAAATCCCAACCATAGGTGTCAAATGCTAGTCTACGCAACATTCCAAGAACTTGCCCTGGACATCCCACACATATCCCTTTCCAAAACTGTTAAATCCCTGGTTTCACCACTGACCCCCACCATTCCTTAACAAACCACATAGCAGCTGCCACCAAAACATGTAATATACAACTACACCTCGATGCAAAATCAAACACATCCTACCGCCTGATGACGGCTGCACCGCAGTCCAACTGCTGCTTTTCTCCAAGCTCGACAATGAAAATGCTCTCCTCACTGAACTCCCAAACGACAACCTTGCCCCCTTGCAAGCCATACAGAATTCAGCAGCCAGACTCACCCTCCAACTACCCAAACATGCACACATCACCCTCGCTCTTGCCTAGCTCCACTGGCTCTCCATTTATAGGCGTTCCCTAAATATATGCTATGTGAAGCCTGATCCTTATCATGTATCTGACCAGTTATACCTTCCGTGTTCCCCGACTGGCAAATGTCTGTACTGTATCATACACTGTATTGTTCATTGTATTCACATGTATGTACTTGCCTGTGACAGGCACTGTAACGAAGCATTGGAACGTCTTGTACTGCTGCGCCCAGCTGCCCAAGGGCTTGGTGCGCATTATCAAATTAATAAACAAACAAACAAACCCCAGAGATTTGACTTCAAAGGACTCTGCATTGTATTCAAAGCCATCCACCTAACAACTCCATCTTACCTTCATGACAAACTCAAACCCATCACACACACAAATACCTGGTAGGACCACCAACACCTTCTACACAAACTACTCACCAAACTAAAATTCACACAAAGCAAAGCCTTAACTGTGAGGGGTCAGAAATGCAAGACTGACACAAAGGTATAGTTTTCTCAATGTTTGCCATTTATTTAAATAAAAAGGGGTGAGATAAACGTTTATCATTCCCTATCGTAACGAGAAGATCCCTACTTATCAAACTAAAACTAAAGAAAGTTGACCTAGGGTCCAAAAAGACTCTGGCCCTCACACTAATACATACAATAAAGGTTTACAAGCAATATTGGTCTGTCTGCAGTTTAACAAAACAATGCAAAATATCACATATATAATTTTTAGAAGGTACGCCTTGGGACCAGGCTTGGGCTTCTTTCCACTGGATCAATTCAGGAATACCCCTGGGAAAGTTCTGATTCAACAAAGTCCTGTTCAGTTCAACACATGTCTTCCATCCACTACATCCTTCCACTTGGTAAAGTAAATGTCTTTCATAAACACTTGTTCCAAAACAATTGGTTTCCACCACACAACGTCTTTCTCAGGATGCAAATGAAATATAAATAGGACAATTATTCTTCCAATTGAATAGATTTGTCAGGATAGCACAGCAACTGCCTTTGATGATAAAGATACCAATGCTTTTCCACAACACCTTTTTACCACCACCAAGCAACTATTTCTTTCCTGGTCTACTCGTCTGCCAGACCTAACTACTAGTGACCCCTTTTTGTGGTTCACTCTCTTGCCATGAACAAAACTCCTACTACTGCAGGTGGTATTTACTATTAGTGGCAATATGGGTCACTTATTTCCCCAAGCTAGTGTCTCTGGAATGGAGAATTGCGCCCTTGTCCTTCTTCAGACGACCCTCTTGGCTTTTGACAATGTGCGTTACAGATTTACCCAAATTGACATTGGAGAACAGTGCCCTTGTTGCACTTTTCTTCTTCTAGAGAGACTCTTCACTGTTGGCAAGGAGGGTTACAGGTTTCCCCAAATCCTCTGGCCAAATGGGAGGAGATCTTAGACTGGGGTTCAGTGATGACGCCCCAGGATTCATCACATTACTCACCCGGCACCCAGGGCATGGAACACCCTACCTCGTCACATAGGCACTGCATTGCCATCACCACTTTCAAAAAGAGCCTCAAACCTACTTGTTCCCCATACTTGGCTCTGGCCGTCTCCACTGCTATCACTCGTCTATCCTAATCTTCCCATCCTTTCTGAAAACATTTTGTAACTACTTTTTTCAACTCACATCTTCTCAATAATTCAACCATGTAAGGCACTCCAACACCCTCATGGTAGGGCGAGCGCTAAACAATAAATCAAATTAATTTGTACCTTCAAGTGTTTTTTTTCTATACAGTTAATTGGTACCCAGAAATGTGAGCTGTGTTTAGTTACTAGGATCTTCAACATCATTTATCAATCTCTTTGTAACATCAACATCATTTCTCAATCTCTTTGTAACATATCATACTGACCGATTTGTATGTTTTTCTTAACTTTTTGTCTGTGTAATTGTTATCATCCATTCTTCACCACTCATTGTTACCTTTTTAATGTCTTTCCTCGGTTCTTTTAATGTCTTTTCTCAGTTCCCTTTTCTTAGATTGGACTTTCCCATCTAATAAATGGAGATCAAAGGGCTTCGATTTTAAAAAATGAGTGCAGAGGTACGAGTTTTGGTAGGTTTTGGCTACTAATTGATCCCATTTTCCAACAGACTCTATTCCATGTTGCATTTACTATTACTTTCACTACTACTTCTTAGTTACTTTAGCCACAAAATATGTTATGATCACTCAGAGATGTCTTCTCAATATGAAAGTTTGAAATGTATGAAAGAGATACCTTGTGGTCAAAAAATAATCAATACAAGTGGAATGGCTGCTCCCCTTCTACATTTTCCTTAAATTGGATGAATCCCCATCTATGTAAAACCGAGGCCCAGTCAAATCCCTTGGGGGTCTTATTTCGGGCACAGTAATTTTAAACCTCATCCGCTCCAAGAGTAAGGTTAGGACAATATGAATTAAAATCACCTGCAATCAAAAAATGACCCTTTTGGGGACTATTTACCCATTCTTCCCATGCAGTACGCAGCTCTGTCGGGGTGGGCGCAGCCCTGTCCCACCTCTAGGCACTTTAAAGTAAGGCGAGATGCATTTGAGGCACTGTGATGTGTCAGGGGGTAAGAGGATCAGTGAAAGGGGTGCCTTCCCGTTAAGCAGGACCCTATGCTAATATACTCAGTTATAGTATATTCATATGGTGTGGCCTAAGGCATGAGCGTCATTGCTATTTTGCGTAGATATTAATAATCCTGGGTAGAAGAGCAAGCTTTCACAGTAAGCGCAGTTAAGGGGGCATTACATGCAGTAGGCCCAGATCCACGATGCCACAGAAATCTCCAGTCACGCCCGAGCACCTATGATGACAATTCGCCCCCCACCCGCCACACTGTTTGTTCATTATTCTTAAAAGTGTTGTAAAGATGTGTCTTTCACCGAAGAGGAATGTGCCCGACAAGGCCTCAAACAGAGGCCGTTGTCTGGTGTGCATGTTATCTCATTTTGGCCAAAGTATGACCCGGGTCATTCCCGAGTGACCACGAGTTATATCCCATATAACTGACTGATGCCTTAAGATCTTCGAATTCCATGGCACCAGGTGCCCTTTGACCACCAACCCCAAAGTAACAAGTCCTGAAATGTTTAAAGAGTATGGGCAGGGTGTATCATTGATGCAACAATCATGGGATTTGTATTGAGAGGTGCTGGGAGGGATACATTATAGTTCAAAATGTGGACGGAGACCTGAAGGCCGGATGGCACTGAGGGAGTGAGTCAGATGTGTATTTGAAGGTTAGAGTGCCCCAGAATCTCCTGTGTGACTGTCTTGAGGCTTACCAAGTGCACAGTATGAGTGATAAACAAACTGTATAGTAGGATTATAAGTAATTTGTTTTCTGACCTTCGACGTGAGAAGATGATGAGCACTGCAGCACCCATGTGATGGAAGGCGGACGGACTAGGCTGGGACCAATAAGCTGCCATCTCATATGGATAAGCGCAGCACCTGTATAGGGTCCATCCAATCAGCCTTGCAGGTTTTCACTGTATGTATGGCCTCACTTATGACGATGTTTTGCTTTAAAAGTTTCCTCTGGTACCTCTCTTTGGCAGAATATTCTTGGCAGCAGAGTTCTTCGCTGTTGCTCTCATCTGTGCATGAGATTACACTTGTTATCCTTACAAGATCGACTTGGGCCTTTTTTCCCTAGCGGGTTGTATTATCTCTGGTATGAGCGTTCAGGGGTTCGCTTTCAGTTCTTTCTAATACACTCTTCAGAGGGTTACAATAAATATTAATGACCAACATATTGCAGTTTAAACAATCACAAATTCCATTGATACTTAGGGCTTAAATGCCCTCCCTATTTAATTTAATAATATATTTCCCGTTCAAATGGTTGGGGCACTCTTTACGGTAGTAATATGTCCTCTCAAAGGTCTCCCAATTAGACCTTATGTTTCTTGTAGCATAATGATTAAAAAAAAACTGGATAAATGTGCTGCTATCTACGAGTTGCTTGACAGATGATAATGACCCCTTGTGTTCTACGATAACATTTTTAATGTCGCAGTTTTAGTAAAAACGTTTGTTCCATCGTCCAAAGATCTTCTTAGGGTTTATTAGTGTTGCGGGTAACCAGGACCAATCTGTATTGTCCATTTGGGTTTCAGGTGTTTTACGGGCCCTTATGACTTTTCTTGGCAAATCTAGGGCTTCTTGGCATGTGATTTTGCCCACAGTCTTAAGGGTGCGGGAGGGGACACTCACGACACGTGGGTGTTGAAATGGGTGGTGAAGAAAATGGCCATCACATGCTTAATGTCTTGGATGATTGCATTCAAAAGGTAAAGCTGAGAATACAGAACACATCAGAAATAGAAGTAGAAGTAAATGAAATAACCAGTGAGGATGGAGTAAATGAAAAGAAGGGTGATGGGGTTCCACTGCCCGATGAATCTAAACCTGTTCATATCTCCACATAGGTAGGTATTTCTCAAAGGACACATACAGGTGAGTCACCAGAGGAATATTATGTGCCACAGATGTTCAGTGAGGCGCCGTTAACAGGTATTACAAGTACAAGGTAAGGACAGCAATGTGGAAAAAAACAGGTAAGGATTTGGGTGTGAACTCCAACAGGCCCATCATGCAAGCAGGCGTTGGATGCAATCACAGAACTGAAAGAAACACAAAGAAGACAATTCAAAAATGAAAACACATGCCTATTTGTTTAGCAAGAAGTCCAGCAGGCTTAAGAAAAATCAGTCCTGAGATCAGTAACAGCTCACGTGTCCTGTGTATACTAGAGGAATGCAAAGATTGATACTATGTCCTATCACAGCAGAAGAACAATGCAATGTGTTTGCAATGCTGGACACAGGAGCGCAGGCTACTGTAATGTCAAGGAAACGGCTGGATAGCATAAGTGAAGGAACACAGCACCACAATACTTTAAAATCAAGGCAGATTGTAGGTCCTGTGTATAATTTGAATGGTGAGGAACTACCTTTGGAAGGTGTTACTGAGGTTAACATTAAGGTAGGGAAACATACATTTAGATAAGAAGTGGGGGACACTCCAATTGAGGAGACACACTTCCTGTTAGGTATGATTTGTCTGGAGTGTCTGTCCCTGCTGATGAATGGGGTGAATTGGGTCCTGTGGTCATTGGCAAACTATCACCTGAAGCCTCAAAAAGTGGTAAGCCAGGTTAGCAATACAAAACATGCCAAGTCATTGCAGTTGAGCTATATCATCAAAATGGCTGTGTACCTAATATCATTGTCAGTCTCATAGGCCAGGATGAAATTCAGGAGGAAAAGGGAAAACAGTCATTAGAGATTCATTTAGATCCCAGGCAGAACTGGCAAATATAAGGGGAGGAAAAAACATTAAGATTCTATTCAGATGAGGAGGACGCACAATCCTGTGTCGCCTCTGTGTCAGAACAGGAACAATACAACCATTGTAGAAATACACATGAATGAAGGTCAGGCATGTATACCAGTGCATATGGGTGGGTAACTGGAGATGATTGGGGCAATATTGGCCCTTGAACAAGAAACAAGAAAGCAGTTTCTTGAATGAGAAAGTGTTTAAACAAATCATTGACAGAAAAGAGGTACCAAAAAAGCAACAAATATTGGGATTAGACAGCCCGGATTTGGGACACAGAAGTGTAGGGAGGTGCATGCTAAAAATAGAAATGGGATTCAAAAGCATCAATCACAATGTGTGGATAGTAAGTGGAGTTAGGGCCAAATTGTATTTGGGTACTGATATCATGCACAGTACTGGATGTATTGAATCCAAAAGTTTGGTCCAGACTGGGGGGAGCACCACAGGAATTTGAGAATGAAAAGGCGAGAACATTGTTGTGCACAAATAACGCCATATGCAGTTGAGCTCCAGGTGAAAAAGGATGTTACCATTCCTGCAATCACAGTATCACTGAATCCTTTAAAGGGACAAAAGATTATGGAGTCTCACGCATTTGTGTTTATCAATGAAACCGTGGGACAACAGGGAATAGAATGTGAATACACACCACTGGTAGAAGCTGGAGATGGTCCCATCAGGATACCAATAGATAATCAAGGATGTCAGCAGATTTATTTGGAAGAAGGTACACCATAGGGATGGTGATTCAAAAATCATACTACACTGCAGATTTAAACCACACAATTATTGGAAATATTCCTGAAAGCTATGTCACTTATTGAGGTACGTTTCCTAAGATTTTAGACTCCAGACCCAAAGGGGTCTTCAGAATTCAGTCGGTGTATCCTTATGAACCAACAGATGTAATGTCCCATCACCAGGATGATTGCATTCTATTCCAGGTGGATGACAATGAGATGAGGTGGAGGCTGAAATGCCAACATACTTGAGTGGTGTCTGTCCAAAAGGATGCTGCCACACAATTAGAGGAAATCACAGAGATTCCTCCTCTGGGGGTTTTTCCAGAATGTTCTAAAACGGTAGGAGTACACATCCGAGCTGCAGATGGATGCACAAGTGATTTGGAGAGGGACCTGTTGAGGAACATATTTATAGAATTCATGGATGAATTTGCCAGAGATACCTATGATTGTAGGCATACTGACTTACATGTAGCCACGTTACCAGGAGGTTATGGTAGAGAACCTGTCTTTGTGCTACAATGTAGGCTACTGTTATGTTGATGAAATGCATTTATTTGTATGTATTTGTCTGGTTGACCTCCTTAACATTCTGTGTTCTTTCAAAGTTGTTTGTGTACCTTCAGACGGGGGCTCCTGCCGAGCCTGTTGCATTGTGGCATGTTAGAAATGTCTTTGGGCCTCATTACGACCCAGGCGGTAAGTTACCGCCTGGGCCGTGACTTTACCACCATGGCGTAAACTACGTTTACGCCATGGTGGTTGGCGGACTTACCGCCCCATTCCGAGGTTGGCGGGGCGGTAAGTCTCCAATCCCCATTTACCCTTCCCCATTCCCATTTTTGCCCCACAGGGCATAATGGGAGTGGGGAAGGCGTTAATTACGCCACCGTAAATTACGGTGGCGTAATTAACTCCATGGTCCCTTAGCGCCATGGATTTTAACACCTGCTAAAAGCAGGTGTTAAATCCGCCATGGCGCTAAGGGACCTCGTACTCAGGCGGTAAGGGTCGGCGCTGTTTACGCCGGCGTAAACCCCTTACCGCCTGAGTCTTAATGAGGCCCTTTGTGTGTATAGGGAGGTCCAGAGCGATGTAAACCTTGGTATCTACAACATCTTCTGTCTCCAGGAATCCTGGCTGACTGGCAAACCGTATCTTGATGGGTTCAACTTAGCCATTGCCCCAGCAGCCAAAAGAATCAAAGGCCGACCAACATCAGGCCTAATAACGGCTGTTAGATTGAGTAGTGGAATGAACATCATAAAAGTACTCCTCTCAAGCCTCTTCTTTCTCGCCCTCATGGTGAGTTGGCCAAATTGGGCAATTTTTCCGCACCAGACCTGTCATTTAAACATGGTGGTGATAAACTGCTACTGGAACCCTCAAGTTACATTGGACTCCATTTCTATTGAGACAGCAGAAAATCTAATCAATGACGCACGTATTAACCTCCATGCAAAGTACATAATAGTATGCAGTGACTTAAACGACACATGCCAAAAAAGATCATAAAGGACGGAGTACAACAAATGTTCCACCTTCAGAGGCAAGAGGAAGACTATGGTCTAAATTAATGGACTCTCGAGACCTCCACTCTTTAAAGACTGAATAAAACCAAGCAAAACAACTAGTAGCAACTTGGGAAAGAGGTGACCAGGCGGCTTACATAGATTATATGTGTCTAGAGATATGTTTCAGTTTATAACAGTGTTCGAAGTCATAAGGACTAAGAACAGCGATCACAACCTCTTAACCATGCCTAGGAGGGCTACCTTGGAACCAGTTCAACCAACAATGAAGGCCCAAGTGAAACTGTCAAGCAGATGTACTCGTTTAAAACTAAGACGCCCAAACATCGAAGAAATAAAAAGAGATTGCACCACTGTTGCTTCAAACGCAAACAGTGGCAAAGAAGAAACAAACGTGGACTATATCCCTTTATTAACATGCATTCCCAGCAAAAAACAGGGACCTGGAAAAACTGTATTTCAAATCCTTCACACATACGACCGAATTCTAGTAGGAAAATGAAGAGAAGTGAGGCGGATAAAGCACCCGGCAACAAAAAACAACCTACAAGAACACAAAGCACAAGCAACCACGGTGGTCCGAGCATATAAAAACTGGGCAGCTAGCCGTAGAAGCACAATGCTCCAAAACGACTCAGAGCAAATGTATGCAGTAGAAAGTAAAACAAATTTTGGTCCCTGGTTAAATCAATAACAGCGGCCCCAAGGGATGTCCAACAAAACAGCGTCACGCGAGACAGCCTGGAAGGCCCACTTCTCCACCTTTTTTGAGGGTTCAAACGAATTTCCGACAGACTCACCACCAAATCCAATCAACACATGGACAGTCCCCCCATGATGTTGAAACAATTCTAGAGAAGATCAGAAAGCTAAACCCATCAAGGGCACCGGGCTCCGACGGTTTAACAAATACAAAGGAATACCCGGAGGAATGGACCGCTTTCATCCACGAGTTAATAAAAAGAGCACCCCAAATGGACTGATCCCTAACTCATGGAGGTCCGCTGCGGTTGTACCCATATTTTAAAAATGGCGGAAAGAAGATCTGAAAAATTAAATAGCGTTGTTGGATATGATCGGAAAAATATTTGGTTCCCTCCTGCTGATGTAATTTCAGATTTGGACAAGGACCGCTGGCTGGAATGATCAGTTCCAAACAGGGTTTGTGAGAAATACTGGTATATCGGCCAACATCTTACTGCTAAGCATCCTGAAGGGAAAGAGCCAGGAGGAAGACCTAGGATCTTTGTCACATTCATTGACCTGGTTTAAGCTTTTGACTAGGTCAACAGTGAACTCCTGTGGAAGCAATAAGCTGTGAGGAACTGCCCCGGCAACATAATGGAACCTCAATAGGCCCTACATGGCAACACTATGATGAGAGTGCATTTAAACAACGCTGGCCATTTGTCATACGAGATTGCCACATCAAGAGGAGTAAAGCAGGGTTGTCCACTAGCGCCAACTTTGTTTAATTTCTATTTGTCGGACTTCCAGAACTTTGAACCATTAGTTAGACCTTTCCCTCCATCAATAGGTGGAGTAAGAGTGTCACGCTTGCTATATACCGACAGTCTGATCTTGATTGATCAGATGGCAGTTGGCCTCCAAGGCCAACTAGACCGCCTTCAGAGATACATCAAGCTTAATAACCTGGAGATAAACCAAGAGAAGACCAAGACAATGTGCTTCAAAAAATTGACCAACAGAAGAGAAACTCAAATGGACCTTGGGGAACAAAGAGATGGAGCAAGGGAATCAATTTAAATACTTGGGAGTGACACTTAACAACAGTGTGCTTAAGTCTCAGACACAAGCAGTTCTTTTAGAGAAAGCAAAATCGTTGTCTAGCCAAGCAAAGTTACTGGATAGAAAATATGGACTTTTTTGTTGGTACCTACTGTCGTCTTCTACAAAGATAAAGTAGTTCTCTCACTGGCCTACGGAGCAGAGGCCATGCCAGAAATTCCAACAAAGATATGGCCAAAGCTTGAAGGCTTATTTTGGAGGATAACACTACGCCTCCCAAACTTCACAGCGATTTTGATCATAAGCAGAGAATTAAGTCTTTTATCCCTGCATGCTGTAATAGAATGGAACAGTCTGGCATTATTCCGTAAACTGGTGACCCGACAAGTCCAGAGATCTTCAAGATCATAAACCAGGAACTGCTGAATGGGACTAGCAAACTGTTAACTCGCTAGTCGACTAACGTCCGATCGAAGCTGGAAGAACTTGGATGAACCGAACCTGAACTGAGGTCTAATCCAACCAGACTAAAAAGGAAATTAACGGAAAATGATTGGATCTGCATTCTTAGTAAAGCGTCTACTTGTTAATTAACTACGAGTCTTCCAATATTCTCTAAAAAGCAAAAGCAGCTACCGGCTTACTTATCAAAGTTTCCTAGCAGAGTACATCAAGACAGCTTTTTAAGAATTAGACTCAATCTGCTCCCCACTAATGAGATCAATGCAATATGGGGAAAATCAGAGCAAAACAAATGTAGATTCTGTAACTCACTGAACAAAGTGGAATCCCTGAAGCACCTACTAATTTACTACCCGGAATCGAGCAAGGAACGGCAAATTCATCTGGCATCATTGGCAGCAAAATTTCGGACCTGTGATGAAATTGAAAAACGGGCTCCTGTTGTTGACCCTATTCTGGCCAGGAGGGCTATATTATCGTCAGATAGAGGTGAATGGGTCAGTAGAACAAGAATGCCCCCTTATCGCTCATTATCAGGTCACAGACTATATATGTACCACACTTGAATTGTATTCATACTTATTATGTTATGATTTGTAGCATATATACATACTCATTGGTTTTTGTATAATGCAGAACACCAAATTGTACATATAGAACAGTATAAATTGAAAAACAGTAAAACGCAAGTTAAATGCCTTGCACATACGTACATGAAGTCAACAGGGTACAAATTATACTGTCAGTGACACACAATTACAATGGGTATATATAATGAACAATTATATACAGTGAAACCATTAGTAGCACTGTGATTCAAGAACTAATGTCTACACCACAGTGTTTTGGACTTCTGTAGGGGCTATAATCTAGCCCTGTTCTTGTGGGGGCCTTTGTCAGGACAAGGAGGACTGTGACGTCTAGGTGTTCAGTGGATGCTTGTGGGCAGGAATTATAGCCACAGGCAGGAGAGTGTGGGTCCAAGGACCTGTAGTATCTCTTGCCATGAATTTGCTGAGCGCCTTGCTCCAGGTAGCGTAGGTGTGCCACGGGGTGCAGTACATGCAGTGGTGATGAAAATAACGCGACCTGAAGTGTTGACCTGTCATTTAGAAAGATTAAACTGCTGGTGACCGATCTGGCTTAAACTTGGCGTGGTGGTGTACGCTCACAGCATGTCCTGTCAGAGCTTAGGGCAGACAAGCACTGGCAATGTGCTCTAGCAGATCGGGTAACAGGTACTAAGTCACTGAGCACTTACGTTCCTGTGAATGGTGCTGCGGTATGCACCGTAGAAGGGCATGAAAGTGCCGGCATCATGACATAAAATGAAGGAGTCCAATATACCTGCCAGTCTTCACTAAGTGACGTGGGCTGATTCAAGAGATAGGAGGAGCATACAATCTGCAGCACTTGGAGAACCTGGAGGTTTTCCTGGGTATCAGCTTGCCAAATAATGTTATCCAATAGACTAGTCAAGCCTAATGGAAGGGGCTAGTGCTTCCTGACCTCAAGGGGAACAAACCTGCTTTGCATTGAAATAAAGTAAGTAACTCCAAAAACACAAAGAGACCTAAAACGAGAACATTGAAATTTGACTCTCTGTGCTACGCTGAGGATTTGGCTATGCACCAATTGAGCTCCAGCGCAAGTTAGATGCGCTGGAAGCTTATGCTAGCCAAAATAAACTCACTATAAATTGGAAGAGGTCAAAGACCCGATCCTTCGACCATGTATGAAGCAAAAATATAAAACCTTTTGCTGGTGCCTGAATGGAGAGACCTTAGAGAAAGTCCCAGCCTGTGTTTACCTGGGAACTAAAGTGCAGGGATTGCAGAGTAAACCTGAAAGGCAGAACCACGTAGGCTCTAAGGCTAGAACGTTAGCAGCTCAGGCATCTGCAATTAATAGAGGATTTGGCCATTTCTCATTAACACCTGTGCTAGAATTCTATAAACTAAAGGTTGTACCCTCTACAGTCTATGGTGGAGAAAATCAGGGGCTTCCACTTTTAGTGTATTGGGAACCGCTAGATAGCCTATGTTGGAGGAAGGTTCTGCAACTTCCAAAAGGAGTTCTGATGGTGGTGATCCGTTATGAACTGGGTCTACCTTCTATCAAATTCTAAATCCTCTCTGAAAAGCTCTCACTATTTAGAAGTAACTGGTGTGCAGAGAAGGAATCAATTTGGGGGGAACTGAAGCTACTTCTAAACTCAGAAACTTGGCCCTGCTTCAACAAATGGGAGCAAAAATGTAACATTACCATTAAGGATGGTGGCATCTCTAGGGACGTGATTCTGAACTCCCCTCTAAAAACCAAAAGAAAGCTGATAGAAAGGGACTGGGTCTATACGATAGAAAAAGTAAGATTGTATAAAAGGTTTAAAGAACTGTTGATTGACGTAAGGCCAGTGGTGGTGCTACCAACATACTTGAGCAGGTCACCTAACCCCACTTGGCAGAGATTAGCTTTGAAGTTGAGGCTAAATTTACTCCCCACAAATGAAATTGAGGGCGTTAAAGCGGAGACCCCTAGGATTTAAGGATGTGTCGCCATTGTTTGGAGCAGGACCACGTTGAGACCTTACAACATCTTTTGCTATATGGGAAGGTTCTAGATGATAGGAATCATCATTACTTTGACCATTTGCTGGAAAAGTGTGATCATGGTGGCAACGGGTTGTGGGTTCTTATGGACAAAATCACTGGTTGACAGCAGCAATGCACTTTCTTAAAGTAATTTGAAATTTAACATAATTGACATTGATGTGTGAAATATTAATCTATATTAGATGTGACTTCGTTATGAATTTAAAATCAAATTTACTGTGATGTTACTGTGAACTTATGTGTTTTTATGTTGAATTTGTTGGTTCATTATTGTTAACCATATAACAATGAAAAAAACAAAAAACAAATGAGAACTATCAATTGTATTAAAAAAAATCATACATCTGGTTAATAAACTAAAGTGAGAGGCAAGATATGTCTGAAGAAACTCGAGGAAGCTTCATCTCTTTTTTTCCTCTTCTCTTTTAGGTGGCAGTTGCACACCGATTTTGCCTGCAATTGGTAAGTACCCATCCTACTTAGTCATCAAGTTGACTTGGAATATGTGACTCAGAATACAGGATCAGTGTAATGTGCTCCTCGGCTCTCCGAGTGGAGGCCATGGACATGCTGAGGATTCTAAATGTGTCTCATCCAATCAATGCATCGTTGTGGCCAAGGATAGACCCACTGGCCAATCAACGCTGCAGCAAAGAGGAAATTGGTTAATGTGATGATCAGCCAAAATTGGTGAGATGGTTCTTTGAGTTAATCACGCACTACTGAGATCTTTGTGCAACCTGTAGTCACTGGTTTCAATCCTGGTGTAGCCGACTCAGCCTTTCATCTTACATAGATTATTTCAGTGGCCTTAAATTGGATATCAAATAACCCATTATTATAGTGCTTTATAACACAAATACGTGATAAATATATAAATAGTTATGTGTATATATATATTTATGAAGGGTAATCCATTTGAGCAAAGTCACACATCCTTCAGGACCACCCGCTAACCATGACTGGAAGTTCACCTCCAGTTCCGAGCCACATGAACAACGCATTTTTAGTGATAGTATTGTTATAATCATCACCACCATCTTTACTATTAATACTATTTATTATTCATATTATTATCATCATTAAATAATTCTCTGCTCATTCTCATTTTTAAACTCATTAGCAGAGAAGACCAGAAGATTAGCATAGTCAAGGAGTGTTCCTCCAAATAAGCAGGCGCTAATCTTCGTACACTTATGCGCAAGGCATGCTATCATCAGTGCAGTCAAGGTTCGAAGCACCAGCCAAAGTTTGCCTCTTAACGGGGGGGGGGCATTGCATGATATTGTTGCAACTCAATGATGAAAATGGTCAATTGTTTTAGGCACTCTTAGTGGGGTTCAATTGATGATACAACTATTATAGATGATATGATATGATACAATATGATGTGGCACTTATAACGCGCTTCCAAGTGTTTCCAGGCGAGACAAGGCAGGAGAGGGCAAATAGAGGGAAGACAAAAAACAACGGCCTAGTGACATTGAGATAATGCAACTGCGGGGGAGCGAAGAGGGACGAAGTGCCATAGGGTGCAGGGTTGGATGATGGGCAAGTGTATTTGTATTTGTATATTTATAAAGCGCCTTACGCCAAGCGCTGTACATGGAACAACAATACATGAAACATGAACGATAGAACAGTGAAGCAATTACAATATGAATCAATCAAGCAATAAAAAAGTGTGAAGAGCAATTAACTCAGTGGGATAGGGAGGACGGGGAGAGGGACAGGGTAGGGGGGGAGTGGAAGAAGAGGGAAGGAGGAGGAAGGGGGAGGCTGGAGGAGGGAAGGGAGGGGGAAAGTTGGGGATAAGAGTGGGAAAGGGGGGAGGTGGAAGGGGGAGGGATTTCAAGGCGGGGAATGGAGAAAGAGAGATTTAAGGGAAGTGTGGAATGAGGTGAAGGTGGGGGAAGAACGGATATCAAGAGGAAGGGAGTTCCAATGTAGGGGTGCTAAGAGTTGAAAGGAGCGAAAACGGGAGGAGGCACAGGGGGTGGGGGTGAGGTGAGGAGGAAATGGTCAGCGGAACGATGGGAACGGGAGGGGGAGTAGAAGGAGAGAAGGGAGGAGAGATAAGGGGGGGCAAGACCATGGAGAGATTTGAAGGCAAGGTATAGGAATTGGAATTTAAGTTGGGAGTGAAAGGGAAGCCAGCCAAGGTAGGAGAGAGAGGTAGAGATGGAGTCACGGGGGGTGAGGAGACAGAAGGTGCGAACAGCAGAGTGGTAGATGGAATTAAGAGGGGCAAGGTGAGAAGTAGGAAGTCCAAAGAGTAAGGAAGAGCAGTAGAAAAGGCGGGTGAAGATAAGGGAGGAGATTAAGAGTTTAGTGGCGTGGAAAGTGAGAGAGGGACGGATTTTGCGAATGTTGAAGAGGTGGAAGCGACAAGTGCGAGAAGTGAGGGAGATGTGCTGGGAGAAGGAGAGGGAGGAGTCGAAGAGGACGCCTAAGTTACGAGCTTGAAGAGAAATAGGAAGGTTGGAGGGAAGGAAGTGAATGAAAGGAGGAGGAGAGGGAGGGGGAAGAGCGTTAGAGGGAAAGAATAGCACTTCTGTCTTGTCTGTATTGAGAGAGAGAAAGCGGGAAGACATCCAGTTCTTAATGGCAGTAAGGCAGGAAGAGAGTTGTAGGTGGAGGTCAGTAGAGAAGGAGGAGAAAGAGAGGAAGAGTTGAGTGTTGAGTGTTGAGAGTTGAGGAAGAGAGGAAGTGTATGACAATCAACACAGCAGGTAGTGCAGCCAGCAGGTGGCAAGTGCAAGTGATAAAAGTGCAGACAACAGGTGTCTAATAAGTGCAGGAAAGGGGACTGTAGGGTTACAGATACAGACCCCAAGTGCAGGGGGTGCCAGGAGGCATCGCAAGTCAGCAGCTTGATGGCATTGCAAGTCAGCAGCTTGATGGGCAGGCACCTAGGCACGAATTCAGAGGCTGCCAGGGGAGAAGTGTCAGACAGGAGATCAGCAGGGGAGAGGAAGAGATAAAGAAGAAGCAAAGAGGAAGGTCTTGAGGTGCTTCCGGAACCGGAGATGGTTCTGCTCAAGTTTCAGAGAGGCAGGGAGGCTGTTCCAGAGGGAGGCATCAGCCGAAGAACGAGATCTGCCCGCAAGTAGTTGGATGTGGTGGGTCAAAGAGCTTGAGTAGAAAGATATTTCCGTAGAGCGAATTGGCGGTATTGCTGTCCCAGGCCCCAGAAGGCCTTGTGGATGATGCTGAGGGTCTTGATGCAATTTGGATGGTCAATACCGAGATCTAATTATGCTGAATCGGGAAAAAGATTACCCTGCCACACACACCTGCACATTCATGGTAAGGTCCATGTCCCAGAAACAGCAATATGTGTTACAGCTAGCACTAGAGAGAGAGAGAGAGAGATGCAGAGAGAGAGAGAGAGAGAGAGAGAGAGAGAGAGAGAAAACAAGAGAGAGAGATCAAGATCCAGAGTGATTAAGAGAGCAAGAGAGAGAGAGTGACACAGTGGGAGAGAGGGAAAGAGAGAACAAGAGAGGCATACACAGAGAGGGATAAAGTCAGAGAGAGAGAAAAATACAGCGACAGACAAAAAGAGAAAGTGCGACAGACAGAGAGAGCAGGAGAGAAAGAAGGTGTGAGGAAGAGATAAAGACAGACAGAGAGAGAAAACAAGACAGAGAACAAGACAGACGGGCAGAGATAGAGGGTGATAAAAACAGACAGAGAGAGAGCGAGAAAGAGACAGAGAACAAGAGAGCAGAGTGACAAAGAGATAGGGAGAAAGAGAACAAGAGATAGAGAGCAAGGCATAGAGAGTGCACAAGAGAAACAGACAGAGATAAAGGTAGACAGAGAGAGAACAAGTGAGACAGAGCGATGCAGAGAGAGAAGAGAGACAGATGGGAAGAGAGAGACAGGTAGAGACAGAGAGAAAGAACAAGAGAAACATACTGAGAGAAAAAGGCAGAGAGAGTTAAAGAGATAAAAAAACAGAGACAAAGAGGGAGATAGAGACAGAGAGAGAGCGGGAAAGTGAAAGTGTGAGAGAAATATATAGAGAGAGAGAGAACATGAGATACATAATGCAAGATAGAGACAGACAGTGAGAGAGAAAAGAGAGACAGACAGAGGGATACAGAGAGAGCGAGAGAGAGAGGGAGGAGAGAACAAGAGAGACAGGCAGAAGAGAGAACAAGAGAGATAGAGAGGGAAGTGGTGGAAGACAAAGAAAGGACAGAGCGACAAAGCAACAGAGAGAGAGAAAGGAAGAGAGGGTTCTCTACATCAAGGACAGTGTGTTTCTTTGTGTAGTTTGCATAATGCGTAACTGGTGCTGTGCCAGGATTTCAATTAGGTGAGGGGTTATTATTGAACTAAACCAATGTCATTAATATATTTGAGGCCAAGACTAATGAGCCAGTGTCTTCAGATGGTAAGCCAGGATATTGTTATCCCTTTATGTGACATGTCTCATGGCACAAGATGAGGAAGGTGGCTTCCCTCCGCAGGTATCAAATGTCAGCAAATAAAATATGGCTAAGAGTATAGGACTGAGGAGAGTCAGGCATATTATGGGGCTTCACTTGTCGGGTGTAAAATCAAAACCAAATCAGATTATCTTTGTTTTGTTATTCTCGGGCCTGAAATCAGTGCAATGCAGGAATGTATGCAAATGACCCAGGATGTCTTTGTTATTCGTTGCCTGTCCCAGCCATGGCTTAAAATTCCTCCTTTCATCTTGGCAAACCCATTTCCTATGATAATTTCTAATCTTCTCTGCATATAACAGGAGAGCTGAACACATGAATTCCAATGCGGTCTCCGGCTCAATTTTAGCCCCCCCTATTCAACCTTTACGCCATACCTTACTTTATTCCAGACTCCGATCCAGCAGTGCCTTGTCGTCCCGTTACCCCACCCTTTTCCCGTTACCAATACCCAACTGTTCCACCATATCAAACTCCCCACAAACGCCCACGCGTCTCACTCTGATCTCACACCACTACTTCCCATACTCTTTTGCATACACACCATCTTCTAAATACCTCTTAAATACCACAGTGCTGGATATGAATACCTAAAACCTTGTGCCACATTAAACATTCTTACGTAAGAAGCAAGTCAATCGCTCAAGAGGAAGCACTTCAAAACCATAAAGCAACTTCGCCACAATTTTATCCTTCGTAGAATCTCAGGATTTGGAGCAGAGAGAATTTCCCATAATGGGCAGGCACATGAAACATCTGGGCCGACAAAGCAATCGCTCGGCTTCTTAACCCCTCCCGAACCTGAGATCTACACGAAACATCTGGGCCGACAAGGCAATCGCCCTGCTTCTCAACCCCTCCCGAACCTGAGATCTACACGAAACATCTGGGCCGACAAGGCAATCGCCCTGCTTCTCAACCCCTCCCCAACCTGAGGTCTACACGAAACATCTAGGCCGACAAGGCAATCGCCCTGCTTCTCAACCCCTCCCGAACCTGAGGTCTACACGAAACATCTGGGCCGACAAGGCAATCGCCCTGCTTCTCAACCCCTCCCGAACCTGAGGTCTACACGAAACATCTGGGCCAACAAGGCAATTGCCCTGCTTCTCAACCCCTCCCGAACCTGAGGTCTACACGAAACATCTGGGCCGACAAGGCAATCGCCCTGCTTCTCAACCCCTCCCGAACCTGAGGTCTACACGAAACATCTGGGCCGACAAGGCAATCGCCCTGCTTCTCAACCCCTCCCGAACCTGAGGTCTACACGTAACATCTGGGCCGACAAGGCAATCGCCCTGCTTCTCAACCCCTCCCGAACCTGAGGTCTACACGAAACATCTGGGCCGACAAGGCAATTACCCTGCTTCTCAACCCCTCCCGAACCTGAGGTCTACACGAAACATCTGGGCCGACAAGGCAATTGGCCTGCTTCTCAACCCCTCCCAAACCTGAGGTCTACACGAAACATCTGGGCCAACAAGGCAATTGCCCTGCTTCTCAACCCCTCCCGAACCTGAGGTCTGCACGAAACATCTTGTCCAACAAGGCAATTGCCCTGCTTCTCAACCCCTCCTGAACCTGAGGTCTACACGAAACATCTGGGCCAACAAGGCAATTGCCCTGCTTCTCAACCCCTCCCGAACCTGAGGTCTACATGAAACATCTGGGCCAACAAGGCAATTGCCCTGCTTCTCAACCCCTCCCGAACCTGAGCTCTATGCGGCTTGGCTAAAATGGGAAATCCAAGGTCAATGAAATGATGAACTTTCTCCAAAGGCTAGGTTAGAACATGCCATTTGAATGTAGTGTGTTTTTTTTTATCGTACATTGCAAAGTAATATGGTTAACACATTTCAAAAAGGCAATAATGAGACTTTGCAGACCGATTACTGTACAATCAAAAATGAGAAGGTCATCACCGTTGCTCAGCCACGTAACAGCAAGATCATTCATTTTGGGAGATACAAACACAACCGGGTCCAGATATTCGCCCATATCCGACAAGCACAGATTGAAAAGACAGGGGGCCAATAATCACCGCTGTCTAACCCCTCTGCTGGTCGGAATACTACTGGACAAAGCTCTACCCCATTCAACCTTACCCGGATCACTGAGTGTTCATGCAGCCATATGATTAACTTAATAGGCCATGTGGGATTCCCCAGCGTTACAACTTTGACCACAGAAACTTCCTATTAACTGCGTCAAATGCCACGCTGAGGTCAATAGTAGTACAAAGACCGACTCATATTTTTTTAGACCAGGCAAGTGACTGCACACATTTCAATACAAGGCCATGTAAAGATGTAGACATGTGCCTCCTAAACCCAGACTTCCACTTCTTGAGGATACCGCAATCGTTTGCTCACGACTCAAGGTGCTGTAGAAAATAGGACGCAAAAACTTTGCTATCAGCGTCTATTATGGATATAGGCCAGTAACTGTGTGGCTCTGACCTTTCACTTTTTTTGGTAGATGGGATAATGTAGGCTACTCTGCAGAAATCTGCAAAAGAGTTAATCTCCAACACATATCTCAACAGGAGAGTTAATACTAAAGTTTCAAACAGTAAAAATAGTCCACGCCGGCGTAAAGGATAATTTCGTATTCAATATCTGGTTATTTTACAAAAAAGGTGACGTGCATTAGCCAAACTGTCACATCTAGTATCTCGAAACTCAATAAACACAGTTACGCGCAGTGCATCTTGACATTTCGGCACTCTAAAAATGTTGGTGACTGCCCACACAGCACAGTGAATGTTCGACTACAGTATCAAGGTACCAACCCTTTGATCAATGCCAGTACTTTTGCAGCAGCATTGAGCTCAGACTACTATTTGGCCCTAATAGGTGTTTTCTAAAGTTTGTTCACTTATTTTGTATCTCCAGCTCCCATAGAAATCACAGATTTGAGGGACTGGATCAATTTCCACTGAACAGTGGCCAATGTCCAGAAGACTCTACTCTTTGGAACTCCCCCCATCCCCCCATAAGGTGAAATCCGAGCCCGGGGAGTTGTGACATCATGGCCAGATGCTAAACCAGATTAGAGTATCTCCAACCCAAACATCTTTACACATTCTGAACTAGATTTTATCTGCTTGCCCCTAGGGTCTGTTTCATTGGCCTGGGGAAGGCATTATTGAATGGCAACCGTTGGCTCGCCGAAACCTGCCAATGTGCCAAAACCACATGAAGGGGCACGATAGTGAAATTAAGATTTCCACTCACACGAAGGCAGACTATTACATGGATATGTCCGTACCATATCCAATCGAGAAATAATGAAAATACTTTGAGGAGAACAATCACACCTCTAGAGTTCAGTGAAAGTGTTGAATACATTCCAGATTTTATTTCTTTTTCTGCTGTTTTACTTTGTGTATTGAATAATTGTTTCTAATGCACTTTTTGTATAAACATTTCGTCTCATTATTGAATAACTCTTTCTGTTTCGAATGCACTGAAACTGTTCATGTTTTACAATTCATGCCACCAATCTTTTTAAACTTATATGAACAATAAAGGCACACACGGATGGTTTGTAAATCACTACTTGAGTCCAGAATTTTACGTAACTGTGTTTATTGAGTTTTGAGATACTAGACGTGACACTATGGCTAATGCATGTCAACGTTTTCTAAAATAACCACATATAGAATAAGAAATGATCATTTACTCCAGTGTGGACTATTTATGCTGTTTGTATACAATATTTGACCCCCACCACGACTGTCCACACAGGCACCCCTTAGTTTGTATACTGAGTTAATACTAAATACCACATTTCAGGATGAATAGTAAAGAGTAAACCTCCACCTTTCGATCCCTCTCACCACTCATCTCTCCTGGAATGCTCACTTTCTCTTTTCCTCCCTTCCCTCCTTTTCTACCCCAAGCCAACTCCAGCACTGCCACCTACCTTCTCGGTCTTCCGACCCATGAAGCGTGTGTCAGTTGAGGCTTTCACCACCACTTTCTCTCCCCCTCCTCCTCCTCCTCTGGCTGACACACATCCTGACAGAGCCCTTTTCATGCTCCACTCTTCTATCTCTGATACTCTTTGATTTTCTTGACCCTGTCATGAGGATCCGCTTGAAGCCCAAAGCCAAGTGCAACTCCTGGTATGACTCTGACCTTGCCACCCTTAAACGCAAGTGCATGGTGGCTGAGAGGAAATGGCTAGCTTCTTGCACATCCTCTGACAAACTGGCCAGCCGCCTGCTCCAAAGACAATACCGACAATACCGGCTCTCTGTTCGCACTGAGAAGAGAGTCCATATCCAAGCACTGAGAAGAGAGTCCATATCCAAGCCTGCATCTCTGTGGCATCTAACAACTCGGCCGAACTCTTTAAAATCTGCAAGAACCTGGGCAATCCTGCTGCAGTCTCTACCTCTCCTGTCCCCTCCCAGGCCCTCTACACGGCCCAACTTCTCATTTCATCTCTAAAACCCAGAACATCCTATCCACCCTCTCGTCCTCTACTCCTCCTCCCTCTACTCTCTCCTCTACCTCCGGCCCCCCTGTGGCCACCTCTCCTCCCTCTTTGCCTTCCTTTCCTCTGTTATCCCCTGATGAGGTTTATAGAGAAGTCTGATCTATGAAAGTCTTGTCAAAACAGGTTCTTCCCTGTTCTTCCAAAACCAGCAAGGACCACATTGACACCCTCACTCCTGCTCTGGCTGACTTGTGCAACCACTCCTTCACAACTCAATCCTTCCCTTCTCCCCTGAAGCATTCCCTTGGGCACCCTTTTCTCATGAAAACCTCAGACGACCCCTCCTCCATCACTTCTTTCCTGGGCAAACTGGAAAAAGCTGGCCATCTCCCAGCTTAATCTTCACACTGAATCTGTTGGTTGTCTCAAGGACCATCAGTCTTTCTTCAGAGCAGCAAGAAGCACGGAAACTACTCTCCTGAACATCCACAAAGACCTGCTCTTTAAACTTGATTCTAATCTCCCCTCTGCCCTCATCTTTCTCGATTTCTCTTCTCCCTTTGACATGGTCAAACATGCCATCCTGCTCAATCGTCTCTGTGATAATCTGGGTAACACTGATCAGACCCTGGCCTGGCTGACCTCGCTACTCTCTGATCGATCCTCCCAGGTCCAACTTGAGTCTTTCCTTTCTTCTATCTCACTCTCTACCTGTGGTGTTCCCATGGGGTCTAACCTCTCTCCCTGGATGTTCAACCAGTACCTGGCACCTCTCGCCTACCGCATAGCCGCTCTCTGCTCCAACTTTCAGTGGTAGGCGGATGACACTCGTTTCCAGGCTCCCCTCTGCCACCTCTTCTCCTTCTCTCATCTTTGACTGGCTGTCTGCTATCCTGGAGTGTTGTGCCACCAACGATCTCTGCCATATGCCTGTAAGATGGAGAGTCCCCTCATTGGCACACCTGCACCCTCCTTTCTTGTCACTTTCTGGCCAGCCTCCCTTGGCCCTCTTCCTTCTCCCATCTGTGAGGCTAAGAACCTCGGGGGCATCTCCAATTCCTTTTCTCCTCACATCTCTGATGTCTCTAAGAAGTCAAACTACCAACTGCACCTCCTCAGAAGTATTCTTCCTTTCCTCTCTTTCCCCCAGAAGCTCACAGTCTCTAGAGCTCTGGTTATCTCTAGGCATGACTACTGAAACAGTCTCTGTCTAAATGTCCCTTCTTCTACTCTCAGCCCTCTGTAACTCATCCAGAACAAGACTGCGAGACTTGTCCTTGGCCTCAAGCTCAGGGATCGTATCTCTCCAGCACTGAAATGTCTGCATTGGCTCCCAGTGGCTGCAAGGATTAAGTTCAAAACCCTCTGCATTGTTCACCGGGCCTTCTGGGGGCTGGGTGCTCAATACCTCCAACTCTCTCTCTTTGCTCCTTCACCTCCAACTCCCTGAGGGTCAGTCGCTTCTCCAATCAACAAGTTGTCGGTAGATCTCTCTCTTTGGCTGGGGCCTTCATCTGGAACAGCCTCCCTGTCTCTCTGACGCTAGAGGAGCACCATCTCTGGTTCTGTAAGCACCTCAAGACCTTCTTCTTTGCTTCTGCCTTCCCTCTTCCCCTCCCCTGCTGATGGCCTGTCAGATACTGCACTGGTTACCTGTCTACCCTCTGATTTAAGCCGAGGTCTCTACCTGCCCAGTTTCCCACCCACACTTCCTCCCGGAAACCCTTGCACTTGGGTTTCTATCTGTAACCCTACAGTCTCCCTACCTGCACTTGTGGACACCTGCTGTCTGCACTTACCCTTGCACCTGCTACCTGCTGGCTGCACTTCTTGTTATTGTTTTGATCCCATGTACAGCACTGCCCTACGCCTTTCCCCTGTCACTTTTCCACCTCCCTCGTCCCCTGCAGTTGCGCGACCTCAATGTCACTTGGTTCGTTGTCTCGGTCCTCCCTCTGTTCCCCCTTTCCTTGCCTCATCGCGCCTTGAAACACTTGTGTATAGGCGGGTTACAAATGCCATATCATATCATATATCAACGAGGGCATTAGAAAGTTTGTTTGGCCCTGGAGCCCCGAGGATCTGATCCTCTTCACTTTGCCTTCTATGGTCTCTTGGTCAATACACATGTTGTGGCCAGAGTCATCATTTGTCACTTCTACGGATCATTTTTGGCCTTCAAGTGGTTTTTCTGCAAAGACTCCTTCGAAATAGCTCACGTGCTCTACTTCCGAGACAGCATCAATTTGCTCAGAACCAATAGGCATTTCCTTTTCATTTATTAGATGCCTGAAGCACATTCAGTTGTTATCTTTTAGGACCCCCAACATGGCCTCTGCGTCCCATTGATACATGCACAACTTGTTACCTCTCACCCAAGTTGTATAACATTGTTTGATCTTCTTAATGTTAATTGATTGGATTTCCCAGGATAAGTCTGACCTTAATTTCATTGTATTAATCTGGGCTCTCATTTTACGTTGTTTTGCCACAAGCTTCTGGTCATACATGTGCGTATGTTTCTTCAACGATGTTGGGGGAACTGACCTCTGTCGAGATAACGAAAACTTGAATAACTTGTTTGCAAAAAGGTTCAAACCGATTTATTGCAAAGGTATCAAGTTTCCACAACCAAGTTTTGTTACCCTCCCGATTGACCAACAAATCAATCGGGCCCTCATGGTCGCCCAGATCCACATTCAACTAAAATGTGACAATGAGCACTCAATGATCACTGAGGGGTGAATGTAGTGTCTCTAATGACTCACATAGATTAAGAAGCCATTTGCCCACGGAAATGTAATCCAGTGTGGACACAAATCCCCACTGTGCCGTGTGAGTTGGCTAGGCACATCACCTTTCACTGCTCCGTTGAGCATGTTGAGACCCATCGCCTGGAAATACTGCTGCCAATACCAACCCACCAGTAATTTAGAGTTTTAAGCAATGGGTTGAGGGGGAATGGAAGTCTTCATCTCCATTTTTAAGTCACCAGCAATGATCAACTGCCCACCTCTTACTTTGCTACACCAGTCATTGATAAACTTCAGGAGAGAATCTATAGCCAGCCCCTGCTCACAAATTCCCAGGTGCCAATAAACATTTACAACAAGCAGGTCCAGTATGCCCCACTCCATTGCCAATTGCACGTGTACAGCTAGAATCCCCTTACATACATTCTGGCTAAGCACCAAATCTCAACCTACTCCTGATTTTAACTTTAACAGTGTTACCAACCCACCCAAGGGATGATCCAAAGGACCCTTCCAATTGGGCTGATAAAGGGTGGTGTACCCAACAAGGGAGGGAGGCAACAGCAACCATGATTCCTGAAGCAAAACAACATGATGGCTTTTCAAAAATGTTATGAACTCCCAGTTAGCGTATAAATTATGGTGGCCCCTGGAATTCCATGACATAAGTGAAACCTTGTTATTCGGGGATGGATTTACTAACTGGCTATGCACTAGTATCTAGGCCCTGGTGTTAGGCAGAAACCTGTGCAGTTCCCTCTGGGACCACTGCAAAAGATTTAAGACTACAGGTGTTTGGCAGTAAACCCACTTGGTAGCAGTCTGTACCACCCAGATTTACCTGGTAGCTGTGGCTGAGCAGTCAGACTTCCCTCAAGAAGAGTTAGGCAGTATATAGAACATACATAATAGGTACAGAGGCACAGTAGTACAAGCAAACACTGACCAGAGCTAGTTGTAAAAGTATATAATTATTTATTTAAAAGACACACTCATAAATTACACTAGCACAGAAAAGGTAAGTAAGTCAAAACACAGTCACTATTACTTATATGTACATCCCGAATTATTTGTTGGACAAGTCTAAGTTAACACCACTTATTTCCAAACAGAGGTGAGCGCTTAACGTTAGATGGCACTCCAACAAGTTAGTTAAAAAGGGAGGGAAAAGGCAGGAGTAATGAAAGCAGCAAGGTAAAACACTTTTCAGAGATCCACAGTAAGTTTAGAAAGGCAGTCTATTGCGGAGCAAGGAAGTTCGGTTGCCAGGCCCACTCTAGGGAAAGCCAGGCGAAAAGATGCCCAAGATCACACAATGTCACAAGTCTTTACAGGTGAGTAGGAAAGGTTTTACCAAGTTTAGAAAAGTTTAGTTAGGGTGTCCCAGTCTTACCCAGGTTCGAGAGCCGAGGGCTAAATCTACCCCGTACAATCGGTGGCAAGGGAAGCCGGGCGGAACACGGGACCTTTAAAATGGAAAGGATCCTCCAGCGGTGGCAGTTGTTCCTGGTAGTAGGTGCAAGTCGCAGCGTCGTCCAGAGGAAGAGCAGATCTCGACGTGGAGGAAAGCTGAAGGTCATTGCACTACCAGGGTTAAAAGGATGTTACCCCTCTTTCGCGGTTGAGGTAAAAAGTGGTATCCCGGTAGCCGGGGTGCTTGGCACAGGCAAGGCGGCCACGAGATGCTTCAGGGAGGCGAAAAGAAGACAGAAACTGGTTGTCCCCACCAGTCAAGGGAAGGAGACTCTCCCGGCTGGAGATCTCCTCTGTCGTTGGGAAAAGTGGTGAGTCGGTTACGCAGGGCTCCACCGGTGGTGTCGTCTTGGCAGGTCGGCTCGGCTTCTCCCTCTTCGGCTTCTTAGGTCCTGTGGCGACTTCTGAAGAACCAGTCCCAAAAACCCTGCTTTTATGCAGCAAACCCCCATTCATACAGCCTAGCTGTCACTCAAACATGCTAAGTGGTGAGGGGGACGGCTCACCACTTGGGCCAATCACACCAGAGTGCGACATGAGTTGGCAAGGCAACTCAGTCCAGGGTGCCTAAACCCCCTCCCGCACCCCCTATGGTACCCAGACAGAATGGCACCACTTTGGAGGGCTTCTGTGCAGAAGCCCGCCAAAAGTGGAACAAAGGCTCGACTCGGGTTCAGGGTTACTGAAGTGAACCTAGACGCCATTTTGCCGGCGAGTTCTGGCAAAAAATCCCAACCGGTGAATTTATATTAAATAAATAAACCGGCGGTATTTTTAACATTGCACCAAAAAGTGGTGCATTAAAATCAATGGGAAATCCCATTGGGAAATATTCCGGTGGAATATTTCCGTGGTATCCACTGCCACCAGCCAGAAACTCAGCGAGGGGGGACGGGACAGTACCCCCTCGACAACAGACCCAGGGGTAATCTAATTGCTCCTACCAGTACTTCCACAGTATGATGGTTTGTACTGGTTAAGTTCCTAAGTTAAGACTAGCAAAGTCAATGGTGACTTTACAGACCCAGGGAGACAGTAGTCATTCCCAGGGTGTGGAGTCTATGTTTGGGGGTCACTATGACACCCCTGTGTTACTGCACTGAGGGTGCTGTGTAACACACATTCAAAAACCAATGATAGCCTATGGGGAACAAATACCCCATAGCCCATAAGCACATAGCAAGTCACAGAAACACTCTCAAGTCATGTCCAAGAGTGAGGGTAAAAGAGTCTCACTCTTGGCAGGAGAAAAAAAGTAAACCCCAAAAATCCAGCAAAGCTGCTGGGGGACTCACTAGGTTAGGAAATTCAGCCTAAACAGAGAATTCTCCCTAACACTCGCCCCCCCCCAGACTAAGGGACAGGAGGATTTAATCCACTCCTGGATGAACCTCATACCTCTAGTCAATGACATACATCCTAGAGAGTCCATCAGCATTTTGATGGTGACACCCTGACCTGTGCTCAATGGTGAAATCAAACCCTTGGAGGCAGATTGACGATCTCAATAGTTTTGGATTTTCCCCTTTCATTTGCATTAACCATCTCAAGGGTTGGTGGTCAGTCTGAATGACAAAAGTAGAACCATACAAGTATGGCCTAAACTTCTTCAGTGCCCACACAATAGCAAAGCATTCTCTTTCTATTGTTGACCACCTTGTTTCAGGATCCTTCAGTTTTCTACTGATGAAGCAAATGGGGTGTTCCCTACCCTTCTCATCCAGTTGGCTAAGAACTGCACCTAAACCTACATTGGAAGCATCAGTTTGTACAATGAAAGTTTGGTGGTAGTCAGGAGCTCGGAGTACTGGAGCTTGGCAAAGAGCTTTCTTCAGGTTTTCAAAGGCCTGATTGCATTCCTCATTCCATTTGACCTTTTTAGGGAATTTTGGAGAGGAGATCACATTCAGAGGAGAAGCTACAGTCCCATAGTTCTCAATGAAATTCCTGTAATACCCAGTGAGGCCTAAGAAGGCTCTCACCTGGGTCTGAGTAGTAGGTGTTGTCCAATTTTGCACAGCTTCAATCTTGCTGAGCAAAGGCCTTATCTCTCCACCTCCTACCTCATGTCCAAGGTAGACCACTTTACTCTGTCCAATTTGGCATTTGCTTGCCTTTATGGTCAGATTGGCCTGCTCAAGAGCCTGCAAAACATATCCTAAGTGGGTCACATGTTCCTCCCAGGAGTGGCTGAAGACTGCAATGTCATCCAAGTATGCCATGCAGAAGTCCTCCATCCCAGCTAGAACTTGGTTCACCATCCTTTGGAATGTGGCAGGTGCATTTTTTAGTCCAAAAGGCATAACCTTGAATTGGTATAGGCAAACTGGGGTAGAAAATGCAGTTTTCTCCTTGGCATGGTCTGTCAGGGCTATTTGCCAATAGCCTGACGTAAGGTCCAGTGTGCTGAGGTACTTGGCTGCACCAAGTTTATCCACCAACTCATCTGTCCTTGGCAAAGGGTGGGCATCAGTCTTGGTGACTGCATTAAGAGCTCTATAGTCCACACAGAATCTCAACTCTTTGGATCCTGCCTTTGGTACTAACACCACTGGGCTAGACCATGGACTAGTAGAGGGCTTTATACCCCGAGATCAAGCATCTTCTTGACCTCACCTTTGATGTGGGTTCTGACATGTTCTGACATTCTGTATCCTCTGCTTTTGACTGACAGACAGTCACCAGTGAGTACCTCATGCTGTCCCCACGGGGTCAAGCCTGGTGAAAGTGAGAACAGAGGGGCAAACTGATTTAACATAGCTTTGCACTCCTTTTGTTGCTCAGGTGTCAGATCTGAAGAGAGATTAACTCCTTCAACCTTTTCGTCCAAAGGTAAGCCTCTCAGGAGGTCAGGTAGAGCTTCACCCTCCTCCTCCTCTTCTGATGAAGCTAGAAGCAAGGCTCCTACTTCTGGTCTAGAGACATAGGCTTTGAGGCGGTTGGTGTGGAAGACTCTGGGAGCTTCCTTCGGTTTGCCCAGATCCACCAGATAGTTGACCTCTCCAAGTTTTCCCACAACCTTGAAGGGTCCCATCCATTTGTCTTGCAAGGCCCTCTGCCTTGTTGGAAGCATAACTAGCACTAGCTGGTCTTGAGTAAACTCAACCATGTTAGCCTTCTGATCATGCCAATGTTTGATCAGAGCTTGTCCAGCTTTCAAGTTGTCACTTGCTTCTGCCATCATGTGTGACATTCTCCTCCGGAGACCTATCACATAGTCAGTCACTCTGACTGGCTTGGGGAAAGGAGCACTCTCCAACCCCGCCTTAATCAGGGCCAAGGGGCCTCTGACGGGATGGCCATAGAGAAGTTCAAAGGGAGAATAACCTACTCCCTCCTGAGGGACTTCTCTATAAGCAAAGAGAAGGCATGGCAGAAGAAGGTCCCACTTCTTTTTAAGGGGTTCTTCTAAAGCACCTATCATGCTCTTTATGGTTCTGTTAAACCTTTCTACCAACCCGTTTGTCTGAGGGTGGTATGCGGTTGAGAACTTGTAGGTAACTCTGCAGGTTTTCCACATGGCTTTCATGTAGTGGGACATAAAATTTGACCACCTGTCAGAGGTCACCTCCTTAGGAAACCCAACCCTGGTAAAAATACCAAGGAGGGCCTTAGCTACGGCCGGAGCTGTAACAGTCCTCATAGGACTTGCCTCAGGGTATCTAGTAGCATGGTCTACTACAACAAGGATAAACCTGTTTGCCTGAGGAGGTTGGAGGATCAAGGGGACCAACAATGTCAATCCCTACCCTCTCAAATTGGACTCCCACAACTGGGAGAGGCACTAAAGGTGCCACATTCTTGGAACCAACCTTACCAGAAGTCTGGCAGGTATGGCAGCTCCTGCAATATCTATCTACTTCTGCCCCCATCTTTGGCCAATAAAAGTAGAGAGAGAGCCTTTCCTTGGTCTTCTTGAAACTCAAGTGACCAGCCAAAGGAATCTCGTGGGCTAGTTGCAAGAACTGTTGTCTGTTCTCTTGGGGCACTACCAGGCGTTGGTAGGCTCCAGGTTCAGATCCAGTTGGTTCACTGTAGAAGAGGCCATCTTCCCAGTGTAACCTATACTTCCCAGGCTCTTGCCCATCAGCCTGAGAAGCTGCCTGTTGGCGAAGGCCCTCCAGAGTTGGACATTCTCTTTGTCCCTTACGAAAAGCTGACCTGCTGGGTCCACCTTCTGCCAGTAAAGACTGCAGCTCAGGATGGTCAGCCGGGTCCAGGTCTCCAATAAGTTCTGGGCCTCCTACTAGACTCTTCTTCAGAGTCTAGTTCAACCAGACAGGGTTGTACCTCCCTCTCAGCCTCAGCTGGAGGTGGAGTTATAGGTGTAACTTTGGACAACCTCGGGGAAGTCCTTTTTGGAAGCACTGGAGTGCTTGCTGTAGGCTTTTTCCTAGGAGTCTTGGGTTGCCCCTTGGCTCCTGATCTGGTAGTCACTGCAGTAAGTTGCTCCAGTGGAAGAGGAGTGATTTCTGTCATCATCCCCTGAGATAAACCTTGCAGGGTTTTCTCTCTTGCAGGTTTTGTGAGCTCCTGTAACCTTTTACTAGGAGGTCTGGGGGTATGTGACACAACTCCAAGAGCTTTCAGGTCATTACCCAACAGAACCCTTCCTGGCACTTCACATTGTATACTGACAGGTATCTTCACAGCCATATCATTACACTGGATGAGAACTGGTAACTGGGGACACATCTGCACAGGCCTCCAGCTAACTTGGTTAGGCATTTGGGTGCCTTAGCAACATCCCCGGCCTTGAAAAATGATTCATCCACCACAGTTATGCTGGCTCCAGTGTCCCTGATGGCAGGAGTCTCCTGACCATTCACATGGACACTGTCCTTATAATACTCTTTAGTATTATCTGGGATAGAATTATAGACATCTAAATTCTGTTGTTCCCACAACCCCAGAGAGACTAAAGAAACACTGGCTGAGACTCCAGTGGGTTCATCAGCCAGTAGTAGAAAGTTTCCACTTGCCATAGGGACTTCCTCCTCTGGAGCGAAGGCTAAGGAGACAAGCTGGATCCCTGAAGGTTTACCCTTACATCTGGGATCTCCTTTCACATGGTCGGTAGCCTTACAAACATAACAGGATCCAAAGGTCCTTTGGAATGGAGGCTTGTTCTGACCTCCTTCTGGTTTGGCACCAGAAGGTATACTACTCTGCTGTGGTTTCGCAGGTGGCTTACCCTTATGTGTGGTTTGGGGCCCTCTTTGGAATTGGAATTATTAGAATTCTCTTTGGAGTCTTTCTTAGGCTGTCTCCCCTCATCCTTCTTCTCAGTTACCCCTGAATCCTTGTGAGTAGCCCTGTTGGCAACCCACAAGTCAGCAGCCTTAGCTAGCTTTCTAGGGTCTAATTCCTGCGAATCAGCCAAGTGCTGTCTGAGCTCAGGAGAGCAGGCATCATAAATTGACTCCATCATTACAAGATTTCTCATTCCTTCATAAGTGTTCACTTTGTAACCCTTAATCCATCCCTCTAAGTTTTTCAACCCGTCACACACCCAGGTAGCCCAAGGGGTACATTCATGCTTTTTGAGGCTTCTAAACCTCCTAAGATACTGGGAAGGGGTCTTCCCAAACCTAGCTATCAAAGCTAGTTTCACACATTCATACTCTTTCCTATCCTCCTCCCTCCATTATTGCATCAGTTGCAACAGGGGGGAGCCTAGAGAACAACCAGGTGAGTAACTCATTACCTGTGATGTTCTGGAGCCCATGATTATACTCAAACATAGACAACCAATCCAACACATCCAACTTAGGCTCATACATACCAATCAATTCTTTAGGCATCCGGGGTCTTTTAGGACTGGAACTTCTAGAGGAGCCAGAGAGAGAAGCATTCTCAACAGACAATTTCTTCATTTCTAGCTCATACATGAGCTCCATTTCTCGTAGCCTTAGTTCTTTGTCAGTTTGAGTATTAAGTTTCTTGTACTCTAATTCCAGTTTCATTTTCTCTAGTTCATAGTATTGAGGACTAAATGTGGGACCTGGCAAAGGTCCAGTAGGTACAGCTGGTAGAGCAGACAGAGGCCTAGAGGGAACATCTACAATAGTTTCATCCTCCTCTTCTGGCTCTGATCCAAGATCATCAATACTTTGTTCAATATCAATATCATTGCTGTTCTCTACATTTGCTGGAGTGGTAGGTTCCTCTGAACCATCATCCAGACTTTGGGTTTCTAACAACCTTTCTATTAGCTCTATTTTCTTGCCTTTAGTCATGAGATTCTTATGCTTACACAGAACTCTTAAACAATCAGCAGTTTTTGTAGCAAGGGACTCTTGACTATAACTTTCCATAGCAGACATGTTAGAAAAATGACTTTTTCTTTTTTTGTGCTTAAGCTTTGTGGCTAGTTGCACTAAGGTATCTCAAAAGTACACTAAAGTGTATACTCAATACAAATCCCACCGCTGTACACCAGTGTTAGGCAGAAACCTGTGCAGTTCCCTCTGGGACCAATGCAAAAGATTTAAGACTACAGGTGTTTGGCAGTAAACCCACTTGGTAGCAGTCTGTACCACCCAGATTTACCTGGTAGCTGTGGCTGAGCAGTCAGACTTCCCTCAAGAAGAGTTAGGCAGTATATAGAGCATACATAATAGGTACAGAGGCACAGTAGTACAAGCAAACACTGACCAGAGCTAGGTGTAAAAGTATATAATTATTAATTTAAAAGACACACTCATAAATTACACTAGCACAGAAAAGGTAAGTAAGTCAAAACACAGTCACTATTACTTATATGTACATCCCTAGTTATTTGTTGGACAAGTCTAAGTTAACACCACTTATTTCCAAACAGAGGTGAGGGCTTAACGTTAGATGGCACTCCAACAAGTTAGTTAAAAAGGGAGGGAAAAGGCAGGAGTAATGAAAGCAGCAAGGTAAAACACTTTTCAGAGATCCACAGTAAGTTTAGAAAGGCAGTCTATTGCGGAGCAAGGAAGTTCGGTTGCCAGGCCCACTCTAGGGAAAGCCAGGCGTAAAGATGCCCAAGATCACACAATGTCACAAGTCTTTACAGGTGAGTAGGAAAGGTTTTACCAAGTTTAGAAAAGTTTAGTTAGGGTGTCCCAGGCTTACCCAGGTTCGAGAGCCGAGGGCTAAATCTACCTCGTACAATCGGTGGCAAGGGAAGCCGGGCGGAACACGGTACCTTTAAAATGGAAAGGATCCTCCAGCGGTGGCAGTTGTTCCTGGTAGTGGGTGCAAGTTGCGGCGTCGTCCAGAGGAAGTGCAGATCTCGACGTGGAGGAAAGCTGAAGGTCGTTGCACTACCAGGGAAGAAACCAGCCGTGGAGTTTTCCGGTTAAAAGGATGTTACCCCTCTTTCGCGGTTGAGGTAAAAGTGGTATCCCGGTTGCCGGGGTGCTTGGCACAGGCAAGGCGGCCACGAGATGCTTCAGGGAGGCGAAAAGAAGACAGAAACTGGTTGTCCCCACCAGTCAAGGGAAGGAGACTCTCCCGGCTGGAGATCTCCTCTGTCGTTGGGAAAAGTGGTGAGACGGTTCCGCAGGGATCCACCGGTGGTGTGGTCTTGGCAGGTCGGCTCGGCTTCTCCCTCTTTGGCTTCTTAGGTCCTGTGGCGACTTCTGAAGAACCAGTTCCAAAAACCCTGCTTTTATGCAGCAAACCCCCATTCATACAGCCTAGCTGTCACTCATACATGCTAAGTGGGCGGCTCACCACTTGGGCCAATCACACCAGAGTGCGACATGAGTTGGCAAGGCAACTCAGTCCAGGGTGCCTAAACCCCCTCCCACACCCCCTGTGGTACCCAGACAGAATGGCACCACTTTGGAGGGCTTCTGTGCAGAAGCCCGCCAAAAGTGGAACAAAGGCTCGACTCGGGTTCAGGGTTACTGAAGTGAACCTAGACACCATTTCTGGCAAAAAATCCGAACCGGTGAATTTATATTAAATAAATAAACTGGCGGTATCTTTAACATTGCACCAAGAAGTGGTGCATAAAAATCAATGGGAAATCCCATTGGGAAATATTCCGGTGGAATATTTCCGTGGTATTTCCGTGGTATCCACTGCCACAAGCCAGAAACTAGGCGAGGGGGGACGGGACAGTACCCCTTCGACAACAGACCAGGGGCAATCTAATTGCAATCTAATTGCTCCTACCAGTGCTTCCACAGTACGATGGTTTGTACTGGTTAAGTTCCTAAGTTAAGACTAGTAAAGTCAATGGTGACTTTACAGACCCAGGGAGACAGTAGTCAGTTCCAGGGTGTGGAGTCTATGTTTGGGGGTCACTATGACACCCCTGTGTTACTGCACTGAGGGTGCTGTGTAACACACATTCAAAAACCAATGATAGCCTATGGGGAAAAAATACCCCATAGCCCATAAGCACATAGCAAGTCACAGAAACACTCTCAAGTCATGTCCAAGAGTGAGGGTAAAAGAGTCTCACTCTTGGCAGGAGAAAAAAAGGAAACCCCAAAAATCCAGCAAAGCTGCTGGGGGACTCACTAGGTTAGGAAATTCAGCCTAAACAGAGAATTCTCCCTAACACCTGGTTGTGGAAGGCACCCAGCACCCAGGCTCAATCTTGTATATTCGCTTGGCCCCTGCTGATTTCCTTTGCAAGGTAAATCTCGCTTTTTCCGCTGCCCTCGGATTGATTGATACTCGTATTATTCTGGGTAAAAAACCTGCACCGCAGTTCAGACAATACATGATTCTCAGGGGAACCCGGATTCCCATACATTGTCATGTCAAAGCCTTGTAATTCCCCAAAAAGTTTGTCCAAAACAATGTTTGAGCTTATGTACATCACGACGAGGTTCGTTCCATGCAAGAGGATGAAATCAACTCTTTCCAGTTTCTAGAAGAGAGGGGCCCTTAAATTGGGGATATCCGTCAACAGGTACAAGATGTTAGCTCTGTTTAATTTAAAGACTCTGTTCTCCACTAATAAACTCTCAAGTAAACCTTATAAGAAGTCTGGGGGGATGGAGGCTCTTAATAATTTCTTTTATGGTGGTGATCCAAGGACCATTTGTGGTCTACTATAGAACCGGACCCACCTACTGAGATCAAGTCTGGACCTTTTGAACTTTTTAAAATATTGCAAACTTCGGATTGACTGATTCTATGCATGGTCTTTGAAATGCTACAAGAGGGACCCGGGGTTACGGTTCTCAATGGCACTCCCATCAGTTGAGACCCAGCCTGCAGTACAATACCCAGACATGGTGATGCCTGCCTTTTGTCCGATGCCATGATCTCTTCTTTTGCTCCTAGAGCATATGGTTGTTCACATCTGATGGTTCTAGATGCTTTGCCCATGCTGCGTTCTCTCTCTTCTAACGAGGCACTCCTACTCGCCTCCTGTGTTCACCATCATGCTGCTCAAGTAGTGAAGCCTCTGTTTGACCAAATGAGACACACTTAACTTAACCTTCTGCTGTCGTAGCTTCATGCATCCTGGGGCCTCTTCCCCCTTCTCGTCAGTTGGGCAGACTGTACCCATCTTCCTCTGTGTATCGGCCCTTTTCAGCTGGCCACTTCTACGTGCCGTAATCACCGATGGATGCCTCCTCAGGGTCAGGCAATAACATGCTTTGGGAATTAAAGCGATTGCTTTTCCCTGGGCTTGCTTATGTCCTATTTCTTCTCACACTATTTGGTTTTGGATTTAGATTTTCACGGCTGTTTCCCCTGTACCATTAAACAGGGGCTGGGGGTTTCATGAGTGATGCATTCCGTAACTTCAACAGCCACCCCAACGGTTCTGGACTCCTGATTGCTAATCAACTCCACAACTGATTTTTCAAGATTCTCTGCAAAAGCTGATTCCTCCAGCGATGATTCTAGGTCCTCCTGCCTGATGTCCCTCATAACCTCATTTAGTCCTTTACGCAATAAATGGGCCTTTGGTTTAGCTGGTGAGCAACCAGTGCTTCCACGTGAGGCTTCTGAGGTTGATAGTTGTAGCCTTCTAGTGTCCTGAGTGCTCAGGCGTGTTATAGTTTTAGCATAACCGCCGTCTGTATTATTTTCAATTTCCTCGTGATTTATCGTAGTTTCATCGTTAGTATTCGTGAGGGGAACACATTCAACATTATTACTCAAAAAGTCTTTTTTTTGGTATGCACTCCTATATGGTTGAAATGGGCAGTAGTGATTTAAGTAGTGACGTGTTGATTTTTAAGACCTTCATGCAGGTTCACAAGAGCACTTAAGACTTGATTAATTACCGTGTGTGGCCCATCCATGGCTGGATCTGAACCTTCAGTCAACCGACTGTCAACTTGTCTGGTGATGGCCGACAGCCTTCTGGGCGGCACTGGGCTGGGGCAGGCGTATAGGAGGATAAAGAGGTTCTGATTCATGTGTAGAAACGTCCAATAAATCTGGCGTGACCTCATATGACTCCCCCTCCTGGCTGAGTTGCCCGTCGCTATAATCCAGAATGCTTAGCATGGCATCATCATTGGACAGTGCGGTACTTTGCCACAACAGCAACGAATGATCCATAGTGTCATGAGCGTGTTCTCTACCTCAACAACCCTGACACTGGATGAACTAGGGAATGGGTTGTGTTGTTAAAGACCCAGTAAATGAAGTGATTTTATTATTCTATTTGTCTCTTTTGCCCAATTACCATGGGAGCTCTTCACTGCCAGTGACTTGGGCTGTCGCTGTTTTACGTTCCCTCAATCACCCCTGCAATGGATAGACCATCTCCCGAGGACAGGGGAGAGGAAGGCAGAGGGATAACAATAGGTATTTTGAAGTTGGCTGCAGAGCTGTGTTTTTGCTCCTGCATTGTAAAATATCTTTGTGATTCTCAGGTTGTTTTTTTTTTTTATTTTTTTTTTTTTTTATTTGCTTATAACCTCATAGGTTTTTACAACACATGTTTCGAAGTTCACATTCCCTGTTGCGCAGTTTGTTTACTACCTAAGGACACCACTCATGAGGACTCCTTTCATTACTCTAGACTCGAGAGCGGGCTTAACGTGGGTGCCTCCTCAGGGGCTACCTGGAGGCTCTTGCAATTAGGCCCATTAGCTCTTTGCAGGGCGACAGTCAAAAATTTCACGGCTGTTCTGGACCATTTAGCCGAGTCCCCGGCTATCAGCCGTGACCAGGAGGTTTCCTCATCCAACATCTTGGCTTGGTTGAAGAGTGGTGTCAGGTAGGATTGTCTCTCAGGATAATGCTGGGCAAATCATTAACAGATGTCGGAATGATTCTCGATTGTCCGGCACACTACATAGACGGCACTCCGCTGATGGGGACAGCGCTCTACTAGATAGAATTTCTCTAGTAGGCAGTAAGTTCAGCCGTGCCCGCATAAAAGTTCGTCTTAGATTTTTTTCCGGGAACTTGTCACAGTAATTTAAGGGTTCCTTTGTGCGAAGGGGGTAGGTGCCTTAGTGATTTGTAAAGAAGAGCTTTTTCGTTTGTACAGATCCAGTCTTGCTGCTCTAGCTTAGTTTTGACACGGCATGGGTTTGAAATTAGTATTTCTTCATCACACACTACCGCCTCCATAGCGATCTTGATTTTTTTTTCCCAATTCACCAAGGCTTTGCAGTTCCGTCCTTGTAATTCAGCCGCCACGATTTTGAAAATTGGGGGGGAGCTTTGGAGCAGGACTTTCCTGTATAGTTGCATTGCAGATATGGTCACCACCACTCCAAGAGATAGCAAACCTAAATCTCGACGGATTGCTGGAAGGGGAGCTGACTTAGGCAAGCCTAAGACTGATTTCCAAATGAAGCCTTCTAGGCGCGGCCACAGTTCATCCGGGAGATTGAGGTTTTCCGCCATGCCATAAGTAATGGTTGGAACTACTTTAGTTTTGTAGAATTGTAGGGCGGGGAACCACGAGAATTTTCCAAATTTCCCATCGACTGCCCGCATTTGAGAAGTTAGGTTTCGCACTTTCGACCAGAGTGAGTTTTGGAGTGAGTTTTCACGGAGCGTGTTGTCAAGCATTACTCCGAGATATTTATATTCGGTTATGACTTCGATTTTAGTTTGTCCCAAAGTCCAACTGAAGGTTGATTTTGTGCTCTTTGTTGATTTAGAGAGTATCAGGATTTTGGTTTTCGTTTTGTTGATTTGTAGATTGTTCGTGCTCATGTAGGCCGCCACGTTGGTCAACTGGCGCTGAAGGCCGATTGCTGTTTGGTCCAGTAGGACCAGGTCATCGGCATACCAAAACCTGGACACTTTCTCCCCTCCTACTTTAGGAGGGAATGCTCGCACCATTTTCTCAGACTCTTGATAGTCCCCAATAAATGCAATAAACAGGGCCGGGGCCATGGGGCCCCTGTTTGACTCCCCGTTTGGTGTAAATCATGTCGGAGAGGGCCCCTTGCTGGTTTAGACGGACCCTTAACGATGTTTCCGTATGGAGTGCCAAGGTGGGGTCGAGAATTGGTCGCGGACAGTTCCATGCTGTCAGTTTGGCCCTTAGCTTATTACGATCTACTGTATCGAAGGCCTGCGAGAGGTCTATTAGTGCCATGTAAACTTTAGTAGCTCTTCTCTTTGCGTTGGCCTTGATTATACTCAGGATCAGAAGATTAATTGCCGTTCCTGTACCTTTTTGGAATCCTGTATGGAAACAGTCCGTGGCTGGGGAGATGGTGGCCCAGTCCTTGAAGTGTTGTAACAGCAACGAGGCAAAGATTTTACCAATTATATCTAGAAGTACAATCGGTCTGTAGTTAGCCGGTTGGTTTCTATCGCCCTGCTTAAATACTGGGACTAGAATTTCCTCTGTCCAGGATTTTGGAACTTGCCTCTGGGTCTGGCATTGGGAAAAGAGTTCGGAGATTGCATTTGCCCATGCTGATGGATGCTTTTTAATATCCACATTTGTCAGTCCATCCGGGCCCGGTGCCCTTGAAGTTTTTAACTTGGCAATTGTTCTTAAGATGTTTTCCTGAATCGCTAAATCAATCCATGGGTATTCCCCTCCTTTTTGAATCTGGTGGGGCGAGTCCCCTGGTGCGCCGTATAAGTCTGAGTAGTGGGAGATCCAGTTTTGTTCAGATACTGAACTCGAGAGTGGTGGCGCTTTTTGGCAATTTCTATTTCTGAGCAATGTCCAAAAATCTTTGGTCTTTCTTGTTGCCCCAATTACCAGCATGGCTTCCGCATCCTTCTGGTACAGTGTTTGGCGATGATGTTTTAGCCAAGCCTTGTAAATCTTCTCGCCAGTGCGGTATTCAGTCCATGCCTCCCTCTTCCCTGCCTTGATCGCTTTCTTTTTTAGCTTTCTCAGCTCCAGTCTTTTTGTCACCACCTCTTGGTTGAACGTGTGGACATGATTTGGAGGGTTTTTCACCTTGCCTCCAAAACTTGTTTTGTAGGGCACAAGCAGCGATGCATATTCAGGTCTTCCCTCTGTTAGATTTTCCGGCGGGGCCCCCCCTTTTGCTCTAGAGCGATTTCCAACCCTCTCACGTTGTTAGATGAGAGACGAAGTCGGTTTTGCTGCATATTAGAGCTTACCACTGGTAGGTAGTGCCTTCTTTCCTTCATAAGACCGCCCCAGGACATCTGCAGCAGATTGTGGTCACTTTTTGGTGTCCGGTATACTGTGAAGTCCGTCAGATACGGGATCAAACCTTCGGTGATGAAAATGTAATCGAGAGTAGCCTCCGCACCCGGCCTTTCCCATGTTGGAATTTGGGATTTATGCTCCACCAGTTCTGCCACATTGTACAGCTTACGTGATTTCATTAATTCTGACCACACTTTACCTCTTTCATCGGCCACGGGATAGGAAGGCTTATCATCTTTGTATTTGCCGGTCACACATTTTGCATTCAAGTCGCCGCATATTATTACGTGGGGGACCTTTAGGTCGATTGTAATTTTATCGATGATATTCGCAATCTCCGTACAGAAGCCCTCAGTGGAGACTCTATCCGGGTTCCAGTATAGGTTGATTATTGCTACTTCTGATGTAGCGTCTATGGCTAGATCCCGGGGATGGTGATTCCAAGATACTAGAGTTGTTAACATGCCATAATCTTCAGCTATCTTCTTTATACCCGAGATTCCTGAGCCTACCCGGTTGCCGTCAGTAAGCCAGCCGATGGTCGCCCCTGTAAGGACCTTGTTGCTGGGGAAACTTCAATTTCGTAGCCGTCTAACGCCGGTTTTTCCAGGAGCCAAGTTTCTTGAAGGCAAATAAGATCGAAGGATCCTAAGTTAGTCTCACTTTCGGTCATTAGATGGCAATGACCTCTTTTGTTCCACGATGCCATATGAAGGGGTAGTTCTTTTTGCTTAGTGGGCGGCATTTCCTCCCGTCCCATAGTGGCGTTGGAACACGATGGTGATTGCTATGCTTTGGAGGGGCGGGCAATAAGGTCTTGAACCCACTTCCACGGTTTCAATTGAGATCCCTCTTTGTTCTGCACTGTTTTCGTCTGTTTGCCTAGTTCTTCCTGGTATTGCTTCTCATCACTTTTCCCTTGACCTTTCGGTGAATCTGTGGATCAACTGTTTCTGTAATTACTGTGTTCTTTGTTTTCATAATGGTTAGACGGCCTGAGTTCTCCCGTTACGTTTGTCCTTGAGGACCACTTAGGTTTATACGGTGTCTTTTCTGCAATGTATTTTGCGCCATGATGTAAGGCCGTGCCATTTTTCTCTCTCTCGTGGGTTTGGTGTAAGGGCATTGGGATTCAAAGTTTTTCTATTTTCAAGCCCATACGATGGAGATCCTTTATAACTTCTCTGGAGAGATCGAAGGCTGCCTTACTCTTCACATGGAGGTAGGCTTTGGCTCTGTGGTCCCGGTGGTATGGTTCCACAAGTATAAGATCAGCTGATCTTAAATTCCGCAACATGCTTATCTTTCGCAGCAATTTCAGGACTGTGCCTCGGTTCAATACTAGATAAGTATCCTTTGCAGAGGTTTGCTCTAATTTGAAGAGTGTTGAGTCGCGTAACTTTTCTTGTATCTTTTCCTTTGGCTTTCGGTAACTACCTATCGATTTATGGGATTGTAATCGAGTTTTCTCCTGGTGCTGCTGTTGATTTGGCCCGCAGTTTGTATCTTGGTCTGGTTTACATGTTCTTGGTATTTCTTGTTCTTTAAGGGTTTTTAAAGCCTCCAGGGCGATGCTTGGTGAATTTGCCGGTGAACTATGAGTATGAGACCTTCGCCCCCCCCCCATTAATGTTTGTTACCTTATTCGGTTGTGGGGTCGATTGCTCCGACGAGGGTTTTTGCGAGCTTGTCGTTGGTGAGCTGATTTTTTCTGATGTTGAGTGCCTCGCCATTTCACCGACAGAGTGTTGCGAGATGTTCAATAGATCCTGATCGGACTCATTCCCACTACTTACATCGAGAATCAGAACTGGTCTCAAGATAGTTGAAGGTTTCTCTGGCTGTACGATGTTATTTGGTTGAGGTTTTAAGCTCCCCTCATCTCGGCTTTTCTGTGATTCTGGTAGTTCCCTTTGAGTGGTCTTTGCTTTTTTGTCCATTTCCAGTACGCTTTTCCCCTTTGTTTGCTTTAGATTAGTCGTAAGCCGTCCGGCTATGACCTGTTCCTGGTCGTGGTGTGCAGTTTCTTTTAGTGACTTTTTAAAAATGGGGGCGGTACCCATGCTGCTGCCACTTTCTGTTGCCTGTATAGCCTTAGAAGAGGAAGTGGTCCGGCTGTTTTTTGCTTCTAAATCGCCTCTCAGTAAGTCAATTTTCCCTTCAAGGTTTGCGGCAATCCTATTTGAGTTCCGCTCAACGGCCGTTAGATATCCTTCGATGAAGGTTAGTTTTTCACTCATTGTACTTATCATAGACGAGTTGTCCTTGAGTGCTTCATGAATTGACTCATACAATTTGCAAAAGGGGTTTAGGGCTATTGTCACCGCTGACATTTTTGACAGTAAATCAGCTTTATTTTTAGAGGGGGTGTCTTTCTCTGTCATGCTTGGAATTTCGCTTAGGCGCCTCGATTCCTTGGGGGTTTTTGTCTCTCTCTCGATTATGTGATGAACCAGCCTTTCTGTTGTCCTTCTCTTTGTTGGTGGCGGTGCACCGAAAGTCATTGAGTTGCTTTCTCCTAGTGGCCTCCCTGAATTTCCTAGAATGTGTGGGTGTATCCAAGCATATTGGTCATTCGCGGTAGATGAAGTCTGCTCTTCTCTTTCACTAGGAGTGGGTGGGCCATCATCCCGAGGTTTTGAGAGAGCCTCCTCTGACTGTAATGCTTTTGGAGATTCATGCACTTCACCTCTCTCAATCGCTTGGTGAGCGGAGGTTTCTTTAGCACTTTGCTTTGTCCTTTGATGGGGCGAGATGTTTTCTAAGTCACTGCTCTCCTTGCTGTCTATAGGTGGGGCAAGGTTCGCTGAGGTGCTATTTGCGAACCCTTGAGGGATGCCCTCGATTTTCCTAGATTTCAGTTTTGGGGAGGATTCTGTGATAGCCTCAAGTATTTCAGCATCTGAAAGTTCCGGCTCCATATCGTGTTTCCTTTTGTGCTGTTGGATGAAATAGTCTTTGAGGGATGATGATATCAGAGGAGTTGCTAAGCGATTGATTCTACCCTGTACTCGTGCCGGGGCTTTGCGGGATTTTTTCCCTGGCGCCTTTTCCAACCTTGCTTTTGCTGTTTTTCTTTGCTTTGGTGGAACTGTTCTGCGTGGTACTGGAGATTTTACAAGTGGGTCATACGGTTTAGGGATCTCGTACTGAGAGGCCAAGTTCTGTTGGCTGGGGCCTCCACTGCCACTTTTATGTAGTTCCTGTATTTGTTGCATTAGCTGTGGGACCTTCTCTAGTGTTTTGGCCTCAACTGCTGTGGATGGGGTGTGTTGGTCTGAATTTTCGCAAAACGAGTCATCCTGGGGTGTAGTTGGCTCCTCCTCGGGTACTTCAAATACTGAGTCATCTGATTGGCTGCCACTCATTGCTGATTTTTCAGCTTCATGGTCAGAGCTCTCAGCCAGGTCTGAGCTGTTTGCCCTACTTTCAGTTTGGATTGCCTTGGCGATAGGTAGATTAGACTGGTTGGAACAGCCAATAGGTGAGTGTGTACTTTTCAGTGATTGGTGCATTTGGACGGTAGTAGAAACTTGGGAAATTGGAATAACTTGGTGATTGGAGGCGCCCTCCGCATTCGACTTCCGGACGACTGCGTGAAAGCGCACTCCTGGCTCTGTAAGTCGATCAGCGGTTCTTCTGTCTCGAGAGCATTTTCGTGATGATAGATCAGGGCGTATGGATTCTTGCCTCGCCCATACTCCGACAGTCTCTGCCGGGAGATCACTCGCCATAGTGGTTGGACCACCGGGCGTTATGTGCTCCGCATTTTTGAGAGGGCTCCGTGTGATAGTAGGGGGGGGGGAGGACCCCCTTCCAAACTGCACCGTTCTTCGCCTCCCCTTCCCTTTTGTCGCTTTGATCTGCTACTGGTAGCGAAGGACCATCCAAATACGTGGGGTCCACAGAGGGACTCTTGGAGCCGCCTAATTTCTTTGGCCTGACGTCGGCCCGATGCCTATACAGGGGTGAGTTCATTTGCGTAGAAGGCACGGGAGGTGAGGGGTGTGAGCAGGGGAGATGTACGGGGGAGATGTACGGGGGAGGAATTACTCCCAGTTTGTGGTTGCCCCTCTCGTGGCAGCGCTCTCTGTGTTTTATTTAACAGCGTGTGCTCCTGGCACTCTGGGGAGTCAACAGTGTCGAGTGCCAGTTTGCTGCTGCGCAGACGGCGACTTATGTCATCTTCCGACGGGGGTGGACAAGCCATCTCACACTGGGAGAGTTCGTGAGTGGTTGGCACACCGCTTTAAGGTTAGGTGGGGGAGGGGCTTTCCACGTATGCCACGGAAGGATGTAAGTAAGTGACTTAACGTCTGTTGCTTCCCAACACCCTACCGCACACTTGCCTATTCCTCTCCAGGTACCCGCGCCGTCCAGAGCCGAACAGCAGCCAAACAGCTCTTTACGTGTGAAATGCAGTGCCCTTTACTCCGCAGTCGGGCCTAACGCCGCGAGGGTGTCTGGGGCTGCTTTTTAAAGTTGGTAGAAGTCACGTGACAACACACGTGAATGTGGCAGATCTCCACCTCCTCCAAGAAGTGGGTGAACGCCGGCAGGATACTCGGCGTGTAGCAGAGGTGAGTCAGGATGCGAGCGTTCAGGATAAACACACCGCTCGGGCGCCTGGGGCTGCTTTTTAAAGTTGGTAGAAGTCACGTGACAACACACGTGACCGTGGCAGATCTCCACCTCCTCCAGGAAGTGGGTGAACGCCGGCAGGATACTCGGCGTGTAGCAGAGGTGAGTCAGGATGCGAGCGTTCAGGATAAACACCATATCTTTGTGATTCTCAGGTTATACAAAGGAAGCCAAAGCCTCCCCCTTACCTCTTGCAGAGGCTGCAATGTCTCCCATTATGTACAGGAAACACAGAAAGCTGCCTACTATCTCTGACATACCTGGTGGTGGTCTCAGGCTTCCACGACACCTACGCCTCTCTGGCCCAACTGCCCAACAGCCAAACACAGACACACTCTTCGCACTCTGTGCTGTGTGCAGAGTTTATGTGCTGTGACACACCTACAGTGAGTAAGGAAAGTAATGGAAGAAGACCTTCTCGCCTTAATACTGCTAGCGCTGAACGGCATCTCCTGCCAAACACCAACACACTCTTTGCACTCCGTGCTGTGTGCCGAGTTTATGTTCTGCAACACACCTCCAGTGAGTAATGAAAGTAATGGAAGAAGACCTTCTCGCCGCCATACTGCTAGCGCTGAACTGCATCTCCTGCCAAACACCAACACACTCTTTGCACTCCGTGCTGTGTGCCGAGTTTATGTTCTGCAACACACCTCCAGTGAATAATGAAAGAAGACCTTCTCTCCTCAGTACTGCTAGCGCTGAACTGCATCTCCTGCCAAACACCAACAAACTCTTTGCACTCCGTGCTGTGTGCCGAGTTTATGTTCTGCAACACACCTCCAGTGAGTTATGAGAGTAATGGAAGAAGACCTTCTCGCCTCCATACTGCTAGCGCTGAACTGCATCTCCTGCCAAACACCAACACACTCTTTGCACTCCGTGCTGTGTGACGAGTTTATGTTCTGCAACACACCTCCAGTGAATAATGAAAGAAGACCTTCTCTCCTCAGTACTGCTAGCGCTGAACTGCATCTCCTGCCAAACAACAACACACTCTTTGCACTCGGTGCTGAGTGACGAGTTTATGTTCTGCAACACACCTCCAGTGAGTAATGAAAGTAATGGAAGAAGACCTTCTCTCCTCCATACTGCTAGCGCTGAACTGCATCTCCTGCCAAACACCAACACACTCTTTGCACTCTGTGCAGTGTGCCGAGTTTATGTTCTGCAACACACCTCCAGTGAGTAATGAAAGTAATGGAAGAAGACCTTCTCGCCTCCGTACTGCTAACGCTGAACTGCATCTCCTGCCAAACACCAACACACTCTTTGCACTCTGTGCTGTGTGCCGAGTTTATGTTCTGCAACACACCTCCAGTGAATAATGAAAGAAGACCTTCTCGCCTCCATACTGCTAGCGCTGAACTGCATCTCCTGCCAAACAGCAACACACTCTTCACACTCCACGCTGTGTGCAGAGTTTATGTTCTGCAACACACCTCCAGTGAATAATGAAAGAAGACCTTCTCGCCTCCATACTGCTAGCGCTGAACTGCATCTCCTGCCAAACAGCAACACACTCTTAACACTCCACGCTGTGTGCAGAGTTTATGTTTTGCAACACACCTCCAGTGAGCAATGAAAGTTATGGAAGAAGACCATCTCTCCTCAATACTGCTAGCGCTGAACTGCATCTCCTTCCAAACACCGACAAAATTCTTCACACTCCGTGCTGTGTGCAGGGTTTCCGTTCTGCAACACACCTCCAGTAATGAAAGTAATGGAAGAAGTCCTTTGAACGGCATCTCTGACTAAACACCGAAACACTCTTCGCACTCATGTTTACGTTTTGAATTGAAAGTAGTTGGGGTGTAGGGGGTGGGTAGAGGACTTTGGCAGCCTGCTCACCTGTTTGTGATAATGTTCATGTCCCCAAGAGCGGACTTACCAGTTTTGCAGACATCCCAAGGTCCCAGAAAGCACACACTGAATCACATGATGTCATTTTAGAAATGTATGTGCAACTAAGGATGTGAATGTCGTGCAATGAAGGGTTAGGCCTGCAGTAAGTGTGCTAGACCTGGTGTGCTTATTACAAGATCTGTTGGTAGTAAAAATTAATTCATATGAAAGAAGAATGAGGTACAAGGTTAAGAGAGAAAGCCTCAACTATGTGCTTGTATTCTCTTGTAGGGGAGCCTGTCATCGGAGGGAGTCTCAATGAGTACCCAGTTTAATTACTCAGGATGACAGCTTGGAAGTGATGTGTACTTAGGATTCTGCTCAGCACAGCGCCTTTCTGTCTGTGGATTTTGTACAGCCCTTCTTCGGTCAATATCATTATTTTTTACATTTTTTATTGTGCAATCGTTAATTACAAACTTTAAGCACAGAAAGAACAACAAAGAACTCAAAAGAAAGAACAGTTCATAAGTTAAAATAATTCATATTAAAAAAAAATAATAATAACAGAGGAATACCTATATACATTTCAAAAATAAAAACATCCGTAATGTGGCCAAGAGAATAAACTGTTAACACACTGGAGCATAGAGATCAGAAATTCTTTTTTCTTTTTTTTTTATTAGCAGGTTTATTGAAAACCTTTGTCACAATTCATCCAAAAAATGCAAATCACTAGAGTATAGCACGTCTATCGTTATTTATGTACTTATTTATTTATTACGTTTGTAGAGCGCCTTAGCCCTGGGGCATCAGGGCACTGTAATGGAACCAGTTACACATGAAAAGAGGCAAGACTTTAGGGCCTTTCGGAAAGACACTGCAAGATGAACGTATGTCTTAACCCATTACCTACAAGGTTTCATGTGTAACTGGTTCCTTTACTAAAAGAATTGAAAGCACTTGGGTATATGTCAATCGTTCTTAAAATCGTAGGAATCAATGTGTCCACATTTACATGTCAGTTCAAAAACTTTATAAAGTGTATTAAGCCGAAGATGGCAGAATAACTATCTCCTTGGCAAAGGAGTGCCCACATAACTTCTGCGTCTTCATTGTGAGGCGCTGTCGCCTATTGTCCTAAATAACGTGTTCTCAAATCGATCAAGCCTGTGCAGAATAACGTTATGTGATTTAACATTTCTGATTCTCTCGTCTTAGCGCAAAAGCGACACTCAGCGGATGTCGCCCACTTGTAAATATGTAGTAGTTCATTTGTTGGTAGTAAATTCAATCTGAAAGCCATCAATTGATTCCGGTACCAAGTGTTGGGAAATTTGAGAAGATATTTGGGCAGAAAATGTGTGGGTTTATTTTCTTCTCTCACTGCAGTTGGATGCTTAAATGCATTCTTGTCCTCCTGGGTCTTGATCTAGTCGTCCCACCATAGTTTCCATTTGACCATGGCTGGATTGCTGGTCAGTTCGTCAGGATCAGTTTGCAGATTGTTCAAGTGCGCACGGCATCCATTTTCCCATTGGCTCAACAGGTCGGATTTATCATTCTTCGGGCCTCTTCCAAGATTCGATAAGGCCTAGCAGGGGATAGTACTATACATTTTCTGCAAAGCGACACAGATTTCCATAGTGACCTCGTAACTGGTGAGATCAACCCTAGTTGGTATCGAATGACAGTAGTAGGAATTAAGTTCGACAGTCCAAGGAGTTTTCTCCAGAAAATTCCTTCCAGTGTGGACCAGAGTTCCCACGGAGTACATATGAACCCTTCTATAGTAATTCCAGTGGAATGTTAATATGGGCAGCAGTACAAATCTTCCAAATTTGCATGGGTTAGTGGACCTTGGGCAGTTAGAATCCTCGGATTTGCCTTCAATGCTGTCTACCGGAAGAGGTCCACCTTACTATTGTTGATCAAAGCGCCTAAGTAAAATGCCTCATTGACAATTGCCAATGGCTGCTTGTCCAGATACCACTTTGTTGGTCTTCGCTAGGTTCATTGCCAAAGCATTCACAGACAGGTATTGTGCAAACTGTCCAGGGCCCTTTGAAGACCAGTTGGGATGGTGTCAAACAACACCACGTCTGTAGGATTCTTGGTTAACCCACAACGGTAAATAGCTCTCCTGAAGACTTCAAGGATGGATAACCGGGAGTTTGGGCTGCCCTCGCAGGATATTCCTAGACCCCCTGGGCCCCCTCTACTCGAGGGACCTTCCCATAAATGTACTCGACTGCCTGTATAACAGACAGGACAGATGGATCTATTGCTTGAAAGGGCATTAGATCCCACTTCCACTCGACCCCACAGCACTAGAGAAAGTAGGCAAAAAGGTTCTGATTAGCAAAACACCCAGAATTGAACAGTAAGAGTATAGGAGGTGACAAAAGGACATTAACCTGCAAAAGGTGAGGATCCAACTCAAGATGTATACTCATGGATATAGCCAAAAATGGGGAGGGAACAGAAGCAAGGTCACAGGAGTCCAAAAACGATAGGAGGGGAGGTTAGTAGAGGGGACAAACCCGGGCGGCACGAGGGTCGCGCTAGTGTTGGGATGCAGCACCTAGCAGGGTAGCGTCCATACTCCATGTGCTGGAATGCCTGCGGAGGGGAGGGGAGAGGGAAGGGGAAGGGAATAGGGAGGGCTGCAATGAGAATACTTGGAGGAAGGACTGAATAAGGCCGAGCAATACAGGTAACAGGCCGGGGTCGGGAAGCCGTGCACACAATTAACAAGACAAAACGTAGTCAAAAGCAATTCAGATACCAGGCAAGGTCGGCAACACACGAGCAAGAGTTTTCCAAACAGCAGACAAAACAACTTCCAATAAGCGAGGCAGGGTCGAAGCAGAGAGAATCCAAAAACGAGGTTGCAAGATACGTGACAGCTTAGAAAGTCTCTGAACCAATGAAACTGGGACTGCAATGGGAACGAAATGACGGGACGCATAGCATGACCATGGCAACCGCAAGGACACATGACCACAACTCCTTCCACACTGCTTGGATGAAAACCGTGTCCATGGCAACCGCGAAAAGGCCTTCCAGACCAAGAAAAAGGAACGTGCCACATGGTGGAAAAGGGAGTAGATGCGGGTACGTGGAGCCCTTTGTGTAGGCACAGGCGTAGAATGTGACACGGAATACGGAAGCGTGACAACGTCATCTGCATAGAGAATACGTGATAGATGTTGGGCTCTTGGGAGGAAAAGTTTGGCTTTTGTTCATGTTAGCCTCAATGCCTGATAAGAATAGATTGGACAAAGTCGCAGCCAATGGACATACTTGTTGTACACTCTTTTGAGCTTCTTTCCATATTGCAAAAGCAGCAGCTGAAATGACTGTAGACTCTGCACCAACTAGAGTGGACCAGAATTGATCGTTCATGATGTCATCGATATGTACAACATATTCTACATAGACTTTATGACAATGTTTGTTTAAATGACATTGTCCGTTAGTATATGACGGCTGAAATCCACAGCTTAGTGGCAAAGACGACCGTGAAATTCTGACACTTGGATTTTTTGCCGTTTGCCAATATGAAGTACATTGTAGGCAATACATTTAATCGCAATTGAAATATGAAACGTTTAAGTTCCCGAAACCATAGCATAATCAAATAGCTGCATGGTTTGTTCATAACAAAACTCTGGTGCGAGAATGAATTGTAAGTTTTCATGGTATGTAGAGTATCGACATTCTTGTCCATATACAATAATCTTGATTTCTTTTTTATCATCATTTCATAGTTTGGCATAGTGTCAAAAATGTTGCTTTCTAGGCCTAATACTTCAAGATATATCATAGAGGAATGCTTAAGATCTGTAATGAACCGATCTCTTTCCCCATTATTCATATTTAGGCCCAAGACCCTTAATAACTGGTTTGAGTTTGGATTGGTATGCATGACTTTAGTATAGAGTAAGACTCTCTTGCCCAAATTCCAATCTAAGTGCCGCAATCAGCACGGACTGGGAAAAATGTATGACGTAGGATCCTAGCTTCCAGATGATCGAACCATTTTTTTGTTTTTTTTTATTTTACTTGATTTAATTGTATAAAACAATTTTTACAAGGTTTTGAGTCCTTGAAGTCAAAAGATGAAAAGAAGAGAAGAAAAAAGAGAAAGACCTTGATGTTAAAGGGATCTCACAGTCAGAATAGAAGACAGAGAACAGCAGACAAAGAGGATAAGGAGAGAAATAAGGGCGGGGAAGACTGCAAAAGTCATGGTGTTTCCCTCTGATCTCCCACAATAGTAATAGAGAGAAGATTTTCGAGCCATGATTTCCATTTGCTTTCCCTTCCTTATTGAGTTATTAGGCCAATAGCACGGAAAAAGCCCACCCTGCTATGACCCAGGACGTCTTTTCTCCGCTGATTAGGCGACACCACCATTCCTCTTCATCGTAGAACTGCAGATTTCTGAATAGAGGACCGAGGTGTAGTGTGCGTGCTGTCAGCACGGCCGGGCAGTTCACTAACAGGTGCTTAATAGTTTCCACCTCGTCCCCAATTTCGCAGAATCTGCACCCTTTTTCTTCCGACTTGTTCCTTCTTAACAGAACTTCCTTTGTATGAATAATGTTCAATCGAATTCTCAGGAAGGACTCTCGTATTTTTTTGTCAGGACATTTCGACAAGTACTGTTTAGTAGAATTAACTTTCTGCCAAATTGAGGGTAGGTCGGATATCAATTTCGAGGTCGATGCCTTCTCCAATGTGTCAATCCAATCTTGCTCCTTAATGCGCACTTTCACCTTTACTGGATTGTTAATGAGTTCGTCACTGGAGCTGCTTGCCCAATCTAGGAGGGTTGTCATTCTTAGTGACCAGTCCAACAGCAATTTGCACGACCCTGTTATTATTTCTTGACGTATTTCCTTTAGTATCAACGGCGGAGAGGGTAGTAGCATTTTTCGATAGAGCATGATTTCATTTCGAGCCACAATGGAGCTCAGCGATTGCAGTGACAACTCTCTCCTTATTAATACAATTGGGAGCGACTGTGGCAGATTGAGCAGGTGTTTCCAAAAGAGTCCCTCCACTTTTTCCCAAAAGTTCGATGGTAAATTGGGTAGGGCTTCAACTCCATACGTCAAAGTGGGGACTACCTTCGCTCTGTAGAAGGTCAGGACTGGCACTAATGTGAAACGGCCGTATTTGTTCGCTACCGCTCTTGCCTGGGTTACAAGAAGGCGAGTTTTAGTCAGTATATTATCTTGCATTGGGACTTCTTTTGAGCTTTTGTTTAAGATAATCCCAAGGTACTTGAAGTTAGTCACTTTTTCCAGCTGTTGGTTGTCCACTGCCCAGACGAATTTCTCCGCATCACGAGACGATTTTCCAAACGTCATTATTTTGGTTTTGTCGAAATTCATCTGGAGATGGTTTTCTTTGAGATAGGCATTAAGATTGTTGATCTGTCTCTGGAGGCCTATAGGTGTAAGGTCCATGAGAATAATATCATCTGCATACAGCAGGCGCGCTATTTTGCTTGTTCCCAATGTCGGGGGAAAGCTTCGTACTCTCTCCTCGTGTTCCTTGTAATCCGCTATGTAGGCGTTATACAAGGCCGGAGCCAGAGGGCAGCCTTGCTTAACGCCTCTCTCTGTCTTGATCTCGGAGGAGAGACGGCCCAGATTGTTTAACCGTACACACATTGAAGTTTCTGAGTACAGGGCCTTTATTGGATCCAGAATCTCAGATGGGCAAGCATGATGATATAATTTCTCCCAGAGTAGTCCTCGATCCACACGGTCGAAGGCCTGGACCAAATCAATGAAAGCCATATATATCTTAGGCCGTCCCTCTGAAACCTTCGCTTTCAGTGTGCTCAAAGCCAATATGTTTACCGTCGTGCCAATGTTTTTCACAAATCCTCCCTGTAAAGGATCATGGAGGGCTGATGTAAGTATCCAAGATTGAAAATTGTCCAACAATAGAGCTACAAAAACTTTGCCTATGGAGTCTAGCAGCGCTATTGGGCGATAATTCGAGGGAGAGTCTTTAGAGCCCTTTTTAAAAATAGGTACCACTAGAGCTTTCTTCCATGATAGTGGGATCTCAGAGTGCTTGACACATGCCATGAAGACCTCTTTAATGAAGATTGACCATGCTTTCAAATTTTTTTTCAGATCATAGTTCTTGATGCCATCCGGGCCGGCAGCTCTGGAGCTATTAAGTTTTTTAATTTTCCACTCAATCGTCTCGATATCTGTCGGAACCGCCCAAACGATCTTTTTTGTCTGCTGAACTGGAATAGGTAGGTTTTTAGATGATGATGGAACTCCATAGAGGTCTAGGAAGTGAGATACCCAACTTGCATCGCTTATTGAGTTTAGAAGGGCTTGATTCAGGACTTTCGAGTCCCCCTTAATTAGGGACCAGAAGTCTCGCGCGTTCTTACCACAAATAGTTCGTAGCATGAGCTCAGCGTCATCTTGAGCACGCTGGTATTTCGATGACCTTAACCATGATTTGTAGTTGATCGCCGCCCGAGTTGCTTCTTCTTTTTTCCCTGGAGAGTCCGAGATAGCTGCTGCTCGCTTCAATTTTCTCAGCCATTTTCTGCGTTCTACTAATTGCGGGTTGAATACGTGATTAAATGGCTTTGCTATTGGCTGCTTCTTTCCTTTGTTACAGGCAAATGTCGAGAGAACTGAGACGTAATCTGTCGATGCCTTGGCCCCAATAAGGTTCCCATTTTTCTCTTCTTTATACAGACGTGTCAACTGAGCAATTGCAGATACGGACATCTTCAGCCGTATGCCACTTTGGTTAACTTCTAAATTTGCATTTGTGTAGCGGACTTCTGCTCTTGGAGAGGCCCAAGAAAAACTCACGATGTTATGATCACTGTATTTAGTCCTGGTCACTTCAAAGGATTCCTTTATTGCTAAAAAGCTCCTTGATACCTGGATGTAATCAATGATGGCCGTTTGATTATTTCTCTCCCAAGTTGGAATAGCCTCTGCATTAGGGGCTACTCTTTGTAGCAGATTATGTATGTCTCTAGCCTTTATTAGATTTGTCCATCTGCGAGATCTTTCCGTAGCCGAGTTTAATCCTTTGGTTAAGTCGACGTTCAGGTCGCCAACCAAGATCGTGTAGTTGGCAGTGGTCGAGATTAGATAATCATCGATAATCGTCTCCATTTGATTGATGTAATTATCACAGGTCACCCGTTTAGGGTTCCAATAGGTGTTCACCAGTAGAATCTCAAGCTGCGGGGCCTTATCACCAACGTTACGGGAAGTGTTCCAAGTAAGGATTACCGCTAATATAAACTCTGTTGTTTTGATTATCTTTTTCAGGTAAAGGCCACTTCCCGATCTGATGGCGATAATAAGCCCTGATCTGGGTCTGCCCATGTTTTCTTTAAGGGCCGGCGAGTGAATCAGATGGTAACCGTCCAAAGTGGGTTTCTCCCTTAACCAAGTTTCTTGTAAACACAACACATCGAAACCTGTAAGGTCGACGTCTGACTCCACAGTCAGATGTTTGTAGCCTCTAGTGTTCCAAGACCCTAGTTTTAGAGAGGGGGGATCCCATATCGACGGTGCCTTGGTATCCCCAAAGAAGTCCGTGATTAATCCTTGTGGTGGCTACTTGCTTCTTTGTGGACCTCTGCTGGATTCTGGCTTATCTCCGTTTTGATCATTGAAATTCAAGGGCTGCAGATCGCGTGGAGGCATCCTGCGAACCCCTCTATCACTCAATTGATGTTCAACTAGATGGAAAATTCGACGAGTAGAAGGTATCGACTTCTCGTCGGGTTCCCATTCCCTCTCATTTCTGCTTCTTCCGGTAGATAGTTGCTGGAAACTCTTTCTTGCTAGTGGGGTGTCCTCTAACTTGCCAAATTTAGTGAAGCCCCCCTCTTCGCTTCGCGGTTTGTGTCTTCGCGTGATTTGCGAGATCGGCCTTTGGCGACCGTAGTTTCGTTCGTTCACCTTATAGTTTGTCGCTTTTCGTGAAGCACCCTCTTGGGATGGTTTGGGCCCCAGAATGCCGTCTGCGACATAGAGCAGCTCGAAGCCCAATTTCAAGAGGTTAGACCTTTCCCCACAAATCTGTTGCTGTGTATAGTTTGAATCAATGTGGAGATACGAGCTGTCTTTTCTTCCATTAGGATTTGGCTCGAGAATGTTAATCTCCTTTGTGATGTTGATTTGCGAGAGACGAGCCTCGCTAAATAGTTTTGCCAGGGCTCTACGGTTCAGGATCCAACTGTCCTGTTTTTCCTGGACCCTTTGGAGTTTGAAGATCCTGGTAGTCTTTTCTTTTTTTCCTGGAGGATCTAGATCCCCAGCTGCTCTTCGTGAGAGCCCCTCCGACCCGGCTCCCCTTTCATTCCACCTCTGCTCATAGACTCGTGATTTATAATGCGGATTTAGGATTGCTGTGGAAGCTCTTCCAGCCTTTGATCTCTCTTTACGGTCTCTTGCTTCCTTCGGCGACCTCTCTCTTAGAACTACAGGAGCTCTTTTGTTGTCACTATCACACTTTTTCCTGGTAATAGGCCGGGGGGAGCGCCTATCTTCCGTGGGTTTGTGTGAGAATTTATCCTTCTTGGTTCTCAGTCCCTCTGGACCTGTCTTAGAGGTCTGGCTCAAGTTCCTCTTGTTCTTTGCCCGAGGTGTGCATGTTGACGAGTCCATAAGGAGGGCTTTTGTTTTTGGTTCTTCCGCAGCTCTGTTTTCACGAGTCTCTGGGATTTTTCGTTTTTGCTGGATTGGGGGCGACAGATCTATCTCTTCCTCTTCCACTGAGTATGTGCTAAGGTCGATAAGATCAATTGAGTCTAAGTCGCTAACCGATTCCGAGTCAGGGGGATCCTCCTGATTTTGATCGGCTGGCTTTAGTTTGAACACTTTTCTATTTTGCACAGGTGATGGGTCATTTGCCATCCTTGATTCTCTTGTATTGTTCGGTTTCAGCTTTGCTGTTTTCCTCGACTCAGTTGACACTGGTTTGGCCGCCCTCTGGGCTTTTTTTCTTCCTTGGGCCGGATAGGGAACTCCTACATGCTTAAAGATTTCAAAAGTTGACGGGATCCGGAAAGCTGCAAAATTGGATCCCTTCTCTGCAGGTTGAATCTGACCATCTTCCGGGAGGTCAAGAACTACCACACCGTTTTTCGTGCCTGCTGAGTTCTTTATTTGCGGGTTTGTTGAAACTGCCTCGATCCTAGGGGGCTGGGGGAGGATTGCGTTTTCACTTATGGCCCTCAGATCAGCTGAACTGCAGACATCCTCCGTTGTTTGGGACTCCTGATTACTTAAGGAAACCTGTTTGGGCGCCATCGATGTATCAATCAGGTCCCCGTCCGCATGTTGAGGTCTCTTATTACCCAAGGCATTTTGAAAGTCAAGCCCACAAGTCCTGTGGGCCAGCACGAAGCCCTCCAGATAGATAAGTTTGGAGTGCATCAATGCTATTAGAGTGTTTTGATCTTTAAGAGTTTCATGGATCGATTCGTACAGCTTCCCAAACGGAGCCAAAGCTATCGTGACAGTGGACAAGATCGTCATTGGGTCTAGCTTTTTCCCAGGTGTTTCTGGCATCGGTTTGGCAGTAAGTTCGCTCATCCGTCGAGGAAGCACAGGGGAGTTCAAATGCGGTGCGTTCCCGGTGCATTTATCTAAGCCGCTTCCTAACCCTGTCTCCTTGACTCCTTTAAGGGAAGGGGGGAAAATCGAATCAAGAGGCGGCGGAGGGAGGAATGATTTGAACGAAGAGGCTGCCCCCTCTTCCGAGTCATGAAGGAGCGAGGGCTTCTCCTTCCTCTCCCGCAGGCCCCTCCTATCCTTATCCTGAACTTCCTGGGGCTGCCGACCGGGTTCCTGGGTTTTAGCAGCTAAAGAGCACTCTTTTTCTCTGGGTGCAACTTCCAGAACGTCACTTATCACTGAAGGACTTCTTCTCGCATCCGGACCAGCCTGAGTGTCTCCTTCCTCGCCAAGCCCAAACTCAAGCCCTGGTAACAACTTACTGGGAAGGACATTTGCCGGCCCGGTGGGTAGCTTCACTGCCCCCGTCTTGTTGATAACCTCTTCCACCTGAGGTTTACGTTTGGGAGGTAGAATTAAATTTGAGAGATGTAGGGCCGTGTCTTCCATTATGGCCAGCAGCTCCGCGTCAGAGAATTCCTGCTGTCCCCGTCCTTCACGGCGCGATTTTTTGCCAAAAAAGTCTTTGAGGGTGATCATTGCATTTGGGGGATTCTGATGCTGAGTTTTTTTCCCTCCTACTCCCCCCCTCTTATACGGAACTTTTGAGCGCGCTGGTCTTTTGGGGAGCGTTTTCTTTAAGTTCCCCTGTGTCTTTAGGTAAGCTGAGGGTTCCGTCCTCCTTCTGTCAGATAGAGAACTCGATGGTAGGATGATCACTGGAGAAGCGATGGGCAATGGACTTGCGTTCGGCTGGGACAGCGCTACCGGGCTAGGGAATGCTGTGGTAGCCGAGGCGCTGTGGTCCTGGGGGCTTAAAGAGTCTATTAAACTGGCCTCTCCTTGAGGCGACAATGATCTCACCCTGTCCGCTGGCACCAGACTCTTCAGGGAGGTAGAGGGACTAAGTTCTAGAGCTACGGAGCTAGCCTCTAGATCGATTGATGATGTGGGAGGGGAGATCTCCTCGCCGCCTGGCGGTGTTCGCAGGTCGTCCAGTTCCCCCATCGTGTGTATCATTATATTCACTTGTTCCCCCCCATAGAAGGCCCGCCCCCAAGGCCCCCTTCCTCCCGTTGGCGTCCACTGGCTCTCTCTCCGAAACGAGCGGGCATAGATGGTTCTCTAGTCTAATGGGGGGGGGGTTCCAACCGTGGGACTTGACTTGGCTTGTCTTGGGTGACGCTTGGGGTTCCCTGCTTCGAACCATTTTACCTATCCGTATGGCAGAACACCCAACTCCTATAATATGCCAGGTACCATGGCTGTGCGGTACACTTCATGCAAGCCTTGCACATTGTAGCCACCACAGTGTATTATATAGTGTCTTACAGCAAGACAAGACAGATTTTATTCATGACTCGCTCCTAGTAATAGGTGGATTTATCTAATGGGAAAAACCAAATAAGTATATTCACTAACAATTTCCGGAAAGAGAGTGATCTATTAATTTCTATTTACAGGGAGCCCTTCTCCCTGATGTTTTTTCCCAGGCACATTGTTTTAGTTTTCTTTATGTTTATGACCTTGGAATTCCTAGAAGTATACTCAACCAGAGCGTTTAAAGAGCGCTGAAGGCCAATCAGAGTTTGGTCAAATAGTATGATGTTGTCTGCATAGGAAAGCCATGGTAAATGAACCCCATTGATTTTTGGTGGTACATTTTTGATGTTAGATAAGACTCGGGCCAAGTCAGTTGTGTACAGATTATATAAAATGGGGGCAAGGACACAATCTTGTTTCAATCCTGTAGGATTATTTGGCATTTTGTTATGCAGTGCCACTGCATGGGTTTAATGTATTGCTATAATGTGGTAGAGCAAGCCATGAGTTGCCAGTGTGACATGGACATGTAAATGAAGACAGGCTACTCAGTCAAAAACTCATCAATTTTTTCACATTCAAAATGCACACATTTTTTTCTCATCTGAAATGCCTCTGTTGCAGGAGACACATTAGAGGATTAATGAACTAATCCAATTAACAGCACTAACATGATCCTAACTTCTAATATTGTAATGTGTTCTCCAGTGCAAAATGAGGCAGGCTGAAACTCACTTTAGACTGTGTGCAGATTTTTGTCCACAGTATTTGCAGGATGCAAAATATGCATGCCAGGAAATGAGCAGATACAGTTTCTAAACGGTATAAGCCAAGCCATTGTTTAAAGAAGGAGGATGGGACATGATAGAATTGTATTGGTTGCACATCATTTTGTAGGTGGTAGCAGAGGTTTCCTGTAGAATCTGGGGGAAGGAGAGAGTTAGTGGACATCTTGCACAGTTTGGGGAAAGACTTGGCTGATGTGGCTGGGGAGTTTCCTGATTAAGAAGAAGGTCCCAGTACACTGCTGCACAGACTGGAAAGATTCCAGGCAATAAGCACCGGCTTGAGAGACTGCAGATCTGGAATGCATGTCCTCGCTGGGGTGCTTTAAGAGGGAGCCCTGAGCTATTTCCAGAAAGCGACCAGCCCGGAGACTTCGCGTGCTGAACAAGCTACAGTTTGCTGGTAATTATCTTGCAGAGTGCGGGGGCGGTGTGTGTGTGTGTGAAATCTATTCAGGTAGAGTAGAAGAGGGAATTCCTGTGTTTAATTAACATAATGTAATGTTGCAAATTGAATGTTCTCTTGCCGTGTCTCTTTTCATTTTGTTACAGATAATGTAAAGTGAATATCTCTGCTGCTGTGCAGTTTCCATTTATTTCTGTAAAAGGGGTAAGATGGTGTTGAAATGCAATTGTTTATAATACACAAAAATATCTGAAAGCAGACGGGTAGTGTGTTTTTGTTTTTCTCTTTTCTTAGTGCATCTACCATTATAGCACTGGTAATATGGGGAAGATTTTTAGACAGTGCATTTGTCATTTTTCATGTAGATAAAACCACAGAAAGAATAAGGTAGCTAAAAATAAGACTTGGCAGTAAAATAGCTTTGTGTACGGTTCCACTCAGTGTATATATGTGTGTGTGACTCCTGAGTGGGGCATAATGAAATAGTCTGCTGGAGGTACATGAGCCAGCAGAGAGAGAGGCCTCTGGAAATAGTTCACTAATGTAAATAAATTAGTGATTATACCACATGTTAGATCACTGTTGTAGATAAATCAGTGATAAAAGCCCTAGGATGCACTCCATATGAAAATGTGGTGTTTCTGAAATGTAAGCCTGAGGTCTCTCTAGTGATCACACGAACAATCTAAACAAAATAAGGGGATCTGGATATTGGGGCCAAAAATAAAACAAAGGAATTATGCTCACCAAAAATACCACCAACAACGCATACCACCAACAACATGTATACTAACTAAATATATCTGTGTACTGAAATAATGCATATCCACTATATTACTATAATACCAAACACAATCTGAATGCAATGAGTGATTATTACTGAATTACTTTTATTTTTGGCGGTAGGAAAATACCGCTAGGCCCCAAATCTACACAAAATACCCAACAATCCCCTACTTGTACCACATTATTTTGTTTATAATCCAGCAGAATTTAATCAAACAGTAATTGAGGTATCTATGTTTCGTTGTTGAATGAAGAATAGTAAAGAAGGATTTGTGCACTAGTCCATAAGCTTCCTTCGAAGAAGACGACGTGAAACAAGGTTGAACACCTTGCTGAAATCAATCTAACAACATTGATAAGTTGAGTCTAAGTTTGATATTGGATTCCGCAATTAGGTATTGGTGGACCGATATATTAGTAATTGTATTGTACGACTTACGGAATCCATTCTGAAAGGGGCTCAAAAAGATGTTTTTCCCAGCGGAGCTAGTAAGTTCTCTTAATATAACAGTTGCAAAGATCTTTGGATGCAGTCGTTCATAGCCAAAAGGGGATAGTTTGTAGGATCCCATCTATCCCCCCTTTTAAAGTTCGGCACCAGCCCAGAACTACGCCAACTGACTGGCATTAAGCCAGTTTGTTGTATATGTTTGCACAATTTATTTAGTATTTATGCCCAAAGGACCCGTTCAGCTTTCATCACGATGGTTGGTTTACCATCGTGGCCAGGGGCACGGGAGCTCTTTAATTTAATGGTAATGTTCATTAGTTCGTTCGCGTCTATGTCCAGCTTCATTGTTTTTAGATCATCAAAGAACAAAGTCATTTTGGAACAAATAGGATCAGGTTCATTATAAAAATCAATAATATGTGCGCACCATGTGTCTTCAGAAACTGGATTTAGCTCCTGGTGGAAAGATTCCTTCTGTAATCATTAAAATGAGACCATCATTTATGGGCATTGCGTGTTTTAAGCCATCCAAACAAAAATGTCCAGGTAGAAGTATTAACAGATCTTTTATGCTGCTTAATCCAGTTTCTGTAACAAGTTTTTAATTTTTTAAAATAAACCTATTTCACACAATCGCTCTCGAAAAGGATTGCTCCTAATCTGTGTCCGTGTTTTAAGATAAATTGATGATTGTTCAGTCACCTGAGGATAGAGCAGAGCATTTATCTTCATACCATTATAGTTTATCCTTTTTATTATCAGTTTAATCTAATGTATTTCATTCTTGTTCAGAGCATATGCTCAAGATACCAATTCTATGAACGCAAAGCCAGATCAAGATCATATTTAGGCTGATTTAGGAGTTCATTTATATTCCTGATGTCACTTCCTGACCTTGAAAGTTGATTTCCCTGGATGCTAGGCTTAATGTTTACGCAGTATATTTGCGTAAGCAAGGTCAAGGCAATAATCCCAGTTTAAAACCACATGATAACTCAAATTATTAAAGTGGATTTGAAAAGGACTACACTTTAAAGTAAGGCCATAATCCATCACAACATAATCTAAGTGTGATTTATGAACACCAGTTGTCCAAGTGAAATTGTTGTGTCCCCTAGGAGGATTTACAAAGGGTAATTCTATTAAGTCATGTGCTTTTACAAATCTTGGCCAGGTAGATTTAATTGTGTAATCAGGAGAGGAAAGACAGCAGAGACTTCCTGTATTGAAGTAGCCAGCAACAATGATGGAACCAGAAAAAGTGATGGCATGCCATTTTTCAATGATGTCATTGATTTCTGCGCGCATAACCTTAGTATGCGAGCCCCCGGCGAGTCATAAACATTTATTATCAATATAGATGTAGCCTAATTTTGCCTTGGTCTGCAAATTGCTAATACATATGGAGAGTTCATTTTTTCGGAAAAACAAGTCAGATTATGTATTAGCCTAGTGCCAATCGCTAAGCCACCTCTAGTGCGGCCTATATGCGAAGAGACTGCAGGATTATAGATAATCTGAAATCCATCAATGACAAAAGGTTGTGTACACCAAGTTTCTTGCAGTAAGAAAACATTGCTCAGCTTAATTTCCTCATGGCAGTGAGGAGGACTAAAAAGGAACGATAGCCACGGGTAGTCCATGAAATCCAAGTCAGTTTGTCCAATTTTTAATGTGTTCAGGGGCCAAGTGTGAACTGACAGAGACTCAATTTGGGACTTATTTGTGTAAAGTGCTCAAAGTACTGCTCTGTCTGAATTCTCAGCACCTTTTGTGCTTATTGGTTTTTTAGACTTCCGACAGATTGTAATGGATAGTCCCAATTTTGTCAGATCTGCAATATTTGACTTTAATAAAGCCACAATCAAAGATGTAGAAAATTCAATCAAAGCCCAGTTTGTACGACTTCCAACTCTATGTAGTTTGAGACAGGAAATGTCAGTTGTATTTATCAAGCCTAAGTTCGGGAGCTGCTTTAGAGTGGCCAAGAGATATGTACGTTTTAGAAATGGGCTATAGGGTATAGGATGGAGCTCTTCCAAGATAACCCATTTGCACAAGTTCCGGATGGTACCGGAATTCATGTCGGACATTCCAGATGTCAAGCAACTCTTTTTGTATTGCAAAATATTTGATAAAGCATCTGTTTTAATAGGCATTACAGATTCTGCCACCTGTATTTCATTTAAGTTGTTTAACCAGGAACATTAATTCGGATTTAGACAGCAACTTGAAGAAGTCGAATGCGATTTAGAGCAGGCCATATTTAAATGGGAGGGCGCCAGTATCGCAAAAGGTTTAGAAGAAGCCGAAAGAGCCGGCAGACAAGTAAGGAGCGGCTGGCGAATAGAACCATCAGCAAGAGTAATTGTTATGTGTTTTTTCTTTTCCATTGGAGAAGGAATTTTAAAATTATTCGCTTACAAGATGATTTATTTGTTATGGTTATGCCTTTAGTTCCTTTAGATTGATTTGATTGGTTTTGTCCAAAATTGACAGTTTTAACCAACTTTTTAATCGAGGTCTCCTCACTTTTGTTTATAGTGTCTAAATAGGGTGGCAAAAAGACCTCTTTATATCCCAATTGTCGATACGATCTTCATTTTCCGACAAATTAATACATGGGCAAGGGGCTAAGGAAGCACAATCACTCACTGATACCGAGGAGATTAATGTAAGCTTCAAAGCCCTGCTTTGCCCCATCTCTTTAGTCACAGAGACAGGATCTATCAACTTCCTTTGAGACAAATCCACTGACTTAGCTAGGGTCAACTTGATGTCAGTCTGGTCATTGGCAATGGTGACAATAACTAGTGATAAAGCATCCAGTTTGTATATGAGTAAATTATAGTCACTTTGATGTATATTTCCATTTGTTGTCCGCTCGGCTTCCTGTACATATAGGCTTTCATCCCCGCTATCAGAATTTGTTACAGATGAATAACAATAGTTAGAAGATGACACCAAGAACAACAATATCAGGATAGTTTGATACATTTACGTCAATTATATTGCCATAAGTTTCATGTAGCTGTAACTCCTTCTCACTGCCAAGAGATGCTCGCTGGAGTCCAACAACCATTTTCAAAAGAGAATTGTTGTTATCTATTGTGTGTGATGGAGATTGGTCGGCCATGTTGGAAGAAATGCTAGTGGGCTTTTCATTCATCATAGCTAGCGTGGTGGAGTCTAAAAAGTTTGTAAAGGCGGATTGTGAGATTTTTGGTAGGTGTTGTTTGCCAGTTTCACTGTTTACTGCGCTGTCAGAGTTTTTGGATCGACAGTGAAGCAAGCCTGTTTTCGCGCTGTGCCAAGTAGACTTTCGCACAGTGGGCAATTTAGGCTTCAGATGGATACATTAGGAAGCACTTTTTAAAGCAACAGGGCTTCCCCTATGATGTCCAAAATCTGTCTCACCTTCGCACCAACGCCACCAGACGTAAGACACTCTGACATCATTCCCAGAGCACGAATCAGCACGCTAATAGGACCATTTCCAAGTTATGTAGGCAATTCGAGCTGCCAGGCGTAGTGTAGATTGCAGAGTCGCTTAGCCAGAATATTCAAACTCCAATACACTGCATCAACAGAATAGATGCAAAATTGAAAAAGTCTTCCAAGTAGGAAAGTAAACAATGCTGGTATATCCCAAGAGGGTCTCCAGCTACACAAGCCACTCGGACAGCATTCCCAGAGCATGAACTATCATCATTTATTTAGACTCTTGCACCAGATGAGAGAGCAGCCTTAGAATAGCGGTGGTTAGGGTTGATCCATGGAACAGCCACCAGTAGCAGCTCCAAGACAGAAGCCGGTGCTCCTTAGAAAGTTAGATCTCAGAGGCTCACTCAGAAGGACATCTTCCCAAGAGCACAATGATGAAGAAGGCTTTTCACCCAACCACACACAAGTCAATCTTTCCAACTACCTATAGACCAGACTTAAACTCTCCAAGAAAATCCAGGATGTATCCATACGCCAATGAATATCTCTCAAGGAGCCATCAACTCGATATTTGACGCCTCCTACTTTAAAACGATATTGCAAATTAATTCTTCACTATTTGTAGCCATAGGAAAGTAGGTTGAAAGGGGAAATTGGCTTTGGATTTGACACAGTCTGCACAGGATTATGTGAACATACCAGCACCACATGGTAGGATTTCACTCTGGCATTAAAGATAGTTGTGTAAAAAGATGCCTTTTCCACAACAATCAGCAAAGTATTCATGATGCATATGGTATCCCAACCACAAACACACGTGCATACACCCCCACACACCAAAACAGTGAGAGAAAAGGCAACATCACGTGCAATATCTTCTTGCTTGAAGAGTAATAATGTGGTGTATTGTTTACAGTCATACATTATGACACTGGATGTTGGGGGATGGAAATAGAAGCTGAAACTGCAGTGAGCCTTGCACCCTCCCAACTAATGATGGACAGTCTGCATGCTGCAAGTCTGTATGAAGAATTGCCATTTAGCAAGGGGGAAGTTGAGATTTATATTAAATAATAATATGAGGTAGGTAATACTATTACAGGAAGCGTAATCTAATCAGATTCCCCTTTCATAAACGCCATGCCAAAAGCATGGTGTGTGCCCGTGCCCTGCTTTATCAGTATTCTGATGTACAGAGCCTACTCTCCAGTGGCACAGAGCAGCTTCAGCGGTCATAGGTACCTTCTTGACTTTCAAATCACTACAGCACAGGGCCTGCCTCTACGTAAAACTTTAAATATAAACCATACATGAGCTTGAGGTATGGTGGCCTGCCTTTATCCCAATTATCTAAGCCACATCAAGTGGATATCACACCTATCAGCCCTGTGAGCACCGCTCTGATGTGGAAGGGTTATGTGCATTCACCCCAGTATGAATCCCCTTGCTGCTCCTAGCTAGACTGTAGTCCTGTGGGATGCTTCTCTTTATTCCTTTGTGATGGCTTGTAACACTCTCCATGGAGAAACAGCCTCTCCACAGAAAGCTGCCCTAGGAACAGGAATCAAAAGGCACATAAATTCCCAAAAGTGGTAGCCTCACACCACAGTGTTGCATAACAGAAGGGCATGTGATTCTCTTTAGAAGGGAAGGGGGCGGGGTAAGTGTAGACAAAAGGAGCTCCTTACAGCTGGAGGAAGGTTCACTATATTGTCTCCCTCTGTGTTTCCTCCCTGTCGCCCCCTTTCTGTAGCACAAAGTACTTTGGGTGTAATGCCAGAAGGCAAAGTTCACTTATTCCAAGGTCAGCGATTAGACCCTAGTAGCAAGCTTGCTTTTGACCAATCATTCGTAGACCTTTGCCTTAAAAAAAAAAAAAGGGTTTACTCACTCCTTTGAATCGTGTTTGGACTTCAAACTTTCAAGAAGATTTCATTGGACCCTGTTAGGAGAGCAGTCCTTCCACAGTCCTGCAGTTGTGAGGAGAAGAAATGTAGTCTATGTCAGTGGTAAGCTCTGTCAACTAACTGTGCCCAGGGCATTGGGATGAATTACTGCTGGAGCAAGACCTGAATCTCTGCCAGCCACACTGCTGCCCAGGGGATCACTGTGCTAAAGGACCCCTGAAGGTGTGTGCCAGCTTCCCCCATGTTTGGGAGCCCGAGGATAAGGACAACTCTTGCCTCTGAGACCCTGGAGTAGGTCTCATAGCTCCTGAGGGCCAAGACAGCCAGGATTTCTGTACTTATGCCATCAAACCAATGAAAGCCGTGATTGGAGCACATTTGAGACAGTTCAAAACAGGTTCTTCCAGAATTTCCATTGGCACACACCAACATTCAAACTGCATTTCTGCCATTTGGACAAATTTGTGGCTGCACCACGCTAGCTACAGTGCCTCGTAGCCTTGGCTCATACAAAGAAGCATCGCAGCACCTGCATCAATCGAACTGACGTTAGAACCACCAGCCTCTTCCATCACTCATCCAATTGTTAAGATTTCTAAACTCTGACCTGGTGGGCAGAAGTTTAGGAGGCCACCCTCGGTTTAGTGAAACTGGTGAACCTTCTGGACAAGCTAGACCAATCTAGGTAGTTTAGCAGGTGGTCAAGACTAAGGGCCTCATCACGAGTTGGGCGGTAACGGCAGCGCTATTAGCGCTGGCGCTAATAGCCCTACCGCCAAACCCCCCAGAGCTATTAGCACCGGATCACGGGTTTGGCGGAAGGGTTATTGCCCATTCCCCATTGGGCCCATTCGGGAATTCCTCATCCCCCATTGGGCCCAATGGGGAAAATTTGCGCTATTACCGCCGGCGGATTTCCCGCTGGTGGTAATCGCGCCGTAAATTGGCAATTTTGCCGTGGATTTCCCCCCAGGTCCGAGCTGGGGGGGAATCCGCCAAAGCCATGATCTGGCGGACCCTTAAATGCGGCGGTAATAGCGCTACCGCCGCATTTAAGGATTACCGCCAGACTCGTGATGAGGCCCTAAGTCTCAGGAGGGGTGAGAGTGATCGTAAGACCACAATGAGCACACAAAGTAACAAACCACAAATGTCTTAGACTAGTCTATATGAAAAATATGTACACATTTATTGTCAGCCGGACCAATAGACACAAGTGAACTTCAGTTGTACAAGAACAGTTACCATACAAAATACTCTACTATATAACATACATACAATATGTTTCCTAATGCAACAAAGGAGTAAAACACGGCCCCAACCTGTAAAGAGAAGGGTGTGTTAACACACTAGGAGCATTAGACAATTCTTCAGAGTTGTTCCCTAACTTTCGAGTCCAGCCCTAAGAAGTGGGGAGGCTTGTGCTCATCAGTACAGTTGCGCATAAAAATACACGATCACGCAGGCAGAATAAAAAACGGGTCTTCTCGGGTGTGCTGTAGCACATCAGGATGGTGCTTGAGGTGATGAAGAATTGGTTCCCACTATTCAAGTAGGGTCTGCCCTTGGTGGCCGCGCAGTTTTCAAAAGGTGAGAATAGGCAGGCTAACCCAGCCAAAAGCAAATACCTTTTCAGGGATATACTTGCCCGAAAGAGATCGGCTGTGCCAGGGGGCCACTGGTAAGTGATGCAAGTACTCACCTGTAAAAAGATTCAATTCAACACTACAGCTAAGTCAATGCCTAGTCTGGGATACTGAATGGAAACCCTTATTGATATATCTTTATGTCCAGTTCATGAGTTCTGGATGACTACCCCTATATAACACCCCTCTCTTAGAATCCCCCTGACCCCACTGAGCCAAGAAGTAGTTCTGTTTTGCAAGTTTAAAAAGGTTTATTTGAGAAATAAGACAAAATATAGATACCACGCTTTTATGATAAATTAATAATCGATATCGCCCTTATAAATATAATGTTAATCAACAATGGGTAATCTGGCACTAGCCCACTTCTTTACAATCAATGAGGAGTTAGTATAGGATGGAAAAAGTGGCAAAAATACTTTTATGATTTCAAGGGAAAAGCAATGAGGAATAAAATGCAGTACAAAAATACTTGATATGATTTTAGCAAAAGATAAGATAATCACTTTTTCTCTGGCAATTCACCCCCCTCCCCTATGCAATGTAAGAAATGGAAGGAGATGGAAGTAACACACACAGTTCTCAGGAATGCAATCAAATACAATACGAAATTCAGTTCCCCCCCAGCAAGCTTAGAGGAAACAGGTAGGAGTTTGAAACACAGGCCCAAAATGCTTTTTAAATGTGATGGCAATGGAGTGAGAAATATGCTGAAAATGCTTTTAATTCCCTTTAGGAGGTTCAGGGTGAGTGAGAGATACTTGGGATGAGCTCAGGCTCACTTTAGCAATGATTCAGGGATGGTTATTAAGAGGCAAACACATTTTTAGCAGAGAAAGAAATGACTGCTGATGGTTACACGTGGCTGGATTTTAACCAAATCGCAAATCGCAGTAAAATTCGTGAGTGCGTGAATCGTGATTACTGCAAAAGTATAAGGAGTAGCAAGTCGGTTCTAGGTCCGCTGGAAAGCTGAGATTCTAAGCTTTCAGAGGAAAAAAAATGTGTTCCTATCCCAAACGGTTCAAGAGATACGGACGATTAAATAAAGGTAGTTTTTCGGATTTAAAGTAAACTCAAAATGACAGGTGACAGCTTGCAGCTTCAGAATTGACAGGTGACAGTTGTGCAGCTTTACAAATGACAGATGACACGATTTCTAGGAGGCTGTTCTACTTAGGTTAAAATAGTTTGGATTAGATTATTTTAACTAAGAGATTGGTTCTGCACAGTTCTGCTAGGTACTCACAATATAAATTTGAAATAGGCCTCGCCACGGATCTGGTCAGGTTTTGGACTGGACTCCGGTTCTGGTCTCGGCACTTCACAGTGATCTGGGTCAGCTCTCTGGTTCTGCTCACAGCGGTCTGGGTCACTCTGGATCTCTGGTCTGGTCTGTCCGGATACAGCGGTCTCTGCACGGCTCCTGGATCTCTGCACTGGTCCTGGCAAAAGTTCTTGGCAAGGGATTCAAGCAGCTCGCCCGGCTGCGAGTAGCTTGCAATGATTTGAGGCCTGCTGCAGAGAACTCAGCTTGTGGTTTTAGGCCTCTGATTTAGGTTCTAAAGTATAAGTTCTAGGTTCTGGAGTATGTAGCTGGAGTCAGTCTGGAACTGGTATCTTCTGGATGTTGTGTGGTCCGGCAAAACGCTCCACAGCAGCTGGATTTGAATCTCTCTACCTGTCCCAGCAGTCTCTTTTTATGTGTTTTGAAAATGGGTGTGTGCCTGGGCCTAGCTAAGCCTGCCCCTCTCTACTTGTCATTGGCCCAATTCTCCCCTCTCCCATGATTGGGGGAAGGAAATGTGAGTCAGAGTGATGCTGTAGGTTTTATGGTCAGAGGAACCTCCCCTGGTCAGTTTGCCCACAAATCTATATTTGATTCAAATACATATTGCACAGATACGCAGTTGTTTCAAATTACATACACCCATCACATATCACATGAGGTATACTCTGTTCAAACTCTGCTCTTCCTGGGGGCTTGCATTCAGAAATTGCAACATTTTGCGCTTTTTAGTAGCTTTCCCCATATCGGATTTTTCTCCAAATGTATACAATTGTGTGCAAGGCATGTGGGCATTTAGATAAGGAAGTGTCAGATTTTTAACCTGCATACATTTAGAGTAACAACCTCTTTTCCGCTCGTAAACCCCCAGATCATACCACCGGGTCCTAAAACCTCTTAAAATGTGGGCAGAAAAATCACAAGAATTATGGTATCATTTAGATAATTTTGACAAGTCTGCACCATGAGTTATACATCTTTCTTAAAATCATATTCTGGCCAACAGGGGTGTGTCTTCCCAGGTCACATGGTTGAGAAACCAGTTTGCCCACTTTCTTTAACCTCAGCCTGTCCTCAGAGGGGCTGCCCCTCCCCGCTTCTGCCTAGAGGAAGCCACTTTACGACCTCCCCTATAAACCATCTGCCTGAGTCAAGCAAGGGCTTTGTTCAAAAGGAAGCCATTTACGACCACCCCAATAAACCATCTGCCTGGACCCTTTGTTTAGTTTCTTGCAATCCCCTGGTAATTCAATCAGAGAGTGTGTGACCTCCTTTTGGCAGGAGCAACAGAATGCAGCCAGGCCTGGGAATGCATTTGTTGGGCAAGCCCCCACTCCTGTCGGGGGTAGCTGTCTGGCAGAATTGGAATCTCTTTAAGCCAGTTTTTAGCTACATGTCATTTTTTGTTCCCCAGTTTAAGTCAATACAATGTTTACATATGCAGCTAGAATGCTGATTCTAAGTTCAAAACTATGACATTTTAACAGTTACAAACTATGTGACACTCGAAAGTAGGTCACTTTAAACATTTCGATTTTGGTGGTTTTAATCCAGTTTCAGTTAGGCTGCTGACATGCATAGCTCAGCCAGTTTTGTTATGAACATTGTTTTGGGCTCTTCATCTTCCCAGATTTTGTATGCACACATACTTCATTCTGCCAGATGTCCGCTGGTGTTCAGTGAGATTTTTGGATGTGTTGCAATGTTTGAAAATAGGCATTTTGAGCTGGCATTCAGAGAAACCAAAGGTAATTTTAAAGCATTTTTGAGCTAACAGGCGCTGCTGTTTTACCTTTGGCACCCATTCCACTCATGGCACCCTGGCCCATCATGCTCGCACTGGTGGGTGGCAAGTTAGGCAGCCATTTTGGTGTACGCACAAACTGCGTGGTTCTCATGGATTCTGGCGCACATGTGGGCTTTTTGGCCATCTTGGATTTTCTAAGCCCACAGCACCAAATGTTGCAGCATGATAGCGCAAACGTGTGTCAGGACACCCAACACACCGACCATAAGGACAGTGCAGACCAAACTTTGCCAGTTTAGTCGAGGTCACTAGTTGGTTTGAGTCCTGCAGTTTCACAGCACTCCGGCTCTCAGCGGCTGCAGGATAGAATGATTGTCTGTGATGGGACTATTGCCTGTTCACAGCTTCCGAAGGAGATACAAAGAAAATTCCAGTACAGCAGGCTTCATGGCACAGGAGCGCAGGTCAGCAAAATACCTACAGCATCCGCCACCAACAGATAGTGACATGGGAATCACAGATGTGTCCAGCATTACGCACTCTCCTAATTCGGGACCTGTACAGTTTTGCGGTAGAGGGCACAGGACCACAAGCCAGCAATGTCCAAAATCTCGGGTTTCAACTTGAGGCAGTGTCAATTCTGTGCGATACCCTGAGGTAGAGCTGGACAGTTCACAGGATGGCCCAGGAACACTTAGGAAGGGCTTGTTTGGCGGGCAAGCTGGGGGCAAGCTGGGGGCACCAAGTGTAGTTGTTCCTACTACTCCAAAGGGGCGAAGCGGCATGGCAGGCCTTCTTGATAGATGAAGAAAGCAGGGGTCCAACAGGTCAGCAGAGGGCGAAGGATGCCAAAACCTTCTAGTGCCTTTCTAGCAGCTCTACAAGTCAGTTTCTTCGTACAGGCTCCTTCTGTAGTTCAGGGATAACTCAGGTGATTGACCTGGAATGGTTACAGAGCCCGTTCTCTCATCCAAGATTACCTGTGTGCCAAAATCGAGGACTTCCAATCGAAGATCTGCTCTCATGCAGGCATCCCAATTGTGGACCAATCACGGCCCACAGTGATCCCAGTCATTCAGGCACTCCAGACATCCTGGCACAGGTAGTGTGGATTGGGACCAGACAGTCCCAACTCGCTTCCTGGGCACACACACGTGACATGCAGAAGCACGCGAAAGAGATCGGTTTTCGCAGGAGGCTGCATGCCCAAATAAGGAGAACCTGGGTTACTCGACCTGGGTGAAGGCAAGAGACGAAATGGCCATGGAACAGAACAAAAGACTTTGCGTCTCAGCCTTTTTTGGACCGGGCAACAGTCTTAAACTAAATGCGTTAAACGCGATGTGATTCAGTAAAAATAAGTAAAACACTCATAAAAAGTAACTGTTGCACACTCATACAATCGCCAAAAAATCCTTTGAGGGTGTCTAGGGCCTTAAAACAAAAAGGGCCCCAGTGCACGGTACTAGAAGATACATTGTGCACTGCTAAAACTATACCAAGAAATGACAACATATTTGAAGACTAAGGGAAACATATTTTCCCAGTAGTGACAGTCTGAAGAACGTGTCAGTTTCCCCATAATAAGCGAACAAAAAGCCCAGGGGAGCGCAGCTGAAGGCTGTGCTCCACTGGCAAAAGACAGCATAGGATAGCCAAATAAAAGCAAAATGTTTGAGAGGTCCACAAACAGAGGGAAAATTACACATTGATGAAATCTTCCCTAATACCAGTCAATGGTGGAACTGACCAGGGTGCTCTGTCCAAACTGCATTCTTTGAATGCCACATGGAACTGACTCCCCTGCGCAGCCTATCATCAGCCCATCCGCTGTTGAACCTCGACAGTCAAACTGAACCTTGTGACATCCACTTTCCGCATCCCTAGAATCTCAGCTTTCTTCAGTTTATCCCTGTCACGACATCTGCTCGTCTCTGGACTACTGCGCCTGCCACTTTTTGAACTGAATTGAATCATCTAACAACTCTGAGCCTAGTCGCCATTGTCGAACTGCCAAGACCCTGCAAATGTATTATTGCCTGATAACTGGCTCCTGGTCCATTTTGAGCATTGAAGATACTTTCTACGTCACTTTAATGCCTTTAGCACTTCAAGGGCATAGCCTGTGTAAGAACATTGGTGTTTTTATTGCCTTTTCTCCCCCCTGTCTCATTACCCAGAGTGCCGCATCTTGCATATTCTGTGTTCTTTGTACAGGGGTGGGATTTTTCTAATTTTTTGCATTGAGCTATTATCGCATTTGCTCTTTATAAAGTATAAATCATATTATAGAAATTGTATTGTTGCTGCCTTTTTTTATAACTAATGGCGAGTTCCCTTAGTTTTTGATGTAATGATTGTTATTTAGGCGCTGCACACTTCTTGTACTTGTTGGCATTGAGGCTGCCCAGTACATCGAAACTAAATGCAGACAAATTACAAGTATCCTTGATTGTGCGCTCCTTACAGATTTTTTATTTGCAATTTCTCACATTTGCTATTTACATATTTTCAATCTCTCATTTTCAATCATTCATCACATTTGCTGTTTACATGTTTTCAATTCCTCATTCACAATCCCTCAGCGCGTGTTTCCCCACCGGGTACAGTGCTTCTTCAGGAGGGAATACAGAGATGCTTCCTTGTTATCTAATAAATGCTCTAAAAACGTTGGGAACAAGAGACAAATAGAGGTTCTATCACTAATTATCCCGTCTGGATCTGTACTTTGTACATTCATATCATGGATTGTAATGCATGGTGGAAAATAAAAGTAAGAAAGACCCACATTATCACTCCAGCGTTAAATGTGTCTTTTCTCATTCCTTGCACTATGTGTCATCCTCTGATTGACACTGGATTTCTTCTCAAACTTTTCTTGAGTGGCTTATTGACTACTTTTAATTGTTATTATAATTTACCTTCTTGATACTGCAGTATCCATCTTGGGGTGAATCCCGTTGGGGGACAAGGGAAGGTTTTATTACACCTCCCTTTAACACAGAATCCCAGGTGTTGGTTTGCTTTATGGTGATTGATCAATGCATTAGTGTACAGGGCCTTTCAATGGCGAATGGCTAGGTTACTAACCCAGCTCGGTTAATATCCAAACCAGAAGAGGGGAACCCATGGTCTCTCCTCTCCCGTTCCAGGCAATAACTTAAAAGATCCAGGACCCATGCACACAGAGAAAAAATGAGCCTGAGGTTGAGTTACACGCCCCTTTGACTAGCGCATGCAGGAGAAGCCATCTCCCTTCTGGGAGGAGCCTGGAGGCAGGACCACACAGGCAGAATGCTGTCATGAGTATGTATGCAGAGGCCAATGTGCTCACAACCTCTGAGAGCAGAAGCGGCCGGGCCGCTGCAGACACGGCATACCGCCTGTGCTCACAACCTCTGAGAGCACAAGCAGCCGGGTCGCTGCAGACACGGCATACCGCCTTACCCACCTGATACGTCTTACATTACACCAGCCAGCAGCAAAAGTATGACAAGACGCAAAGCAAGCCTCAGTGGAATCTATGGTTTTGAGAAAGCACCTAACTCTCAGCTCAATGGTGGCTTCTGCAGTCAGGAAGAGAATGTCTACAATATCTACAGCTGAGCAAAGAGACTCTATACAGCAGCGTCTGCCATCTCTCACAACACAAAAACAAGGAATGGTCTCAGAGGTTATTCTCATGAAATTCAATCCTTCATTAGAAGACCAATACACTTCAGGGATAAGTCCCTTACAAGGCTGCAAAGGGATACTTGCCTAATAAGCAATCTGCATGCACATTGTGACCCTTATCCGGATCTTTGCTTAAAATAATCAGCTGAATTCTATTGATATAGCCCCAAAGTGCGCACCTCGCCTTTTCTATTGACATAGCTCTGTTACTTTCTCAATCAGCAGCACTGTCAAATGAAGAACATTTGAGACTGGGCTCCCAAGGTGGAGAGGAACTGAAGACACAAGAGAAGATTCTTCAAGTTATCTTTCAATGAAGACATTCCCAGGCTGAAGGCACGCATCACATTAATCCAGCCCTGGAAGTCCAGTGTTTAGCTCCTCCAAATCTGGATTCTTACTGCTGACCAACAACATCCAACACCCTGGCATCCAGGAATTGTGATCTGCAATAAAACTCAACGGCTTCAGTCCCGAGCTGAAACAAGGAAAAGAGGATCCGTATATGGAACCCTCCCGTCCCCTGCACACCTTACAATTCCGTCGATAGACCGTTAAATTATTTGTTAAAGAAAGAAGTTCAAACAATGTTTTCTATTGTCTAGTATATCAACAGAGAGAGAGAGACATATTACTTTTAGTTTTGGTGCACAGAAGTGTATAATCATTTAATTGCAAAAACAAAACACATAAAGCAGAGAAAGTTCAGTTCAGCATAAAATGGCGGACGTGTTTCGAGAATATGCGATTTCTGAATTGAAGATTAAAGCTATAGGGGAGAAACAGTAAGGCTATATTAAATCGATATGTAACAGAAAAATAACTTTAACAGAAGTATAGTGCATAAAGATATTGTCCTATATATATAGAATGGGTTTTGATACATGATCAACAACTTATCAGAAGTCACCACAAACGGTTTGCGTCGAGAATCTCTATGGTAAATTGTAGCCTAAATGATAGCGGGTATATAGGTACACCTCCATTTTGTTTGGGTAACAGTACTAATGTCCAAGTTTGACTATTAGTTCAACTTAAAAAAAATGGGAAACAAATGCTGGATTAGTAACTCACCGAAGGCCAAGATGTGAGCCGGTGATTGTGTTCTGTAGCTCAGCGAGCTAGTGAATGGGAGAGCCAAGGCGTCTCTAGATGAAGTAGTCCCTTGTAGTCAAAGCATAGATTCAGTTGAAATGCAGCGAGATCAGTAGATCTAAAACCAAAGGTCGAATGCACACGGTGTAGGTGGTATAAAATACAATAAGAATGTCGGTATGGTGCTGTAAAATAGGACATTAGAGCATTTCATTCACCATTGAGAACATCTTGAGTCAAACGCACGGTGTCATGTAATGGACTGCCATGAGCGTAAAACTCAGTGCATACATGCATGCATCAAAGGGCAGCTCAATTCGTACAATTCAGAACGGAGAAGTAGATCAAAACGGAGTCGGAAAGACATGATCAGGCGTGTGTCAGAAGTCGAGTCAATGCATAGAATGTATTGCAGGAAAGGTGACTTACATTCAAGTCAAGTATCAAATGAATTTGCCGGTCGGTATGATCGGCTGCGGAAGAAGGTCTAGAGGCAATCTACTATGTGAGCCCGTTGCTAGGGCAAAGACGCCTGCTGCCGAGTGCACGGCCCTGGCCTTCACTAGGGAATGAATGCAAGGGCTGGAGTATCGTGTGGGGACAAATGAATGATGTCAGGGCGGCCATAGGGAAGTGGACAAAAAGAGATCGTAGAGTCAATGAAGTAAGTAAATGCAGGATGGATGGTTTAAAAGGTGGTGAACCAGGGTTACCAGGATAATGTATTTAGAATGACTATGAGAGAAATGAAATTCAAAAAGAAAAGTAGTCATTTTGTGTCTCTGCTGAGATAAAGGGAGAAGTACGTGGCAAATGAGTCTGGATGCTGCATAGGACTAGAAACCAGATAACTAACCCGGTACTATAAAATGGGAGATGCCCTGACATGTTGGAGGTGACTTCAGATTTACATATGGTCTGAATATGAATGTACAGTCAGGTACTGTTGAATCATGGTAGACCATGGTACACCTTACACAATGTAATTAACGGTTTCTGAATGATTAAAAACATGAGGTCAACCATAGGGTCAACTATTGCGACAATTTAGATATTTAGAATTGCTAACATTGAAGGTCTAACAAAGAGTTGCTGTCTTGTTATATAAGCATGACCACGCTATGCCATTGTTGTATAAGAATGGTAATGATACACGGGAGGCTGCGTGGTTGCTGATGATGTTGCTTTATTAAATACTGACCATCAGCTTGTTAACTGCATCACAACTCAGATTGCAACAGGTGGGCAACAGGCCCTTCAACTTTGCTTCTGCTAGCATGAGTCTCTGGTCTTTATTAAGGCACTTAGGGCCAGTCCAAGGGAGGAGCACACATGTTGCTCTGTGCGTTCACTCCAGGCGTCTCCCTCGCGCGAAGCGCGGGAGCCGCATTTCCGCTTTGTACGCAAGATCTCGCGAGACTGGGAAGTCTTGCGATATCTCTACACACCTCCCTCTGATAATGCAGAACAGGTTACTGCAGGACATTGTATCTCACCGGTCTGCTGTGTTCTCTTCTCGGCCAGTCACCTCTCTGGCCATGGGCGTCCTGCTTGTCGTCATCTTCTTGCTCTACTGTGGGTGCATCTGCTTCAATTTCATTGTCTTCAACTTCTCTTCCATCTGTCTCTGGCTCTAGTTCTCTCTCTCTCTCATTGTCCATTACTTCCTCGGTTTCGGGTCTTTCATGGGTCTTTTCTCTCTCTTGCCTCTTTTCTAACATGGCTACTCTCTCCATGTTCCATGTGCACCCGTCTTCAGTGCGGACGTGGTTGGTTCCTCTGTGAATCACTTTTACGGGTCTGTTGAACCTTGAGCCCGTCATTTGATCTTTGGTTGGCAAACGTATTTTGATCCAATCTCCTTTTATGTCCCACCTTTTTTTCTGTCCTTCTTCTTCTGTCGCTCCACCTTTTCATGTGTGCTTTTCTGTTCTCTATTCCCCACACCACTTCCGACATATCTACTTCCTCCTCTTCTCTTACTCTGGCCAACCATGGTGGCACTAATGTGGCGGCCGCTCTCCTCCCTCCCTGTGAGCTGCGATGGCCTCTTTTTTTGGTCGTTTTGAGGGGATCCATTCCCGAGGCGGTCGCTAACTGGATGGCTTTTTTAATAAACCTATTGGCCCTCTCCACGAGCCCAATGGCTTGGGGATGATATAGCGCTGCTTTCTTCTGGTGAATGTTGTGCTTCTTCAGGAACAGTTCCATGTCTCTGGATATTAGCTGTACCCCATTGTCTGTCACTAATTCACTGGGGAGCCCTTCCATCTGGAAGGTGGCAGTGAGGATTTATATCACAGTGGCAGTCATGATTTTGGGGACAAACTCAGCCTCAACCCACTTCGATAAGTAATCCACTAGCACTATGCCATAACGATGTTCAGGCACCATTGCTTCCAGTGGTCCTATAAAGTCCAGGCCTACTTTTGACCACACCGCTTTGGGGGTTTCTTTGGGAATCATGGGTGCTTATCTGATCTTTAGGCGCTTGTCGCTGTTGTGGCATCTCTCGATCATTGTACGAATCTCTTGATCCATGGAAGGCCACCAGTAGGATTCCCTCACTCTGCGACGTGTAATGGTGTTTCCTAAATGGCCTGCATGAGCTCTGCACAGGATGGTTTTCCTCATGCCTGTGGGCGGAATCACCTGGTCGGTCTTCATAATTATGCCGTCAGTCTCAGAGATTTCATCTGCCACTTTCCAATATGGTCTCATTCCTTCTGGCACTGCCCTTTCATCTGGCCATCCATTTTTGACCCATTCTCTGATTCTTACCATGGTGGGGTCTTTCCCGTCTTCTTCCATCCAATGTCTCTCACTTAGCTCTAGGTAGTCTGGGGCCTTGAGATCTGTAATGGATGGTACAATGCATTCTTCTTGCAAGAAGGTGGTGGCATTGCCCTTTCCTTCTGGAAATCTTGACATGCAGTCCGCCTGCGAGTTCTTCCAACCCTAGATATGTACTACTTTGAAAGTGTATTCTTGCAGTTTGGCTGCTATGTGTGCTAATCTGGGTGTCGACACTTTGGTGCCGCCTGGTCTGAGCATATGGATGAGAGGCTTGTGGTTGGTGACTAACTTGAACTTTGTGCCCCACACATATGCCCTGAAATGTTCCACAGCCCATGCACACACCAGCATCTTTTTCTCGATGGTGGAATAATTTTGTTCGGCTGACGATAGGGCTTTAGAGGCAAATGCTACCACATGTTCTGTGCCACCCTTTTTCACTGGCATCCGTGGTGATGACTGTACTCCAGTCTGGATTAAATGGTTGCAGGCACAGCGCTTCCACTATGTGGCGTTTGATGCTTTCCACCGCTTTCTTCTGGGCTTCTTGCCACATGTACTCTGACTCTTTTTTGAGAAGCTCACGGAGCGGCGCTGAGGTTTCGGAGAATTTGGGGATGAATTTGGAGTAATATTCTGCCAGGCTGAGGAATGACCTCACTTCGTCTTTGTTGGTGGGTTCGGGAGCTTTAATTTTTGCCTGTAGTAAGTTTTGTTTGGGACTTATACCTCGCTCTGATATCTTGTACCCCAGATACTCAACTTCTTGTGCCTTAAATACGCATTTTACGCACCTTAATTTTACTCCCGCTTCTTGAAGCTTGGTAAGCACTGTTTTCAACGTGGCATCATGTGTCTGTTGGTCTGCAGCATATACCAGGATGTCATCCTGGAAATAGGACACGTTCCTGACATTCCCTAGTAGGGCATCCATCATGCGTTGAAACGCTGAGGCTGCAGATGATAGGCCAAACGGCATTTTCGTAAATTGATAGGTGCCAAACGGAGTGATGAAAGCGGTCAATGGCTTGGACTCCTTATGTAGCTTTATTTGATGGTACGCATTCCTCATGTCCAACTTCGAGAACACTCTGGCCTCCTTCATCATGAGGATTAACTCGTTGATGCTTGGCAGGGGGCAGCTGCCCGCGATTACTTCCAGGTTTAGGCTGCGGAGATCAATGCATACCCTTAGCTCTTGTGAATCTTGTTTTTTTAATGAGTATTACTGGGCAAAGCCACTCTGATGCTTCAATTTCCTCGATGGTGCCATCTATCTTTATCCTGTCTAGTTGACTTCTGAGTGTGTCTCTTGCGGTCGCCGGTACTGGCCTTACCCTGTGTTTGACCGGAACTGCGTTGGCTTTAAGTAGTATTTTGTGGACCAAGCCCTTGATGTGTCCTGGCTCTTCCGAAAATAGTTTTGGATAATCTTCTCTCACTACCGGTGCTCCTCTAGAACTTACTGACAGTACCTGGTCCTCTGTGCTTGGGTCCAGCTTAATTTTCAGTTTTACCTGGTCATCCCACCCTAGCACTGCTGGGCCTTCTTGACTAAAGTAGACTTTTGTGGTGGTCTCTCTCCCTTTGAACTCCACTTTACCTTTGATGTATCCAAGCAGGTCTATTGACACGCCACCGAAAACTGTGGGTTTGTGCCGTGTGCTGAGCACTTGGACCGCCTATGTGCTCATCATCTCCTTCTATGTGCACAGGGGTATTATGGTTAGGTCAGAGCCCGAGTAGGCCATGACTCTTGTTTCCAGTCAGTTAATTTTGATGGTGCAGTGAAGCTTTTCTCTTCTAGACCATGGGCTGTTCACCGTTATGACTGTAGGCCTCCCTTCTTCATCAGAAGATGATTCCCTCTCCGTATTCTGTTCAGCGTTAACACTGGTGACTCTTTTGTTTCGCCATTGGCACACTATTAAAAATGTCCAATCTTTTTGCACACTGAGCATTCTTTGTCCCTTGCTGGGCACTCTTCGTCAAAGGCCAAGTGTTTCGTGCTGGTGCACCTGTGACATTTCAACGGTTCTTTCCTCACTCATTTCCCTTCTCTCATGTCGAGGACCGGCTTCTCCTTCTTTGGGCGGAAAGCTATCGCTTGTACTTCTGCTGGACTGTGTCCACTTGTGTATTCTTTCCTACTACCTGCTGTCTCTTCCACTGCTCTCGCTATTTCAATCGCTTTCTCCAACTGTTGTTCTTTCTCTAGAATGAACTTGTCTTGCACCTTTCTGCTGTTGGTATGAACCACCAGCATGTCACAGATCAGACCTTCCGCTTTGTTTCCGAAGTTGCATAGCGCCGCCAATTCGCGCAGTTTGGTCACGTAGTCATCTACTGGTTCTGACGCCTCTTGTTTTCGGCTGTAAAACCGTATCCTGTGTAGGACTGTATTCTCCTTGCTGGCAAACCTTTTGACTATTCTTCTCACGGCTTCCATAAATACGTTGTTGTTGTAAGCTACTGGCTCCGGGGTAAGACTTTCGAACACTCTCTGTCCTTCGACGCCCAGGGCATTTAGTAGCATAGCCCTGCATCTCGCTGCCGAGTAACCTGCACTGCCCAAGGCCTCCATATACGTGGTGAATAGGGGTTGTCATTGTGGCCACGGAACGGCAGGTCTACCTGGTCTTTGCAGGAACGGTGGTGGTGGTGTTGCTTCTTGCATGGCACCACGTGGGTTTCAGTGGTGATCCTCGTTGCCAATTATATTGTATAATAATGGTAATGATAAACGGGAGGCTGCGTGGTTGCTGATGATGTTGCTTTATTAAATACTGACCAACAGCTTGTTAACTGCATCACAACTCAGATACCAACAGGTGGGCAACAGGCCCTTCAACTTTGATTCTACTAGCATGAGTCTCTGGTCTTTATTAAGGCATTTAGGGCCAGTCCAAGGGAGGAGCACACGAGAGCCGATGTTGCTCACTGCTTTCACTCCAGGCGTCTCCCTCGCGCGAAGCGCCAGAGCCGCATTTCCGCTTTGTATATCTCTACACAGCCATACCCGCTCTGCGTCGCCTCAGACGAGTCTATTTTCCAATTGGGCAGGTTCGACACTGCCATGCCTGAGCACATCGTTTCTTTTTTTCTGGGACTTTTTCAGTGTCACTAGTCTCTGGTGCCCCATTTACCCTGACATATGTCAGCCGTGACCGATTTCAGTGTGGGTTCTAGCCCGTTATGGAATCAGCATGCACTGTGCCTAGAGTGCTTGGACTCAACCACTATTGGGTCACCTGTGCAGCGAGTGACGCCCTAACACCAAGTTCCATTAAGAAACGATTTTCCAGGTGCGAGAAGATTTTCTCGAAATCACCACTTGAAAAATCACAGGACTTTATACATCGCAAATCAAAAGTAGACCAGGTAAGCCCTATTTTACAGAGCACACTGATGGGGTATCCTTCCCCGGGAGGACCCCTTCCAGCAGGGCTCCTGTGGAGCATAGTACCAGGGCTTGAGCTACCCGGGTTCATACTGAGGGCTCAACAGACTCTACTGTGGATGGCTCTGAGGTGCTTCACGGCTCTAAGAGCTGGCGAGTGCCTGAAGGGCTTCACAGCTCAAGTATCAGGCTTTGGCTCGAAGGCCCACCATTACTCAGGAGGATAGCCCAGGGGAAACATGCTCGCCTTGGAAGCAAGACGACAAAGAGCAACACATGTTCGATCCACGGGTCCGCGCTTAGAAACTTCTGGGTATTAAGCATTCATATCATATCATTACGCACCGAGACTTCAAGTGCAAGGTCCCCGAGGTCTCCACATGCATCGAGCACTCGAGCATCGAGCACTCGTTCAAGGTCCTTCAAAGTCCACGCATTCCTAGTCCACTTACTACCAACAAATTGGCATCCAAGCAGACAAAATGGCGGCCGGACCTACTGCTGCTACCGCACCCACCCCTAAGAAGGATACATATACTTTTCTCATGTGGATCTTCCCCCTCAGAAGTGGTGGTTGCATCAGCGAACAGGCCAAAGCAGCAAATATAGTTGCCTCTGAATCAGGAGTTCTCTTCAAGGGTGGTATGGTCTCCGGTGCAAACAACTTGGCGCAGCTCTTAGCCTACATCGTCTTCATTTCTAAGGTTCTCGGAGGTGTGGTCATATCAGTCAAAGCAAGGCATAGTCATACCTCCGACAGCTATTGGCCTCTTACAGCTGCGGCACAATTTTCCACACAGCACACCTCCTATACTGCTGGTAAAGAACGATTTCTTTTTTATAGTTTCATGGAACTCATGAGATCACAAGAAATAACAGGTATGCCTAGAAATTGAACAGCTAATTCTCTAGCAATGATTTCGAAACCCATGGAAAAAACCTTTTCTCAGACTCATTCCATGGCAGATCAAAGACCAAGATCATTTGATAGCTTCAGAAGGGAGTGCCAGGAAGCCAAACAGATCACCCAGCATTCACAGACACAAACATCAATGCACAATGGTGTTTTTCTGTCACCCTCCTCTGCACCAGCATCTGACCCCAAAATACAGTGAGGTTGATATCTGGGTCCAAACCACTTCAGTATGGCTGTCACCTCTTCAAAGATCTATGGCTCCGATCAATGGTTTCCATTAGATTTCAACTTCCCCTACCACCACAATTTCCTTCTTCTCCCTGTCTCCTTCATACATGCTCCTCAACTCTGCCCAGGAAGCTTGCCCACCTCATAAAGGATCCAGCAGTGGAACAGCTCCCCAATCAGAAAGGGGACGGGGTGTTTTACTCCAGGATTTTTGCAATCCAGAAAAAGAACCAGGGGGGACTAAGAGTGGTGCTGGACATGTCCTAGCCCCAAAGCGGGACTGAGGTAAGGTGCCAGAGGGTGTGGCGAGCAAAACATGATCAGTCCAGCATCCATCCCTCCGCACAATACGTTTTTTGTGGGGCAACATGTTTCTGGTCCTGTCGCTATGCAGGAACACCCATACAGTATTGAGAAACGGGGACTATCGACTACGAGTATCTCAGTGACTATGGTGAGTAAATACTTCTACCTAGGCAGTGCCTTAGGACATAATGGGCCTCATTAGGAGGACGGCAGTAACTCGGTGGTGCTACCAGCGGGCTGCCGCCATCCTCGTAACACTGAATCCGGTGCCACGGGTATATTACAAGTGCCGACAGATCGGGCAGTCAGGCGCCAGAAAATGTTAGTTCCCATTCCTGTGGAGTTCCATAGGACTCCACAGGAATGGGGACTCGGAAGCAGCAGCACCGTTGCTAACGGTGCCGTTGCTTCTGTGACAACTCTGCTTTCTGGGTCCATTGCATCCAGCAGGTCAGACCTGCCAGACGCTACGGCCCTGGCAGTGTAGGGTATTTTGTATAGATTTGGGGCCTAGCAGTATTTTCTTACCGCCAAAATGAAAATAATTCAGTAATAATCACTCTTTGCATTCAGATTAGATGTGGTATATAGTACTATAGTATACATACATTATTTCAGCACACTGATACATTTAGTGGTATGCATTATGTTGGTATGCGTTATTGGTATTTATTGGTGAGCATAAATCCTTTGTTTTATATATGTGACCACAATATCCAGAACCCCTTATTTTTGTTTAGTTTGTTCGTGTGATCACTAAAGAGACCTCAGGCTTGCATTTCAGAAACACCACATTTCCAATTGGAGTGCCACCATGGGCTGTTCTCACTGACTTATCTATGACAGCAAGCTATATGTGGTATTTATCACCAACTTATTTACATTTGGTGAGCTATGTCCAGGGCCTCTCTTTCTGCCGACTCATAGACCTTCGGCAGCAGGCTATTTCATCTTGTTATTATTATGTTCCATTCAGAAAACACACACACACTCATATACTGAATGGATCCATATGTACACAGCTACTGCCATGTCTTATCTTTTAGCAACTTTTAAAATGAAAATTTGCACTGTGCAAAGGTCTTCCCATATTACCAGTGTTATAATGATAGATGCACAAAGGACAAGATAAAATGAAACACACTTCCCGCCTGCTTTCAGATAATTTTTTTGTATTATAAAACTTGCATTTCAACACAGGCTTACTTTTCTTTTTTACAGAAATAAATGGAAAGCTCACAGTAACAACATTATCTGTAACACAATGAAAGGAGAGTGGCGAGGAACAAGAATTCAATTTGCAACATTAACATGTGGTTAAAACACAGGAATCTCCACTCCTACTCTGACTGAATATTTTCGCACACATCGCACAGCTCCCACACTTCAGAGAGATAATTACCAGGCTTGTTCAGCATGTAACTTCTTTGGCTGTTCGCCTTCTGGAGGGGTTCACCCAGCAAGAACAAGCATTTGCTGTCACTCAAACTGGGACTTGTTGACTGGAAATCCCAGCCTCTGTAGCAGTATTGAATCTGCTTTAGGAATCAGGCATCCCCAGCTATCAACCCCGTCCTTCTCCGAGCTGTGTCAAGATGTCGTCCCCAGCTTCTTCCCCGAGATTATACAAGAAAGCTCTGGTTACCTCCTACCAAAGGATCCTAACCAATGAAATTCTATCATGCCCTATCCACCCTCTGCGCACAATAGAAATCTTTTACAGTAAGCAACTGTAAAACAACTGTGTTGTGCCCTATGGTCGCCCTCGACCACATTTGAACTGTGTTGTGCCCTATGGTCGCCCCAGACCACATTTGAACTGTGTTGTGCCCTATGGTCGCCCCAGACTACATTTGAACTGTGTTGTGCCTTATGGTCGCCCTCGACCACATTTGAACTGTGTTGTGCCTTATGGTCGCCCCTGACCACATTTGAACTGTGTTGTGCCTTATGGTCGCCCCTGACCACTTTTGAACCATGTTGTGCCTTATGGTCGCCCCTGACCACTTTTGAACCACATTGTGCCTTATGGTCGCCCCTGACCACTTTTGAACCATGTTGTGCCTTATGGGCGCCCCTGACCACATTTGAACTGTGTTGTGCCCTATGGTCGCCCCAGTCCACATTTGAACCATGTTGTGCCTCATGGTCGCCCCAGACTACATTGCCTGTCCCTGACTGTATTTAACCTGTCTCTGACTGCATTTAGCCTACATATGATTGCTCCATCTAGCCTAGAGATACCTGACTCTTGCAAACCAACAGCCTAAAACCAGGCCACAATGATACTAATTTTTATTTACCTGTCAGCCCTTTGGACCACAATGCCTATAGTAAACCACTATCCGAGGCCCACACTACAGGGCATACCGCCTGTAGATGAAGGACTCTTAACTCCCCCCCTAGAGCCCAGCCAGCAACTTTCACACTCACTTATTACCCACCAATCACTAACACACCTTCCCTGTGACATCGCAAATAGAAACGCAAAACTACGCTCGAGACTACCTAAAATTTACGAACCATTAGCCAGACTCAATACCTCCTGCAATAGAAGTAACGCTAACATCCGAAACACTCCCCCTGTAAAAATTGACCTCCATCGCAACAACCGCCTAAATAAGCAGCCCAACACCAACAATAGCATACCAAAAAAGAAAAGTAATGCTACCCAGGCCACAGTAAAGCCGAACATCCAACTGAAGTGCGCCCTTATTAATGCCAGGTCACTAATAGCACACGCTACTGAAATTGCGGATCTCATTCAAATAGGAGACTATGACATCTTCGCCATAACAGAAACTTGGCTGCACAAAGCTGCAGGACCTGCCCTAATGCTTGCCTTACCCCATAATTACACCATACTTAGAGAAGACAGAGTCAACTCTCGAGGAGGTGGCCTAGCTATTATTGCTAAAAATAATCTCACCCTAAAAATTGACTCAAGTTCAACAACTAACTCCTGCGAATCATTAACTGCTAAACTCCTCGCATCTCCCTCTCAAACTATTACTATTCACCTTATCTATAGACCACCTGGCCCTATTGGCACGTTCGAGGAGGACATTTCCACAATCCTCTCAAACAACCTAAAAACTTCATCCCACGCTATCCTTCTGGGAGACCTAAACCTAGGCTACAATGACCCTAAAGACCTGCAAGCAACTAATATCACTAATGTCATCTCAGAACTAGGCTTCTCCCAAAAAATCCTACAACCCACACACGAAAAAGGCCGTATACCTGACTGGGTTGCTGACTATAACTGCAATACAACGATTGTCGATATCACCCCACAAATCTGGACTGATCATGCACTGATAACTTTCCTCCTAAATGCTAACTTGGCCCTACCTATTGAAAATGTTCTGGCTCCCCCCTTGCCAACCAGAAACAAAAAACTTATAACTACAGAAAAACTGCTACCACTCATCCTCCCTAGATTAAACTCTCAACCTGACTCATTGGACACCTCATCACTAGTAAATGAATTCAACTCTTCTATGGCTACTGCTCTAGATACTATTGCCCCACTGAAACTGAGAAAGAGCAAGCCCAGAGCTCACCTAAACACCTGGTTTATTCCTCACCTTAAATCTCTAAGACTTGAAAAACGTAAATGCGAATCTGCTTGGCGACTAACCCCAACAGAGACAAACAAAATTACACTCATCAATGCCTCCAAGATCTACAAAAATGAAATAAAGAAAGCAAAAAGAGAAAACTTTAACAACCGAATACTGCAGGCCAAATCTGGAACGAAAGAACTATTCCTTATACTAAAGGAATTAGAAAACCCCATTCCTGTCCAAGATAATTGCGACAAAAATAAAATATGGTGCTCGAACATCCAAAAAGCGCTAAATGACAAAATTGCCACACTCCAAACAAAAATTGAGATAAAGAAACAGAATATCCCACCCTCAACTAACCCAAGAGGCAAACCACCAACCAGCACTAAACTAGACTATAAATTTAACTTCTCGAAAGTAACTATACTCGAGACTGAAAAGATAATACTTTCACTCAAGCCATCCAATTGCCGAGGCGACCCATGCCCAGCCCAACTAATAAAGGAAGCGGCCAGAGACCTCTCCCCATTCATTTCTAAGCTTATTAATGCCTCCTTTGCTTCAGGCACAATACCAGATAACCTCAAGCAATCCTGGGTCCTCCCCCTCCTAAAAAAACAATCACTGGACCCATCCATCCCGACTAACTACAGGCCTATCACAACGGTACCCTTCCTATTAAAAATCCTAGACAGGGTAGCCTACCTACAAATCCAAAAACATCTGGAGCTGCACCACCTTTTAGGCACAAGACAATCAGGCTTCAGACCCCAGCACGGAACTGAAACCGCGCTCATCGATCTTAAAACTCAGGTTGATGAGCTGAGAGACTCTGGAAAGATGGCCCTACTCCTCTTACTGGACCTCTCTGCAGCCTTCGACCTGGTGGATCATGATGTGCTCTGCACCCACCTAGAAACAGCTGCCCATTTCTCCACACATGCCATCGCATGGATCAAATCATTCCTAACCGGTAGAACTATGAGAGTCTTCTCTACTTCTGCTGCTGCTGACCCTGTATCCATCACATGTGGAGTCCCACAAGGTTCTTGTGTCTCCCCCACTATGTACAACATCTTCACGAAGCCATTGTTCGATGATCTAGATGATCTGGGTGTTACCTACACTAACTATGCGGATGACACTCAGATTCTCATACCACTTTCAGGGGATTATGAACAAGATTTGGCCTTGGTGAACAAGATTTATCTCATCATTCAGGCATGGATGGCCACCCACGGGCTATGCCTGAATGATGACAAAACGGAACTTATCATACTGGGGAACAAACAAAACATCAATAGATTAAAAGAAGAATACTCCTCCTTCATCATAGACGGCAATATTATCAAGGTGGCAAAAGAAGTAAAAACATTAGGGTTTTACCTTGATTCCCACCTCTCCCTAACCAAACAGGTGAACGCAATGGCATCCAGCACCGCATATACCTGCAAGCTGATTAGAGCCGCAAAACCATACCTATCCACTGCCAACTGCCTTACCCTTGCTCGAGCATTAGTGCTGTCGAAATTGGACTACTGCAACGCACTATACTTAGGAGCCAATAAACATACGTTGCAAAAAATTCAAACACTACAGAACAATGCTCTTAGAGCAGCCTTAGGAATTCCAAGAAGGGAGCATATTTCAGAAGCTAGAAGACAATCCAACTGGCTCTCCACAGTGGACAAAATCAAACTCAAGACAGCTTCTCTAACTTTCAAAAGTATCAACCATCTAGCACCCAAATACCTAGCCGCTAGATTCAACAGAAAAATCTCCACTAGACCCACTAGAGAAGCATACTCTAACCAGTTAGTGATCCCCCCATTCAAACTAAGTACGGCCGGAGGAAATAGCTTCCCGGTCAAAGCTGCCCAGCTTTGGAACTCCCTCCCGCCCGGCCTGAGATCTACCCAATCCTACGCCCTCTTCAGATCTAACTGTATCAACTGGATCAAAGAAAATGACCGATAGTCCCGCCCTACACTAATATAACTACTGTCCTACATTCGTACTATGTACATAACCAAATACTCTCTATTTTCCTACTGCATATTTCCTGTATATATTATGTTATATGTTTATATTATGCACAATGTATACTCTATTGTCCTGCATTATGTAATTTCTACTATGTTTAACCACCATTTGTAAGCATGCGTAACCTGTAAAGTTTAAAGTATCCTTGAACAACGCGCCCGGTTACCCTCGGGTTTGGTGCGCGCTATAAATAATAAACAAACAAACAAACAAACAAACAAACTGTAACAAAACTGATTTCCTGCTATTCGATTCCTTGCTTCCTGCAAAATACTGTGGACAAAGCAGCACAGAAAAAACAAGAAGAAAATTAAAATCTGCACACAGTCTGAAATGAGTTTCAGCCTGCCTCATTTTGCAGTGAAGAACACATTATATTATTAAGAAGTTAGAATCATGTTAGTACGGTTAATTATATTAGTTCAATAATCTTCAAATGTGTCTCTTGCAACATAGGCATTTCAGATGAAAAGAAAAAAATAAATTGTGTGCATTTTGAATATGAAAAATAAAATGCACTTTTAAATGAGAAAATGGTTTGTTTTTAACCTGTGCAGCCTGTCTTCATTTACATATCCATATGTTGCACTGGCAACACATAGCTTGAAACAATTGCATTAAACCCATGCAGTGGCGCTGCATAAAAAAAAGGCTCAATAACACATGTCTTGCTGTACCACATTATATCAATGCATCAAACCCATGCAGTGGCCCTGCACTTAAAAAAACATGCTATACATTGATCCTGTGCAGTGGTGCTGTGCTCTGTACTCCCAAAACACGCTAAACAATCCTACAAATACCCTCCTTTTTTTTTAGAACTTGGCTACGATCCAAGCCAATTTAAAAAAAAACAACCTGCTTCTTTTCTTCTTTTCAAAATGTAACAATCCAATACAATTAACATTCATGTTGTGAATATGAAAATTGAAAAATCACTGTTCAATCAACATAATATTAAAATTCATCAATTCTTATAAAATGTTCTACATTTGCCTTCCCAATGGAAGTGTCCATAGTCCAGTGTTTCAATTTTATACTTGAAGTCAATTGAAAATAATAAAATAAAACAACTAACTAAAACAAATAATTAACATAACAGATTAAAACAATTAATTCAAATAATAAATACGTGGAACTCCATATGCCAGGACACTTGTCTGCCTCTTTTGGTTCATTTGGGTACTCTTTCATCTTGGTACTCTTGGATCCTTTTCTATAGAAGTAATCTTTTCTTTGGCATTCTGGTTATTTTGTCTTCATCTCCACCCGGAGGCAGGCATCTTTTGGTCTTCATCCAGGGGACTCCAGGACTCCATCGTCTCCCGTGACCTCCAGTACAAATATGTTAATATTCTAAATCAAATAGAAAAGAAACAGATTAAGTATATAGCACAATACTAATTTCACCCTTTTGCCAAAATAAAACACGCTCTGTAAAATATTTCGCTCTTTTTCTTTCGCCTTCTGAAATTAAACACAGCTTATAGAGAACAAGCATACATAAAACAACATTCAATGTTTAATACATTTTCATTCTGCACACCGACCATGAGCTTCCATAATATTTTTTTTTATTTACTTACTTTTTATATTATTTATACTTTATATATATTTACATATGCTACAGTGTTTATGTACCATTTCAACCATCTTTTTTTTTTTACTTCTCTGTCACTGCCTCCTGACTAGAGATAGTCACTCCACCTTTTTATGTTCAAGGGACTTTATCTGTTTCTACATGCTCAAGCTGCCTGATCTCGTGTCTCGATGGCATGGCTTAATCTGATTTACATGCACAAACTGTTCAGTTACTGTTTCACCTTCAGTCTTTAAAATTTTATAAACTATAGGAGAAACCTTATCTATAATTAGGAATGGCCCCTGCCAGGCTGCTAGAAATTTAGAATTTTTCTGTTTACTTTTTCCAAAATGAAACTTATACACCTGATCCCCTACACTGTATTCTCTCACTGATGTTCTTTTATCGTAGTATGACTTTGCACTGTCAGCAGCTCTTTCTAGATTTCTCTGCACAAAAGCAAATGCATGTTGCAAATGCTTCCTCAATTCATCAATGTACTCATGAACTGTGGATGCACTCACAAGTGTCTGCTCATGTGTTCTGTATAGTAGGTGTTGTGGTAACACCATTTTCCTACCTGTTAAGACTTCATGTGGACTAATACCTGTTGCTTTGGCAGGAGTTGATCTGATTGCCATCAAAACCAACGGTAAACGTAAAACCCAGCTGGAACCTGCTTCTGCCACAAATTTCTTTAATATGTCTACAACAGACCTATTGCTCCGATCAACTCCACCTGAAGAGGCTGCCCGATATGCGATATGTAGTTTCCTTTTCACACCCAGTATTTGCCATACCTTACTCATTAGAGTACTTGTGAAATGACTTCCTCTGTCTGACTCAATTCTTTGTGGCAACCCAAACCTTGAGAACACATGGTTCACCAGCAATGTGGCTGCTGTTTGCGCATTACAATCTGGTGCAGGAATACATTCAATCCACTTCGACATCAAACATACCACACTTAAAATGTAACAGTTTCCTCTGCTCAACCTTTTTAAAGGGCCTACATAGTCTATTTTCAAATCTGACCATGGAAGAGTTAGGCCTCTTTTCATCAATGATGCTCTATGCATTGGCAAAGCAGGTTTAAATTGGGCGCTTTCTAGACATCCTCTAGTATATAATTCCACATCTTGGGACATATGTGGCCAGTAAGCATAATCTTTTAGTATTTCCAATGTTTTTTGTGAACCTCTGTGGCCTGCAGGTATTGCATCATGTGCATGTTGTAGCATTAGCCCTCGGAATGAAAGGGGTACCACCCATTGTATTTTTCCTGTTATGGATTCTCTAATCATGAGTCCATCCTGCAGTCTAACTCGTTTTTTATTCTTTAATAGCACCCTCAACTTCTGTTCCCATACAATCATTTTCTGTTAGAGGGTTTTGTTCAGGATCTATCAAATGATTATAATAGATTCCCAAAATTCGATCATTCTTTTGTGCCTCAATCAAATCTTGGTCTGGCATATCATGACCCCACTGTACCACTGGTTGATCTACCTCCTATGGTGCTTTAGAACTTGTTACTGCATCAATTTGTATTTCACCCAGTAAATCATCTATAGGTAGCAATTTTCCCATCACAGCCTCAATTTTAGCCAGGTGGTCTGCCTTATCATTTCCCTCCTTATCCCCTCTGGGTGTTTTTAAATGCCCACACATTTTTCTCCAGTATAGTGTCAAATCATTTTCTGACACCAATTTGTCTATGGCTTGTATCATTTTTCCATGTTTAAGTGGCTTTTTGTTGTATGTAACCATGCCTCTCGCTTTCCAGCCAGGTAAATGCTCCACAAAGCTATTTCGTGCATAGTCAGAATCAGTCACCAGGACAATTTCACTGAATTTATTATCAACTGCAGTAGCAATTGCTTTATAAATGGCCGCCAATTCCGCCACTTGACTGCTTCTAGCTCCAATCCTCATCCCTACACTGGGGACGCCTTCACATTTCAACCAGACATTCCCTATTCCTGACACTAATTGTTTATTACTGTCATTTTCAATGTGAAAAGCACAACCATCCACATATACAGTTGGCAGATCCTGCATGTTTTTTCATCAAAAGCTTTGTGTGGTGGTTGTTCAAATTCCTGCAAACTAGGTTCCACTTCCATTTCGTTTGATACTTGTTCAGCTGCACAGTCATGTAAGTCAGCTAACCCTTTAGCAATTGGGCTCTTTTTATTTTGTCCACATCTCACTTCTACAGGAAAACCTTGTAATGCCAGCATTCATGAAGTGATTCTGGACTGCGCTAGATTACCTGACCTAATTCTTTTACTCTCTAAAAACTACAAAGGTTGATGATTTGTTTCAATAATCACCTTTTCTCCCTGAACAATAGGGCGGAAATGTTGTAGCGCCCACACAGTGGTTAATAGGGCCTTTTCACATTCATTGAATTTCATTTCAACTTGGGAAAATGCTTTACTTGCATATGCAATGGTTTTATGATTCACATCATGTTTTTGTGATAACACTGCTGACATACAATGTTCAGAGAACCCTATTTCTATAAAGAAATCCCTACCCTTTAGGGGATATGCTAAACATGGTGCCTTTACAAGACATTCCTTCAATTTAGCCACTGCCTCAGACTGCTCTTTTTCCCATATCCAGGGTGCATTCAGTTTAAGCAGTTTAGTCAATGGTTGAGTGATTTCAGCATAATTTTCAATGAACTTTCTGTTATAGCCTGTCATCCCTAATAAACTTTTTACCTCTTTCACATTTTTAGGGTCCTTTAGTTTTTGTATGGCCTCTATTTTCTTCTTTTGTGGATTTAGCCCATGTTCAGTCACTTCATGGCCTAGAAAGTTCACTTTTTTCTTGCACCATTGTGCTTTTTGTAAAGACACTTTGGTGCCTGCTTTCTGCAATTGGCCAAGCACATGTCTTATTTCATCAAAATGGCTTTTCAGGCTTTCATTTTTTATCAGGACATCATCCACATAAAGTATGGTTCCTCTTTCCGCTGCATCTGGCATGGCCTTTCTCAAAAATATGCCAAATTCACTCCCACTATTGATGTACCCGAACGGAGCTCTAAGCCAGGCGTATTGAGTCCTGTTAAATGTAAAGGAAAATACATTCTGTATCTCCTCTGCCAATGGCACGCACCAATATCCAGAGGTGAGATTTAATGTGGTAAACACTTTTGAACCATGTACCTGAGCTAGGCCCTGATCAATGAATGGCCGTTGCCATCTGGATACTGGTACTCTTTTATTTTACTCCCTCAAGTCTGCACATAGCCGCCATTGACCATTTGGCTTTAACACACCTAAAATAGGTGTATTGGATGCGCTATGAATGGGCCTGATGATTCCCCGAGCTTCCAAATTCTTTATAATCTCTGCTAACGATTCTAAACATGCCAGTGGTAGTCTATACTGGCGTACAAATACTGGACTTCTGCTACACCCTTCCGGAAGTGTGGCCACATGTAAATCAGTTAAACCGCAATCATAAGCATCTTTTGCAAATACATCTTTAAATTCCATAAATATCTTTCTCAGTTCGTTCCTATCCTCATCGTTGTCACACGCATCCGCTAAGGAGATCTGCTCTTCTACCATTTTGGAAAATTCTGGAAAATCTTCTGGTAAGGGAATCTCAGCGCTTCCCTCTAACTGTGTGGCTGTGTCTTTTTGTAAAGCTGCCACTTTTAAATATTTTGGCATATCAGCTTCCACTTCAATGGGCTGATTTTCTGTTTTATTTTCATTTAAATTAAATGTTATGCAATCCTCTTGATGGCAGCACACTGTCTCATTTGAATCATAAGGATACACAGAATTAATTTTAAATATTCCTTTGGGCTGAGAGTCCAGGTGTTCTGCCAACTCACCCTTGGCATCTACATACTTTTCAGGGATATTTCCAATCACCATGTTACTTAAATCTGCTGTATAATGTGATTTTTTTATGGCCATTCCTAATGGGGAGTTTTCCTCTAAATGAATATCCTGACAACCTTTATTATTTACCATAATTTTTACAGATCCTTCACCAATATCTACCAATGGAATGTATTCATAATCCAGGCCTTGCTCTTTTATGGATTCCTTCAGGCATACAAATGCATCAGAGTCTTTCATCTGCTGTCCATTTTTGCATTTCAGTGTTATTGCAAACTGTTTTGTAAATGCAGGAATAATAGTAACTTTCCTCATTTGTAATTCGATTGCATAAGGAACCAGTTGTGCAGAATGATAAGCCCTTCTTTTGTCTTCAAATTCAGGTGCCGGCCCACCTAGGCATGACCATATTTTTTGATTAAGGAAATCTAACACCATACACATTCTGTGCATGATGTCATTGCCCATGTAAAAGTCATTTTGTGTTCGACTCACTATCCATACATTATGGTAAATTGTTTTCTGCACAATGCTAATTTTAAGCATGCATCTGCCTGCAATTCGGTTTTCAAAATCTGGACTGTCCAACCCAGAAACATATTGGTTTTTAATCCTAAATTTCGGGATCTCTTCCCTCTCCATTATCTTTTGCAACAATTTCTCATTAATGAAGCTCCTCTCCTGTTCAAGCGCTAAAGTGGCTTTTATTGTTTTAAAATGGTCAACATGAACCCATGGTTGCTCATCTTCCATGTGTATTTCAACAAGAGTGGTAATGTGTTTTTCTGAATCTGTTTTAGGAGCAATATTCTGTTTGATTATTTTCTCTTTTAAATAAAAACGTAATGTGTGCTCATCTATGGCAGTCTGCCAATTTTTCCTTGGATCCAAGTATATTTGTACAGGTAGTTTTTCATTGTCGCTCTGCATTTTGTCTTAACACATTAATATAACAGTGACACTAGGTATGCAACTATTCTGGAGATATATCTCCACAGCATCATTTGTTTTGGCAACGGTGTGACATTCATTTATGTTGCTGTTTTGTGATTTTAGTTTCTTAGGTCTCAATTGTTTTTTGGTTAAGGACCACAGCACTCCATTCACCCCATCTATAAGAGGAGAGAATCTTTTCAGGCAATCTGTCCCCATCAGAAATGGAATTTCACAAATAGATGTGATCAATACCTCTTGTTTCATTCTGTGCTTTCCTATTTTTATGTCAACCTCAGTTACACCTATGATGGGCACCTCCTCCCCATTAAAGTTATGCACTGGACCTTGATTTTCCTTCACTGTGATCTGATTCTGTGGGGGTCTCCCTTCATTGATACTCTTTACCAGCTCCTTGGACATAATTGTGGCCTGTGCGCCAGTGTCAATCATAGCAAATGTGTGGCATTTTTCTTCTACAGTGATGGGTGCATAATATCTGTCCTCAACTATCTCTAATACACATAAGAAGTGTGAATTCTTACTGATTTCTGGACTCACCTTTCTCAGGCCTTTTTTACTTTTAGCTAAGCACATTGGTAAATGGAAAAACACTTTTCCTTCCTTTTTACCCATTTCTGCGCGAGAGACTTTATTCATTTCTCCACGTTCAGAGGTTTTTGGAGTGTGGCCACTGTTCGCCCACCCATCTGGGTATCATCAGGGATCACATTACAACCTTCCAACTGAACATGTGTAACAACATCATTTAGTAATTTGTCATTATTTAATTCTGTGCATTTGTGATCATTTAGTGTGGTACCAGCCCTTTCAGCTTCTTCAAAAAAAATGTGGCTCAAAGAATTCTTCAGGTGATTGATTTGTACCCTCCTTTTGAGTATTTACTTTTTCTGTCTGTGTTTGTTCACTGTTTTGACTGTCCAGGGAAGGAGCTATAGCATCCCCACTTACTCCCTGTTCACTGATATTCTCCATGCATGAGTCATTTTTCTTAAATCTGTCTCTTTGTTCTCTTTGGAGTTTCAGGTTTTCTTATTTCATATATACAAATCTCCAATGTTTGGTTTAGCTCTAGGTTAAACCATACCTCTCTTTTAGAATTATTTGCACTTTCTGTTACATGTTCATTCATTGGTGCTTTCACTTCATTAGGCATCTCAGAGTCATTATGCAAAATTACATTAGGGCAATCTGTTTTTTTCGGCGTTGTAGGTATCATGAGTACTTAGTCACTTTTCAGAAGAAACCCCCGGTCATTGCTATGGCCATCAGCCCCCTCTTTGGATGTTTGTTTTTGCGCTGTATAGAGCTTCCCTATTTGTCAGCTAACATTTTCACTTGGGCCTCGAGGCACTGGAACCTTTCCATCTCTCTAGAATCCACTTTCTGTGGCCTAGGTCGATATTGGTTTTTTTCCCCCTGATTGGATCTATTCTGATACCTCTCAGGTGAGTGATTTCTATTGGGATGGTTCCTGAACTCTTGATTCATTTGTGGAGAGGAGCGGGGTGCACTCATACTTTGGTTGTAGTCCCCTGGTGGGGAATCATTGTACTGACGTGGAGTATAATTCATGTTCTGTCTCATGTCCTGTCTCTCATGTTGTGGGTACTGACCCCTATGTTGATTCCCATTATCAGCAAATCGATCCACATATCGGGGTCTATCCTGATTACCATATATCATGGTGTTGGGATCAAATATGCTCTGTGTCCCCAATGTCTGGTAGGGACCATCATTTCTTTGATCTTGATTTTGTCTCTGACTATAGTTCATACCTGACATATCAGGTCGATAGCCTGCCCGGGGTCTATCCCCTAAATACCTAGGGCTGATGTAGCTCTCCCTATTACTAGGATCATGTGATTGAAACATTGGTGCAGAGTGTGATGACCTTTGTTGATTAACCCTTTGTTCAGGTGCCGAATTATTTTTACCTGGACTTTGAGCAGACTCAAGGGACATTTTGGCTGACATGATTTCCATCACTGTGGCTGAGGGTTCTTTAGATTTAGGTCTAGCATCTTTCATTTTATCACTTTCTCTACCCTGACAATAGAGTACCTCATATAGTTGTGTGCTTTGTTGTACAATCCATTCAAGGGACTTGTCACGGTCAAATTCACGGACCAATTGGGATATGATGTCTTTCTGCAGCCCATAGAAGTAGGCAGCTTTAAACTCATTGGAATTGGTGTCAAAAGATACATCAAAGCGAGAAAATGCTCTTTTTAAGTCTTGTAAAAACTGGCGCGGGGATGTATTAGGCCCAGCAGTGATTGTGTAAGCGACTTTCTTTGCCTCCTGTAATGATTGAAAAGGAGAAAAATGACGCCTAATTTCCTTTTCAAACTCCACCCATGTCATATTCTGCTGTTCATTTAATCCTCTTATAATACTGGCCGTCGGAGCATCTAAAGTTAAATTAAAATATTGTCTGTACTGTTCCTTAAGTATCTGTAGTGCTTTAAAAATGTCATGAACCGCTTCTAAGTGATCCTCAATGCAGCATTCCCCTCCCTTTTTATATGGTTTGATCAGGGCTTTAATGGATTTCATTATCTTTATGGGGCTACTGGTTGCAATGCATGGAGTTGCACTACTTGGTGACTCAACCCTGGCTCCAGGTGTATGGGATTGGTGGCAGCCCCCAATGGGAGTATTAAATCCCCCAAGGGCGCTGCAACCAAGTTCAGTCACCGGCCCAGTCACTGGGGCACTAGCCCTTTGGGTAGGAATAGAATTCACCTCAACTCCATTGAATGTGGTGCCCTGCCGCCTCTCCTGGGACCTGGGAATGCACATTTGCTGTTCCAAGTCCTTACACTTTTTAAGGAGCCTGTCTGCTTCGTTTTGCAAATAATTGTTTTCATCACTCATTTTATTAATTACCTCCTGCATGTCGCACATTTGCATTTGGCATTCATTAAATTCTTTATTTCTCTTGTCCCGTTCTTGAAGCATTTTAAGCATTTCTTGCTCTGCACCTTGGAGATCACTTTCTTTTTCAAAATTTTCTTTTTGTAAAATCTGCATTTCTGAAACAATCTCATCTTTATCCTGTCTAATGTGGTCCACTAAGGCTTTTAAGTGTACCAATTCTTGCTCACTGTCCTCAAATTGTCTCTTGCTTTAGGACAACTGAGCATCACAATCTCTGCATTTTAATTGCATGTCTTTTTGGCATACATCCAATTCTGCTCTTAACATCTCCTCTTTTTTGCTTGCCCCATCTAAGTCAGTCTTTAACCTGTTAATTAGCTGGGTATCATTTTCTTGCATTCGCAGGGACCTATTCAAAATAAACCATATTTTGCTGCATAGCCGTATTAAACAGTCTTTCTCTGCAGTTTTATCGGCTGCATTCAATAACCTTGTAAGGCAGACCTGAATTATGCTGCCTTCTGCAAAAATATTGTCTAGTTTTTCTATCTGCACCTCACCCTGAATGCGGTCATGCCATTCAAAGGTAGTGTTTGACGACCACGTCCCATGTGCAAACAACGTTGCCTCTAAATATTGCACTAGGTCTGAGAATATGGTTTCCCTTTGTGACATTCTGAAATTCGTTTTTAGTAACACACTGTTAATATAAAATGGGTTCCCTTAATGTACAGATGGCAGAGTGAGACACACTTGCCACGCCCAGTAGGTGCTCTGTGATCACTTTCCCAGCCTGCAACGCACCATAAATATGTAGGGTATTTTGTATAGATCTGGGGCCTAGCGGTATTTTCTTACCGCCAAAATGAAAATAATTCAGTAATAATCACTCTTTGCATTCAGATTAGATTTGGTATATATACATACATTATTTCAGCACACTGATACATTTAGTGGTATACATTATGTTGGTATGCGTTATTGGTGGTATTTATGGGTGAGCAGAAATCCTTTGTTTTATATATGTGACCACAATATCCAGAACCCCTTATTTTTGTTTAGTTTGTTCATGTGATCACTAGAGAGACCTCTTGCTTGCATTTCAGAAACACCACATTTCCAATTGGAGTGCCACCATGGGCTGTTCTCACTGACTTATCTACGACAGCAAGCTATATGTGGTATTTATCACCAACTTATTTACGTTTGGTGAGCTATGTCCAGGGCCTCTCTTCCTGCCGACTCATAGACCTTCGGCAGCCGGCTATTTCATCTTGTTATTATTATGTTCCATTCAGAAAACACACTTACACTCATATACTGAATGGATTCACATGTACACAGCTACTGCCATGTCTTCTCTTTTAGCAACTTTTAAAATGACAATTGCACTGTGCAAAGGTCTTCCCATATTCCCAGTGTTATAATGATAGATGCACAAAGGACAAGATAAAATGAAACACACTTCACGCCTGCTTTCAGATAATTTTTTTGTATTATAAAACTTGCATTTCAACACGGGCTTACTTTTTTTTTTTTTACAGAAATAAATGGAAAGCTCACAGTAACAACATTATCTGTAACACAATGAAAGGAGAGTGGCGAGGAACAAGAATTCAATTTGCAACATTAACATGTGGTTAAAACACAGGAATCTCCACTCCTACTCTGACTGAATATTTTCGCACACATCGCACAGCTCCCACACTTCAGCGAGATAATTACCAGGCTTGTTCAGCATGTAACTTCTTTGGCTGTTCGCCTTCTGGAGGGGTTCACCCAGCAAGAACAAGCATTTGCTGTCACTCAAACTGGGACTTGTTGACTGGAAATCCCACCCTCTGTAGCAGTATTGAATCTGCTTTAGGAATCAGGCATCCCCAGCTATCAACCCCGTCCTTCTCCGAGCTGTGTCAAGATGTCGTCCCCAGCTTCTTCCCCGAGATTATACAAGAAAACTCTGTTTACCTCCTACCAAAGGATCCTAACCAATGACATTCTATCATGCCCTATCCACCCTCTGCGCACAGTAGAAATCTTTTACAGTAAGCAACTGTAACAAAACTGATTTCCTGCTATTCGAATCCTTGCTTCCTGCAAAATACTGTGGACAAAGCAGCACAGAAAAAACAAGAAGAAAATAAAATCTGCACACAGTCTGAAATGAGTTTCAGCCTGCCTCATTTTGCAGTGAAGAACAAATTATATTATTAAGAAGTTGGAATCATGTTAGTACGGTTAATTATATTAGTTCAGTAATCTTCAAATGTGTCTCTTGCAACATAGGCATTTCAGATGAAAAGAAAAAAAAATTGTGTGCATTTTGAATATGAAAAATAAAATGCGCTTTTAAATGAGAAAATGGTTTGTTTTTAACCTGTGTAGCCGGTCTTCATTTACATATCCATATGTTGCACTGGCAACACATAGCTTGAATCAATTGCATTATACCCATGCAGTGGCGCTGCACTTCAAAAAACATGCTATACATTGATCCTGTGCAGTGGTGCTGCGCTCTGTACTCAAAACACGCTAAACAATCCTACAGCATGCAGAGTTGTAATTTCCACACTGGTGAACTCAGATTGAGGCCCTATCGCAAAGGATGCATCCAATCATTCTTCACCAAGCTAGAGACAAAGAAGGGCTATGCACAATGGCACATAACTGACCTCATCTTTGCCAAATACAACAATCCTTGTCCAAGCAGGAAACCTAACAGCAAAAGCTTGAGGCTCTCGGCCAAAGGACCTGCTGGCACTCAACCATCACCTTGTTCACATAAAAACAGGCTGCATCACTGATAATGAAGTCTATGGGCCTCATTCCGAGTATGGAGGTAACCATGCAGTTTTTACCCCCATACCGGGTACCGAGTCCGGGTTCCCTGAATGGGGAAATACCAGCCCATTCCGACCTTGGAGGGCCCGGAATTTCCCCATTCATGGAACCCGGTCCTGGTACATCCCTGTTCCCATTTGAGCCCCATAAGGCTCAATGGGAATGGGGAGGATGCTAACAACGGGCCCGTTAATGACTGGTCAGGCGTCCTTAGCGGGTCCCGCGAGCAGACCTCGTAATGAGGCGGTAGGGGGTTAACGGCACCGTCAGCTCTACCAGCGCCGTTAACCCCCTACCGCCTTCCTCGTAATGAGGCCCTATGCATCTGGTTTGTAAACTGACGATTGTTAAAACCATTTGTTATGAAAAAGAAGAAAGGCATGCAGTCAGCCGAATGTTAAGCGCGATGAACTGTGGTTAGCAATGTCATTTCAGTCAAATCTCGGGGTGTATGCCCGAAAGTGCTGCTGCTGAGAAAGGAGGTAGAACAAGTTACCAAAGAACTTTCAGGGCACGTGTGCATTAGTGTCGATTTCACATAAGATACATTTGTAGAAAAATTGGGTTCCATCAATGCATAAAAAAAAACAGATGATCCATTGAAAGTATCTCCCCACCCTTAGCGATCAACGGACAGAGCAAGCGGGCAGACAACTCAGGCGCCGATTTTAGGTTTAGTGGTGCATTGTGTGCCTACCACATACATGTGCCAGAATGCACTGTGAGCGCTCATGCAAATTAATGCAGCTTTGATTTCCACATTGTTCCAGTGCATGTGCCGTGCACGAGGCACCCTTTAGCAGCTGCACTCCATACGCTGGGAATTTTAGGCAACATTTGTAGCGAGTGTATCTCTTTGCCAGCTTCGGCCTATGCTTCGCGTCGAGGACGGTGCCAAGCTTTCCATTTGCTGCTGTACTTTTGGAGGTCTTCACTTGCATGTGCGAGAAATGGCTTTTACAAACCCCGCCCCCACTAACATTCTTTCTGAATGTAAGTGGGGGCGGGGCTTATGGGTGAGGTTAAGAAGGTGGAGGAAGAGGCGGTAACCAGAGACGAGGTGATACAAATAGAAGGAGAAAGGAGAAGGAAGTGAATTAAGAGAATAAAGGACAAGGGGATACCATCAGGGAGGAATACAACATCAGGCATGGCGGTGCAAGTCACCAAGATTTAGTCAAAGCAGTGGTACAGGAAGAGACAGTAAAGCCACAGGAGAAGGAGGAGCAGGAATAGCAGGAAGCGCAGGAAGCAGGAGCAGGAAGAGACAGTAAAGCCCCAGGACAAAGAAGAGCAGGAAGCAGGAGCAGGAAGTGCAGGAAGAGAAAGCAACGCCCCAGGAGAAGGAGGCTGCATGGATGTTGTTTGGAGGTTTCAGGGGTAGCAGACTCCTTTCTAACCCTGGCATTACCTCTGTTACCCCTGGTCAAAGAGGCACTGTCAGTACCATTTACAGATGTGTGGCTCTTGGGGCATGCGGTTCGATGTACACAGATACATGAATGTTCTAAAATATGTAGTAAACAATTCATGCATTCTTTCATTCTAAATACTAGAACCTAAAATCTGGGTAAGTTCCAATGAAATGCAGATTCTCGAACCTCTTCAATATGGAGCAGACTACATCAGCAGTAGTGTGACATTTCACCAGACCCATGCTTCTTATTCATCAGGATGGTAGGGAAATGATATGTATAGAGGTGAAGCCGGCTGTACACACAATGCAGCCATGGTGTGGGCTGCAGAACTTACTACATGAGCAGGCTTACAAGGCAGGGAAGTGTACTGGGCATGTGAAAAGGTAACTAAGAAGCAGTTGTCTAATGAAGAAGCAAAGGCATGATACAACTGAACCAAGCAGGAGGAGGTCATGCGTTGCTGTGTCCCAAGTAGTCCAAAATGTACAATATACACAGCCTTCCGGCTGGCAGGGTTGGGAAGGGCTTACTGGCACAGCTGTAGTGCCACAACTGAAGAACAGGATAGTTTAACAGAATAGTTGTCTGTGGTTGGATTGTCAACTTGAAGTGTCTATCGTCACAACTCCCAAAGTGGTCTTGGCTTCTTTTACTATTCCCACCAACACTATTGTTGGAGAGACCACTCTAGTAACTTCCTTGGTTCAGAATGTCTCTCTTATGATTATTGTGACGAGGGAGATTACTCCCGATGCATTAACAACTACTATGAACTGGTTTTGCTTCTGATTTAATTGCGTGCAGAACCACTGTGATGGATACGAGCGACACAAGGGATTGAGCGACTGATTGATGGAGATGATGTTGGCTAACCTTTCAGGGTTTTGTTGAAGCAAGTGATCTGATTTGGCCCCTGACGCTGACCAAACCTCTTTCTCTTGTGGTTTCTCACAATCACAACATCTTCATGGACAGATCCCTTCAGAGCTGGCTTTGCAGAAGTGATGACGTGGTTTGTATCATCCACATGAGCAAAATAACCTCCTAAATTGATATAGAGTTCAAAGAAAAGAGGTGGTATTTTTCGAGTTGCCCACTTATATCAGTTAGTTGTGAATCTAAAAAATAAAAAAATATTGGTTTTGAACATACTGTGTAAATGCTAACCGCAGAGGACCTCACGCTAGATTGGTATGCAATAGATCTGCGAGAGTGCTGAAGAAAATGGTAAACACAACTTATCAATACAATAAGTGGCTGTTAGTAAAAAGTAAGAGCCCAACAGAGAAAGGTTCACCTGTCTTTCTGTTCCTTTGCAGATTCATCTGGGGGCTCCTTAAGTAAGTATTTGATGACATCACTCACGATGGTGCTTGAATGTGCTTGAATGTTCTCTGAAAGGCTCAGGATATCTCTGAAGAGCACAGTCACTGTTTCCAGCTGTATTCCTCCAGCTGTTTTAGAAAGGGCAGACCTGCATATAGAAAATGAGCATTGACTATTGGCTAATCTCTACAAATCAATTCCTCCAGGATCTACCCGCAAGTGTTAAACCGCTTAGAGCAGATGAGGGCACATCCTCAGAGTAACGCCAGATGGGCGTTGACACCAGAACCATTGCAGAATGTTTGAAGGCATTGCGTCACACAAGCAAAGGCCAAGCTATAGAAGCATCTGCTCCCACACAGGGGAGTGTATTCCACAGAAAATCCTCCCATCTCCACACTCTGGGGCCATCTGTGATCAACCCTCCAATCAATGACTCTCCCTGTAACCCATCAATAAAAGGGCTGAGGCCATTCACAAGCTCTCTGGTGGCAGGTGGATAGTGGGAGTGAAGGGGCAATACTGATGGACCTGGTCATTTACATGACAGTTCCAACTCTTTTGAACAGCTTCTTCGATATTTGGGCAGCAAATTCTTGGGTTTATTTTCTTCTCTCGCAACATTTGGATACTTAAATGCATTCTTATCCTCCTGGGTCTTGATCCAGTCGTCCCACCATAGTTTCCATTTGACCTTTGGCAGGATTGTTGGTCAGTTCATCAGGATCAGTTTGCAGATTGGTCAAGTGAGCACGGCATCCATTTTCCCATTGGCTCAACAGGTTGGAGCTACCATTCTTCAGGACCTCTTCCAAGATTCAATAAAGCCTAGCAGGGGATAGTACTATACATTTTCTGCAAAACGACAGAGATTTCTATAGTGACCTTGTCAACCCGTCAACTTGTCAACAAGGTCAATCCTAGTTTGTATCGAATGACAGTAGTAGGAATTAAGTTCGACAGCCCAAGGAGTTTTCTCCAGAAAATGCCTTCCAGTGATTTCTAGAGTTCCCGCATAGTTCATATGAACCGTTCTGCGCCATGTAGTCATGCCAGCTTGACTTTGTCGAATGTCAATATGGGCAGCAGTGAACATTTTCTTTCTTAGTCGACCTTGGGCAGTTAGAATCGTAGGATTTGCCTTTAAGGTTGTCTGCGTGAGAGGTCCGCCTTACAATTGTTGATCAAAGCGCTTAAATAAAATACTGCATTGACCATTGCCGATGGCTGCTTGTCCAGATACCATTATGTTGGTCTTCGCTAGGTTCATTGCCAAAGCATTCACGGACAGGTACTTTTGCAGACTGTCCAGGGCCCTTTGAAGACCAGTTGGGATGGTGTCAAACAACAACACATTATCTGCATAGAGAATTTGTGATAGATGTTCCTCTGCTATTTTGGGAGGAAAAGTTTTGCTTTTGTTCATGTTAGCCTCAATGTCTGATAAGAATAGGTTGAACAAAGTTGCAGCCAATGGACATACTTGTTATACACTCTTTTGTGCTTCTTTCCATATTGCAAAAACAGCAGCTGAAATGACTGTAGACTTAGCACCAACTAGAGTGGACCTGAATTGATCGTTCCTGATGTCATCGATCTGTACGACGTATTCTGCATAGCCTTTATGATCATATTTTTTTTATTATACCGTCCTTTCATATATGACAGCTGGACTCCACAGCTAAGTGGCAGAGACGACAGTGACATTGTGATGCTTGCATATTTTGCCATGTGACAATATACTCCATTGTAGGCAATACATTTAATCGCAATTGAAATATGAAAAGCTTAAGTTCCCGAGAACATAGCTCAATGAAATAGCTGTATGGCTTTTTCATAACAAAACTCTGGTGCAAGAATGAATTGTACCTTTTCTCGGTATGTAGAGTATCGACATTCTTGGCCATATACCATAATCTTGATTTCTTTTTTATTATCATTTCATAGTTTGGCATAGCGTCAAAAATGATGCTTTCTTGGCCTATACTTCAAGATATATCACAGAGGAATGCTTAAGCTCCGTAATGAACCAATTTGTTTCCCCATTATCTATATTTAGTGCCAAGAGCTTTAATACACGGTTTGAGTTTTGATTGGTATGCATGACTTTAGTACAGAGTAAGACTCTCTTGCCCAAATTCCAATCTAAGTTAGTTATGATGTATACCCTAGTCCATAAACTTCCTCCAAAGAAGATATTGTGAAACAAGATTGAACACCTTGCTGAAATCAATGTAACAGCATTGATAAATTGGGCCTAAGTTTGATATTGGTTTCCGCAATTAGGTATTGGAGGACCAAGATATTAGTAATTGTATTGTACGACTTACAGAATGCAGTCTAAAAGGGGCTCAAAAGGTTGTTTTTCCCAGCTCAGCTTGTAAGTTTTCTTAATATAACTGTTGCACAGATATTTTGGTTGCAGTCGTTCATAGCCAAAAGGCGATAGTTTGTAAGATTCAATCTATCGTCCCTTTTAAAGATCGGCACCAGCACAGAACTACGCTAGCTGACTGGTATCAAGCATGTTTGTTGAATATGCTTGTACAATTTATTTAGTATCATTGCCCAAGGACCGGTTCTGCTTTCATCGTGATGGTGGGTATACCATCAGGGCCAGGGTCATAGGAGCTCTACAATTAAATAATAATGTTCATTAGTGTGTCCTCGTCTATGTCCAGCTTCACTGGTTTTAGATCATCAAAGTACAAAGTCATTTTGGAACAAATAGGAGTAGATTCATTATATAAACCAATAATATGTGCGCACCATGTGTCTTCAGAAACTGGATTTAGCTCCTGGGGGAAAGACTCCTTCTGTAATCATTAAAATGAGACCATCATTTATGGGCATTGTGTGTTTTAAGCCATCCAAACAATAATGTCCATGTAGAAGTATTAACAGATCTTTTATGCTGCTTAATCCAGTGTCTGTAACAAGTTGTTAATTTTTTTAATATAAACCTGGTTCACACAATCGCTCTCTAGAGGATTTCTCCTAATCTGTGTCCATATTTTAAGATATATTTATTTTTGCTTCAGCCACCTGAGGATCAAACAGAGCATTTATCTTCATACCATTAGAGTGCATCCTCTTTTTACAGTTCTAGCCAATGGATTTCCTTCTTGTTCAGAGCATATGCTCAACATCCCAATTCGATGAACTCAGAGCCAGATCAAGATCATATTTAGGCTGATTTAAGAGTTCATTTATATTCCTGATGTCAGTTTCTGACCAGCAAAGCCGATTTCCCTTGATGTAAGGCTTAATGTTTACTCAGTTGTCATATTTTCATAAGCAATGTGAGGGCAATAATCCCATTTTAAAATTGCATGATCACTCAAATCATTAAAGTGGATTTTAATCAGACTACACTTTAAAGTAACCAGGTAGATTTAATTGTGTAATCAGGAGGGGAAAGACAGCAGAGACTTCCTGTATTGAAGGCGCCAGGAAACAACGATGGAACCAGGAAAAAGATGGCATGCCATTTTACAATGATGTCATAGATTTCTGCTTGTATAATTTGAGTATGGGAGACCCCAGGGTGGGTCATAGACATTTATTATCAATATAGGAGTAGACTCATTTTGCTTTCATCTGAATATTGCTGCTAATACATATGGAGAGTTCATTTTTTTCAGAAAACCAAGTCAGATCATGTATTTGCTTAATGCCAATGGCCAGGCCGCCTCTTGCGTTTCCTTTATGCGAAGAGACTGCAGGATTATAGATAATCTGAAATTGTTAGGGAGAATTCTCATAAGTGTGCTAATCCCTCTACCTTAGAGTCTTCACGATCTTTTGCTAAACTTTGGGACTTTGAACTTTTTTATTCTGTTTGTTTTCTGTGTTTATTTCTTTTGGTTGTGGAGTCTGACGAACTCCATAGGCATCATCTTTTTATGTGTGTCACACAGTACCCTCAGTGCAGTGGCACAGGGGAAGCTTTTTAGGCTGTCCCAAGGTTTCAATACCCCCTCTGGGATAAACTACTGTTTCCCAGAGAAAGTAAAGTGAAAGTGACTCCTACTAGTCTTTTCAAATTCCTAGACCCAGCACACCCTATTTTACAATAGAGTGCTGGAGGGGTTACATAGTATCCCCTGTGTCTAGAAACTCAATTAGCAGTCAAATGCTACCCTTTCCTATCGAAATGGCTGATGGCAGTGGTTTTACAATGAACTACCCTGATTTTTCCCGACTGCGAACAACGGTAGCTAAAAATCACAGGAGCCTTGTTATTCAAGATGGCATCTGAGCCCCCTTTGTTTAAACAGGCCCCGGTCTTCTTTTTTCACCATTTCAAACTAGGGTTGGTCCCTTTGTTTCTATGCCTTTGGCGGGCTTGAGGACTGAAGACAGCCTCTGGCACCCGAGTGTCTTGGGTGGGCAGGAAGTAAGGGAGGTGCCTGGAACTCCCTGTGCTTAGTCTCCTAGGAGAGCCAAATGCACTCTGGCCTGATTGACTGGCTGACTGTCCGGCAAGGACAGCCACCCTGCTGGTTGAGTAGCAGCTAGGCTGGAATGAATTGGAGAAAACTGTTCAAAAGACAAGTCTTTTGGACTGAAAGGCAGGGTCGACCACAGGAGCAAAAGAACTGAAGACGAGATGGAAGAGGACGGCTGCGGCAACTACTGGACTGTTGCTTTGCTGGGTGGAGCCCTGCCACAGGCCCGAATCGCCAAGTTCACCTTGACAGAGAAGCCCCTTCAAGGACAACTTCTTCCTTTGAGTTGGTGGGACCAATCAACTCGTAAGCCACCTGGATAACATTCCCGGATGTGTTTAGGATTAACCAGGGAGAAGGACACCAGCTTGTGTGCTTGAAGAACAGCAACCGGAATCGAAGATTTGCCAATTCGCCAGCTTTGTGATCTGTCCCCGTGCAGTGCGGGAGTCCCCCGACGTCTTCACTCTTGTCCCCACGACTGAGGCTCAGGGACAGCGAGATCTGCACAGACTGCCAGGAACAGTGTCTTCAGCTGTATCTGTTCCTTCAATATAAGGTACTGTGAAAACCCAACCAAGAGAACTTACCTCTCACCGCGAAAGTTTGTGGAACTTTGACAACTTGCAGGCCTAGTCAGCTTGTGACCCGACATACAAACCTTTCTTACGTGAACTACTTCCAAGAACCGTGGCAAAGACTTTTCCGTTTTAAATACCAGAACCGCTTTTACTTATACAAGACACTAGCCCATCAACTTTGTCCTACCTATTGCATTGAACAGCTCCTCTGGTGAAATCAAACTATTTGCAGTGTTTTAAAGTAGCTGTAATATTCATTTTTATCAACGTATGCCTTTTTGCTCGTTCTTCAATGCCATTTTGCTCTGATTTCAAGGTAGCTCAACTGATTAGTAATCATTATTGTAGCATAATTTGTGTGTGATATTGGTTGTCTCCTTTAGTGAATGCTTTCTAAATGATTGTGTAATAAATTAATAATTGTTTTACAAAGAAATCTTGATGAGTATAAGTGTCTATCTGAATACTTGTAATTTTAGACCTTTGTGTAACACCCTTACAAGCTCACATTCCCTCTTGAGATAAGCCTGGATGCTCAGCTCGCTACCAAAAATGGTGTGGTACACACTTATACCAAACGTTGGTTTTGCTTACACCTGTAGTCCTAGTTGCGTATAGTGGTCCAGAGGGTACGGCACACAAACTTTGCCTAACAGAAATCCATCAATGACAAAAGGTTGTGCACACCAAGTTTCTTGCAGTAAGAAAACATTGCTCAGCTCAATAGCCTCAAGGCCAGTGGGGAGGACTAAAAAGGAACGATAGCCACGGGTATTTCATGAAATCCACTTTAGAGTGTTCTCTGGGATAAAAAGCCAGTTTGCCCAATTTGTAATGCATTCGGGACACCAAGTGTGAACTGCCACAGACTCAATTTGGGACCTATTTGTGTAAAGTGCTTGAAGTACTGCAATGTTCAACTTCTCGGCACCTTTTATGCAAATTGCATATAATGGGGCTGTGATTCGATCCGGCGTATCAGTTGGTTTTTTAGACTTCCGACAGATGATAAGGGATAGTCTCGATTTTGTCACATCTGCAATATTTGACTTTAATAAAGCCACAATCAAGACTGTAGAAAATTCAATCAAATCCCAGTTTGTGCAACGTCCAACTCTAGGTAGTTTGAGACAGGAAATGTCAGTTGCATTTATCAAGCCAAAGTTTGGGAGCTGCTTTAGAGTGGCCAAGAGATATGTACGCTTTAGAAATGGGCTGTACGGAGTAGGGTGGAGCTCTTTCAAGATACCCCATTTGCCCAAGTTCTTGATGGTACTGGAGTTCATGTCAGACATTCCACTCATCAAGCAACTATTTTTCTATATCATATATTTTGATAAAGCATCTGTTTTAGTGAGCATTAAAGATTCTGCCAACTGTATTTCATTCAAGTTGTTTGACCAGGAACAATAATATGGATTTAGACGGAAACTTGAAGAACTGGCATGCGATTTAGAGCAGGCCATTTTTAAATGGGTGGCTCCCGGTATCGCAGAAGGTTTAGAAGAAGTAGAAAGAGCCGGCGGACCATTAAGGCTGGCGAAGAGAACCATCAGCAAGAGTATTTGTTATGAGTTTTTTCTTTTCCATTTGAGAACACATTTTAAAATGATTCAGCTCACAAGATGATTTATTTGTTATGGTTCTGCCTTTAGTTCCTTTAGATTGATTTGATTGGTTTTAGTCATAATTGACAGTTCTTACAGACTTTTTCATCAAGGTCTTCTTACTTGTTTTGTTTATAGGGTCTAAATCAGGTGGCAAAAAGACCTCTTCATAGTCCCAATTGATACGATCTTCATTTTCTGACAAATCAATAAATGGGCAAGGGGCTAAGGACGCCCTATCCCTCACTGATACCGAGGAGATTAATGTAAGCTTCATTGTCCTGCTTTGCCCCATCTCTTTAGCCATCGAATTCACAGAGACAGGCTCTAGCCACTAAATTTGAGATGAATCCACTAACTTAGCTAGGGTCAACTTGATGTCAGTCTGGTCACTGGTGGCAATAAGTAGTGATAAAGCATCCAGTTAGGATATGAGTACATTATAGTACCTTAGATGTATATTTCCATTTGTTATCCACTTGGCTTCCTGTACGTATAGGCTTTCATCCCTGCTATCAGAATTTGTTACAGATGATTTGGAATAGTCAGAAGATGACACCAAGAACAACAAGATCAGGAGAGTTTGATAAATTAAAAACTCTGTCTCACTGCCAAGAGGTGCTCATTGGAGTCCAACAACATTTTTCAAAAGAGAATTGTTGTTATCTATCGTGTGTGATGGAGATTGGTCCGACATGTCGAAGAGATGCTGATGGGCTTTTGATTCGTCATAGCTAGTTTGGTGGAACCAAAACCTTTTGTTATGGCGGATTGTGAGATTTTTGGTAGGTGTTATTTGACTATGAGTCTTTTGCCAGTTTCACTGTTTATTGCGCGTTCAGAGTTTTTGGATCGACAGTGAAGCAAGTGGGTTTTCGCGATGCGCAAGGTAGACTTTCGCATAGTGGGCAATTTAGGCTTCAGATGGATAAATTAGTAGGCGCTTTTTAAGGCAAAAGGGCTTCTGCTAGGAGGGCTGAGATCCATCTCACGTTCGCACCGACTCCACCAGACATAAGACACTCTTACAACACTCCCGGAGCATGAATGCGTGCACTAAAACGCATGTTTCCAAGTTCTGTATGCAGTTCCATCCGCCAGGCATAGTGTAGATTGCCGAGCCGCTCAGCCAGAATAATAAAACTACAATACGCTGCACCAACAGAATAGATGCAACATTGAAAAAGTCTTCCAAGTAGGAAAGCAAATGCTGTTATATCCCAGCAAGGTCTCCAGCTACACAAGACACTCAGACAGCACTCACGGAGCACAAACTATCATCAGTTATTAAGACCCTTGCACCAGATCATTGAGCAGCATCAGTGAAGGGGTGGTTAGGGCGGATCCATGAAACAGCCCCCAGCAGCAGTGCCAAGACAGAAGCTCTTGCCACTTCTCCCTAGAAAGTTGGATCTGAGACGCTCACTCAGAGAGCCACCTTCCAAAGAGCACAATGACGAAGAAGGCTTTTCGACCCAACCACGCACATGTCAATGTTTCCAACTACCTATAGACCAGACTTGAACTCTCCAAGGAACTACAGGATATACCAATATGTCAATGAATGTCTCTCAAGGAGATGTCAACTCAATATTTTCTACCCCTCCTACCCAAAAAAAGATATTGCAGATTAATTCTGTACTTTTTGTAGCCATAGGAAAGTACGTGGAAAGGGGACATTATCTTTGGATTTGACACAGTCTGCACAGGATTTTGCGAACATACCAGCACCACATGGTATGATTTCACTCTGTCATTAAAGGTAATTGTGGAAAAAGATGACTTTACCACCAAAATCAGCAAAGTATCCATGATGAATATGGTATCCCAAACACAAACACACGTGCATACACCCCACACACCAAAACAGTGAGAGAAAAGGCAAATCTTAATTGATGACAATATTGAACATTCATACAACACACACAATGCCCACCATGATGTCCCGTACCTTCTTGCTTGAAGATTAATAATGTGGTGTATTGTTTACAGTCATACATTATGACACTGGATGTTGGGGGTGGAAATAGAAGCTGACATTGCAGTGAGGCTTGCACCCTCCCAGCTAATGATGGACAAGTCTGCAAGCTGTAAACCCATATGAAGAATTTGCCATTTAGCAAGGGGGAAGTTTAGATTTATATTAAATAATACTGTGAGGTAGGTACTACCATTGCAGAAAGCGTAATCTAATCAGATTACCCATTCATAAACTACATGCCAAAAGCATCTAGTGTATATGTGCGCTGCGTCATCAGTATTCTGATGTGCAGATCTTACTCTCCAGTGGCATAGATCAGGTTCAGCGGTCATAGGTACCTTCTTGACTGTCAAATCATTATGGCACAGGGCCTGTTTCTTCCTAAAACTGTAAATATAAACCATACATGAGCTTGAGGTATGGTGGCTTGCCTTTATCCCAATTATCCAAGCCACATCTATTGGATATCACACATATCAGCCTTGTGAACACAGCTCAGCTGTGGAAGGGTTATGTGCATTCACCACAGCATGGATCCCCTTGCTGCTCCTAGCTGGATTTAGTCCTGTGGGTTGCCTCTCTTTATTCCTTTGTGAGGGAATGTAAAACTCACCCCAGAGATACAGCTACTCCACAGGAAGCTGCCCTAGGAACAGGAATCAAAGGGCACATCCATTCTCAAAAGGAGTAACCTCACGCCACGGTGCTTCATAACAGAAGGGTGTGTGATTCTCTTTAGAAGGGAGGGGGCGGGGTTAGTGTAGACAAAAGGAACTCCTTACAGCCCACGGAATGTTCCACCATATTGTTTCCCTCTGCCTCTGTGTTTCCCTCCCTGTCCCCCACTTCCTGTAGCACAAAGTACTTTGGATGTAATGCAGAAGGCAAAGTTCACTTGTTCCAAAACTGCGATTGGACATTGGTAGCAAGCTTGCTTTTGACCAATCACTTGTAGACTTTTGCCTTTAAAAAAGGGGGTTACGCACTCCTTTGAATCATCTCTGAACTTCAAACCTTCAAGAAGGTTTCATTGGACCCTGTTAGGAGAGCAGTCCTTCCAAAGTCCTCCGGTTGTGAGGAGAAGAAATTTAGTTCATGGCAGAGGTAAGCTCTGTCACCTAACTGTGCCCAGGGTACATTGAGGTGAATTACTGCTGTGGGAAGACCAGAATCTCTGCCAGACACACCGCTGTCAGGAGCTCACTGTGCTGAAGGACCCCTGAATGTGTGTGCCAGCTTCCCTCATGTTTGGCAGCGCGAGGAAAAGGACAACTCTTGCCTCCGAGACCCTGGGGTGGGTCACACAGCTCTTGAGGGGCATGACAACCAGGATTTCTGTACTTTTTCCATCAAACCGCTAAGAGCCGTTATTCGAGCGTATTTGAGACAGTTCAAAACAAGCCCTTGTAGAACTGCCTTTGGCACGCACCAACATTCGAACTGCTTTTCGGACAAATTTGTGTCTGCACCACGTTAGCTGCAGTGCCTCGTAGCCTTGGCTCAAAAAAAGCATTGCTGCACCTGCATCAATCGAACTGACGTTAGAACCACCAGCCTCTTCCATCACTCATCCAATTGTTAATATGGATTTCTAAACTCTGACCTGGTGGGAAGAAGTTTAGGAGGCCACCCTAGGTTTAGTGAAACAGGGGAACTTTCTGGACAAGACAGACCAATCTGGGTGCTTGGAAGGCGGCCAAGACTAAGACTCGGGAGGGGTGAGAGTCATCGGAAGCCCACAATGAGCACACACAGTAACAAACCACAAATTACTCTTAGACAAGTGTGCATGAAAAATACCTATACATTTATTGTCAGACAGACCAAAAGACACAAGTAAACTTCAGTTGTATAAGAACAGTTACCACACAAAATACTCTACTATATAACATATATGCAATATGTTTCCTAATACAAACAAAGGAGTAAAACACAGCCATGACCTGTAAAGAGATGGGTGAGTTAACACACTACGAGCATTAGACAAACTTTTGAGTCCAGCCCTAAGAAGTGGGGAGCCTTGCGCTCAACATTACAGTTGTGCTTTCAAACGCATGATCGTGCAGGGAGAACAAAAAGCAGGTCTTCTTGAGAGAGCTTTAGCAAGTCAAGAGGGGCATGAGGCAATGAAGAATTGGTTCCCACTATACAAGAAGGGTCTGCCCTTGGTGGCAGAGTGTTTCCAAAAGGTGAGCATAGGTAGGAAGCGCAGGCTAACCCAGCCAAATGTGAATACACTGGGGTGTGTGCCTCCTCTATGAAAATGGTTCTCAAACTCAGCAGCCCACAGGAGCATACACGCCACCTAGGACACTGAGCCCCGAAGAAAGGGGCCCCAGACAAAACCAACAAAGGCGTAACTAAAATAAATTGTGAACTCCTCGAGTCCCCGACACAGCACGTCTCGCGCCCCTCATCCCTAAACCCGAGACTGCCGGACCAGCCCCAAATCTCTACGCTGCAACCTCGGCACATCACACCTCAGCCGGAGACTCGGACCTACACCCATCATGTCGAAAAAACTAGTGAAGCAGCCGACATTGCTACTCTCCTATCCACCCCCGCAACAGACAGATCCAGGAGGGGGGATCGCCAAGAACCAGGGGAAACCAATGCTGGGAGCATGCACGCAGAACCACCCTGGGAAGGCCTGACTCAGGCGGTCACAAAGTCTGACTTCCAGGACCTCCTAGCAGCATTGACCAAAGAATTTCAGAAGGTCACCGAGGAGGTATAGAGCACCATCACAGCGCTCGAAACGAGAGTGGGAGAACTAGAGACAAGAACAGCGGAGGCGGAAACCACCCTGTGCAAGCACAGCTACGAAATTGAGAAGAGGGCAGACAGGCTGAGCGCACTCAAAGCCCGCTGCAAAGCACTCAAACTCAAGCAGGAGGACTCAGAGAACCGCTCCCGCCGCAACAACATTTGCCTGAGAGAGATCCTCACATCCATTCCAGAGGTGGACCTCGAGCATTATGTGAGCGACCTTTTCCGCTTCATAATCACCCTGCTAGATGACTCCCCCCTGGTGCTCGACACAGTCCACAGAATTAGAGTTAAATCCAATGCCTCGGCCCCGCCAGACATCCTGGCAAGAGTACACTACTTCAAGGTCAAGGAGGAGATTATGTGGGAGGCTGGAAGCTCCCTGCGAATACAGTTTAGGGATGCCTCAATCTCCCTATAGCAAGTTCTCGCCGCCACCGCACTCCTGAAAAGGAAAGCACTGAAACCAGTGACGGAATGGCTGAGGGAAAAGGGCGTATCATACCATTGGGGCTTCCCCACGGCCTTGATTTTCCCCTGGAATGGGAGCACCCGCCTCATACACAAACTACATGAGGCCGAAAAACTACTGAACCCGACAGCAGGGGCAGAAACCAACAATGAGGAAAAGCCCTCAGACCAAGAAGACCGGCAGAACTCTAACCGGTCCTGTCCCGGGTGGAGAGGCGCTGTCGAAGATTCAGGGACCCCCCCACTCAAGCAAGCGCCCAAGCAACAATGGCTAAGGTGGGGCGACACCGACACCCAGGTTCCCCCGGAACCAACAAGCATCGCCAAAAACCAGACGCAAGCCACTAACACTGGACACGCACTGAATTCTTGTAGTAAAACAACACTTCAACCTCACATACAGCTTTCACCACCACGAAATAGAGGCCTAAGGGTCTCATCCTCAAAGAATTGCGTTGGCCCAGCCGGAGACCCCCTTGGTCGAAAGCTGGCCTAGTTGATCAAGTTTTGTTTTAATGGGGGGAATAGAGGGGTGGCCACCGAGGGGGGGACAAACCCCCAACACAGGTCCCAGCTCACCTGGCAGCCGCCCGCACAGGCCGGCACTAAGTGGAGCATGATGGTGCCCACTAGCTGCAAACTGCCCACACCGAAATGGGTCATCCACTAAGAACCTGACCATGATCACCTGGAATGTCCAGGGCCTCAACTCCCCCAGGAAACGGAAGTCAGTGGAACACCGCCTAACCCAGCTAGAGGCGGATGTGGTCTTTATACAAAGAAACCCCTCTCCTAGCCACGGACGAACAGAGAGTCAAATACCAAAGGTTGCCTAAAAGATACTTTGCATCCACTGGCCAGGAGAGGGGAGGGGTGGCAGTCTTGCTTACTCAATCTGTGGCACTGTCAAAGGTAATGGTCAAATGGGACCCTGAGGGTAGGTTCCTAATGATTAAATGCCTACTGGTCCAGTTCCCAATAACCATCATAGCAATCTACTGCCCAAACGAAGCCCAGGAGCGCTTCCTATGTAGGATCCCCCCAGTCATATCGTCCTTTGCTGAAGGCAAACTACTGATCGGAGGGGACTTCAACCTCACCCCAGACCCAACCATCGACAAGACCTTGGCACCCACTGGTACAGACTTCATGAAGGCTCTGGGGTTCGCGGAATTCCTAAGAGAGGCGGAGACAATCGACGCCTGGAGGCTGGCGAATGACAAGACCCGCGACTACACGTTCTTTTCGCATGTCCACAGGGGTCTCTCCAGGATAGACCTTCTACTCATCTCAAGCTCGCTGTTCCCAAGCATCGTGAACATCCACATCGGCCTGAGAGTGATCTCCGATCACGCCCCATCATAGCGCAGCTCCAGATGGAAGGCCTACCAACACCGCGACACAGAGCCTGGAAACTGCAGGACTAGCTCCTCACGGACATTGCAGACAGCCAGGAGTTGTCAGAAGCCCTCACTAACTACTTCACTGAGAACATGGGAAAAGGGCCTACAGAGGCTATGCTGTGGGATGCCATGGAGCCAGTGATCTGAGGGGTCACCATGAACTGTTCAGCATCACACAGGCACCGCCACCAGATAAAATCATAAGAACTGGAAACGGTGGTAGCACAGAAAGAGGCAAACCACAAACAACACCAATCAACAGGTCATGGAACGAGCTACGCAAAGCTAAAGTAGCCCTGGAAATGCACCTGGCAGACCGTACAGCCCGAGCGTTGAAATACACAAAGCAGTACTATTACCTGAACAGCAACAAAGCCAACCGCACATAAGCTCAAGAAAATACACACTAGGGACAACATTGCAGTCCTACGGGACCAAGGCGGGACCCCACGCTGCTCTGAGGCCGAAAAGATGACCATCATGACCTAGCACCATAGGAAGGTAATATCAGGGAACCCTATTTAAGCGTCAGCGCCACGCCGCCTACCTGAGCACGATCCCAAGGCCACCCCGCCACACACATATGGACAACCTGGAAGTCCCTATGTCCTCGGAGGAGGTGTCAGTACTGATCCGCTCCATGAAAAACACAGCAGCTGGCCCAGACGGGCTGCCTGCGCCATTTTACAAGAATTACATCCACATCCTGGCCCCCCACCTAGCTTCACTTTTCAACTCCTTCCTCGAAACTGTCTCCACCACCCCCTCCATCGAGGAATCGGTCACAGTGTTGATTCCAAAACCAGGAGCAAACCTAGAATTCTGCGCGTCATTCCACCCAATTGCTCTACTGAATGTAGAATCTAAAATCTTCTCGAAGTTACTGGCACGCAGGCTCCTGGGCTCCTCCCAGACCTCATTCACCTGGACCAAACGGTTTTCATACCCTCTGTAATTGAAGCAAACATATGAGGGGGAAAGGGAGGCAGGAGGGTGAATTCATTGCAGAAGTAATTGGGATGGGGCACGAAAAGCCTTGTGAAACCTCCAATATTGCTCCCTTCACGGAACCGCTGCTTGTCAGATCCACAAATACAGTCGTGTTCCTTAAGACACAACTGTGACACATACACAGCACACAAAAAAAACAATGTTCAGATCAATCTCCAGCACAGCACCCCCAATTGACAACCTGAATACTTCTCAACTGCTACTCTATACATGTGCACACACATGAAATCAATGTCACACACATTCCAATATGCAACATCGTCCCTGACATGCTCCCCCCCACACTCCCTCATTCACCACAGTGACGAGCCACACAAAACAGGTCATCATTTGCAAAGCTTCACTGTCACTTAGCAGCCCCACCCACCATACACATCCTTTCAAGCCTTCAAACTCAGTTACTCCCCTCATCACACCCACACCCCACATCCACCCACCTTATTTACCATCACACTATCCCAACCCCCACACTGAATGGTCCGACTTCACTACTAGCAACCAGAGATAACACTGCACATACATCTATCTGTGTTATTTCAAACCCGGTACATCCCATCCACACACCAAACCTATCTTGAACAGTAGCCTCATTCCACTCTTCCCCAGCAGCAACCACACCCAACACATCACTTACCCCACACACTTAGTGGTCAACACTCTTGACCTCCTTGTATCTATGTTTTCTGTGCACAATCGAAGCTGGGTAACATGGTCAGACCACTTTACCATTCCAATCATGCTCACTCAGTGACACAGCAACCTCCCGCTAGCCACACATTCCCCGCTCCAGCCAGACAAATTGAACACGTCACAAACACTTTTTAGCAATTATAACACTATCATCAATCACAAACTCGACCAAATCAATCCTCCCACATCCCCTCCAAACACAGAAACCACACAGCCACAACCCCCAGCCATGGTTCAATAACTCCCCTCTCACCATCAAACAGGATGTCAGAGGCCTAGAAAGAGCCTGGCAAAAAATACACTAGGAAACTCAGCAAAGACTGCTGTGTTAAATACAAGATGGCCATACGCAGCACCAAAGCTGCCCACTAATTGCAAGAGCAAAAAAACCATTCAACTTCATCAAGTCACTCTTCAAACCACCCGCCACCCTTCCAAGACTGCACCTACCCCCAAAGTCCACTTCCTGATGGACTCCAACTCAACTCCAAAATACACCAAATAACCAGCCCTCTCCTCATCAAATTTGCAGCCAAAACTAAACCAGTACACTCTTTGGATGAAGCATGCCCAGGCCCAGCTGCATCCAACTGCTTTGCCACCCTGGCTCACCACTGAGACAACATGGTCAGCATATGCCTCTTTCACAGCAATATCCCTTCCGTACGTGAAATAGGTAAAATCTCCCCCTTTCCAAGAAAGCATCATCAACCCTACACAGAATCCTGCCAAAGTTCATCAGAATCATGGGATGCTTTGTTGCAAGTCAACTCCAACAAACACATGGCCAAAAAGAACCTCTTCCAATTAAGTCTCTGTCCTGGACACAGCACAGCCACTGCCACAATTCACATCTTCAATGACCTCCACAACATCACTGACAAAGGACACACAAACCTTCTCATCTTCATTGACCTCTCGTCAGCTTTTATCAGTACTGGTCACACCATCCTCCTATCCCCCCAAAAAAGAACCCCCAAGAACGTTTCTGAACTGGTTTATCTTCCTCCTCACTGGCATATGTGACGAATCCAGGGAATTGTTCCCTTCTCCATAAGGGGGTGCAACGACCTTTGGAACTAGGGAGGTGCGCATGCTATGCTTAACACCTCTTTGGGGACAAGGCAAGCAGTATCCATCTTGGGGTGAACCCCCTTGGGGGACAAGGAATCCATAAGTGAAGGTTTTATTATACCTCCCTTTAACCCAGAATCCAAGGTGCTTTATGGGGATTGAGCAATACATTAGTGTACAGAGACTTTTAAAGGTGAATGGCTTGGTTCTTGAACCAGCTCAGTTAATATCCAAACCAGAAGAGCAGAACCCATGCTCGCTCCTCCCCCATTCCAGGGAAGAACTTAAAAGACCCTGGACCCATGCACACAGAGAAAGAACCAGCCTGAGGTTGAGTTACAGGGGCCTTTGACTGGCTCATGCAGGAGAGGACATCTCCCTTCTGCGAGGAGCCTGGAGACAGGACCACGCCGGTGGCGTGGTGGGCGGAGGAAACCCAGAGGCTGCAGAACGATGCCATGCGTAGGAATGCAGAGAGCCCAATGAGCTTGCAACCTCTCAGAGCACAAGAGGCCGAGCCGCTACAATCACGGCATACCGCCTTACTCATCTGAGACTTCTTGCATCACACCTGCTTCAACCAGTCAGCAGCAAAAGTATGATAAGACACAAAGCAAGCCTCAGTGGAATCTATGGTTTTGAGAAAGCACCCAACTCTCAACTCAGTGGTGGCGTCTGCAGACAGGAAGAGAATGTCTACAATAACTGCATCATCTACAGCTCTACACTCTGCACTGAGCAGAGAGGCTCTATACAGCAGCGTCTGCCATCTCTCACAACACAAAAACAAGGAATGACCTCAGAGGTTATTCTCATGAAATACAATGCTTCATTAAAAGACCAATACACTTCAGGGATAAGTCCCTTACAAGGCTGCAAAGGGATACTTGCCTAATAAGCAATCTGCACATTGTGCCCCTTATCTGGATCTTTGCTTAAAATAATGAGCTGAATTCTATTGATATAGCCCCAAAGTGCACACCTCGCCTTTTCTATTGACATATCTTTGTTACTTTCTCAATCAGCAGCACTGTCAAATGAAGAACATTTGAGACTGGGCTCCCAAGGTGGAGAGGAACTGAAGACACAAGAGAAGATTCTTCAAGTTATCCTTCAGCGAAGACATTCCCAGGCTGAAGGCACGCATCACATTGATCCAGCCCTGGAAGTCCAGAGTTTAGCTCCTCCAAAGCCGGTTCCTACTGCTGACCAACAACATCGAACACCCTGGCATCCTTTCAGCCAACAGCCTTGGGTTTTACATCAACAGACATCTCTCCTTTAAAGAGTACAAAGCAAGGAAGACACAGATTGGTACCAATTTTCCATTCTGCAGAAAATAAAGCCCTTCGTCCCAACTAACAACTTCTGATTTGCAGTTCAAGCCTTATTCCTCTCCCACCTGGAAGGTGACAATGCCCTCCTGGAAGGCTTTCCAGCGACCACACTGGCACTCCTTAGATGTGGCCTACATGCTGAAGCACGACTCATCAAATTCTACCACAACACCACGACCGTCATGGAACTGCAATGGCTGCAAGTACTTATCGCCTTTAAATCCTGCTGTATCATCTTCAATGCCATTACTTTCCAGTCCGAAAGCAACTTTGCTGAGAAGCTCAGCGTCTCCAGAAGCCAAATGACTAGAAGCAGGGGCATGTGTAGATGTGAATTCTACAGATGCAGAAAGGAAAGAACCAGACGCAGGTCTTCTTTATCTTTGCTCGCAGAAGCTAGAACCTCTTCACCGTCCACACCAGGCATTCCCTCTCACTTCTTCATTTCAGGAAACAGCTCTAGATCCCCCTATTCAAGGAATGGATCAGCCCTAACACTTACCACTTAGGTACACACACCCGCCCCTCCCACCTAAACTGAGACCAGGTGATCGGCCACCCAAATTGTCTGCCCGCTCACTATCCATTTGTAATCTCCCCACTCCCTTGTATTAATCCCTTGCAACCTGCTTCCCTCCCAGCGTGCCTAACCCTATGACTTGTAAATCCCTCTTACTTCCTGATGCTAGATCAGTGCTCAGTCAATACCATAACAAAAATAATACAACATGTTGGATTCAAGCTGCTAAAGAAGGACTAAGGAAGGTATTTAAATCTCCAAAAGAGACCGCAATTCCACAGTCCATTTAACTCATCTATGGGCAACAGTAACAAGTGGCCCCAAGATTACTGGGTCATGGCTGAATCAGCTGTGGCTGCAGGCATGTTACCACCTCCACTGCAGTGGAAACGCTGATTCTTGCTTCACCATCACTACATGCTAAGATAAGTGGAAAAATTGTTAGCAATGTTATCACTTGGAAACACCTTACAGTAGACACGTTGATGTGGAATATCGTTCAAAAAGGCTAAAAAAAAACAGGCCTAGGAGCGCTCCACACAATGTTCATCATTGGAAAACCCAACATGTCCTTCATCAGGACCAGGAGGTCGAGGAATTGCAACACAAAACTATAGAATACAGGTGACACATCCCAAAAGTGAAAGGTATCGACTCCTGCTTTTTTATTACATTAAAAGAAAGGTTTAGAATAATAAAAAGTAATGTTTGGCCTAATGGTGGCAAATAAGTAGGTGAAAGAGAACGGCTCAGAATGTCAATCAAAGCCCAGCTCTGTGGAATAGTAGGGGGTTTAATTAGCACACAACCCTGCAACCAAAACAAGAGACAAGGTTACTCCTACTTCCAGTCCTTTGGTGCAGCCGGGTGGGGACACAGGCTCTTGCCAGTGGCTTGCACGTGCTCTCCTGTATCAGATTCTATTTGTTTCCCCTTTCTTTTTTTAGCATACCCCACTTGCAAGTTCCACAATGTGTCCCCAATATGCTTGCTACTACCAGACTCTGTGCACAATGTTAGGGCATTTTCTGGTATTTTGGTGTGCCTGTTGGGATATCTCGTGATATTTTGGTGAGTCCCAAATACATAAGACTACCTGATATTATTCTTATTCTGGGATCATAAGTGGTTAGCCAACAACCGGACTTGCTGTGCACTGGATCAAAGTTTCATTATTATGCAGTATTTTATCTGCAATACAGTGTTGGTGGGAACTCAGAATATACTTTCCAGGACACCTGAATACTCTTATTCATATAACCAGCCTCTGTAATTGATCCAGTTCACAGTTCACAGTGACCAGTTGTGTCTTGCGTGTTACCACATGCAGTAAAATAAAAATACCACTTGTGGTCAAATAAAATACCACTTGCTTCACATCTGTCTATACACTATCACAAGTAACTAGGACACATAATAAGCAGAGAGAGGCTGACTTACTTCTTTTTTCTTTTGCGTTTCATAAGGAATCAGAATGTATGCAAAGTACAAACACGTGTGCAATTAATGAGTTTTCACATTAAATCCCCTTTGATTCAAAAATGAAAATGAACATAGCTGTAAACACATTCCAATGGTCATATTCCCCTGTGACAAAGGAGCTATTCCTTACAAGGGACTTCAAACGCCCCTTTTCGTGTTACAGTTCAAAACATGCTTATCTAACGACCTTGAAAGATAGCATTTGCTTTGTGCAACTTAATGCCTTTGTAAACTTGCTACTTGGGCGGTGAAGAACACATGAAAAAATAGCTACCCACGGTTGTAAATATAGACAAAATTCTTCAGCCTGTGATTGCCTGTAACATGCACCAGCAAAGCAGACGGACACACACCTCAAATCTTTTCTGGGACCTCACCTAAAGCACTCTGGGTTCTGTGTGCTTGTGGATTGCAAGGTAGTACTCCTACTCAGCTCAGCTGTTCAGTGCTCGCGCGGAAAGTCTCTTTATCTGCCCTTTCTCCCTTATTGTCAAGACAACTCATCACACATACTCGACCCAGAGAGAGAGACCAGCCTGCTCGCTGTCAACAAATGCAGCACACACTGACCGAGAGCTAGAGAGTGAAAATTCCCTTCCCTCTGACTGACAGCCCTTTTTAATCCAATCTATGACCTGCCCATGAAATGTATGTTTACCTGAAGAAAGTATAAGAGAATGCTTGCCTTTAACAATGACGTCATGTGTCAATCAACACCACCTCCCTTTGTCAAGTAAGCAACCCACTAGAAGGTTTCAGAGAGCACATGTTCAGCCTACACCATTGACCGTGATTTAGACAGACCCCAACGGATGCAAATGGCTACATTTCTGCACTGGTTTCCTGCTCTGAAATGAACAATGAGCTTGCTTTGAGCAAAACGGGCACCACATTCATCCATTCACATCTTAAAGCAGCTTTCATTCTGCATGTTTAGGTTGGAGTTTTGGGATTATTAGTAGAATTAGTATATTGTTAGTGTAATGCTTCATTACAACACAGCTCATATTCCCATGCTGTAGTGCTAACTGAAAATACCAGCTTTTATGTAATGGCAAAATTCAAACCCCCTTTTTACCTTGTATGTTTCTCTGCACTCACAATGCTAACTCACGCCAGATTCAGCCCTGAGTCTCACACCCGAGTCTCAAACCCTTGTTGTCAAATGGGATCAGTTTTCAGTTCTTTGGTGAGATGCTGATGTGGCTAAAATTCGGAGCCTTTTTTTTTTCCTGCAACACTCAACATTGGGAGTGCTTGGGCCCTGAGCGTTCTTTGCCCTGCTGCACAACAGCCTTCCTTTCAGATCTATCTGGTCGTGGCTCACTTTATTGGAAGATGTATGTCTTATCCCTCCACGCAGCTTCTACTCTGACATCACGCCTGCCTATTGACCAGCCTCCCATAGGTTGCCAGTCCAGGAGAGGACTATATATTCCTATTGTGCCATTGCACCTCAAAATACATTGTGTAGGCGTATTTAATAAAATAAAAGTGTGTGTTCCCACCTAACACACCATAAAGTGCTCTGTGCAGAATTGTGTTGTATGAACTGGAATGCGCCTCAACGGGCCTAACCCCAAAACACAGTTTCGTACTAGCTGCCAGGGCAAGATTTTCTTAGGTCCAAAGTTCTTCTTAGTCGGGGGTTATTTTGGCGGTGGATGCCCCCAAAGAAAAGCAAACATCGCTGGAGAAGTCACACTTCATCCCTCCAACTAACAAAGTCTCTCCCAGACGTCTGCCTTGTAGCACAACCCCCTTCCAGTCAGTTCTGGGAGTAAGGGAAAGTCACTATTGGTGTCTTCTTCCACACCATCGGGCAAAGCAAAACAATGGCATTCAACATGAACAAATACCAGAAATCGCCTTACATCCAGGGCGGGCAAATTCAGATGCGATTATGGTAGCCTTTAATCATTAATCATGGTGAGAATTGCCACTTGACAGACAGCAAGAATTTCGAGCTGGCCTCCCTGGCGTGAAGAAGGCTTCTTTGATTCTACTGGAGTCATCTGCTCACCATGTGGACATTGCTTGTACAGTTGCTTGTACAGTGTGTAATAGGTATGGATGTGACAAGTCAACCATGGCTTCATAGCAACATGCTGCTTCTGAATTCAAGGACAGGAGTATAAAGACAATACTTGGACAGCCAAGTGAAAAATTACTATTTCCAATCAGCCTTTGAATACCTCACTGTCTTCGCTGCAGTGTAAATGGGACCATTCTTCCTCGTCTCAACGCGTTTGACTTCCAGGGCAATGTCAGGCTTACGTGAAGAAGCAGTCCACTATCAAGGAGGAAAACATAAAAACAACTAAGAGGTTTTCTCCTCCTCTTCCATTGACACCAAGTTCAGGGTCTCAAAGTCACAAGGCTCTGGTGCAGGACATCTCTATATATGCCTCTTACTCCTCAGCCCCCTGACCCCTCACTTCTGCCGAATGAGAAAGTGGCAGAAATTGCTGCGAAGCTGGTGCCAATTTTGGAGATTTCTTGGGAATTCCACTTGGGTCTCTTTGTGTCTGAAAAGAAGAAATATGCAGATCCGTATATTATCCCGGAACGCTCCCTCTTCAAATATTTGTTTCCAAAAGAAAGAACAATGGACCTAATTTTAAATATGACTCCTGTGATGAAGTCATAGGTGATAGGTTAGAGGATGGGACTGTGGAGACCATGGGGCTGTGCACCACCACTTGGTTCTGTGAAGTAGCCTCTGCTAGAGCTATATGGATCTATATGGATCTATATGGAGAAGTCCCCAGGCTTCCAAGCCCATCCTTACCTTTTGTATAAGTCTCTCACCAACCACGTTGATTCACTGGCCAGTTGGCAAAAAGGCCATCTATTCATGGTCAAAGGAACCTGTTATCACTGTAAGGGAGGTTCCTTGGAATGTTCAGCAATAGCGTGCTAATGTCCCTGGGAGAAAAGGCCACTTGGACCATTCAGTTGGACTTTGTGTTCATGTAAATGAAGAAGTAGTGTTTGCTAGGATATGTGAAATACTGAGCTTGTCAGACAGCAGACATCTTAGCACAGGTCTGTGCAGGACACAGGACATTTTGGGAGAATGGGTTCAAGGGAGGAGCTATATGGCAATGGTTGATCACGAAAGCCTGAGCAAACCCAGCATGCATATCAAAGAACCCGGGGATACCTCAAATCAGCCACAGTCACAGCAGGGGTGAGGGGAGATCCAAGAAGGTGTCCTACGGAGATGTAGTCTCAGGTCACTGAGCCTTGCAAGGGCCCTTCCACCAAGTGATGAATGCTTGGGAATGTTCAGTTCACTGGCGAGCGTTCCAACTACATTGTTCGCTTTCCACACCAGCACCCAGCTGAAACCGATTAAGCAATTAGAAACACAGCCAGTGTGCTCATTAGTGTATTAGAAGGAGTATTTGACAGGACAACATGTGGGAGTCATGAGTTGATATTGATATTGATATTCTATTTGAATAGAGCTTGTACACAAGTGTTGGTGGTGTCATGGAACAAATTGTATATGGTGGATTGGTAAACAGTTAAGTGACAGAAATAAGGGAGAAGAGGAGTAGAGGACACAAAGAGGAGCTGAGCGGAGAGGACTAGAGATAGAAAGAGGTGAGGAGGAAGAGGTTCAAATAAGAAGCAACATGGCGAGGGAGGAGTAAATAACACAAAGGACTGAAATAGGAATGGTGGTGAAGGAGGAACATTAAGGAAAAGGGTAGGAGCAAAGGTTAAGGTGGTGGTAAAGAGTGGTAAGGAGACAGAGGATAGACGTAGAAGGGATTTTAAAAGGAGCCTGACGTAGCAGATAAGACGGGGAAGGAGAGGGCCAAGCAGATCATGGGGGAACATTGAGAGGGAGAGGAGGAGAAAGAAGCAGGCGGAGAGAGGTTGGAGACCAGAGTGGATAAAGGGGAAGGAAATAAGGAGGAAAAGTTGCACAAGGTGAGGGGCAGTAAGTGACTGGGCAATTTGGGACATGGGTGTATTTCATTGAGATTTATAAAACACTTTCGCAAAATTGAAATCTAAGAATCAAGAACAATGGGAAGGTTACGAGTCAGTAAAGGAAAACAGAAGATGAGATTTCAGACGAGTACGAAAGACATGGTGTTATGAGGGAATGAGGACAGAGCCCCTTTAAGGAAAAGGACTCAGGACTATGGAAGGGAGCGAGAGGCGGGAGGAAAGGGAGGGACAAATAAGTGGGACAGACAGAGGTGAAGGAGAGGAATAAGAAAAGGTTGTATGAATACGGGCTCCCGTGTGGTCTGTAATACGTATGCAATGAGGCCCGACAACTGGCGACGAGGCATCGGGCGCCCGCGCCGTGCAACAGGTTGCAGGAGTCTGCAGCAGTACGTCAGGTAAAAGCAGACCCAGCGTTGCAATACCAAGCAGTGTCGGGTGAGGGGCCCAGCAGCTCGGAGGGGAGCGAGGAGCCCGGCAGCAGGACAGAGGAGGTGGGCCCAGCAGCAAGGACCCCCAGCGGGACACACCAAGGAGAAGGTGTGCCGCGTCAAGACCCCAGCAGCAGGATGGAGTGAGGTTCACCCAGCAGAGTGACGGGCCAAAGGTGCCCAGCAGTGGCGAAGGAAGAGCCGCACGTGAAAATGGGACAGCAGAAGGGGGGCAGGTGAGCCCAGCAGTGCGGTGGACTGCGCAGAGGACAGAGACACAGCGAGGCACATGCAGGGGAGCAGGCCAGCATTGGTCACAAAGTTCAGTGGCAAGCCATGGAAAGGAAAAAACTATAATAAAATATAGAAACAAATGGACAGACTTGTCAGACCCGGCACACGCCCACAAGCCACGCGCCATAATCCATACGAACGGTACGCAGTCGGCAAAGCACACGCCACGAACAAAAAAAGCCCTAATAGCCAGCAAACCAGGTGGAGCACCCCAGAGGCAATGGCAGCCACACCACAGGGCACAACAGCACCTGGCCCACTACACACGTGAGGCACTGGAGCCCCAATAACCAACGGAGCACACCAAATAAAGTGGAGCCCCAAGAAGTGGCACTACTGCGCCTCACCCACAAACAACTGCCCAACCAAACATAAAACAGCTACCAAAAGCCCACAACCCATGCGTGGCTGCAGGACACATGCCCAGGCAACAATGGAATGCTGCAGACCCACGCACCATGCCGGGGCAAGAAGCCACTCCAACGAAGTTCCCACGTCATACAGCCCAGGACCAATGGCACAACTAACGCGGAGAGTGCACTCCATGCCATCCCACAGGACCACGATTCACTTAGCCGCCAGAACTCTCCAGAACAACCAAAGGCCTGCATCACTACCATGGGCCCCGGAGAGCATACGCACCGCGGCCAGCTGCACACCACCTAAGTGGCCTCCCACAGAAAGGACCCCCATGGCCATACAACGCCCAAATAACCTGGCGGGTGTCAGGGAGAAGGTCCCAAAGACAGGCAGACCCTCGGCTGCATCGCTGCAGACCCAACACCGCTACAGCCACTACCCTACAACATCAATGCAGTGAAAAATAACCAACATCACAAAACCAACCAAGATGGTGTACCAAGCACAGCAGGCGGCCTATGCCATGTTTCTGCGACAGCCCAATACATTTACCCTGCACCCACAACACGATCAAGGCCAAATATGGGAGGAATGGGTTGAAGACTTTGAGGACTTCGAAAGGGCAGTAGGAGATCATGACCCACCAAACAAAATGGACTTATTCACCAACCTAGCAGGCAAAGAGATCAAAGAGATCATTAAAACGATCCCCACACAAGAAAGAAACACATACCAATGCCCTCTCGCGGCAGTCAATGACAAGCTGATAATAAATTCCAACAAGGACTATGAACGCTACGCATTCAATCAAAGCGTGCAGCTTCCACATGAGTCCATTGCAGAGTTTGTCATCCGCCTCCAGAAGAACATAAAGTGCTTCGACTTCACCAACATCAATGATGAGGAGGCAATAAGACTGAGGATCATAGAAGGGTGCACCTCATCAATATTCAGGAAACACCTTAGCAAAAAGCCCCTGTCCCTACAAAAGATACTTCACCTAGCAAGAACGTACGAGCGAGTAGACACACAGACAGCTGCCATTGAAAACAAAAACAAATGTGACTCCATTGTGGCCCTCGCGGTAGGACGGCCGGTATACTCTAGGCCTGCAGGACACTGGAGAAGACGAGGACTCAGAAACCCACGGCATCAAACCCTGAGCAACACACAATGCCACAGGTGTGGATTTGAGGTCCCACACAGACGAACATGCCCAGCCACAGGACAGAGATGCCGGCGCAGTGGCCAAGTAAACCACTTCCAGACAATGTGCAGAGCAGGACTGCCTACAAACCCTGCATGCTGACCTGCACCACCACTGAGTGTAACCCAACAACCTGCACGAGGGCCCAACGACCGGCCAACACACGGGAGGATCCAGGTACCGCCACCCCAAGAGAGATACCCCATACCACGCGTGGCATGGCCAAACGTCATGAGAACCATCGAGCCCACGAGCGATGACCCACCCGGGCCGCACAGGTATGAACACCCACTGTACCCAGAGTTAAGTCACCCAGGGAGGTACGGGCCGGAGCAGGAGTACAGCGTGTAGCCCCCACCCGTTCCGCGAGACGATTGCGTGCCATGCAAACACCCAGGACCCTACAAGATGTCGTACCGGGAGACGGATGCGGAGGCCACAGTTAACATCAGGAATAAGCAACGGTATAAATCTTGAGAGGAAGCATACCCCCTGGGCAAGTCCCAAACCCACGTATTGCAGGGGGAACAGCACAGCCGGTACAGCTAAAAGGACAGCCACGCCGCAACCCAACCCAGGGGGACCGCAGAGTACCCGCCGCCATCCACATGGTGCTGAGTCCTGCCATAGGGCAGTCATCTTAGCCATCGGAAGGCACCACAGCGTGCCTTCATCAACATCCAGTACAGATCATTCGAAGTCACCCAAGTGAAGGACTACATGCCTGAGAAAGATACGAGAGAGACAAGGAAAGCCAAGAAAAACACAGGCGGCACAGATCCCCTCCTAAAGACAGGGGACCAGTGATAACCGCAACGACAGGCCATAGCGAGACGACTCCAGGGGCCTCCCTCTTCCACGAGTTATACCTAAAGGAACTGGAACAAAAGGAAGAGGAGACGACTGTGATGGAGAGAGCAGGAGGAGAAAATGCTGGTGCGACCCGCGAATCACCCAGTAGGCCTCATCAAACCATAAGGAGACCCCAAAGGCTGATTTAGCAAATGTAGCCCGGGAAGTCTCATGTTAAGTGGGGTGGAGGTGTTACGAGGGAATGAGGACAGAACCCCTTTAAGGAAAAGGACTATGGGAGGGAGCGGGAGGTGGGAGGAAAGGGAGGGACAAGGGAAGTGGGACGGGCAGAGGTGAGAGAGAGGAATAAAGAAAAGGTTGTATGAATACGGGCTCTCATATGCAATGAGGCCCAACACATGGTAAGAGGTGATAGAGCAAATGGGCAATGGTGTTCCAGAATTTAGAGCGAGGAGAGGAAAGGAACGGAAGTGAGGGGGGCAGGTCAAAAGATGTAAGGGATCTCAGGCCGCAAATCCCTTAAAAAGAAAATCACTGTGGGAAGCAAGGCACAGCATTCTTATCATCATGCAGAGTCATCTGGACGTGAGTTTGAGTCGGTAATCCCCACTCAACTTTAGAATCCACTGGCGACCTCAGATTGTAGGGCAAACCCACCAACTCAACTTTGGTTGTCCTGCAGGCTTTTCTTCTGGTGAAGGTCAGCACAGCGGATTTCCACAACCCAAGCAGAACCATGAAGATGCCCATGAAGAGTTCCAGCCATGATACCAGACAGAATTCCTCACAAAGGCGCATGTCTGGTTTCAAAAGCAAAACAAAAGAGGTGATGGCTGGAAGGTTTAGAATAAATCTTAACCTCTGGCATTGCTCTGGGCAACCCTCCAGACCATCGTTCTTCACCTGCCAAACCATTACAAATTGGAAAAGACCATATGCAAATCAGGCTTGGTCCCACCCCCAAAGCGGTAGTCCAGCCCGAACTGCTAGGTCACATCCCTTCTGCACGAGACCACAAGCATCCCTTGTCATGTTTCCGCCTTGTTGGGCATCATCAGTGAGGAGTAGCTTGGGTCTCCAGGCATGTCTGGTTTCAAGCCTTACAAAGCAAATGAATGCAGCAGTGCACGATCTAATTAAGAAAAACAGACAAAAAAACCTTTGGCATCGCAGGTAACTGGTTGGTCCCACGTGTCTTAAGGAGGAAGGCACCTCACGGAGGTTTTACTTGTCGACTAGAATCTCAAGGTGGGCAGTGCAGTTTTTCTTAGTGGTCCAGTACACATCACTGGTGCAGTCCTCCGTCATCCCTCAGTCATTTTCTTCAGATCTCTTTCTCTTTATTGGTCAACTTGGTTTCTGGATCCAGTATGTCTCCTTATATCCAGAAAAGTGGGTATGCAAGCAACATTCAAACTTGAAGGTGGAAGTCTGATTGGAGAGAAACAGAGAGCCACCTCCACACTTCCTGCCGGCGCACACAGAGGCTTCTTGCGAGAAACCCACCGGGGTGCATACAAAAAAAGGGACTCTATTTACCTGGGGAAGAAGAAGGACGACCACCAAAGGACAGTACATCTTGAACCAGACTTGAAATGATAAGGTGACCCATCTTGAGTATATGGTCCTCTATAGTGCATTATCGAGGCTGCAGTAGCAGCCGTAAGCAATGCATTCCCAAATAAGATACAAAGGCCCTCATTACGACCCAGGCGGTAAGTTACCGCCTGGGCCGTGACATTACCACCATGGCGTAAACTACATTTACGCCATGGTGGTTGGCGGACTTACCGCTCCATTCCGACCTTGGCTGGGCGGTAAGTCCCCAATCCCCATTTACCCTTCCCCATTCCCATTTTTGCCCCATAGGGCATAATGGGAGTGGGGAAGGCGTTAATTACGCCACCGTAAATTACGGTGGCGTAATTAACTCCATGGTCCCTTAGCGCCATGGATTTTAACACCTGCTAAAAGCAGGTGTTAAGTCCGCCATGGCGCTAAGGGACCTCGTACTCAGGCGGTAAGGGTCGGCGCTGTTTACGGCGCCGTAAACCCCTTACTGCCTGAGTTGTAATGAGGGCCAAAGTAATGGCTTCCGCCAGCCTATTCAGGAGATGCCTGGAAAGGAGCAATTCTGCTAATTAGAACAGAATTAAGGGGATACAAAGTGTGCCCACAGCACTCCATTGAGGATGATGTGTGCTACAATGGGTGAAAAATACCAATCACAAAAAGGAGGTGACAACTCCTGTACTGGGGTGCCTGGGGACACCCTTGTGGACCTAAAACATTGCACTATGGACTCTGTGGGTCCTTGGCAGCACACCACATAGGATGGGGCTTCTACCATGGAAATGCACGAGACAGACTAAGGGGGAGGTCAGCCCTCCACTGGATCCTTGTAAGAAGGGTTTCAGTGGGCCCAAAACTAAACTACATGTGGGAGCTGTGTGAGATACCAATGGTTCACTCACCTCTGCAGTCATAAACTAATCACAGACAGTCCAGAAGAAGGGCTGGGAGTCCCAGCACACAGAGGGTTAGATTTGCAAAAGAAAATCTCCCTAACCAGGTGTTATTGGAAGTGAACAACATTGGCATCCCTGTACTTAAAATAAATACATTACAAACAAATGTGGGCGCATGAGTTGTTTTGGGTATTGTGAGGGGATCTTTCCCCCTTCATCCTCCTCTTGGGTGGCCACGGAAAGGCCATCGCTCTTGGATCCTGACCCTGGGGGTGAATATGCGAGGGAGGATCACCCGGGTGGAGGGAACTTGGGGTTTGGGGAGAGGACGTCCCTAGGTACGACTTGGTATTCCCCATTTCCATTTCAGGGTGAGCCCTCTTTCCCGCTAACCCTTTCCCTGTTATTCCCGTGACACATTCCCTAAGAAACACCAGCTCAATGCCTCTAATCCACTAATGTGGTTTATGCTCATCCAGTTAGAGCCATGTCAGCTTTGTTTGTTTTTAGAACCAAGTGCCTTTGAAGATATGTGTGCATCCGCATCATGCATGTTTCAAACATGTCACCAATTTTGCTAATGTGTTTTATTGAAGATTTTCATCTGGTCTGTTAGTCCACCTCCTTCTCCTTAAGGATGCCTCCTGTGTGTTAGTATAATTGGGCCAAGGGGAATGTAAGTGCTTGTCACTTATTATACAGGCTAATCTAACTCTACAGGTGGACAAGATGGGTTCTGTGTTTGTCAGGGCGGTCTTGAATTATACGGTATTGCTTTGTTTGTTTTTTTATTTAATCACATATGGGTAAGAGGTCCCATTTAGCCATCCCAGGCTAGTAAAATTCCTTTCATACTCTAATCCTTGAGGAGAACTGGCAGTCAGGGGGTTTGAGTGGGAGGATCTGTGTACTGGTTACTTCATGCATGCACCCCACTGCAAATCATTGCGTTAATGCAGTCTGATGGCTTCAGTTGTACCCCCTTTGAAGGGATGGCGCAAATACAGTATGGAGAAAATTGGACTATGCACTCGCTGAGTGATGTGTCCTGGGTCAGGAACGGTCTGGTGCCCTTACAAAGCTGGAGACCTTGGCTTCCTATATTCTGTTAATGCCTCTCTGTATATCAACTACTACAAGAAGCTCTAGATAAAACTATAGGTTGCTCTCCAACAGCACTGGCCTGGATAGCATCCTTCTTAAGTGACAGGAGGGCACGCATTCACTGGGGAGACACTTTCTCAGAAGCAGCTCTCATCCTATTTGGAGTACCGCAGGGAGCCAGTCTATCCCCTCTGCTTTTCAACGTCTACATGCGTAGCTTGTGTGAATTATTGGAAAGCATCGGTGTGTTTTTCACCAACTACGCCGATGATACGCAGCTGGTTTTTGAAATGACGGGAGACTATACACTAGTGCGAAAGTAGAAGAAGTCTATAAAATCATTGACATCTGGATGCAGAAGCATTCGATGTGCCTCAACAATAGCAAGACTGAGCTCATGATCTTTGGAGCTCAGCATGCAAGAACCAAATCAGGAGATCAATATAAGGTTTTCAAAACACTTGAGATGTTGGTAGAAGCCTCAGTGGGGGCCGAAGCACAAGTAAATTATCTACATAAAAACAACACATATTACTTGCGCTTGTTGAGAGCCATTAGACCTTACATAAGTGAAGCAAACGCGGCAAATATCGCAAGAGCGATCATACTATCCCGTCTCGACTATGGCAATGCACTATTGGTCGGGGCCACCAAGAAAGAGCTGCATCGTTGCCAGGTCATGCAAAATGAGGCAGTTTGCATTGTTAAGAAAATTAAATTTGGAAACCACATATCGGCTGCAAGGAAAGATCTTCACTGGCTTAGAATTGAAGAAAGAGTCTACTTTAAGGCCATGACGATCGTTCACAGATGCCTATATGGCACGGCGCCAGGATACTTCAAAGAGAAATTTGCACTCTACACACCTAGGAGAAACCTGAGATCAGCCAACACAGGCCTCTTGGTTATCCCCAGGGTGAAACGAGCAGCAGGGGGGGTCAGAGCCTTTCCATTCAAAGCAGCCAAATTTTGGAACAACCTCCCAGGGAATCTAAGATTAGAAGGAAACTATGGTAACTTCAGGAAACTACTGAAAACACACCTTTTCCAATAACCTCAGGACTTTTCAGGATCTTCCACTGGTATTCATATGATTACCAGCCCTTTTCCTGAACTGTTTTCAGTTCTTACTGTTTTCTACAAGACTCTTTTCTCAGGTGTTCTCCGCGCCCTGATGCCCGCGGGCTGTCGGCGCGTTATAAACACATAGACATAGACATATGTTACATAAAGAGAGTCCAGGTTATAAGGTAATGATACATGCATTTTACGGCCAAGCAATGCTCTTTTCACCTTCATAATGTGAACAATAGAAAATCTACAAAGTGTTGATAGATGGCTTCTCCATTATGCCTCATTTTTATCAATATAGCCTAAAGATATAAGTTTCATTAGTGCCGATTGTAGCCTGTGCTCCTTCCAGAAGACTTGCCCCCATATTGCAGATCCTCCAAATATAGAACATATCTCTTTGTTGATCAAAGCCTCTCCAACAAGGAGCTGAAGTGCCTGGATATATGACTCCAGTGTTTTAGGTGCTAGATACAGCTATAACCAGACCTGAGTGTTTTTTTAATGCATTCTCATTGGCTTCAATGTTGGGTGAGACACCTTCTACTCATGCCCCTAAATATTCTGCCACATTCTAACCATGAACAATCTCTCTACTTCACTTCTCCATTCAGCTTATTGCTTTACTGCACAAAAGCTCTAGGTTGAGGGTTCGACTTACGAAGCAAGGGACAGTATCTATGTCATTTTTACCAACGTAGGGCTTAGGCAGGGGTGCACTTTTGCACCGACCCACTTCAAACTTTATTTGAGAGACATTGAGGAGCTATGGGCAACACAGCATGTGATCCCGGTTAAATTGGGTCATCTACAACTTCATTGGTTGGCCTTTGTGGACAACATTATCATTTTCGATGGGACTCAGCAGGGCCTCCAAAGAAAGCTGTATATCTCATTTCAGTATACTTTAAAAATCAACTTAAAGGTAATGGCCAAAAATCGAAGTTGGTGGTTTACTCTAACAATAGGAATCCTAAAAGCATGTGGTGGCCCTTGGGCGCCAAAAGGGTCGGTGGCTTCCCTCTGCTACGTAGGCTATAATGTAACCAATGTATCCTCCATTAGTACCCGGCACGCGCTGCGCACTGGGAATACAACGTGTGGATTGGCTCTTTTCCGAGCCATACCACACGGTATTCCCGTGTACACCGTGCGTGCCGGGTACTCTGTTCCCAGCGAGTGGCGTGGCAGCCCCTTTGGCAATGAGGAGGATCGAAATGGGGCAATCCCCGCTCCGAGCCTCCCCATGGCTGGAGGCTGCCTTCGTCCCCCGCCGGGGACTCAGGTAAGTTTTTTTTCCCTCCACCCCCCTCCCCTGCAAACTATCCCCTCCCCACCCTCCCAACCCCACTTACCTTCTTTTTTCTTCTATTCTTGGAGTGAACGCGCTGGAAACACTTCTGTTCCCAGCGCGTCCGCTCCCGATGGCCGCCATGGAAAGAGAAAACGGACACCGTTTTCCCTTTCCCGGCGGCCATTTTTGTGCAACTTTATTTATTTTCTGTTTCGAAACGCGGCAGCATTTCAAAACAGCAAAAAATGCCAATAGTACCCCTGTCTGACAGGCCAGGGTACTAATGGCTATAAGACCCTCGAAGGCGGGCCAATACCGCCCACGGTAATGCCCCCGGGCTTCATTAATTATGGCCCCGGGGGCATTACCTGGTATTGGCCCGCCGCCTCGGGTCTTATTGCTACAGTAACGTGTCGACCAAAATGCTAAAAGAGAAATTGGTACCTGTGTTGTCCCATATGAAGATGATTTATAGGAGGCTATATGGATATTCCTGCCTCCCTGTTATAAAATACTGCCAAGTTAAGATCGAGCCCATTCTACTATATGGCCTCGACATTGCATTGGCAAATCCCAGACTTACCCTAGACTCTGTGCAGGCTATGGTGTGGATGAATGTGTTGGGGTTCTCTAGTGCCATTCCGGGGGCAATCTTGTGCCATAAGCTGAATCTAATTTCCCTTATTGCCCGATTTCAGCGCAAGCAGCTAGAACATTTTCCACAAATGTCTTTCTCCTCCTCATAATTCCATCTTTGAGGACTTCCAAAAAATTCTGCCCACATCATCAGTCAAATCTGTCACGCAATTCAGAGGCGCCACGGGTGCTCTGTTAGCTCGCATAGCTTCCTCTGAGTTGAAACTGACGGAAAATCCAGAGGCTGTGAAGAGGACAATGTTTAGGGATGATTGGCCTTGAGCGTCTGTTCATCTTACCTGGAATATGCAAGGTTTCCTCATCGGTTTGGGTGACCTTTGTGTATCCCTCAAATGTTTTCCATGTGCTAAGGCCCGCTCGACATACATGCGTTTCAGGCTGAACCAATTCTAAACTAAAGAACGGACCAAACATTGGGGCAAAGAACTGCAATCTATATCCTGTCGTTTCTGCAACTCGTGCTCTTGCTTGGAGACAGTATCACTACATATTATCCCCACCAAAAATATCGCTGTATATATGGTCGTCTGGAACAACCATAGGCGATATTTTTTGGGGGGGATAATTTGGGGGTTTATTGGGAGCGAGTGTTGCAGTGGTGTCCTGTGCAGGTTCCATGCCTTTATCACCGCAAAAATATGGCAATATTTTTGTATGGCGATATTTTTTGCATGGATATTAACACATGGAACCTTGGAGACGCTAAAGAATTGGATTCTCGATTGCCCCATGCTTAGCACGATAAGAATGTCTTCCTTTCCCAAGGAAAGTCACAGATTTTCCAGGGAAAGTTCTAAGAAGCTCTTGTGGTCGAGATTTATGTGGGGTGAACATGTGTCGTTAATTCTCCCACTTGTCCATTTTTTAACTGCTATGCATTGTTTATGAACTGTAGACAAATTATTTTTTCGTAGTTTTTTCTGTCTTATGTTTTTATTGTATTGTCTCCAGTTTTTTTATTTGAAATTTTAATGTTGTGTAAAGTTTAATTTAAACTAAATCACAATTTTAAAAAACTGTCCATTTTAACTCGCATTGGTCAATCTCTACAAGGGTCTTTAGACCTGAAGGTTTGTATGTTTTCCAGGACCGACAGTAGTTTCATCACTTGCTCTGTCCTTTATTGTTTTGCTTTTGTGTTTGATAGAAGGCATGGGCTTCTGACCAGAAGCCCCAGGCAATAGGATCTGAACAGAGATCGGGGTAATTTGCCCAACTGGTTTAGTGCCTATGGATATGACAATGGAGGTTGTGGTCCAGGTTAGGTTGTGGGTGTGGGGATGTAATGGGGACAGATCAGACATACAGGATAGTACTGATACCTTAAACGTTACATTGAAAATTGCAGTTATTTATAATTTGTGGGCAGGTGAGAGGGAAGGTGAGTGTTAGGGTGGAGGTAAGATATTGATGGATAGAGCTTATGATCTCTCAATAAAGAGATGTTTTTGAGGGTGGCCTTGAATGATAAGATACTGGTTGTTTTTTCTTAATGGTAAGGTTTCGGTGGCCCCAGTAGAGAAGAGCAAGGAGATTGGCGGGTTATTAGCGGGGAGGGGGTGAAATATCCAAAGTGGGAGGAGTCACAGGGCGGTGCAGGTGAGTGATACAGGGGTGGAGTACCATGGTAGACAGGAGCTAGGCCCAGTATTATTCTGTGCCATATTTTACCATCCAAGGAAGTGGTGAAGAAACAGTTGTAATGTATACCCCAGAGCTGAAATGCCTGCTCCCGGGGGCAGGCACACCTATCCCGGTACTCTGTGACAGCTATAGTGAGGCGCCTGCCCAGATGTGTGCATAGGTGTAATTCCATTGTGCATGTCCCATCTATGCTGCATGTGCTCCTGTCTCTAGGAAAAAAGCTTCTTTTTTCTAGTTGTTTTATCAAACCCTATTTCTGGATTAGAAAGAGGAGGGCGTGAGGAGTTGACTATCCACGCTTCTGCTGTCTCCAGCTTTACTTTACAGAGAGGGATGTGGTGTTTAGGGAGGTGGACGGTATATGAGGAGGCCATGCGAGGTGTGGGGTCACTGGCAGAGAGAACAAACATGGAATTTTGGGTATCCCCAGAGAGGCACCCTATGGTCAGGGTGGTGAGAGCAATGAGAGGGTTGCTGGTGTACTTTACAAGTGGTGCGGAGAGGTCCAGCGATGGACAGGTAAACAGAAAACAGCCCAACAAGAGGAGGCGATCCCAGCAAGGGTTAGGATGCTGACACATGGCACCCTCCAAGGGGTGAGTGATGACACAGTTACGGATCACTTCTGGGTTTCAGATGACACCAGCAGTCAGTGGGGGCAGCTAACCCTTTCCTCGAGCAGATGACATCATCAGGCAGGGGGGCTCCCTAATCCGCGCCAGGGTGCAGATGATGTCACTCAGAGCTCATACTCCAATGTAAAGATAGCCAAGGAAACAGGGCCTCCAGCCTTGAATACATTGTGGGTCCTGCTACAAGAAACAGCTGTATCCTGCATTCTGTTTCACTGCAAGACCTCTTGATAAGCAGGATATACAATTCTTTAGAAAAGAAAGGAGTATTTCTAGTAGTAATTCAAGAACCCCTGTCCAGTAAACCAGTAAATGAAGGGCCCAGTGGCAGACACAGCAAACACTATCAACCAAATACCACTCCTACAATCAGATGCAACTCGCCCTGTTCACTTTCAAAATAAAATCACACTACTGGGTAGGAACTGTATTCAGTGAAGAGCATGGTTCTGGTCCGGTTTATGAATGTACAGAGCTTCTGGAATTATAATCTCCGTGCAGCAATGAGATAAACCACACACCAGCAAGCAGCGACTGCATCAACTGTGTCTTTCTGTTCTCTTGCAGATCTCGGCAACATCTCCGGCGCCATTGGTAAGTCACACGTACAGTTACTCATTCTGAGAAGGGAGGGTGAGTGCAGCCCCTGGAGCAGTTCAACAGGCCCCCATGATCATAGCAGCGGCTGTGCACTTGGGTGCAGCTCCGTGTCTGTGCCTGAATGTGCGCTCATTGTCCTGGATTTGTATCTTTATATTTAGACTCTTGTTTGTATTGTTCATTTTCTATTTTTCACTTATGGAGTACAGGTATCAGAATAGCGCACACCATTGAATGATGCATTACACAGCCCTGCTCTGTGTGTAGGGGCCGCTCCTCTGGGTCACTTGTGGGTCACTTGTGGGTCACTTGTGGGTCACTTGTGGGTGAGCTGCTCATGGAATTGGATACAGTGGATGGTGAGGGCAGGAGAAGGGCCTGCACTAGCCACGTGCTGATACCTCACATTCCCAGAAAAAGAAGTGGGTCCACATGTTTCATACATGTATTCATCCATGTATTCAAGGAATTGAGCCTTAAGATACTGATCCTCTACATGTGATTCACTGTGTAACATGCAGCTTCCCCAGGAGGAAAACATGTGGTTCACTGTGTAACATGCAGCTTCCCCCGGAGGAAACATGTGTTTCACTGTGTAACATACAGCTTCCCCAGGAGGAAACCATGTGTTTCACCGTGTAACATGCAGCTTCCACAGGAGGAAAACATGTGGTTCACTGTGTAACATGCAGCTTCCCCAGGAGGAAAACATGTGGTTCACTGTGTAACATGCAGCTTCTCCAGGAGGAAACATGTGTTTCACTGTGTAACATGCAGCTTCCCCCGGAGGAAACATGTGTTTCACTGTGTAACATACAGCTTCCCCAGGAGGAAACATGTGTTTCACTGTGTAACATACAGCTTCCCCAGGAGGAAAAGAAGTGTTTCACCGTGTCACATGCAGCTTCCCCAGGAGGAAACATGTGTTTCACTGTGTAACATGCAGCTTCCCCCGGAGGAAACATGTGTTTCACTGTGTAACATACAGCTTCCCCAGGAGGAAACATGTGTTTCACTGTGTAACATACAGCTTCCCCAGGAGGAAAAGAAGTGTCTCACTGTGTCACATGCAGCTTCCCCAGGAGGAAACATGTGTTTCACTGTGTAACATGCAGCTTCCCCAGGAGGAAACATGTGTTTCACTGTGTAACATGCAGCTTCCGCAGGAGGAAAACATGTGTTCCACTGTGTCACATGCAGCTTCTGCAGGAGGAAACATGTGTTTCACTGTGTAACATACAGCTTCCCCAGGAGGAAAAGAAGTGTCTCACTGTGTCACATGCAGCTTCGCCAGGAGGAAAACATGTGTTTCACTGTGTAACATGTAGCTTCCCCAGGAGGAAACATGTGTTTCACTGTGTAACATACAGCTTTCCCAGGAGGAAAAGAAGTGTCTCACTGTGTAACATACAGCTTCCCCAGGAGGAAAAGAAGTGTCTCACTGTGTCACATGCAGCTTCCCCAGGAGGAAAACATGTGTTTCACTGTGTAACATACAGCTTCCCCAGGAGGAAACCATGTGTTTCACTGTGTAACATGCAGCTTCCCCAGGAGGAAAACATGTGTTTCACTGTGTAACATACAGCTTCCCCAGGAGGAAACATGTGTTTCACTGTGTAACATACAGCTTCCCCAGGAGGAAAAGAAGTGTCTCACTGTGTCACATGCAGCTTCCCCAGGAGGAAACATGTGTTTCACTGTGTAACATGCAGCTTCCCCCGGAGGAAACATGTGTTTCACTGTGTAACATACAGCTTCCCCAGGAGGAAACATGTGTTTCACTGTGTAACATACAGCTTCCCCAGGAGGAAAAGAAGTGTCTCACTGTGTCACATGCAGCTTCCCCAGGAGGAAACATGTGTTTCACTGTGTAACATGCAGCTTCCCCACGAGGAAACATGTGTTTCACTGTGTAACATGCAGCTTCCACAGGAGGAAACCATGTGTTTCACTGTGTAACATGCAGCTTCCGCAGGAGGAAAACATGTGTTCCACTGTGTCACATGCAGCTTCTGCAGGAGGAAACATGTGTTTCACTGTGTAACATACAGCTTCCCCAGGAGGAAAAGAAGTGTCTCACTGTGTCACATGCAGCTTCGCCAGGAGGAAAACATGTGTTTCACTGTGTAACATGTAGCTTCCCCAGGAGGAAACATGTGTTTCACTGTGTAACATACAGCTTCCCCAGGAGGAAAAGAAGTGTCTCACTGTGTAACATACAGCTTCCCCAGGAGGAAAACAAGTGTCTCACTGTGTCACATGCAGCTTCCCCAGGAGGAAAACATGTGTTTCACTGTGTAACATACAGCTTCCCCAGGAGGAAACCATGTGTTTCACCGTGTAACATGCAGCTTCCCCAGGAGGAAAACATGTGTTTCACTGTGTAACATACAGCTTCCCCAGGAGGAAACCATGTGTTTCACCGTGTAACATGCAGCTTCCACAGGAGGAAAACATGTGGTTCACTGTGTAACATGCAGCTTCCCCAGGAGGAAAACATGTGGTTCACTGTGTAACATGCAGCTTCTCCAGGAGGAAACATGTGTTTCACTGTGTAACATGCAGCTTCCCCCGGAGGAAACATGTGTTTCACTGTGTAACATACAGCTTCCCCAGGAGGAAACATGTGTTTCACTGTGTAACACACAGCTTCCCCAGGAGGAAAAGAAGTGTCTCACTGTGTCACATGCAGCTTCCCCAGGAGGAAACATGTGTTTCACTGTGTAACATGCAGCTTCCCCAGGAGGAAACATGTGTTTCACTGTGTAACATGCAGCTTCCACAGGAGGAAACCATGTGTTTCACTGTGTAACATGCAGCTTCCGCAGGAGGAAAACATGTGTTCCACTGTGTCACATGCAGCTTCTGCAGGAGGAAACATGTGTTTCACTGTGTAACATACAGCTTCCCCAGGAGGAAAAGAAGTGTCTCACTGTGTCACATGCAGCTTCGCCAGGAGGAAAGCATGTGTTTCACTGTTCACTGTTTAACATGTAGCTTCCCCAGGAGGAAACATGTGTTTCACTGTGTAACATACAGCTTCCCCAGGAGGAAAAGAAGTGTCTCACTGTGTATCATACAGCTTCCCCAGGAGGAAAACAAGTGTCTCACTGTGTCACATGCAGCTTCCCCAGGAGGAAAACATGTGTTTCACTGTGTAACATACAGCTTCGCCAGGAGGAAACCATGTGTTTCACCGTGTAACATGCAGCTTCCACAGGAGGAAACCATGTGTTTCACTGTGTAACATACAGCTTCCCCAGGAGGAAACCATGTGTTTCACTGTGTAACATGCAGCTTCCACAGGAGGAAACCATGTGTTTCACTGTGTAACATGCAGCTTCCGCAGGAGGAAAACATGTGTTCCACTGTGTCACATGCAGCTTCTGCAGGAGGAAACATGTGTTTCACTGTGTAACATGCAGCTTTCTCAGGAGGAAAACATGAGTTTCACTGTGTAACATGTTGCTTCACCAGGGAGAAACCATGTGTTTCACGGTGTAACATTCAGTTTCTCTAGGATTAAATCATGTGTTTCACTGTATAACACACAGCTTCCCCAGGAGGAAACATCTGTTTTGTTTCACGGTATAACATTCACTATGTACATGCAGCTTCCCCAGGAGGAAAACATGTGTTTCACTGTGTAACATGCTGCTTCACCAGGAAGAAACCATGTGTTTCACTGTGTAACATGCAGCTTCCACAGGAGTATAACATGTAGTTCACTGTGTAACACACAGCTTTCCCTAGAAGAAAATACGTTTTTCACTGTGTAACATGCAGCTTCTCTAGAGGGAAAACATGTTTCCTTGTGAAACATACATCCTGTTTATAAGATAGTCAGTACAGCTTTTTTGGGAGATGCACATGTGTACTGCTGTTAATAGTACAGAAGGTCTTTAATAAGCAGAGATAAACCCCTTTAGGAAGATCTTGGGTGCCCCGCCCCATACAAACCCACTTTATATAATTTCACACTGCTCAAGGAGTCATTCTTGCAATGAAACCACTAGAACTGTACAGTGACTCCAGTGATTCAGCTGCTCTCTTTAAGAAACATGTGAAGACTTTTCTTTCTCATGTAGGTTAAAGGAGTAGAGAACATAGAAATACTTTAAGAGCACCTACCTTCTTCTGGTGTTCCCCTCTTCTTGTGTTTGTTCTTTGTTTCTTATTGCCTTCTGTGTGTTCAGTGTGCTGAACGCTCTGCCTAACCCCAAGGCTTTCATGCACGGTGGCTCCATGAGGGTATTATTCAGAGTCTCGGAGCAGTGGAAGGAAGAATGCTTAGGCCTTATCTTGCTGCACTTCCCAGCTGGAGGCAGCTTGAGTTCTCACGAGGGTGAAGAGCTGATCCACCACGTCTTGGGTTCGCTGCATAGCAAGCCGCATGCCTTGGGCATGCCTGGGCGTATGTGGCCCAGCCGCACTCCAGCATGACTAGGAAACAGGCATGCTGGGAATTGTACTTCCCAGCCTGCTTTTCTCCAATGAAAACCTTGAGGACTTGCCCTGGTGCTTTAGAAGATGTGCCCTGTTATGCCCTGTGCCTCACCGAGATGCAAGTACAAAGACCCTCACATGGGCCTATTAGAAGGTTAAGACACTGAGGGCGGGGGGGGGGGTAATGTTGCAGCTTTTCTGCTGCTCTTTGGCTGCTTTGCCTTTGTCCACTGGTGGCCCCTGGTACCTGCAAAGTGTTGAAAATGACATCATGAAGCAGTGGCGCCAGACAGCCCTGCCAGAGTGCAGATGAAGCAGCAGGAACCTCTTACCCTGAACAGTGGGCAAATGTCATACTCTCCAAGGATAACCAGCTACCCCTGCCACAGTGCAGATGATATGACAAACACATGTGTTCAGCTACCCATACGTCAGATGACATCATCAAGTGTGATCAGCTACAGCCGCCATGGTGTAGATGACATCATCAACACGTTTGATCAGTTACTTTCATCTGCAGCAGAAGTGACGTCATTGAGCAGCGGGATCAGCTATACACACACGCCTGCTGTGACATCTACAAGCAGTGGTATCAGCTGTGCCTGCCAGGCTGCATCCAGTGAGGTCAGCTCCCACCCGCCAGAGCAAAGATGACATCTACAAGCAGTGGTACCAGCTGTGCCCGCCAGGCTGCATCCAGTGAGGTCAGCTCCCACCCGCCAGAGCAGAGATGACATCTACAAGCAGTGGTACCAGCTGTGCTGCCAGGCTGCATCCAGTGAGGTCAGCTCCCACCCGCCAGAGCAGAGATGACATGCCTGCCAGGCTGCATCCAGCAAGGTCAGCTCCCACCCGCCAAAGCACAGATGATATCTACAAGCAGTGGTACAAGCATTTACAAGAAATGGACTCTGATATAGTGAGCCAATGGCATAGTACAATAGAATATTGTTTGATTATATAAACAAATGAGGGCCATGGGGATTTTGCACTGCACTATAAGTATTTAGGCGAGTGGAGGTATAAATGAATGGTAGTAAATGACACTGATATGTCAGTTCTCACTGCATAATGTGTGTGGCATTGAGCCCCCAGTGACAAAGCAGGATAAGCAATTTCAAGCATAATAAAGCAGAGTTAGTAGATGCTATTCAAGTGACTCCATGGGATAGTGTTAGATGCTATTCAAGTGACTCCAGGGGATAGTGTTAGATTCTTTTCAAGTGACTCCAGGTGATAGTGTTAGCTCTATTCAAGTGACTCCAGGGGATAGTGTTAGATGCTGTTCAAGTGACTCCAGGGGATAGTGTTAGATTCTTTTCAAGTGACTCCAGGTGATAGTGTTAGCTCTATTCAAGTGACTCCAGGGGATAGTGTTAGATTCTGTTCAAGTGACTCCAGGGGATAGTGTTAGATGCTGTTCAAGTGACTCCAGTGGATAGTGTTAGATGCTATTCAAGTGACTCCAGTGGATAGTGTTAGATGCTATTCAAGTGACTCCAGGGGATAGTGTTAGATTCTTTTCAAGTGACTCCAGGTGATAGTGTTAGCTCTATTCAAGTGACTCCAGGGGATAGTGTTAGATGCTATTCAAGTGACTCCAGTGGATAGTGTTAGATGCTATTCAAGTGACTCCAGTGGATAGTGTTAGATGCTATTCAAGTGACTCCAGGGGATAGTGTTAGATGCTATTCAAGTGACTCCAGTGGATAGTGTTAGATTCTTTTCAAGTGACTCCAGGTGATAGTGTTAGCTCTATTCAAGTGACTCCAGGGGATAGTGTTAGATTCTGTTCAAGTGACTCCAGGGGATAGTGTTAGATGCTGTTCAAGTGACTCCAGTAGATAGTGTTAGATGCTATTCAAGTGACTCCAGTGGATAGTGTTAGATGCTATTCAAGTGACTCCAGTGGATAGTCTTAGATGCTATTCAAGTGACTCCAGTGGATAGTGTTAGATGCTATTCAAGTGACTCCAGGGGATAGTGTTAGATTCTTTTCAAGTGACTCCAGGTGATAGTGTTAGCTCTATTCAAGTGACTCCAGGGGATAGTGTTAGATGCTATTCAAGTGACTCCAGTGGATAGTGTTAGATGCTATTCAAGTGACTCCAGTGGATAGTGTTAGATGCTATTCAAGTGACTCCAGTAGATAGTGTTAGATGCTATTCAAGTGACTCCAGTGGATAGTGTTAGATGCTATTCAAGTGACTCCAGTGATAGTGTTAGATGCTATTCAAGTGACTCCAGAGGATAGTGTTAGATGCTATTCAAGTGACTCCAGTGGATAGTGTTAGATGCTATTCAAGTGACTCCAGTGGATAGTGTTAGATGCTATTCAAGTGACTCCAGTGGATAGTGTTAGATGCTATTCAAGTGACTCCAGTGGATAGTGTTAGATGCTATTCAAGTGACTCCAGAGGATAGTGTTAGATGCTATTCAAGTGACTCCAGAGGATAGTGTTAGATGCTGTTCAAGTGACTCCAGGGGATAGTGTTAGATGATATTCAAGTGAGGCCAGAGGATAGTGTTAGATGCTATTCAAGTGACTCCAGAGGATAGTGTTAGATGCTATTCAAGTGGCTGCAGAGGATAGTGTTAGATGCTGTTCAAGTGACTCCAGGGGATAGTGTTAGATGCTATTCAAGTGAGGCCAGAGGATAGTGTTAGATGCTATTCAAGTGACTCCAGAGGATAGTGTTAGATGCTGTTCAAGTGACTCCAGGGGATAGTGTTAGATGATATTCAAGTGAGGCCAGAGGATAGTGTTAGATGCTATTCAAGTGACTCCAGAGGATAGTGTTAGATGCTATTCAAGTGGCTGCAGAGGATAGTGTTAGATGCTGTTCAAGTGACTCCAGGGGATAGTGTTAGATTCTTTTCAAGTGACTCCAGGTGATAGTGTTAGCTCTATTCAAGTGACTCCAGGGGATAGTGTTAGATTCTGTTCAAGTGACTCCAGGGGATAGTGTTAGATGCTGTTCAAGTGACTCCAGTAGATAGTGTTAGATGCTATTCAAGTGACTCCAGTGGATAGTGTTAGATGCTATTCAAGTGACTCCAGTGGATAGTGTTAGATGCTATTCAAGTGACTCCAGGGGATAGTGTTAGATTCTTTTCAAGTGACTCCAGGTGATAGTGTTAGCTCTATTCAAGTGACTCCAGGGGATAGTGTTAGATGCTATTCAAGTGACTCCAGTGGATAGTGTTAGATGCTATTCAAGTGACTCCAGTGGATAGTGTTAGATGCTATTCAAGTGACTCCAGTAGATAGTGTTAGATGCTATTCAAGTGACTCCAGTGGATAGTGTTAGATGCTATTCAAGTGACTCCAGAGGATAGTGTTAGATGCTATTCAAGTGACTCCAGAGGATAGTGTTAGATGCTGTTCAAGTGACTCCAGGGGATAGTGTTAGATGATATTCAAGTGAGGCCAGAGGATAGTGTTAGATGCTATTCAAGTGACTCCAGAGGATAGTGTTAGATGCTATTCAAGTGGCTGCAGAGGATAGTGTTAGATGCTGTTCAAGTGACTCCAGGGGATAGTGTTAGATGCTATTCAAGTGAGGCCAGAGGATAGTGTTAGATGCTATTCAAGTGACTCCAGAGGATAGTGTTAGATGCTGTTCAAGTGACTCCAGGGGATAGTGTTAGATGATATTCAAGTGAGGCCAGAGGATAGTGTTAGATGCTATTCAAGTGACTCCAGAGGATAGTGTTAGATGCTATTCAAGTGGCTGCAGAGGATAGTGTTAGATGCTGTTCAAGTGACTCCAGGGGATAGTGTTAGATGCTATTCAAGTGAGGCCAGAGGATAGTGTTAGATGCTATTCAAGTGACTCCATAGGATAGTGTTAGATGCTGTTCAAGTGACTACAGGGGATAGTGTTAGATGCTATTCAAGTGAATCAAGAGAACAGTGTTAGAAGCTATTCAAGTGACTGCAGAGGAGTGTGTTAGATGCTATTAAAGTGACTCCAGAGGATAGTGTTTGATGCTATTATAGTGACTCCAGAGGATAGTGTAATATGCTATTCAAGTGACTCCAGGGGATAGTGTAATATGCTATTCAAGTGACTCCAGAGGATAGTGTTAGATGCTATTCAAGTGAATCCAGAGGGTTGTGTTAGATGCTATTCAAGTGAATACAGAGGATATTGTTAGATGCTATTCAAGTGACTCCAGAGGAGTGTGTTAGATGCTGTTCAAGTGACCCAGGGGATAGAGTTAGATGCTGTTCAAGTGAGGCCAGAGGATAGTGTTAGATGCTATTTAAGTGACTTCATAGGATAGTGTTAGATGCTGTTCAAGTGACTCCATAGGATAGTGTTAGATGCTGTTCAAGTGACTCCAGGGGATAGAGTTAGATGCGGTTCAAGTGAGGCCAGAGGATAGTGTTAGATGCTATTCAAGTGACTCCATAGGATAGTGTTAGATGCTGTTCAAGTGACTCCAGAGGATAGTGTTAGATGCTATTCAAGTGACTCCAGTGGATAGTGTTAGATGCTATTTAAGTTACTCCAGTGTATAGTGTGAGATGCTATTCAAGTGACTCCATAGGATAGTGTTAGATGCTGTTCAAGTGACTACAGGGGATAGTGTTAGATGTTGTTCAAGTGACTCCAGGGGATAGTGTTAGATGCTGTTCAAGTGAGGCCAGAGGATAGTGTTAGATGCTATTCAAGTGACTCCATAGGATAGTGTTAGATGCTGTTCAAGTGACTCCAGAGGATAGTGTTAGATGCTATTCAAGTGGCTGCACAGTATAGTGTTAGATGCTATTCAAGTGAATCCATAGTATAGTGTTAGATGCTATTCAAGTGAGGCCAGAGGATAGTGTTAGATGCTATTCAAGTGACTCCAGAGGATAGTGTTAGATGCTATTCAAGTGACTCCAGTGGATAGTGTTAAATGCTATTCAAGTGAATGCAGAGTATAGTGTTAGATGCTATTCAATTAGCTCCAGGGGATAGTGTTAGATTCTGTTCAAGTGACTCCAGGTGATAGTGTTAGATCTATTCAAGTGACTCCAGGGGATAGTGTTAGATTCTGTTCAAGTGACTCCAGGGGATAGTGTTAGATGCTATTGAAGTGACTCAAGGTGATAGTGTTAGATGCTGTTCAAGTGACTCCAGGGGATAGTGTTAGATGCTATCAAGTGACTCCAGGGTATAGTGTTAGATGCTTTTCAAGTGAATCCAGAGGATAGTGTTAGATGCTATTCAAGTGACTCCAGGGGATAGTGTTAGATGCTATTCAAGTGATGCCAGAGGACAGTGTTAGATGCTATTCAAGTGACTCCAGAGGATAGTGTTAGATGCTGTTCAAGTGACTCCAGGGGATAGTGTTAGATGCTCTTCAAGTGACTCCAGGGGATACTGTTAGATTCTGTTCAAGTCACTCCAGGGAGATAGTGTTAGATGCTATTCAAGTGAATCCAGACGATAGAGTTAGATGCTATTCAAGTTACTCCAGGGGATAGTGTTAGATGCTGTTCAAGTGACTCCAGGGGATAGTGTTAGATGCTCTTCAAGTGACTCCAGGGGATAGTGTTAGATGCTATCAAGTGACTCCAGGGGATAGTGTTAGATGCTATCAAGTGACTCCAGGGGATAGTGTTAGATGCTATTCAAGTGAATCCAGAGGATAGTGTTAGATGCTATTCAAGTGACTCCAGGGGATAGTGTTAGATGCTATTCAAGTGATGCCGGAGGACAGTGTTAGATGCTATTCAAGTGACTCCAGAGGATAGTGTTAGATGCTGTTCAAGTGACTCCAGGGGATAGTGTTAGATGCTCTTCAAGTGACTCCAGGGGATACTGTTAGATTCTGTTCAAGTCACTCCAGGGAGATAGTGTTAGATGCTATTCAAGTGAATCCAGAGGATAGTGTTAGATGCTGTTCAAGTGATTCCAGGGGAAAGTGTTAGATGCTATTCAAGTGAATCCAGAGGATAGTGTTAGATGCTATTCAAGTGACTCCAGGGGATAGTGTTAGATGCTATTCAAGTGATGCCGGAGGACAGTGTTAGATGCTATTCAAGTGACTCCAGAGGATAGTGTTATATGCTGTTCAAGTGACTCCAGGGGATAGTGTTAGATGCTCTTCAAGTGACTCCAGGGGATACTGTTAAATTCTGTTCAAGTGACTCCAGGGAGATAGTGTTAGATGCTATTCAAGTGACATCAGGGGATAGTGTCAGATGCTATTCAAGTGACTCCAGGGGATAGTGTTAGATGCTGTTCAAGTGACTCCAGGGGATAGTGTTAGATGCTATTCAAGTGAGGCTAGAGGACAGTGTTAGGGTCACCCATTGTCCAGAAATCCAGCCCAATTATAAAAGCCCAAAGTCCCAATGTTTGAATGACTAAATCGTGGACACGAATTATTGACACGCTGAATTATGCAACACACTGAAACAAAGTAAGAAAATCCAAGCATCACATGAACTAAAAGGTACCCATTATATACAAAGTCATGGTATTCAATCAAAAGTATGGTTTGCAATGAACACGTTAAATATCGGGTGTGGATCAAACAAGCTGATGTTAATGAAATCGATTTCTGACAGAAAGACTATGAAACAAAAGTGAAAAATACTTAACTGTGCACTTCTGTCCTCTTGTAGGTGACAACAAGACTGGTGCTAGTCTTGGTAAGTGCCCATTTGAACTACCCAATATGTGAGCCAAGCTGTGCTGTGGTTTGGTGGTGGAAACCCCTTGAGGGCGTGGTGTCTGATGAGGACAGTATGGCTTTTTCGAAGAATATCTCTGCAAATCCATTGCCTCAAGGTCAGGGTCGGACTGGGGCATAAAACCGCCTGGGCCCTCATTAAAAAGTGTCCCAGGATCGTGAGGGGAATCAGTAGCTTTTCATGATGGACTGTTTAAGTCCTTCCCTACCCTGGGGGGAACCTTTATTTATTTATTTATTTCTATAGCGCCGAAAGCCTGTAGGCATCAGGGTGCTCACACTGACACGAAGGGACACACAAAATGACAGGACAAGGCATCCAGGCCCTTTTGGATAGTAATAACTAGGCGGAGCAGTGAAACACCATTCAGCAGAAGAGGTATGTCTTTAGGGTTTTTCGGGAAGCAATTCCAATCAGAAATCCCTCCGATGGATCCCGTTCAGACAGAGTTCCTCTTGTTTTCTTGTTCTACTCAACAAGTTCATCTTTCCAGTAGGTTCTGTGGTGCTAATATTCCAGGGGCCTCTGCTGTCCTTCCTTCTAACACTAAAAAGTGCGACTTTCTGTTAGATTCATGGGTGCCCTTTAGTGAAATCTGCAAGCTATCATGCATTCTGTTAACCTCATGGCCTGATTTTCCAAAGAATTTCTCATTTGGAAAGATCCTGTGGAAAATGTTTTGGAAATCAGGCCCTATGTGTCTTCTGACCATTTTTGTTAAATAATGTCATCTCTTGTTTCATCACAGATTGATTTTGGGAACTCTGTCTTGGCATAAAATGTCTAAATTCAAGCAGCCAATTTTCTATAAAAATCTCTTTGTCCAGCGCGGCTGTATCCTCATTTTGGAGTGATTATTGGAAAGCTCTGTAAACCCAGTTATGGAAATCTGTGTTTAATTAAATTAAGTGTTAGGATTCGTTTTTATTGCTACCAGATCTGATGCTTACTGTTTTGTTTTCTTCAATATGTTATGCAAATGTTTGTGTTTCGATTTGTATGGATTACAAATGTATATTTGTAAACCGCTCAGATGCATTGTTGTCTTGCTCGCACTCTATACACACTTAAAATGCGATGCAAAAAAGTTGGTCACATTTGTTACAAATAGTTTTTTTTAAAGCATATTTGATTAGGGATATTGGCTAATCTACTAACTGCACCGTTTGTTAACCCATAAAAATAACCCAACTTGGCCAACCAACAGGCCCAAGCTAGCATGTTGGGTTAGCCTTCTGGGCAGTTCCCCTATAGGTCAGTTCAAGCCTTCTCAAGGCTCTTCACTCAGACGTACAGGCCCTCAAGCAGGCGAGATAACAGTCTCAGAGTGAGTAGCTGTTCTGGGAAATTGGTAAGTGTCAAGACAAGAGAAGTTGCAGAGTTCATAAATTGCCAAAGTGCCACAGTCACTGCACTAGCGCAAAGAAGCATCTGCCACCTCTACATTTGTATTTGTATTTGTATGTGTTTTATTTGTATAGCGAAAACCAGGCCCGGAGGCGACCGGGCGCATATCTTAGCAGCAGTGGTTACATAACATTACGACATTTCAGGTTACATTTAAATTGACAAGGTAATCAAACACATTGGTAGTTTGTACAGAGATACATATGTAATCAAGTATTCAGAGTGCAGCTTAGTCATCAGATGAGACTAGCCAATGTTTGGCTTTGTGTTTGAAAAGATTCAGAGAAGGAAGGTTTCTGATGGTACTGGGGACCGAGTTCCACAATTTGGCTGCCAAAACTGGGAAGCTGGATCCACCGGCTGTTTGGAGCTTGTATCTAGGGATCATTAGGCTCTGGTTGAGGGTAGATCTTAGCGATCGCGATGGGGTATACTGCGTGAACCGTGAGGAGAGGTAGATGGGGGCCAGGTTATTCATGCATTTGTAGGTCAGGGCAAGCGATTTTAGAGAGATCCTACATCTACCTGAGTAGAGGGGTGGGGGAGAGCCAATGACACCATAACCCTTTCCTAGAAACACTGGTAGACCAGACCAAAAATCTACCCATTCCTAGAAACACTGGTAGACCAGACCAAAAATCTACCCATTCATAGAAACACCGGTAGATAGAGGTAGACTAGACCAGAAATCTACCTATTCCTGGAAACACTTGTAGACCAGACCAAAAATCTACCCATTCCTAGAAACACCGGTAGACCAGACCAAAAATCGACCCATTCCTAGAAACACTTGTAGACCAAACCAAAAATCTACCCATTCCTAGAAACACCGGTAGACCAGGCCAATAATCGACTCCTCTAAAGTCGCCATCCAATGGGTGTATCAAAACCAATGACTAAATGAGCAATTTTATTGCGCAGCGTTCCGAGTCATGCGGGGATGCTGTAAGTGCCTAGTACAGCCATGAATTTACTCAAGCCATCACCGCTGCATGATTGGAATCTGTAAGGAAGAACACCTTTAATGGATGCTCCTAATATTGTAAATAATGGCAATATTATACTTGTCGATATCTATATTGTTCAGGTAACATGAAGGGACAGCCCCGGAGTGGGAAGGACAATGGGCTGAGCAAACACTAGAACAGGGGGGTGTCCTACCCTCTAGAATTCAAATATTTGCAATAATTTAATGCAGAAACATTCAAACCCTTACGAGAAAACAATGAGGCAATGGTACGTTTGTCTCATGGGTAAGCGACCTAGAGATACACACGATCATCTGTAGTATTTCTACAGCTCTTTATTATTTTGCTGTTATATTCTTATTTTAAAGCATGTCATAATTCAATCAGTTGTGCCCATAATGCTAGAACACAATGTCTTGTGAACACTGTAATACACCTACAGCAGAAAAGCTCAACACGAAAATTGACCACATGACGTGGCCTCCAATATTGTGACTGAGCAGTAAGCATACATTATGTGACTTACACCTCATCAGTGAGTTAACATTTGTTGATATCATGTGATGAAAGGACCGTGTGGGGTAGTGTATTAGTTACACAGTCTGAATTTTTAATCTGATTAGGAGACCTCAACAGAGGTCATCCTTCTGCCGGGCATAGAAGTACCTCTTTTGAGGTCTCCGAATAAGATTAAAAAGAGCTGTAGAAGTACTACAGATGATTGTGTGTATTTCTAGGTCCCTTACCCATAAGACAAAAGTACCATTGCCTCATTGTTTTAGCATAAGGTTTTGAATGGTTCTGCATTAAATATTGCAAAGATTTGAATTCTAGAGGGTAGGACACCCCCCTGTTCTAGGATATCTATATTGTTGGCATATTCTACTGAAAAATACGCACAAATAAAAACACTAAAAACAGACATAGGGCCTCATTGCACGGTAGGCGGTAGGGGATTACCGGCACCGGTAAGGGCACCGGTGCCGGTAATCGCCTACCGCCCTACTACGAGGTCCCTCAGCGGATCCCATCCTTAACCTGTGGTCAGACCACACGTTACTGAAGGGACCCGCTGAGGGACTTCAGAGCAAATAACGCTAATAGCAGTACCGTTATTAGCTCTTTCCCCATTCCCATTGAGCCCTATGGGGGCTCGAATGGGAATGGGGAATGGTTCCCGGAATGGGGACTTACCGGTCCCGCAAAGGTCGGAATAGATGGGTAAATCCCTATTCCGGGAACCCGGACTCCGATGGCGGTAGGGGGTAGCCATGGCGCCAATAGCGCCATGGCTACCGCCTACCATGTAATGAGGCCCAAAGTAAAAAAGAGAAAAAAAAGGTCCACAGCAAAAAGAAAAATACATGTGACTTTGTATTACATTTAATGAGAAAGTAAAATGCTAACAATCAAAATCCTAGAAATGTCAAATCAACCTAAACACTATGGGCCTCATTACGACCCATGCGGAATGGGTTAACGGGTTCCGCTAATGGATGCGGTCCCGTAAACACCATTCCGCATGATTACGAGATCCCCCTGGTAAAGGAGCCCGGTTTGGAGGCAACCATGGTGCTAATAGCACCATGGCTGCCTCCAAACTCGTAATGAGGTCCTATATGTGGTCATTCACAACTTAAAAAAACCTATACATCATTTGGCCCCAACCGTTCCTTAGAAAAGCCTCTTGAATTTGCCTTCCACTCTGGGGCACCTTTTGCCATGCCAAGCAAGGCTCCAACCAACTTCGTAAACACAGCTGGAAGCAGCTGTGGCGGCACGATATATATAGCTAACCGCACTTGCACCCGCACTTTTGTTCCTTTCACCCCTTTCCATGGACATATACAAGGAACTTGATATGGAGGCCTGCAGATCATGTCAGGTGATCATCTGGAGAGCACTCGCAAGCAGATCTCTGTGGTCTTATCCAGGCTCCTTAGAGATATACCCGGTTAGATAGTACAGTGAGATAAGCGCTCACCCCTGATATCGGGGCGCAACCTGCTGGGGCAGGTTTGAATCCCAGCAGGGTCATTTCAGCCTTTCATCCTTCCGTGGTCGATACATTGAGTACCACTCTGTGGGATAATAATGTCTTCTGTTATTTCACCCCTCTGAGACTATGGGTGTGTAGCGCTATACAAGAAATACATTATTAGATGAAGTAAAATAATCCATTCTCTATCATTTCAACAGCAGGGCACGTCACGGGAGAGATGTCTTGACCTGGAACCTTTCAAAAATGATCAGAACCTAAAGGAGAGGAAATGCAAGATTTCCATGATATTCAGGACTCAAAGTGAGCCCACCTCCTCCAGGTGCTGCATTTCCTGTGACCTCCTTCTCCGCACACATCATGGTTCACAGCTAGTGTCTTCAATTTCACCTTTTGCCCTTCACAGCGGGGCTGCTGATCTACGTCTCCAGTGCTGGGCAATTCATGGGGTTCCCGACAGCACCTCTGTGTTGTCCCTGGGGCCGCACTTGCCACCATGTTTTCATCCGAGCGCAGGGGGTGTTTGGACCACATTGAAGGTCACAAAGACCCAAGTCTCTGGTCAATGTACAGCCATTTCAATGGAGAAGACACTGAGGAAAAATTCATCCTTGACTGAGGACAATGAGGATAAGCAGTACTCGTACTCTGGAGGCAATGATACCCAGTCCTATGCTGGCTTGGATTTTTCTTTCTGTGCATCCAAAAGGGGGATTCTGGAAGTCCAAGCCTGGATTCTGGTAGTCCAATCCCTGTCCTAGATTTCTAACTCTTTGCCTGGACTGACAGCGATTCCTACACATTGTGCCCTACTCCCACGCCTTGTGAGAGGTGATGCAGGAGGTCGCTCTGCATTTGCCTGAAGAACTACAAGCAACTATGCTTTGGGTACTGGACTGTGTGCACTTGTGCTGTTGCCAGTTAATTTTCTACCATCATTCCCAATGAGCTTCTTGATGTGCTCGACAAGTTGCAACGGTTTGGAACAGAAGTCATCCCAGGTGACTATCAAGACGTTGTGTTGTCTATCCCATTTTAGGAACCTCATCCCGTTCCTTCCTTTTCCTTCCCATGCCCAGTCCTTCTTCAGGCTCGGCCAGGCAGGTGCTGCCCCAGAATCCAGCAGAAGCACTTTTGCTCTAGTCGGATCAGATACTTTATTTATGTTATTGGTTTTTTTATAATGCGCCTTATACCATACCTGAGTTCAGTTTCTAGGCGCAGATCCGGGATTCCAAACGCAGATCCGGGATTCGAACCTCTGTTGCTCTGCGTGGTCTTGCTTCCAAGACCAGCTCTTTGCCCCGTGATAGCCTCTGTTCACAGATTAATCCCATGGCCAGTGAACCTTTTTTGGCATCACCTTTAGCAAATGACCCTTGACCCGTGGGACCAGTGATTGTTTTAGAGTGGTATTGCCTGCTCGCCTCGTCTTCTTACATGAAAGACTGCATTGTGGCTCAGGAGGATGCCTTCCACTCTGCAAGAGGGCTGCCAAGCCTCGCGTGGGGTCGGGCTAGTGATGTCTCATGCCCATGGTATGGGGTAGTTTGAACAGCTCCACATTCAGTAGGGATTAGTTCAAATGAATGACTTTGGCCAGATACTTCAGGCTTCCAGGAACAGCAGTTGGACCAGACTCTGGAAGCCCACTGTCAAAAGACACAAGGATTTAAATTGAGCCATTAAAGAAAGGGCATGCAATAAAGAAGCCCAGCAAATGGTCAACCCGTCTAGCGCTCAAAAGCAGATGGTGGCGCCTTTTGTACCATCTGTAGTCACTTGATCAAATCAAATGGGGAACCCAGGTAGATGGAATTGCAATATTCTTGCCTGGACTGGCTGGAACCACAGAAGTCTGTCTATTGTGGGTTAAAAAAGGTCAGAGTGATTGTAATGATATGGGGTGCTAGAGTCAGGTCTAGGGTGATGATGGCAGTCCCTATCTCGATTATTTTCTGGTCTTCGAAAGAGGTTTAACATCATTTTGTGAATGCCTGTGCTACATATCACTCTCTGGGTTTCATGCTAGACTTCAGAATCTCCCACCTAACGCCTACAATGCCAGAATCTGAGACGCAGCCTCTAACACCAAAGAACGTTTCTCCATTGTGAGAGAACTAGACACCCCTATCCGCAGCACTACCATTACTCGCTCAGACAAAGCTTGAGGCATCACCATACAAGAGGCCTTATCACACAAAATACAGACCCTTCGCCCTAAAACCAGCACCACAAAAGCCACCCTTCTGGCCAAAGCCCCCTCACGTGAGCTCCCTGATGAGTCTAGTGTAGCTCCTACATCACTCACACCCACATTTTCATTCTGCCAAGCCTCACAGGAACATGTTCTAAAAACTATTCTATTATTTAAAAACTCCAACTGCAAAGTGAAGCTCTCCGCTCCCACCCTAGCACCCATCATTACTGACTTTGACAACTCTTCCTTCCTGACCAACACCGTACCCTTGAGCATCAAAGCTGCTTGGATGACTCCACTCCTAAAAAAAAACCTTGCTAGATCCTGCCATTCCTATAAACTACTACCTTGCCTACACACAAGTCCAACAGTTCCGAGAGAAAATCACCTGCTCGGAAAGAGAGAGTCTGACTTCAGCCCAAAACATAGCACAGAAACGGCCCTGCTGGACCTAAAAATACAAATGAATCATGTCCAGGACACAGGCACCCTAGCTATCCTCCTCCTATTAGAAATGTATGTCACATTTGAATCCGTTGATGGTGCTGCCCTCTGCAAACACCTCAGCCAGCACTTCCATTTCTCAGCTGACGAAACTGCATGGACTAAATCATTCCTCAGTGGTCGCACCACTAGAGTTTTCATTGGAGAGGGAGCTGCTGACTCCAACCCAGCTCCACTAGGCATCCCACAAGGTTTCTGCGTATCACCCACACTATACAATACATTCACAAAGCCCTATTCAACCTCCGGGATTCACAGGGGATCATCTACATGAACTTCACAGATGAAACCCAAATACTCATCCCCATCTCCGGTGTCTAATCCCGAGATACGGCGGCTATCAATACATACAACTGGATGGCCACCCGTATATTATGCATAAACGAGGACAAAACTGAGCTCCCCTTACCACTTAAAATACCTGGATCCTGCCTTTGCCACTCTCTTCATTTATAGCACGTCCATACCTGTCCTGAAGCACGTCAAAACATTTGGATGCAGAACTAAACATGACCAGTGTAGGCAACAGTACAGACAGACACAAGTGATCACAGTTGAACAGTGTTTATTGAACGTTATAATGGGTGAGATAAATGCCTAATCTAAACCTAAATCTAAGATGGGAGCAGGAAAAACCCTCAAATAATAATGAAGCAGTCCTAGTGGTGTCTTGTCAAATAAAAAGGGCCTATACTAAAAACACCTATTGCCAATCCTTAACACTTAGCTACAAAAGGGTGTGGGATAATTTACACCGGAAAAGAAAGAAGTGTTCTCAAAATGATAAGTCAGGATGGTATGGCTGGGATCTCTCTGACCCACCTTTTTAGCATGGGACAAGCCGGGACTTCTGAGCACAGCACACTCCTGGACCTCGCCAGCACGAAGTTCGCAATTCAATTCAACGATACTAGCCTCTTCATAGGCCAAGTCTCTTTTCTACAAAGTCTCTTGCCTTAGAAGGCCTGTTGGACAAAAACAACAAAGAAACAAAAATTACTTTGGTGATCTTGCACCTTTGGCTATTGCTCTTCACCCCTTCAATCTCCATCTGCCGGACTCGGATCCTTCTTGCAACTTTGGCCGCCCTATGTCTGATTTACTACAAACATTCAAAATATAGGCTTCTAATCTTCAAGAGCCTTAATGTCTTTTTAAACAACCATTTACTATGGACAACCCTCAGTCAGGTTCACTCTTGACGACACAATGTTCACAGGTGTATTACTCTTCAACCCAACTCACAGGCATCCCTCAGCCGGGTTCACGTTTGTCAAATACAAAGTTCACTTTGCTTGATCACCATGTGGGATTCCCTCTCATCAGCTTTCCATTTGCATCCCTCCATCGGGTTGACATAGCCTCTTTAACACGGTTCATGAGTTTCTACTACAGTTCATGATTTGCTTCATCTCATCAGGGATAATGGATTCCCTTCTCCTAGCTTTCTTTTGGCATCCCTCTGTCGGATTCACACTTGTCAAACTTGCCACAGTTCACAGAATATTCTCTTCAGAAAGTGGGGTATGCCTTCCCCTAGCTTTCTCTTGGCAATGGGGCAGAGACTTTCGATTGTACAAGGGATTTGGCGTGACCCTTTTAGGACCACTCTGACATCTCACACTCCTAGAGCATTTTGGTACTTGTAGTTTTACTACCAAACAAAAGGGGTCACCCAGAGTCCTTCGACTGAGCACTCCAGTTGCACCTGACCACTCTGCAGCTGGCCCTTCTCTGGACTTTCCAAAAGTTCAAACACACACAAGTTCTTTGTTCATAAAATGTTTCCAATCATAACCTTGGGTTCAACATAGTTTGGTTTGCTATCAGCTTTCTCAGACTCACCGGCTGTGCTGAACCTGTTGGCTTGTCTTGTCTCCGGAGTCAAGGATGGTACCACAGTAGCCAATATGCCTCCCTGCCTGTGTTATCAACGCAGGAGGCCCTCATGTACCACTGTCATGGCCATGGGCCCCAGAACACAAAAATCACCCCATCTAGTGATGGGGGCAATGGGTCCCTTGACTCACCTATTGTCCCTTTGGGACTCATAAACACAGGGGCCTGGCTGGACTCAGTCCTGGCGCCTTTGGCACCAGGCTCATATAGAGATGTGAGCAGGAAAACTTTATTTCAGTGCTGGAGTGCTTTTATTTTAAAAAGAACTTTCCAGATGACAGGTTTATTCCAGAGAACATTCCCATGTGCTGACTCATCTGGCATGGCTCCCTAGGCCTGGTATTCAGGTGCTGACTCATCGGGTGTGGCAGCAGGGGCGTGGCCGGGAACAAGACTATATAAACCCACCGATCCCTCAAGCAAATGCTTCACATTACTTTGCACCTCCAAGCAACGTGACGCTCACTGCCGCCTGGACCAGCTATTTACCTTGTGATCCTGCAACATCAGCATCCTTACCTGGACCCTGGCATGCATCTCGCGGCAATGCTCCATCTTCTTGGCAGATCCCGAATCGACGCCGCAGCACATACGCTCTCTGTCCCACAAAGCTGAAGTCCTGAAACGAGAAAAGAAGACAAGACAAGGTTAGAACTCTCGAAAACACCTAACCCAGAGTCGTGCCGCATTTAAAACCCAACACACACCCTAAGGCACCATTAAAGGCTACTTACAAGTTGTCGGACCATCTCAGCCCCGCTCCTCTGTACCGCCGGTTCCTTTACCGCTACTTCTACCACAGCTACCGCTGGCACCGCTATACCACCTGCAAGGGGAGAGAGCAGAGACAAGAGACATTACATGCAAAGGACAGATTCCAAACATTACAAATACAATTGCAAAAGTCGGAAACAAGGGGAACACTTACCTACAAGTGAAGTGGACTAGTCGCAGCTGGCCTGGACTTCCACGACAAGGGACCAGTGAAGGAACTCGGTTCCCTTCAACAAGCGCCCCTGCCAGAAGCAGCAGGACGGAGAGCTCATCATCATCATTCAGCAGGTGAGCCTCAAGAGTAGTGCAACCCCAGGGAAGCCACATCCATGGAGAAGAGGTCTGGAGAAGGGGTCAGGGACCACAGACTGCATACTCATACAACCCCCCCTAGGAACCGCACTGCTCATCACTGCAGTTTCCCACACAGACGCAGAGGGAGGAACAGACAAGAGGAGTTTCATCCCTGGAAGGGCTGCGACCATGCCACAATGCCTCCGCAGAGACCAGGTGAGCGTAACAACCACTGACACTTGTCGCACCACATGGCAGCTGTACTCCCCGGTCTTGTGATTCCCTTTGCTGAGGCTTTGCAGGTCTGAGTTGAAAAGGGCAAGGGCAATTCCCTCCTCGTCATCTTTTCAGGTCTCGCCACTTTTCTCCTCCATTTGAACTGCCTGTCCGGTGTAGCTGTTTCTTCGTGTGTTCAGCCTTGCTCAAAATGTGCTCTCATGTTTCGCCTTTTATCCCTGTGGGGAAGGTGAAAGGATGTCAGGTATGCCTTGTTACTGTCAATTGCCTGACTCTGCCTGATCCTTGTATTGGGACATATCAGGTAAACAGCTCTGATGTTAGTCTGTTGTCCTTCTTTGTGTAAGAAAGTGTTTGTGCGGAAACAGGGCGGGGGTAGAGCTTCTAAATATCCCAAAGGGTAGAATGGGGAAACGGTGTTACAGGGAATGGCGTACTGCGTCTCGCCCGTCAGCATCCCACTTCCACTCCCCGAAGACCCCCATCCAGGTGATCCTCCCCCATTGGTTCACCCAGGAACTGGATCCAATAGCGATGGCCGTGTCCTGGCCATCTGGGTGACATATCCCCAGGGACTAGTAAGAGAGACTCCTTCGGGTTTCTCATATACCCTTCCCCTATGCGAGGTGGATATGCCTGTTCATTATCCAGGTTTTCCGTTGTTAAGACCGGGAAGAGAACAGGGACAGGAAATGTCCAGAAACGTTTACATATTCCACTGATTGCTTTTGGCCGGTGTAGGTAGAGGTGGAATATTTTTACTGGTCTTTCGACAATAATCTATGAATTGGGGGTTAAGGTCTATTTTGGACTTGACAGGTTCACAGTTTTCCCAGTCCCATTTTGGAGTTTGGGGAGTAGTAGTTTGCCTGCCAAGAACTCTAGGTTAAAAAATCTACATATGGAGGTGAAGTTTCCTGTCAAAGAGTAGGAAATGTGGGGAAATCCCTCCCCAGGATAACTTCTTCGGGGAGTCCTGGAATTATGGCTGACGATACTTCACAGGATTCGCCCCAGAGTTTCAATATGTACAGGTATTTTAGAATACACTTCATTGTCTCTGTGTACACATGCAACTCGGACTAGCGCTGCGTTATTTCGGTCTTTTGTTGAAATCAAATCGGCCCGTATAGCAGTTTGTTTACTGCCTGAGTCAATTAAGGCCCATACTTGCCTCTCATTTACCCAAACCTTTTCGTAGGTAAACTCGGTAGGAGTATGACATAAACAGATGCTAAAGGTCTCTAGCTCTTCCTCGGGTTCTTCCCTCCCTTTCAAAAACCTACTTGCTTAGGTTTATCCTTTTCTTCTCCGTTTGAAATGCCTGTCCGATGTAGCTGTTTCTTTGTGTGTTCGGCCTTGCTCAACGTGCACTCTCGTGTTCCACCTTTTATCCCGGTGGGGAAGGTAAAGAGCTGTCAGGTGTGCATGGTTGCTGCCAATTGCATGACTCTACTTGACCCTTGCATTGAGACATGTCAGGTAAATGGCTCTGGTGTTAGTCCGTTGTCTTTCTCTGTGTAAGAAAGTGTTTGTGTCGGCAAAAGAGGGGGGGGGAGTAGAGCTTTTAAATATCCTGCAGGGTAGGATGGGGAAAAGGTGTTACAGGGAATGGCGTACTGCGTCTCGCCCGTCAGCATCCAACTTCCACTCCCTGAAGACCCTCCATCAAGGTGATCCTCCCCCACTGGTCCACCCCCAGGAACTGGATCCAATAGCGATGACCATGTCCTGGCCACCTGGATGACAGATCCCCGGGGACTAGTAAGTGAGACACATTTGGGTTTCTCACACCAGGCACATGAACGCCTTAGCATCTGCCACAGCCTACACAGCCAGACGCATCTCCCTGAGCAGGCGATTCCTCTCACCAAGCAACAGCCTCACACTCGCACAAGCACTCATCCTCACAAAACTGAGTATTGTAATGTGCTCCAGTTGGGCACCGCCACCGCCAGTTTAAACAAATTACAATTGTTGCAAAACAAAGCATTGTGTGCCGCCCTGGGACTCGAACGTTTTGATCACGTTTCAGCAGTCAAACGTGAAGCGCTTTGGCTACCCATCAAAGCTTGTGTTGGATTCTAAACATTGTATATTGCCCACTGGTGTATCTACACGGAATCTCCTATTCACCTCAATAACTGCAACTCGCAAAATCTCCCAGTACATTCTCTTCGATCTAGCTCCAGCATCCTGCTAGTTACCCTGTGCTTCAAGAGCAACAGAGCTGGGGATGTTGGCTTTTGTGTCACTGCCCCCTCCCTGTGGAACTCTCTTCCACTGGCTCTCATAAATGAACAGTCATATGTAGTTTTCAAAAACTTGTAAAAACCTGGCTGTTTAATAACTAAAACTAACACTGATTATTCTACTGCCTAATCCGGTCTATTATCTGCCTCTGTTGTGTACCCTATGTTTCTGCTAGTGTACCAAACGCTGTGAATCCCTTGGATTTGGGTGTTACAAACATTTTATAAATAAATAAACAGTGCATCAGCATCTCCTTTGGGGTGTTCCCTAGTCACCCTTTTGTCCTCTTTGGCCAAGGATGACCTTGGTAACCAATGCCTTCTATGTTATGTTTGGTTGCCATTTTTCCAACCGTTCGGTAAGGTGCATTTGGGATGAAAGGAAACAGGTTCTTCACATCAATATGCAGAAAGTATGGTCATAAAACTAGCCTTGGCATTCTTCCTTACAGTTATTAGAGAAAGGCTTCTGATGTTCCTGACAGAAAACATCACCACTATGAATTACCTCACTCACAAAGAGATATGTAGAATGTGTTCTGCTGTGTGGGGCAGCCATGTCCAGCTAGTTTTCAGCTCAGAGAGAGCAAGCCCTTTCCCCTAGCCTGTCTAGAAGGGAAAACAAATGTCCCTGGGAACAATGTGAGCTAGAAAAGGTTGGCCTCCCAAGATTAAGCGCGGAATTAGGAGGTCATGGATGTTATCTTGGCAACATTGGGCCCCCCTTAAATTGATGTGCTTGCTTCCAGACTACAACTTACATTTGTATCCAGGTAGTTAGCCATACAGGGGGGATTGGTAGGCCTGCAAGGAACTGTCATCTGGCAAGGATGGCAAGCCCTGCTTTTTTGATTTTTAGTATCCAAAGTGATGCTGTGATTCCTTCTCCAGAGGGGTATCCAGACCCTTCTTTGTAACGCTCCATGTCAAAAGCATAGTGCCCTTGCGCCATGCAGCATCAGTAGCCTGAGGTGTAGAGCATGTTCAAAGTCACACAATGCCCACTCAACCGCTGCAGCGACAGCAACGTCACTGCAGCACCGGGGCGTCCTCTAAGAGACGCCCCGGTACCCAAACTATGATGATCATGAGTACCCCATGCTAATGGCAGGGTAATTTCTAAGAATAAGCTATACATGAGTTTAGGTATAGTGCATGGCAAAACCTATGATCAAAGTCCCGGGAGGATAGCTCAGCGGCAACGTGCTTGCCTTGGAAGCAAGATGACATTAAGCAACACTTGTTCGATCCCCGGGTCCGCGCTTAAAAAACCTACGGCTATTAATTGCGTTATAAATATGCAACTAAGAGACATATTCCTGTAACAGTGCCTCAATGCCCACGGGCTGTGTGAGCGCTTTAAAAATGCAAATAAATAAATAGTCGCCATATCCCAATTAAGATTGCACATGTGACAGCTCCTGTGCGCCAGCTCTGCTATGGAAGGGAATGTGTATCCAGGTCAGTTTCTCCGACACTGCCACATGGCAGGACATCAATCGAGAGGAACCGGTCTCTCTTTGATTCTCTTTGTGATGGCCGGTAACCCGGTCCCCCAGAGACAGCTGCACAGCAGGGATCTGTCCTGGGCCCAGGCATCAAAAAAACACACACATTTAGGAGGAGTAGCCAGGGCGCTGCATGTCTAAGGGTATGTGTGTCAGTAGCAAGTAATGGGGGCAGGAATAGGATAGTTTGGAATGCTCTGGACAATGTGAGAAACCTTCTACCATTTTCTTGGTTGCTGTCTCCCTTCCTATCTCCTCCACTTCCTCTTTTGGGGCAACAGGGCAAAGTCCACTCCAGCCAGGAGCAGGCTAGCTTTAGACTAATCACCTGAGGAGTTATACCCTTAAAAGGAGGCTTGTGCCCCTTCAACAGAACACCTTCAGTTCCTCAAGGATCCACTAAGTCCAAGAACCATCCAAGACAGAAGAAATCATGGTCCCTGAACCACTCCCAGGGAACATAGGGAGTGATGAGTTCTGTAGATAAGGACAAACAATCCGCAACAGATATTCTGTGCTAAAAGAACAGGCCCTGAACAAGAGTATCTTGTCCTCAACTCCTTTGTAAAGTCCCCAGAGAAACCTGAAGGGCCAGCGCAGCCGCAGCTCCCTGCTCACCCGTACTAAATTGGTCACTCCACGTTGACTCCCTTTTCCTGAGCAAGAGGGAAGGCGCTTGTGCTTGTTTTTGCATTCCTCCAACCAGTCAAACTATTGCACTGTATTAACATCAGCTCCTCGACACATGATCATGTTCTTGCTAAGCATTTCATTTGCCAGGCCCGAAGCGCCTTGCCCACCGCCAAAGAACTGTCACCTCATTTTTGCACCTCAAGGCCCTCTCGAATACCACTTCACGACAACACCCACCAGCCTGGCCAATGTTGCAACATTCTTGGGACCACCCTGACCTACAGCACTTGAACCGTCGTCATTCTACTGCACCAAGCACAAGCATTCGCCCCTGCTCAACACCCGCCTGTTGACAAGGACCCCATGATCCTACTCACCCGAGTGAGCCTCATCTGCTTGCATCGTTATTTGAACCTTGGTCAGACAAAAACCAATTCAGCTACTGTGATACTGATCTGCCCCCAACGTCCAATTGAGCATTAGAGCCTGGTTAGGTCACAATCGTCCCTATCTTCACCAAGATATCCTTTTTGGTAGTACCTTACCTACCACCTGTGGAACTGTGCTCAGGAAGCTATTTTCTCCAGTATGTCGCGTCTCTTCTGTTCTTTCATTTGGGGTGGGTTTTTGTACATTAATGTCTTTTGTTCCTCTATTTAAGTGTTTATATTTGTATGGGACCTTCATTGGACATTCCCTTTATTTTTGGATGGTGATACTGTGCTGTTTGGGTCACTACTGGTACACCTTCACACTCCTCTTAGGACTATGGCCTGCTCTCAGCCTGCCTTACCACAAAAGACGAAGGAGGTATATGTCTTAACTTTTCCAGTTTCAAACTTATGATTGCGTTGTGTTTTGGTTTGTATACTTGTGAGGGGTGAGCAAGCCATTCTGTCCCTGCTCCCTCTTGTACTCCTGCGAGTCAGAATCCAATTCGTCACTGTCCAAAAATAAAGGAAATGTCCAATGAATGTCCTATACAAATATAAATACTTTAATAAACGCACCACCTGCAAGAGGAACGAAAGAGATTGGCATTTCACTGTTGTGTCCCTGTGCTTCATGTAGTCCTGGGTTGGCTACATTGGCACAAGCTGACCATAGCTGGCCCCAGACTGGTGAGGAGACTTTGTGCATAACAAAGGAAGATTGTGGATTCAAGTGCTCCATCCGAACATGGCCAGTCTGACTCTTCATCCTTGGCTCTGAGGATGAGTTGCTAAATGTTGGACCTCTTTTGTTGCCGACGTGTTGCTCTTGGCAGAGGAGCAGTGTGCATGTTGTTCTGCAAGGGAGTGACTTGTTCACCACCCACCACATCACTACTCCCCCATCACACCTCCATCTCCAGATTTAAACCTATGCCAATAGAAAGGGTGTGGAATTTCAGAACGTGGTGGAATGTGGAAATGAGAGTGGGATTGAGCCAGTGTAAGGAGGACCAATGTTTATAGAGAGACTGAGAGTGATGACAGAGGGAAGGGCAGAGAACAACAGCTTGCGATGCGGGGACATTGTGTCTACCAATCTCTGCCTTGTGATTATTAGCTATAGGAGAAGCAAGGATGAGGCTATGAGTCAGAGAAGGCCCATAATAAGATACTGAATGGCATATGGAGGGTGGTAGTAGGAGAATAAGTGAGGATTCAGTAAGGGGTTAGAGGCCACAGAATCTCCCAACATGAGGAGTTGTCATAGCAGAAGCCAGTGGACTACTGTGTTGTAATATTTCATGACATTTGGCAGGTGATGGAATTGTCATGGTTGAGGCCATGGATACCACCACCAAGCTGTGGGGGGAACTAGCTATTGTCTGGGAAGAGATGACATCCTCAGGTGATGAGTTCTTGTGGACCCCTGCACCTGACCCCTGCACGCGGAGGGACCGAACTCAAACGTAGTTTCTAAGTTTATATTGCAATGTCACCCAGAGTGAAAAATCACCAATTAATAACAGTAAAGGCAACAGGCACTCACTCTTCACTACATTGGGCTGCCCGGATTCATGAAGCAGATGAAGTGAGAGCCCCTAAATGTAGTTCACAGGGGAATCCGGTGAAAAATGTAACAATGCACTTGCTTTTATGGGTAGCATAGACCATGCACCGGATTAAAGTATGCACCTCAAAAAATAAAATGGCACGTCTCTAAATGCAATGCAAAGGAAGAGATTCTCATAAGAAATTGAGTTTGTGGACCAAATGTGCTGTTGGCAGTGAAATAGACTTCTAGGGAAGAAAAGGGATATGCATTATTACCATATTGGGATATATATTGAGTGTTGCCCTATCCTGAGGAAGCAATGGTGCGCTCTACATTTCATAGGGGAGCGTACACAGTGAGGGAAACAGAGATCCAAGGGAGCTTGGAATTAACAATGGGGGAGATTAAGGCGGGCAATTTGGTAGCAAGGGGATTTACGCCAGGTTTTGGAAAATGGGGGACAGATTACCCAGTCTCAGGTTGGGTGGGGAGTGAATGGTGTGTGGATCCAGGTGTTACGGAGGAATCATTCCTTGAATAGGAGGGTCTTGAGCCCAACCTTGAAATGTCGACGTGAGGGAGTGTGCATGATGTTGAAGTGGAGGATATTCCAGAGTCTGGGAGCACAGTAGGAGAGGGCCTGTCTTGCATTCCTTTCCTTCCCGCGCTGGCGGAGTTCGCGTCTGCACATGTCCTTACTTCTGGTGCATTGAAGGCCCCCTGAGATAGTAAGCTTTATCCGACAGGAAGCTTGGGGACTTGAAGGTGGCGTCCTTGTAGATGAAGCAGCAGGATGTGAAGAGGATACGGGCTTGCAGCGGGAGCCAGGGCAGCTCAATGTGGATCGGGGTGAACAACGTGAGCAGCCAAAACCCTAACTGCATGTTTATATTCTCTTCTAGATATTGGAAACATTGCAGGCACTCTCAGTAAGTACCTCACTTTATAACTCTGAATGTGTGTATTTGTATTGAAGAACAGTGGTATGCAGTTGTTTCATAAATGACTTACAATAGCACATTAACAGGTGGTGGAGGCAATCCCGGCAATGGTTAGTCAGTTCATAAGGCTGTGAACCAAGTGGGACATAGAACAGGGATGAAACAAAACTGGTGACGTGCAAAGGTAACATTAACCTAGCGGGGAGTGCTCCAGACTAAAGAAGAGTACTTTACACATGTAGAACATGAGATGTTCATGTTGCACTGAAGGGAGTGCTGGGGGCAGGTAAGGAGATGGGGAAAGCCCGGGTCAGCCCCCTCTTTGGCCATTTGAATGTGGATTGATGTTTCAGGTTTAGTATTCTCTAAAGGTTAACTGGATAACCATGGTGTTGCCTTTATCTGATATCTGCAAAATGGTTTCTTTCCAGGCGCTATCAGCAAATGTCGCAGGCTATGCAACACATGATAGAACAAGCAATCAGTGAATTGTAGATTAGTTCTTTAAGATATATAGCCCGAAAGATCCACAATCAGAGCACCAAGACCCAAGTATCTGGAACCTTTTTTCATTAACATTATTATTATTAATAGGTTATTTATTGAGCTCGGACCTTGTTATTATCAGAATGAAAAATTAACCAGGCAAATATATAGTTTTTCCATTATTCAGGGCTATGGTTCTCCTTTGAAATATACCCACTGACTTCAATTGCATAATGTACTGTAACTAAATTCTATTTCTATTTCATAGCACATTGCTTTTTGCTAAACAACCCTTAGACAATTTGCATCCGTCAGGCACATTTTCATGAATGTTAAAATCTGCCTTGTATGGTATGGTATTGTATGGCATTGTTTATTTATATAGTGCCTACACACAGGCAAGTGTTTCAAAGCGCTCATGTAAATGACATTGCACACACTCAGTGAACATTAGATCTATTTGGCACAGTACTCCAGTGCACTCGCAAAATATTACTTTCCAATCAGTGTGTGCACTTGCCTGAGTCTTTGCCACAAGAAATGTATTGAAATATGCAATGTTCCTAATCCAAAAGTAACATGGCTCTTTTGCGTATGCTTTTCAAATATGAATTTATTTATTTATTGTGATATAGTTTAAATTATAAACTTTACACAAAGGAAAAGAAATAAGTTCCATAAAATTAGAATAACATTAAAATATGCAGTAAAAAGCAAAGATAAAATATCATCTTCGTGGGTCCAATGTTGACCATACAGTTATCTATAATACATATATTAATATACAATTGTTCATTCCCTACAATTATTTAGAGTGTTATGTCCAGCCTGACTTCAATCCTCAGCCAGATAGTATACAGTGCTGTCAACAAATGCATACTGTTAGAATTAATACAATGGTTCCAAAAAAGATCATCCTTAATATACTCATTGTTGAAGACATATTTATCCAACAGGGGTTTGAATGTGCTGGCCATCTCAGTGCATTCGGTTAGAAGATGCTTTGCCGTTTCCAACAAATCTAGAACTTTACATAAACGGCATGTTCGCAAAGCAATAGCTATCTTGGCCTTTCTTCCCGTAACAGTTAGCGAAGGCAATTGATCCAGTCTGAGCAACAAGATAAACCGTCTAAGTCTGACTGATGGACATATATTAAGGTATCTCTGTGGTTTCTTAAAATCGTAAAGTCTATGCTACTCAGAGAAAGCTCAAAGGGCTCTGTGTAAACGTATAGATCTCTGGGACTGGATTGAACATTTTGAGCATCTAGGGAAGCTGAGAAGCTACAAATTCATTCAACATAGACTTTACGATTTTAAGAAACCACAGAGGTACCTTAATATATGTCCATCAGTCAGACTTAGACGGTTTATCTTGTTGCTCAGACTGGATCAATTGCCTTCGCTAACTGTTACGGGAAGAAAGGCCAAGATAGCTATTGCTTTGCGAACATGCCGTTTATGTAAAGTTCTAGATTTGTTGGAAACGGCAAAGCATCTTCTAACCGAATGCACTGAGATGGCCAGCACATTCAAACCCCTGTTGGATAAATATGTCTTCAACAATGAGTATATTAAGGATGATCTTTTTTGGAACCATTGTATTAATTCTAACAGTATGCATTTGTTGACAGCACTGTATACTATCTGGCTGAGGATTGAAGTCAGGCTGGACATAACACTCTAAATAATTGTAGGGAATGAACAATTGTATATTAATATATGTATTATAGATAACTGTATGGTCAACATTGGACCCACGAAGATGATATTTTATCTTTGCTTTTTACTGCATATTTTAATGTTATTCTAATTTTATGAAACTTATTTCTTTTCCTTTGTGTAAAGTTTATAATTTAAACTATATCACAATAAAGAAATAAGAAAGTCGGAGTGCAGTTGACGCAGAGGGAATCTATTGGTGCTTTGGGGGCCAGTTTTTGGAGACACGAGCGTTGCTTTCAAAACTCCCACACCAGTCACGGAGCAGAGCAAGGTGTGCGGGGGTGCATTCGAAGCAGATGAAATCTGCTAGTGCGGTGGTCCTTGGTGCTTCCCAAGATACAAGCATTCCTTTCAAAAAACCATCCAGGCACAGAGTGCCACGGAGTGTGCGGGAGTGCAGTTGAAGCAGACAGGTTCTGCTCTCACTTTGGTCAGTGTTGCTGCTCAGACCGTTGCTGGAGACACCAGACTTCCTTTCAAAAAACCCATCCAGGCACAGAGTGCCACAGAGTGTGCGGGAGTGCAGTTGAAGCAGACAGGTTCTGCTCTCACTTTGGTCAGTGTTGCTGCTCAGACCGTTGCTGGAGACACCAGACTTCCTTTCAAAAAACCCATCCAGGCACAGAGTGCCACAGAGTGTGCGGGAGTGCAGTTGAAGCAGACAGGTTCTGCTCTCACTTTGGTCAGTGTTGCTGCTCAGACCGTTGCTGGAGACACCAGACTTCCTTTCAAAAAACCCATCCAGGCACAGAGTGCCACAGAGTGTGCGGGAGTGCAGTTGAAGCAGACAGGTTCTGCTCTCACTTTGGTCAGTGTTGCTGCTCAGACCGTTGCTGGAGACACCAGACTTCCTTTCAAAAAACCCATCCAGGCACAGAGTGCCACAGAGTGTGCGGGAGTGCAGTTGAAGCAGACAGGTTCTGCTCTCACTTTGGTCAGTGTTGCTGCTCAGACCGTTGCTGGAGACACCAGACTTCCTTTAAAAAAAAAACATCCAGGCACAGAGTGCCACGGAGTGTGTGGGAGTGCAGTTGAGGCAGTTGTCAGATGAACGCTTGACCTGGTGTAAGTTGTGTGAGACTTTTTTGCCACTCTTATTCATTTACTAATACACTACTCCTGACTCTTGCTTGCATGGCATGCACCCCAAAAAAATTCAAGACGGCTCTCCTCTCCTACATTGACTGTTCTGCCAATAGAGTTGGCATACATTAAAGCAAAGATAATAGGAAAATGACTGCATATTGTGTATTTGCAGCTGCATACTCTGAAAAGGCACGCATCTCATGTTCTCTGGAACCAATTATACGTCAAAGACCAGCATCTGCGGCCATACACAACAACAATGTTCTCCTAAGCTACAACTTGCAATGCAAAGGGTAGCTGGTGAATTCAAATGCTTTGGCACCATTTGAGGAGCGCATAACTGGTCTTGCATCAGTATATGAAGCATCTCAAATTCTGCATGTAAGCCCCACACCAATGGCTGATATCAGTGGATCTCCTAATTTAACCTGCAGTCAGTACCAAGAATGCCCATACCACAGCAGCTCTGATCAAATATGATCTGGTCCAAAGTATGCCTGCCATCACTGTGCCTTCATCACTAATCACCACCATAAAAATGTGTCGCTCATTTGTGAAATGAGCAAGAATGGTGCAAAATGTTGGAAATGATCACCCACTATACATCAATCTTTCTCTATTCTCATTTCCTCTCCCCACTTCCTCCTCCCAAATCCTCATCCTTTTTGCATTGTGATCTTCACTCTTTTGATACTTCCCTCCTCATTCATTTACACAGCTCTCCTCTGACTCTACTGTCACCTCCATTCAATCTTCTCTCACTTCTACTCTTGAATCTCTTTATACTCCATGTCCTTTCACCCCTTCCTGTAAGCCTTCTCAGCCGTGGTATACTCCGTCCCTTAAATCTCTTCATTCATCCCTTTGCAAAATGGTAGGCTGTTGGTCTCAATCACCCTCTGATCTTGACCAACTTCTCTTCTCATTTCTGCTAACCCATCATTCTCTCTATCACTTTCAACGTCTTAATAGTATTCTTTATCCACGTCCTCAGGACGCTTCCCTCTCGTCTTCTCTAGCTGCATCTGACTTTGTTGACAACTGCTAAGATTACGACTCTCCATTCTGGCTTTTCATCCCTTCCCTCACCCTTCTCTGTGCCTCCGCCCTCCTCCCTTTCTCCTCCTCCTCCCCTCCTCTTGGCATTTACTCCCCTTACTGATCGCGATACTGTACTCTTTCTCTCGTATTTATCCCATTGTCTCTCCTACCAAACCTATCCCTTCCACTCTCATACCTTCCGTTTACCCAAACTGGTGACACAGGCTAAGAAGCTGATATTGCCGGAGATTTGTGGTTTTCTGTATGATTCCTGTCTATTGGAGAATAAAAGACAGTGGGCCTCATTACACGGTAGGCGGTAACCATGGCTTACAGTGTCCGCCTTGGTGGATGGCGGAATTACCGCCCTACTCCAAGGTGAGCGGGGGCGGTAATTCCCCATTCACCAAGGCCCTTCCCCATTCCCATTTTTGCCCCCATAGGGCATAATGGGAATGGGGAAGGCGCTAATTACGGTACCGTAATTAGCACCAAGGTCCCTTTGCGGCACCCTACTTTAACGGCTGGTAAAACCAGCCGTTAAGGTCGGGTCCCGCAAAGGGAACTTGTAGTAAGGCGGTAAGGGTTTACCGGTACCAGTGCCCTCACCGGTACCGGTAAATCCTTACCGCCTACCGTGTAATGAGGCCCAGTAAACCTTGCCCCATGGCTAAGCCTTCGGTTATTGCCAGGTGGAAGGTTTCTAATCAGCCCTAGATACTCTGCTAACTGGAGATATTGTTGATGCAACCCCCTCACCTGTCCTCTGGCATACTATTACAAAGTGGTAGCAGAGGATGGTTGGCCGTCTCTTCGCGTCGCAACCCTTGGAGGGCTGTGAGGTAACCCACAGAGACCGAGAGAGATACGGGAGGTGCACACCTTGAAAAGGTCCTTAGGTATCACCTTGGAGAAATTCCTGCCCACTTTCCATGCAACGCCCAGCAGACGAGAAGGGAGGAGAGGCAAGTTGAGAGAGAGCCGGTGGCCGAGCAACGTCAGCTGGTCACAGAGTGTAAGTATAGACTCAGCCATACAGCAAATAGGGGAAGGGTTGAACAGGTGTTGGGTGGCGTTGAGTACCTCAGGGGTGGTAAGAAGCAGAGGTGGATGTTAATTGTTTGTGGTTAGGGAACATTCAATCTTGTGTGACTAGTTCTGGCAGTTGGCCTAGATGATTGGCTCAAGGGTACGGATAAGAGAAGTTATGTAAATATCGGATTTCCTGTGGGTTGGCGGTGTAGCTTGGGTCATGGATGATGGTATACCCATGTATAGGGCTTAAGCTTGCTTGAATTGCGAAAGGTTTTTTTTCGGGTTAAGTCACACAGAGCTGTTTTATCTACAAGGCGACGCTGTAGGTACAGATTGAAAATGAGAAATATTGGTATCCCCTGTTAGGAGGCAGGAAGACAGCCGTGTATATATGTTGTTTGTCCTTGTTGCGGTGTGGGTGCTGTTGGGAAATGTTGTGATAAACTCATTGAAGAGGCGGGAGATTTCTCTTTTTTCTCCTGTATTTGTCATGACCCTCGCCCAAAACCCCCTCTGGCAAACCCATTGGCCAGGTGTAGTCAGGACTCGGGCCTCTAGAGCCTGGCATCCTCTTCAAAAGCCCTCATGGGGCCAGTCCTGGCGCCAGGCTCATACACCATGAACAACAATGTGCTTGGGAACTACTTTATTGTATTGTCAGCCAACATGGAGACATCCACATAGCTTGGTTCCTAAGAACCAAGCTATGCAGTCTAGTGTTTTGGGTGTCCAGGCCTGGAACTACTTTCCCTGGTACTACTTGACCTGGGCTATATTAACCACACCCTGATTGCAGAACATGCTTCGTGTTACTTTGCAGCTTGCAAAGTGACGCTCACCGTGTCCAGCTATACCCTCGAACCTCAGAGAAGCAGAACCTGCAAGGAGACAAAAGGAACATCATTAGCAGCAGCATCTTACCTGTAGTCTTCATCTTTAAACACTCGCAGCTACTGAGAACAGCTTCCTTGAATCTGCACGCCTCCCGGACAGAACGACCTGAAAGAGGAAAATAGAGGCAACATTAAAGAAAGCAGTAGAGACATTTACAAATTACAAACTGCTCAAAAGGCTTACCTGGCTGGTCGCCTCTCGGCTGGCACCACTCCAGACATTCCACTCGCGCTGAAGAACACCGCGACCTGCAAGGAAGGAAAACACAGGTTATCAAAGGCAAGACTTTGCAGCGCTGCGCATAGCGCTTACTTACCGCATCATAGTGTTCTTAATGCGCCATCATTTACCAGCGGGGCTCAACCAAGCCAGTTCGCAGCGCTGAAGATCTGCATACCTGAGGGAGAAAAAAGAGACATTTTAAACAAAGAAAGGCATGCAGGATAGCAACAAAACTAAAGAACAGCAACAAGACCTACCTGAACAATATCAAACGGGCCGGCATCAGTGAAGTAACTGGACCGCACTCGGCCATGAAAGACAACGCGCCCCTGCAAAGAAGGCAAGACGGAGAGACGCCTAATTCTACCACAAGGCAGAACCTTCCCAGCAGACCACATCAGGGCAAAGCTGAGAAGCATACCAGCGAGTAACCCAGCTGGGTGGCGTCCCTGTGGATAGCAGGTGAGTGTAGCAGAACACGAAGCCTACCATAACAAATCCACCTGGGCCCCATGGAAACAGCAGAAATGGACCAATTGGCCCAATTACTAGGAGAGCTTCATGCTGAGGTTCATTCTGCCCGACAAGAGACTAATGCCCTCCGGAGAGACCTAATAGTGACCAAAGAACGCACTGAAGAGATTAGCAGGCAATTCTTGCAATCACAGGAAGGACAGACGCTGCTACCTGGAAGCAATCCAACGATGCAAAACCCCGCCATACCACCCACTCCGGTACAGATCACGTTACCTGGAACAGTGCCCCTGGCACCACCAGAAAGGTTCTCAGGCGACCCATGGAGGTATGCGGCATTCCTCAATCAGTGCCACCTTCATTTTCTTTGTAGGCCTGGAGCATTTCCAAACGACCAAGCTCGGGTAGCTTGTGCCTTATCATACCTGAGTGGTAGTGCAGCAGATTGGTCGGTGCCGTTGGTAACCCATGACGATCCTCTATTACATGACTTTGGCGGGTTCCAGAGAGAAATGGAAAAACTTTTTGTTCGCCATACCCAGGAACAAGCAGTAGACAATGAACCCTTGTCCCTCCGACAGGGGAATCAGGACTTGTTAACGTACATTGCTACCTTCAACAGACTGGTTGCCGAAGCTAGGTGGCCAGAAAACAAAAGAACCACATTATTCCATTGAGGCTTACGAGGCGAATTAAAGGACGTCTTAGCCCAGGTGGTTGATCCACCCAGAGACTGTGCAAAATTCATAAATCTGGTTGTGCAGCTAGACCACTGGTTGCAGGACCGAAAGGCAGACCGGTCTAAGACGGACCCTCGGACGGTGTATGTTCGACCAAGGGAAAACACACCCCGTGTACCTGAAAATGCTGTAGAACCCATGCAAATTGGAGGGATACGGCCTCCATTAACAAAACAAGAGTGGGACAAAAGAAGACAACAACAGCTTTGTTTGTATTGTGGGAAATCAGGACATTTCCTGAAGGACTGTCCAGTAAAACCCCCAAGAAGAACAGTCGGGGCCTCAGAGAGGATGAAGCTAAGGAATCGGGAAACTACCAAGCTCGCCAAACATGGAGGTCAGTTTGTCGAGTGAGAAGAAAGAGTTGCTGACCTCGCACTTTGCAATACCAGTGATCTTAATTAACAACCAACAGTCGTCAAGAATGCATGCCGTTGAAGCATACATCGATAGTGGAGCAGTTGGAAATTATATTGATCAAGAACTGGCAGCAGAGATGGGGCTTCCTTTGAGTTCTAAACCAACTATGGACAAGGTAACCACCGTGGATAGGACAGAAATCGCTTCCAGACCAGTAACCCAGTGCACAGCCAGGGTAACCTTGCTGTGTCAGGACGGACATCAGGAGTTTATTTCATTCAATCTCATCAAGGTACCTCAGTTCAGGCTAATACTAGGGATGCCATGGTTGGTTGCTCACAACCTTTTCATAGACTGGCGGGCACAACCTTGTTCCTGGTGCACAAATCCCTTGCGGCAGGATCTACGCTCTCACAGAACCAGAAAACCTTTATTTGAAATCCTATTTAGACCAGTACCTTGCAAACGGATTTATCCGCCCTTCGAAGTCCCCCGCAGCCAGTCCTTTGTTCTTCGTACCGAAAAAGGAAAGAGACTTGAGAACCTGTATTGACTACTGCGCATTGAACCAGATCACTGTGAAGAACCGCTACCCCTTGCCACTTATCCCTGAGATGCTAGACCGAGTTAAAGATGCCCAGATTTATACCAAATTGGACCTTCGAGGAGCGTACCACCTGGTCTGAGTCAGAAAAGGAGATGAATGGAAAACCGCCTTCCGTACTAAGTACGGCTTGTTTGAATATCAAGTCATGCCCTTCGGGTTATGCAACGCTCCTGCGGCATTCCAATATTTCATGAATTACGTCTTAAGGGAGTTAATTGATGTGTGCGCCTTAGTGTACATAGATGACATCTTAGTATACTCAGCCTCGGAACAAGATCATGTCAGGCACGTTCGTTCAGTCCTCACCAAGCTCTGTCAACATCGCTTGTTTGCAAAGCTTGAAAAATGCTTTTTTCACGTCACCGAAGTAGAATTTCTTGGTTTTATCCTTACTCCAGGAGGCATCAGAATGGACGTGAACAAGGTAGATGCCATTCTGAAATGGCCTTCACCGACGTCTCTGAAAGGGGTACAAAGCATGCTGGGCTTTGCAAACTTCTACCGCGGTTCATCCCAGACTTCTCTCAGGTTGTGCACCCAATCACAGTACTATTACGAAAAAACAATAAAAAGTTTACTTGGAGCGAAGAAGCAGAAGAAGCCTTTCAGGAACTTAAACAAAGGGTTACCACCGCTCCAATCCTGTGACATCCTCGTCCAGACCTCCCTTATGTCATTGAAACTGATGCGTCCAGTCTCGCAATGGGGGCTGTCCTTTAACAGAGAGACCAGGAAACTGGCCAGCTACATCCTGTGGCCTTCTGGTCTAAAAAGTGCTCACCTCCAGAGATTAATTATGCCATCACGGACAAGGAACTCCTGGCTATCAAATCCGCCTTTAAAGCCTGGAGTCACTACCTTCTGGGGGCCAGACACCATTGCAGTCATCACAGACCACCGAAACCTGCAACATCTCAAAACAGCCAAGGCCCAGTCCTCGTGCCAATTACGGTGGGCCCTTTTCTTCACTAAATATGATTGTGTAATCACATTTCGACCAGGAGTCAGAAACGGAAAAGCAGATGCCTTATCTCGCATGGGCATAGATGAAATAGTATATACAACTCCAGACCCAGTACCTATTATACCTGAAGACAAACTCTTGGGTATCATGAAAGCCTTAACACAAGCAGAACTACGAAAAGAAATCCAACGGACAATGAATCCTGATGCCTACCTCGCATGGCAAACTCAAGGAGAACAATATACCATCAAGGAACACCTACTCTTTTTTAGGGATCGCCTATATGTACCCAAGAAGGAATTACAACAGCATTTTTTTTAAACTATCACGATTCACTGATCGAAGGGCATCCTGGGATTGCCAAAATCCTAGCTAAGGTGAAAGAGAACTTTTGGTGGCCTACCTGGCGTAAGGACATCATTCAGTATATTCAGTCCTGCGGTGTCTGCGCACAAAATAAATCACAGAAACAAAAAACATCTGGTCTCCTACAACCATTGGACATTCCTCCAGTTCCATGGCACACTCTTTCCCTTGACTTCATCACTGATCTACCTCCAAGCCAAGGGTTCAACACCATCCTTGTAGTTGTGGACTTATTCTCGAAGATGGCCCATTTTATTACTCTCAAAGGCCTCCCAGACGCAGCCACTTTAGCAAAAGTGTTCCTGGAGGGCTTGGTTAAGCTACATGGCTTCCCTTCGGTTCTGGTCTCTGATCAAGGCAGCCAGTTTGTTTCAAACTTCTGGAAAAAATGCTGTGCATTGGCGCAGATCGACGTTCGGCTATCTACCAGTCACCATCCCCAAACAGACAGCCAAACCGAGAGAAGCAATCAGACACTCGAGAAATATTTACAGTGTATGCTGCACTACAAACAAAGGAATTGGAAAGACCTACTATGGATAGCCGAATACGCATATAACAATTCTTTGCATTCAAGCACGGGACAAACGCCCTTCTGTACCCTTCATGGCAGACATCCACGTACCTCTGAACTAGACCTTCCAGCCAGCTTGTAAATGCCAGCGGTAAAGACTCTACACACAAAAGGGCAAAAGAACACCTTATTCATGCCAAAGAAAAACAAAAGAGATTTTCCGACCAACACCTGAAAAAGGCCCTTGATTATCAAGTAGGAGACAAAGTTTGGTTAGCCGCTAAATTCGTACCCATCAAGGGAACCCGGACCTTTCATCCCAGATTCTTAGGACCCTATACCATTAAGGCAATTATCAACCCAGCAGCCGTGAAACTGGATTTACCACCTAATCTACACATTCACTCGGTATTCCATGTGTCCCTCCTGAAACCAATGCAACCCGGCACACGGATTGGGACATCACCTAAGCCCATACTTGTTGACGGTGAACCAGAATTCAAAGATATCTTGGACTTTAAATACTCTAGGACCAAGCTATATTATCTCATCGATTGGAAAGGATTTGGACCACAATATAGATCCTGGGAGCCCAGTGAGAATATCCACGCATCACCTCTGATCAGGAAATTCCATCGGAACTTCCCAACCAAACCTGGGCCAGACAGAAGGAACACCATGGGAGGGGCCTTAGGGGGGAGTGCTGTCACGACCCTCGCCCAAAACCCCCTCTGGCAAACCCATTGGCCAGGTGGAGTCAGGACTCGGGCCTCTAGAGCCTGGCATCCTCTTCAAAAGCCCTCATGGGGCCAGTCCTGGCGCCAGGCTCATACACCATGAACAACAATGTGCTTGGGAACTACTTTATTGTATTGTCAGCCAACATGGAGGCACCCACATAGCTTGGTTCCTAAGAACCAAGCTATGCAGTCTAGTGTTTTGGGTGTGGCAGGCCTGGAACTACTTTCCCTGGTACTACTTTACCTGGGCTATATAAACCACACCCTGACTGCAGAACATGCTTCGTGTTACTTTGCGGCTTGCAACGTGACGCTCACCGTGTCCAGCTATTCCCGCGAAGCTCGGAGAAGCAGAACCTGCAAGGAGACAAAAGGAACATCATTAGCAGCAGCATCTTACCTGCAGTCTTCATCTTTAAACACTCGCAGCTACTGAGAACAGCTTCCTCGAATCTGCACGCCTCCCGGACAGAACGACCTGAAAGAGGAAGATAGAGGCAACATTAAAGAAAGCTGTAGAAACATTTACAAATTACAAACTCCTCAAAAGGCTTACCTGGCTGGTCGCCTCTCGGCTGGCACCACTCCGGACATTCCACTCACGCTGAAGAACACCGTGACCTAGAAGGAAGGAAAACACAGGTTAGCCAAGGCAAGACTTTGCAGCACTGCGCACAGGGCTTACTTACTGCATCATAGCGCTCTTAATGCGCCATCATTTACCAGCGGGGCTTAACCAAGCCATTTCGCCGTGCTGAAGCTCCGCAACTAAGGGAGAAAAAAGAGACATTTTCAACAAAGAAAGGCATGCAGGATAGCAACAAAACTAAAGAACAGCAACAAGACCTACCTGAACAATATCAAACGGGCCGGCGTCAGTGAAGTAACTGGACCACACTCGCCCATGAAATACAACACGCCCCTGCAAATAAGGCAGGACGGAGAGCACGCCTAATTCTACCATAGGGCAGAACCTTCCCCGCAGACAACATCAGGGCAAAGCTGAGAAGCATACCAGCGGGTAACCCACCTGGGTGGCGTCCCTGTGGATACCAGGTGAGCGTAACAGTATCGTAGAGGTGATGTCACCAATCAGGTTTGCGTATGGGACATGGAGCACACAAGAGGTGCTAAACCTTTACAGTGGTTGTAAAGGACAATCAAGGCTTAAAGAAGTTGTCGTGTTTTGTGTGCCTATTGAGACAGAATTGCAGAGGGGCGGTGCACACAGCACTCCCAGGGTATTGGTCGAGAGCCGGAGAGGCTGGTGATTTTTGTGGCTCAGAGAACTACTTGAACATCTGCTTTTAAGGTGAAATAAAGTCAGTGTGTTCGGTAGCCATGCAAGTGTTGAAAAGCCCGACTTGGGGTCAAGTAAGTATTGAAGTAATGTGTTCTGGTAAGAATATGAGGGATACACCCCTACAGTACCTATCCACGCTATAAGGACAAGATCTGTAAATATAGCGAAGAATGTACACCAGGTACAGAGGGCAAGCTGCCTAAACCATGGCCAAAAGAAGGTTGCTTCTCCAACTGTGTGCAGCAGCCATTGCACACTCATATACACAAGGCTTACAAGGGGAAGAATTTGAGCAATTGAATGGCTATATTTGAGTTGTGGAAATGGATGATGGGGGGACGTGGAATGGCATCACTGGATGCTGAACCAACAAGAGGCCAGTGGTGAAAAGCCCTTGGCCTGTTCTCCCCATCCTCCTCCTGAACACGAAAGCCAAGGCGCATCAGCAGGGGCCCAGGAATTATATCCAGCGAGGGAATTAAGAGCGATGGCAGGGTATACCAATCCCATATTTACACCTCCAGCATACAGCAAAAGGGAGGGGCAAGATGAGACTGGACAAGTGATTAAAGGAGCGCAAAGCGCAGGCGATGAAAGCCAGGAACGCAGCAAGATTCAGGCATGAGTGAAAGTCAATGTCACAATGACAGGGTGAAGAATCAAGGGTCAGGAGTACATAGTTCTGAACGAGTGGGTAGGAGGACAGATCTTGCTCAAACTAGATGGGAAGGTAGCGGGAGAGACGGGAGGCCGTGACCAAGAAGCCATGGGCTGTAAGGACCTAGATGAAGCAAGAGAATGGACTGTAGTAATGGAAGAAGTAGAGAGATGAAAGAAAGACGAGAAGCAAGAGAATGAAACAATACATAGAGAGAAGCCGAAGGAAGAAGCATGAGAGGATGAGGAGCAGGAAGCACGGAGACAGAGAGAGCTAGTGGACACTGCAAGAAGGAGGGTGGAAGAAGAGAGGGAAAGGCAAGTGCAAATAAAGAAGGACAAGAGAAATTTGGAAGTGGAGCAGCGGCACAGGGAAGAACATAGGCGTGCCATGAGGGGAGTACAAGTAAAGATGGGTTTAGCACGTTCTGGTCTCAATGGAGATGAAGAGGCGCAAGGGAGGCAAGAGCATGACAGAGGCGGGAAATGCAGCAGGGCTACCCTGCGAAGTGACAAAGATGACATTGCTTCCTCCATGAGGGGGGAGTGCGGAAGCACGGGTAACTGAGAAGAGAGGCAGCAGGAAGGCACAGTGTTGAGCAGGTTCAGCTTCCATGAGAGCTTTGACAGTGCTGAAGGGGACACAAGGTCTGATGATGACTTAGTGGAGAGTGAGGAGGAGGGTGCAGGGTGCTCAATTCATCATTCTCAAGGCAAGAGCCCAAACTGAGACACAGTGTAGCGAAACAATAAAAGCACAGATGGACTGAGGGAGGACAGAGCAGAAAGACTGCAGCATTCTAGGTATATATCATGCTGCGCAGACAGCGTTACCCCATACACGCAAAGGCTCAGAGATCTCCCAGCACGAAGCAGGGGAGAACTGGTGAGGGACATTTACCGCCACTAAATATACGGGAAACAAAGTGGAAAGGCAGGACTTAGACTGTGCCCACTATAAGAGAAGTCAACATAGAATATATACCATGTCAACAGATAGACAAGGATAATTTGAGGTGTAGGTTACCTTCATTGACCGCAGGAGCTGGTAAATAGATTTACAAGATAGAAAGGTTAACGGCAGGGACCAGATTGGTGGTGGGTGACATGAAAAGCTTGCTTTCAGCCATTCTCAGGAAGGTTGCGGACGATGTGTGCAAAAGGGCCGGCTACATGGGAGTGCCCACACAGAATACGGCGCACAATGGTTTGCCATTTAACAACTGCCGAGCAGCCATGTGGTGCAGTATACAGACACTTCGGACAACAGCACGATTACAGCACGCAAAATGGGGGAAGACGAAGACCCTTTTCAGTATATTCAGGCTATTCAATAGAAATGAGACCTGAGACGCGGGAAGCATGGGATTAAAAAAGTGGGATAATTCTATCATATATTATGTCAACGGTTACCTGAGCAGGTGCAAAAACAGCTAAAGAAGTTAGTGGGGACGAAGGCTAAACAGTGGTCTGAAATTCAACTCACTACAGTACACTATTGTATATTGATACAAGAAAACTAAGAAAAACGCGAGGAAAGAAAGCAGGATTGGTGAAGTTAATGCAGAAGAAATTGTCAAAATACACTATGGAAGCGGTGATGTTAACAAGCACAGAAAGAGCCTGTACGCCGCATGCGCAGAACAGACCGCCACCCATGAGAGGAGGTTTCATGGGGCAGGGCGACATGCTCCACAGGTTTAGAGGGAGAGGAGGACCACCCAGGGGAAGTGGGTTTGGATATCAGATGCAGCAGGGCCAAGAGGGGTTTTCAGGGGGCTATCAGAGACAAATGGGAGGATCACCTCAGTGTTGGGTTGTGGACAGATATGTCATATTTCTCAAGTGTGAAGGAGCAGGGGAGGGATGCAACATAATGGGGGAATGCAGTACAATACCACATATCAAGGAGAACAGACTGGCTATTATGCCCAAGACCAAGCACAGCGACAGGTACACACCCCAGGCACACAAGCATAACAGCCTATGGCACAGATACCCTTGATGCAGGGACCTACACAACCATATTCACTGGCACCACTTGCATCACATATACAGAGTAACATGCAGTCACAGCACGCAACACAACATCAAGATGGGACACTGACATGCACATATTCAATTGGAGTAGCTCCAATTCGGAGGTTGGGAGGGCAATCCATTCACAGGGAATTGGATGTCATTGCACCCACAATAGGACAGCCCAAAGACGGACCTGATGTGTTCTTTCCTATCAATTATACCCAACCCAGCAGCAGAACCACGTATAGGGGTAACGATAGGTGACAAGACTTTCTCCTTTCTTGTGGACACTGGAGCAACTAGCTCATTTATCAGGAAGGGACATTATCCAATGTCAGGCAATGCCATGAACGCGCAGGGATTTTATGTGGTGACGAATTTGGTTTCTTACACTTACTATAGGGGAGCACGACTTAGCTCTACCATTATTGTATTCCCAACAGACACCAGAAGACATAATGGGAAGGGACATCATGAGTAAACTTAACATGACCATCTCATTCACAGCCCAAGGGATAGTGCGTTCCAAACCTGGTATCCACCTTCTGAATGTAAGGGAGATTATTCAGGTCTATTGCGGGCACACTGTACAGAGGGATCGCCAGCAGATTTGGAGTTTTTTCAATATGGAAGGGAAGTGACAATAGCATGGCTCCAGGGATTCAGGGAAAACTATGGCGTCTTCCCAATGAGTACATATTCAGACCAGATGAAACAGGGGGGACGGTGATCTTGCTAGAACTAGAGGTAGTGATAGTGGGAGAAGATACAGTGACATTGCATGGGAAGGCTACAGGTTGACTACTGTGACCGATGAGGAATTGGTTCAGGCCAATTGTTCAGATTACAAAATGGTATTCAGCATTAGCTTCACATACTGGGTGAAAATACACCACGGGTAAGTACCACAGTGTATGTTTGTTTTTTTTTATTGATTTGTAGGGTGCACCAAACCCTTAAGTAACTGGGTGCGCAGCATAACAAGAATACTTAAAGCTTTGTTACAGGTATAGACAGGTACAAAGAGTACTTAGTTGCTTTTTTACAAATGTAGGGAGGTACAGATAGGAAGCATACAGGTGTAGAAAGGTACAGAGAGTATTTAGAATCTTAGTTGCAAGTGTAGAGAGGTACAGGTAGGAAGCATGCACGTATACATACAACTGCGATCATTAGTCGTAATGATCGTTAAGGCGTAACCAGGTGAGGGTGTTGCGTCTGAAACTTTAATAGGACTGATCCCTTCTTAGCTCAACTGGTAGTGCATTCCATTGCTGGGCCGCTTTTACTGGGAAGCTGTTACCACCTTTTTTTTAAGTCTGAATCTAGTTATTTGAAGGCAGTCGGAGCCGGTTGTCCTGGTGGGTCGTATAGAAGTTTTTCTGATTATTCTTTCCTTCAGGTATGGAGGGGCTGCATTATTAAGACATTTGAAGAAGGTTAATGACAGTTTTAAAGAGGATCCTATCACTAATTTTCAGCCAGTGATGGTTTCTCCTAGCATTGGATATATGTGAGGAGGTTCAGGGCCATTCTGAGCGCATTATTTTGCAGTGTCTGTAATTTGTTGATGATATATTTGTTGGCGTCTAGGTACAATGCATTACAGTAGTCCAATTTAGATAAAATGAGAGCATTAGCTAAGATAATGCAGCTTGCTAGTGAGAGGAAGGGTCTACATGCTCTAATGAGTTTGCCAGTGTAAGCAATGAATGAGGCCAAGGAGTTTACCTGTTTTTTTAAAGTTAGTGTGGAGTCCCGATAGAAGCCAAGTGTCTTCACTTCTTTGGCGACTGTAATTATATTGACATCAATGTTGAAGGCGCTGTCGTTAGTGTCACGTTTCTTTAGGTTATTAGCCGAGCCACGGATCAGGATCTCCGTTTTATCGTCATTCAGGCAGAGACCATGGGTTGCCATCCATGCCTGAATGAGGATGTATATTTCATTTACTAAGGCTGTATCTGAGATGAAATTGCCCGAAAGTCATCCGTGTAATTTGTATAGTTGACACCCAGTCTATCCAATTTGTCAAATAGAGGCTTGGTCATTGCATCTAATACCATTGCAACTAATGTCATTCCATTGAAATGTTTCCATCTAATGCATGTTCTTTGGGGGTAAAGGGTTAATGTTTGTTCAAGTGCATTTTAAAGACTAAAAAACAGGGATTTGGGGGGATCCCCCCAAAAAAATAAAAACAAAAAAAAATAAAAATAAATGCATTAGATCAGGGGTGCACAACTGATTTTGCCAGAGGGCCGAATATACCCTACATTCTGCCGATAGTGGGCCGAAAAGTAAATGTGGGAGGAGCGGTAGGCGGGGGAGTGGCAGGAGTGTTTTTGGAAAAAGAATACATGTTTAGGTGCCGGTCTTTATTTGTATTTCAAACCCACATTTTGTACTACAGATTTTCCATTTTTATAGTTCATTTCTTTCATAAGGATATATTTGCAATAGTGGACAAAGTAAACAAATAATTCAGGAGAAAAACACTGCGTTCAAACATTTCACGTGTTATGCCACTTTAGATTTGCAAGGCACAAGCTTGTTATTTTGGACTGCTATTTGGGCTGCTATACTTTGCTGTTTGAGTTGGCCATACTCTTGGGAGTATGGCCTTCGTTAAGTCAGGTTTCCATAAAAGGCAAAGGAGGTACATCTCTTAACTGTGCTTAATTTAGCTTTATGATTGGGTACACTCTTGAGTGTGACACTGTGCCCCATAGCTCCCACCCTCCAACCAAATGCCATGCCCCATGGCCACCACCCCCCAACCAAACATTATGCCCAATGGCCCCCACCCTCCAACCAGACACTATGCCCCATGGCTCCCACCCTCCAACAAAAACTATGCCCAAACGTCCCCACCCTCCAACCAGACACTATGCCCAATGGCCACCACCCCCCAACCAAACTCTATGCCCCATTACTCCCACACCCCCAACCAAACACTATGCCCCATGCCTCCCACCAGCCTGCCAAAAACTATGCCCCATGGCCCACACTCCACAACCAAACACTATACCCAATGGCCCCCACCTTCCAATGAAACATTATGCCCCATGCCTCCCACCCACCTACCAAACACTATGCCCCATGGAACCCACCCTCCAACCAAACACTATGCCAAAAGGCCCCCACCCTCCAACCAGACACTATGCCCAATGGCCACTCTCCCAACCAAACACTTTGCCCCATGACACCACCCCCCAACCAAACTCTATGCCCCATTACTCCCATCCCCTACCAAACACTACGCTCCATGCCTCTCACCCCCACAACCAAACACTATGCCCCATGGCCCCCACCCCACAAACAAACAGTATGCCCAATGGCCCCCACCCTCCAACCAGACACTAAGTAGTAAATGCAGCCCACCAATAAAGGGTCAGCATTTCCTGTCCCGGCAAGTAAAAAAAAAAAGGCTTTCCTAACAGAGGACGGCCGTAGCTGCTTGTGGGCGCCCTCCATTAGTAAAGTCTTTCATACTGGCGGGCTGGGAAAATCAACCAGCCAGGTCGCACTTGGCCCACAGGCCGCATGTTATGCACCCGTATATTAGATGGACATTTATTAGATGGAAACATATCAATGGAATGGCATTAGATGCAATGGCATTAGATGAAATGACCATAAACCTACCACAGAGCCTGGGAATGATCATGCAATCACTGCCGCCATTTCTCGAGGAAGATTTGGCAAAGGTCTCAAGTGTCTGTTGGACCTTGAGTCTCTATGACATGGGGCTCTTGAAGGGGATAGGGGCAGTGAAGATAAAGCTCAAACCGGGAGCAATTTTACAGAGAGCAAGGCAATATCCCCTGTCGGGGGAGGCAGATGAGGGAATGTACAAGACAATTGCCACCCTAGTCAAACAAGGCATTCTAATACCATCAGAATCACAGTGCAATACAGTGGTGTACCCTGTGAAGAAGGCAACAGGGGGATTGTGGCATTTTATATAGTATGTACACCTTTTGAACCAGATTGTTGAGGCAAAATTTTCTTTAGTTCCAAATCCGGTGACAATTTTGTGTAGCATTCCTACGGAAGCTACCCACTTCACGGTTATAGATTTGAAGAATGCCTTCTTATCTGTACCACTTCACTCAGACTCACAAGATTTAACTTCATTTCTATATAGAAATAAAACATGGAAAATGATTTGGCTCCTACAAGGGTACTTTTGAGTCCCCTTCCATAATCAATAGGGTACTCCAAATGGATTAAGGCAGCCTACAATTGGAAAGTGTCAGTATACAGTATGTGGACGACATTTTGATTAGCATCAAATATGAAATGGAGTGGCAAAATGACTCAGTGTACATGTTGACCGTACTCGCAGAGAAGCGGTACAAGGTAGACAAAGCCAAATTTCATTATTACCAAAAAGAAGTATTATTCATTAGACCGTTGATATCGCAAGAGGGACAACATGTGACACCAGAAAGGACAGATGCAATACGCAAGACAACAAAACCCATGACAATAAGACAAATGCAACAGTTTTTAGGTCTCTGCAATTATTGAAGAGCGTGGGTATTCGATTACAGCACATATGCAAGGCCTTTGTTAAGCACACTAAAAGAAGCACCAAGAGGGGAGGGCACATTACAGTGGACAGAAGAAATGACCGGTGCATTGGAGGAGGTGAAGACAGCTCCAGTGTTGGGGATACCAGAGTAGTAATGACCTCAGTATTCACACAAAAATCAACCATGGGTCACACACCATTAGCTTATTAAAGTGGTAAACTGGACCCACTACTGAGAAGGCATCATTCTTGCGAACAGGCGCTGGCTGCTGCTGTATTCACAGTAGAGAAGTCAGCAAGCATTACCATGGGATGCAGCACCACTCTCTTTGTGGAGCATGCTCGCTTCGCAATACTCAAATGACCCAAGAGAACACTGACTACACAAAGGTTTTCAGGGTGTAAGATAATATTGTCCAGTCCAGCTATAAAGATAGTGAGATGCCGAGCTGTGAACCTGGTGACATTCGTCGCCGAGCCCATAGAGGAAGGAGACTATGTACACAATTGTACCACAAACATAGAAAGCTGTGATGACATTCTGAGAGTGAGGCAGAAGCCACTTGAGCGAGGAGAAGTCCTTTATATTAATGTTTCATCGACAATAGACCTGACCATGGGAAAAAGACATACTGGGACAGCAATGGTGAGGCTAAAAATGGATGGGACAAGTGAATTGATTGTAAGTGCATGCTTACTGTTATATTTCTCAGCACAGGCTGCACAGCTAGTGGCTCTTATATTGGCATTGGAGCAGAGTAAAGACCAGGAAGTGACAGTATATCCGGATTCAGCCTACGTGACATCTACGGTTCACTCTGGGCTGTCGTGCTGGCAAAGGAGGGGCTTCCGAAGTGCCAACAGCATGCCGGTGCAGCACATGCTCTTATTGGGTAGACTGATAGAGGCGATTCGATTTCCAATAGGTATATCAGTCACTAAGGGCCAGGACCACATGAAGGGGGAGGATCCCATTTCTTGGCGCAACAAAGCAACAGATGCAGAAGCAACGCAAGTCTCATATTTTGAGGATATCCTCGACATGGATACCCCATCCCTACAGCGTAATTATGTACGAACTATGGTACTGATGGAAGGTATAATGCGTTACCAGTGACACAAATAATAGAGTTGCAAGGGAATGTGCAAAGGGAAGAAAATGAGATATGGGTGAAAAGGGGGTGTTCTATATCCCCTTGAGATGCCCTACGGTGACAGGAAAACATGGGTAAACTAGTGATGCCATTATCACTATTACACATGGCCACTGACACAACTACACCATCCTACCCATATGGGAAAGGATGTATTTGCCGCCCACATTGGAGAGGACTGGTTTTGTCCCCATTTAGCAGAACATGTGGCAGAGTTTACGCATTGTCTGCAAGAGTTTTACAGCAGGCCATACATTGAGGGTAGTGAGAAGAGTCATACCTCGCCCACTGGGTCCATTCCAACACCTTCATGTTGACTATGTTGACATGCTCCGAGTATGCCAGGGCTACCTCTACATGATAGTGGTTTGGTGACTGTTTTCCTGATGGATCAAAGCCAGTCCCTGTTCCCATCCAAATGCCCTTAGAGCAGCAACATTCCTGGTTAGAGAGATTTTTCAAATATTGGGCGTGTGTGAGGTCCTGCAGTCTGACAACGGCCCTCACTTCACCAACAAAATGTTCCAACATATTGCAACCTTGTTAGGGACCCAACCCAAATTCTCCTGTGTGTATCACCCACAAGCGAACAGGTTGCGCAAGTGGCTCAACGGGCTACTCAAGGAGACCATTACCACAACAAAAGCACCCATGAATAATAATTGGCTCCACTGTTTGCATTTAGCTTTCTTCGCATTGTGCAATAAACCAGGGTCCGACCACCACTTAACCCCACATGAGGTGGTAACCTCATGTGCATGCAATTCCCCCTGACTCTTCCCACTAAAGCATTAATGGATGCAGATTCACTGCTGCCTTGGTAGCTAGTGCATCTTTTATTTCTCGCCAACTTCAGGCACGACGGGAGATGTCCAAGAAAATCCAAGAAGATAACAGTACATAGATCAATGAAAATAGTCTCAAGCCACCACAACTCTACCGAGGAGACTCTGTGCTACTATGGTACTTCACCCGGACCTGGTACAAACCCAGATTCACGGGATCTCACACTGTAAAGGAAGTAACTTATAGGGTGGTCAAAATCCACAGGAAAAAGGCTTGGAACTTCCAAGGCGACGTGAAACCCTGTCGAGCAGCGGCCTCTCCTAGCAGTGACTATGATGGGGCCAACAGCATGCAGAGAAGAAGAACATGATGATCAGCAATGACTGTCACAGCCCAGCAGAGGTCCACCAATGATCACACACTCTAAAGCAAGAGAGATAGGGAAAGGGCTTCCACCACATCCAGAATGAGGGCACACTGTCTGTTTTTTTACATATAGTTAGTCATCATTAAAGTAGCAACTGTTATTTCTTTCATGTCCCATGGCCCCCCAGGACCCTCAAACTATTACTTATCAGGGCCAATTTGTCTGTTTTGTTAGAAGGTCTGAACGAGAAAGAAGACCATCTCCCAGTTCATTCTTTTGAGCTTTTCTGATCCACTTCGCTCAAACATACCCAACAATTTGCACAGGAAGTCCCTCAGTAATTGAAATCCTATGTGGCCCTAGAATACGCATTGTGTGGGAACGATTATTCTTTACCACACTCGCACAATATTATGCCTGCAGAGCTGGAGCTAATACGTATTAACCACTTAATAACGCATTTCTAGCAAATTCTAGGCAAATTCTAGGCAAATTCTGTTAACGTATAGTAATGTTGATTTGTGTTATTTTTTCTCTCTCCATCTTTACCCTCATTTTTTGGCGAATGTCATTTGTTGTAGAAGAACAAGCTGTGACCGCTAATAATGTAACTCAGTTCTGGCAGGTAAGGCTACCATGTCAGATCAGGCGATAAGCAATGTCAAAATAGTAAAGAGAGGCAGGTGCAGTGCTGATGTAGATGTAGGAGGGGTTGATTACTATCTAACTGATACAGCCCGAGTATCTAATAAGATGTGGTACAAGCACATGACCAAAGTAGTCAAACAAACCACTAGAGGGAGCTGCTATGTCTGGCCCTAATACCCTATGGTATGGGTTCCTCCAGAACATTTGTGGCAACGGAAATCCCAGCAGCAAGATCACAGTGCCTCCTGTACCTATCAATGTGTACCACCAGAGGAAGGATCCAAGGGAAAATGGCAACCTTAAGGTGGATGTCTAAAACGACTTTCCTCTATGAAGAAAGCTATGCAAAGACTCTAGACAAGATGGACAATTACTGGAAAAAAGAGCCAGCTATACAATACTTGTCTGAAGGCCCACAAAAGGGAGAGACAAGAACCATAACATTGAAGGAGTTACCCTGTCCCAAGAGGGGACCATCAGAAATAGAGGGAGAACCAGGAAACTAGGAAAGATTGCAGATGCTGGCATATGGTAAAGTATACACAGCTGAAGGATGGAAAGAATGAGTGGTGGAGAGCAAAGTACACACACTCCTAACAGTTCCAGTTCATACAGTACAAGAAGAGAATGACAAATTCTTAAAACAATGGGAGGAAAGTGCGAAGCTACTAACATGGGTAGACAATGAGGCTGGGATCCTGCCTATAGTACCAATCAAAGAAGCAGCATTAGGTTTCCAGAACAACGGTCCAGTAAAGGAGATAACAAGGAATGCAAGCAGACGATAACAGTTCCAGGCATGACAGTTGGAACAGCAGTATTAATGGACAATCATTGGGCCTGCGGACCAAGGGCATATGAGAAGTTACCACCCAACTGGGGAGCAGTGTGCTCACTAGTACACATCAACACACCAGCACTGGTAGTACCACAGAAGGACATCAAAATGGACGAGTTTCCTAAAATGGACTCTAACAGAAGGAAGAAGAGATCTGTTGAGCTAACAAGGGTGAAAAGAGTAAACTATATATATCATCAACAATTGAGAATTCTTTAGATGAGATTCCACCTCAGCATAGACTGTTCAGTAGAACGGAAATGTTTTTTACATCCATTGTTCCTGCAGTACAGCCCAAGACAAATGCAAAATGGCTCCAGATCACAAGGGCTTAAATGCTTTAAAAGAAGAGCTCCGAGCAGTACGGTTAATAGCTCTCCAGAATGGATATGTTCTGGACCTCCTGTCAGCCGTGGAGGGAGGGGTTTGCGACAACGGAACACTCACTGAAGTATTTACCAGATTATCACAGATGCATGCCAAAATGGAAGCATAAACAGATGCTGCAGGAAAAGATAACGGCTGGCTATCATACACCTTCACATGGATACCAACATGGATGGCCAATGGACTGAAAGTATTACTTTCAGCATTAGTACTAGTATTACTGACATTCTGCGTTATCAGAATATGCACCATACAATGCCAGAAAATGACCGAAAAGACTGTAGGCATGAAAGTACTGGTAGAGATGACATCTGAAGATGATAAGATAATAGTTTCTCAAGACACATTGAGAGCACAGCTAACAGGTTGTCCTCTGTTTTGACTGGAGTAGTATTCAATGACACCCGGCGACTACCTAGACTATTGGGGAAAATTGGTTTGGTGCAACCCATGAGGAGATTGCTGTTACATGACATTGGGCCTCATTATAAGTTTGCCGGTACGGAAACAAGGTTGCTGGTAAGCTCACGGCACCCTTCTTTCCAGAACATCAAACTATGAGTCTGCCTGCTGGAGCCGCTCTGCCACGGTAGTCACATTGCTCATGAAAGCACCTGTGCCGGTGGTTCCATGTCCCCACTCCCTTAGAGTTTTCTGGACTATATGGGACTCTATGGGACTCTATGGGACTATATGGGAATGGGGATTCACAAATATACCGGCGCCTGTCTTCCCGGCTGCGAGACTCGTAATGAGCTAGTGGCACAGGGAGGTCAGGTGCCAGTAAATTATTTTGACTCCAGCGGGAACCTGTCTGTAGCACCGGCATGGTTACCGCCAGACTCGGAATGAAGTCCATTGAGTTTGGATGACCATGCAAGATGTTATATGTTATGGACAGCCAGGGGGCATGACAAAGATTTGGCTCCCGGACCTGAAAGTGAATATGTTTAGAAAAATTGTCGACGGGTCGACCAGAGGGGGGACTGAAGAAAGGGTCCCTGGGATGGCCCTCATATCTCCTATGCAAATGTCAACTCGTAGAATGATGAACAAAAGATGTAACTTGCTGTTCGGCCAATCACCAGGTGCACCAATGTGTCCAACATATGCAAAGAGATATTCTCTCAGATGACCTTTCAAACCGTATCCAATTGATGACTTTGAGGAGGCGCATTACAAATTCCATATCATATCATATCAGACACACACACGCATACACAAAGAACATGCTTACACCTCCTATAGAGGGAGGACGGATACATGTACGCACTGTCAAGAGCTTTTCCTTTTCTTTAAGCCAAATGCAGAAACGCAAGAAAGCCAAACATAAGTGGACCGAGCTTGCAACTGCTTTATCGTAACTAATCATAAGGAGCTACAGAGGACATATGAGGAACCTAAAGGGCTCTCTCGTGCCTAACCTCTAAGAAGTTATTAGATATTAGAATGCATAGGGGAACCATAGAATGACTGTAGTGAATACACATGAAACCACATGGCTCAAACACATAGATCGAGAGGTTCGGTCCCTGCAGCACGAAGCACATAGACAGTGTTTGCAGCCAAGGACAATGGCAGGTGGAAAATTCCTGGTTCCCTAGGCAGTGAGCCACGTGCGAAATTCAGAATAAAATCCTCATAACTGTAGACAGAAAGTCTTCATTTTGCGGCTCTCGCACACATGACCCAACAGAGCCGCACAATGGTGAGAAGAGGAGCTGTTCCCAGCAAAGCAGACAAGATTGATACATGCGTTGTCCACCAAAACTGCAATCTGCAGGCACTCTCTCAGGCTAGGTGATCAGCCCAGTGGCAACAATGGGAACGCATAGTCTTTTTCTCATTACCTTGAAAAGGTAAAGCGAGTGATGTGAACAGAACCATATCCTAGGCCTGGGGGCCCCGCTTTAGCCAATCCAGAAGCTCTGATCATGGGCTAGTGTACAATGTTGCATGGGCCAATGATCTTCGTGCGACCCTGCAACAAAGTAATAGATTGTTTTATGGGGAAGTCTCAGGTGAAGCCACCTGACATGGGAAGACCAGTGGAATCTCAATGTATTTGGGTTCCATAGGTAGTCGGCTTGAGCTAACCATCTGCGGACTCCCGTAGATTTTTGGGATGGTGTCAAAATGGGTTACACAGGCTCAGCAGCTGAGATTGCCAGAGATTTTTGGCTTCCTGTATGAATAAAATACAGTAAACCTTGCCCCATGGCCGAGTCTTCCGTTATTGCCGTGGGAAGGTTTCTGATGATTGCAAAAAGTAATCTTGAACCAGGCGAGCTGGTTACCGAAAGCTATGTGCATCAATGGTTTCACTCTCTTCACTAAGTCTGCTACACAAGGTTTATAAGGCACATCCTCAGGAGGTTTAATAACAGGAGTATGCAATAGCTGGGTAGCCGAGGAGATCTATATGCCATGATGTTCACATATATTTTCTGTTAACATAAACGTTAATCATATGCCCCCACTGTTGATCAAAAATGTATATGATCCCCCATTTTTCACAGAAAATGTAATGAAACAAATAGATAAAGATACAACGACTGTAAAGAAAGATATTAAACATACTTTAATAGGTCTTATCTTTAGGAAACACATTTTGATTTGATTTGATTGTATATTTGTATAGCGCCTATACACAATGCGTTTCAAAGCGCTTCAAGGAGGGAGGGAACATGGGAAAATGCAGCTGCGTTCTTACAAGTCCTTGAAACAATTCAGATTGGTAAAAATAACTATCTTAATCATAATCATCAATTAAACATTTCGGATAGTGTAAGTGCAAGGAACAATAAGGCAAGGGGGGAAGTAAAAAGAGACAAAACAAGCGGTTACATTACTATGCCTGACGACAATTGATGTAGTGCCGAAAAGTTAACAAGAGTAGGGTCGGCAGGAGGGGATATGGAGTGAGGGAGAAGTGGAGGAGCAATACAAGCAGCTAACATGCTAGGTCTGATGCCAATTCATACTAGTGTTGGAGGGGAAATTGGGCGGAGAGGACAAGGAGGGACAAGCTGCTATCATAAAAGTCAAGAGAAAAATGATAGGGTAAGTGCTAATGCACAGTAATTGGGAGGGGAGGAGAAGAGTGCATGAGAAAGACAGGCAGCTACAATTACTATGCCTGATGGCAATTGAGGTAGTGCCGGAATTTAACAAGAGGAGGAGCGGAGAGGAATAAAATGAGAGGAGGGGAGGGGTGGGGGGAGGAGAGGGCAGGTGAATGAGATAGACAGGTGGCTACAATTACTATGCCTGATCGCAATTGAGGTAGTGCCAGAAAAAAACAAACAGGAAGAGGGGAGGGGTGGGGAGGGCAAGTGGATGAGAAAAACCAGGAAGCTACAATGACTATGCCTGACGGCAATTGAGGTAGAGCCGGAATTTAAGAAAAAAGGGGGGTGTGGGGTGGAGGAGAGGGCAGAAGGATGAGAAAGACAGGCAGCTACAATTACTATGCCTGACAGCAATTGAGGTAGTGCATGAATTTAACAAGAGGAGGGGAGGGGAGGAAGCATAAGGGGTGAGGGAGGAGGAAAGGGAAAACAGGTGACCAACGTAATAGGCCAGGGGACCTTTCTGAGTAGTGCTGGAGGGGAGGGGTAGGGGAAGAACAAGAATAGGGGAGGATACCAACAGGAAACTATCATAAAAATCAAGTATGAATAGCAAGTGCTAGAAGTTGGAGTGGGGGAGAAAGGTGGTAACAACACACCATCAGGGGGAACCAAGGGGGGAGGGGGTAGACAGCAAGCATCACAGGGGCAGTGGGGCACACACAACAAACACAGGGGGCACGGGGGATGGGGGACACAGCAAGCATCACAAGGGGCAAGTATAGGAGGGGATACAAACAACCGTCACAAGGGGGCAACACACAACCATACAACCATCTCGGGGGGCCAGGGGACACACACACAGACCTAATACCAGCAAGAGGGTAGGGGGGACACACACAGCAATACAACCATCATGGGGAGGCAAGGGACACACACACAGCCATACAACCATCAAGGGGGGCAGGGGGGATAGGCACAGCATTCCAACCATCACAGGGGGCAGGGGGACACACACAGCCATACGACCATCAAGGGGGCAGTGGGGACACACAAAGCCATACTAACCATCCCAGGGGCAGGGGGGAAACACATAACCATACTAACCATCAGGGGGTATGGGGTGGCACACAAAGCCATACTAAGCATAACAGGGGCAGGAGGGACACACACAATCATACTACCATAGCGAGGCACAGGGGGGATACACAAAGCCATACTAATCATCACGGGAGGCATGGGGGCACACACAGCCATACTAACCATCACGGGGGCTAGGGGAAGACACACACAGCCATAATGACCATCACAGTGTGGCAGGGGGAAAACACACAGCCACACTACCATAGCGGGGGACAGGGGGGACACACACAGCCATACTAGCCATCATGGGGGCAGGGGGGACACACACAGCCATACTACCATAGCTGGGGGCAGAGGACACACACACAGCCATACTAATCATCACGGGGGCAGGAGGGACACACACAGCCATACTACCATAGCCGGGGCAGGGGGGACACACATAGCCATACTAACCATCACAGGGGGTAGGGGGAACACACACAGCCATACTAACCATCACGGGGGCAGAGGGGACACACACAGCCATACTAATCATCACAGGGCAGCGGGGACAGACACAGCCATACTAAACATCACGGGGGTGTGGGGCAGCATGGCGGTGTACCGGGGCAGACAGGGGTAGACAGGGCCTTAGAAGTGGGCCTTGTGAAAAGGGTCAGCCAAGCCTGCCGGCCTTCCCATTGGCCCACGTCATCAGGGCAACAGCCAATCCCAGACCCCCAGCAGCACCATGCCCAGCACTCCAGTGCAGGCAATGCACATGGCCATCTTGGAATGGCGGATCCAACCACAAAAAGGAATATGGGACAAAACATAGCAGTGAAACGGAACTTTCTTAAGACTGACAATGTGATGAACTTCAGGATGGTACAAGTGCCTGTGCAGGCAAAGTCAAATCACAATTCAAGTAAATTTCAGTGCGCCGTTGCGCGCCGCTCGTAGAAGCCCAAAAGTGTGGGGGTTACCTTTCAGAGTGTCCATGCCGCGTGTGCACAAGAAGTCAAAGGCTGATGGGAGAAGAGAGCTGCAGCCGCTCTGGCACCCACGGAGGAGAGAAGGGACGAGAAGTAGGAAAGTGCAGGGTAAACAGGGCCTTAGAAGTGGGCCTTGTGAGGCGGGCCGGCCAAGCCTGCCAGCCTTCCCATTGGCCCAGATGATCAGGGCAACAGCCAATCCCAGAACCCCAGCAGCACCATGCCCAGCACTCCAGTGCAGGCAATGAACATAGCCATCTTGGAATGGCGGATCCAAACACAAAAACGAATATGGCACAAAACATAGCAGTGAAACAGAGTGTTCTTAAGGCTCACAATGTGATGAACTTCAGGATGGTACATGTGTCTGTGCAGGCAAAGTCAAATCACAATTTAAGTCAATTTCAGTGTGCCACCGCGCGCCGCTCGTAGAAGCCCAAAAATGTGGGGGTTACCTTTCAGAGTGTCCATGCCACGGGTGCACAAGATGTCAAAGGCTAGTGGGAGAAGAGAGCTGCAGCCACTCCAGCAGCCACAGAGGAAAGAAGGGAAGAGAAGAAAGAAAGTGCAGGATTAAAATCTTACATTGTTCCTTAGTACCTTCTTGTTCATTTGAGTTGTAGCATCACTCCCACCTGCTCCTACCTCCCCTTCAGCCATATATGATACAAAATCTGATATCTTATTGAGGCAATTGTATTGCCTATTCGAGCTGTCAGTACTAGCAAGCAATATGTCCCTTAGTCTTTGACTATGTTGCCATTTCTTCGTAACTTTTTATCTATGTGCCAACTACCTTACTGTACCAAGCATAGGGGTACTTTTGTTTTATGGCCCTAGCCACCCTCGAAGGATGCTTTGGTGTTTGTACAAGTGTGCCTAGGACTAATTGGTGGGAGCAGTTTACTTCTAAAGTGTTTTACTTCATTTTTATGGACCGTACTGCGTTTACTGCATTTGGTCCAAGACTGTGGCCAGTGCTGAAAATGGCCTTGCCACAAAGTCTTTTGCTCTGTCCGTTGGCCATTTTGTCCCTTTGCCTTACCCCAGGGCAAAAGAGATCCAGGTATTCCTTATTTGGGCATGCAGGCTCCCGCTGAAACCGCATCTTTCGTGGGCTCCTGCATGTCACGTGTGCTAGTGCCCAGGAAGAGGGTTGCGACTGTCTGGTCCCAGTCCACACTACTGGTGCCAGTATGTCTGGTAGCCATGAATGACTGGAACTACCATGGGCCAAGAATGGCCCATGCCTAGCGTGCATGCAAGAGAGCAGAGTTTCCATTGACTATCAAAGATTTGAGCACACACCGAATCTGTAATAAGAAAAGGGCTCTGCGTCCATTCCAGGTCGATCTACTGAGGTTCACACCAAACTTCATAAGGTGGCAAGTATCCTTAGCAAGAATGCAGACACAAGGAACCGCCAGTCAAGTGCTTGGAAGGTTTGGCACCCTGACCCTGCTGTTCTCCTGTCAGACCCCTGTTTCGTCATTGAACCAATAAGGCCTGCAAGGGCGCTTCACCCCTTTGGAGTAGTGGGAACAACTTCTTTCGGCTTTCCCCAACTTACCCTCGCAAAGAGCCTCTTTGGAAGTGTTCCAGGGCCATTCAGTGAACTGTCCAGCTCGAACACAGGGTATTGTATAGGAACGCTGCTGTCCTGAGTTGAGACTAGAGACTTGGGGAAGTGTTAGCTTGTGGTCCTGGGCCCTCTCCTGCCATTGTCCTAGCTCCTCTGAGTCGCGATTTATGAGAGTGCACCACACTGCAAGCATTTGCAGTCACTTTCTTCACCTTGCTGTGGTGTCCATCGCTGAATGTGCCTGCAGTTCTTACCTATCATGTCCTGAGACGTGCTGCACCAGAATTATCCTTCTTCTTCCTCTGAGGGCTGAGAAAAAGCAAACATTGACGGTCATCACGTACCGCAGCTGATGCGAGCCGTAGCGTCCTGAAACCTCAGGGTTAACACCTGCAGGCGAAGTGGGCTAGACTGCCAAAGTTTGGTCCGGACTGTGTCGAGGGTCGGTGAGTACTTTCCTAACTTACTGGTGGCCCCCAGGCACATCTGTTTATTTTTATGCACAAGTGTCCCTCAAAAGATACTCACCTTGGCTGGGATAGCCTGCGCTCCCCAGCTATTCCCGAACTCCAAAAGTTGATCTATCTGCAAGGGTAGACCCTCTTCAAGGAATAGGAACTTATTCTTCATTGCCTTAAGCCCCTTCCTTAGCAGCTATAGCCCCTTGGAGAGAACCCACTTTTGGGTGACCGCGCGTTATTAGCGCATGACTGTACTTTGAGTGCTAGGCTCCTCACTAGGGCTGGACTACATAAGTTAGGGATTATTGATGAAGGACAGTCTAATTTGATATATGGCCCTCATTAGGACCCAGGCGTTAAGGGGTTTACGGCGCCGTAAGCGGCGCCGACACTTAACGCCTGATTCCAAGGTCCCTTTGCGGGATGGTGATTTTAACGCCTGCTTTTTGCAGGCGTTAAAACCCATGCCGCAAAGGGACCTAGGTGCTAATTACGGCACCGTAATTTACGGTGCCGTAATTAGCGCCTTTCCCCATTCCCATTATGCCCTATGGGGCAAAAATGGGAATGGGGAAGGGGCCATTGGTGAATGAGGCATTACCGCCCCACTCACCTTGGAATGGGGCGGTAATTCCGCCATCCACCATGGCAGAATCCTGACCTTAGCGGCATGGACCATGGTGCTATTAGCACCATGGTCCTCCGCCAAGGTTGGAATGAGGGCCTATGTGTTGATTGAACCACTTTCTGTTACAGGTTGTAGTTATTTTTCCTCCTCCATCATCAGTGCTAGGCTATTTGCCGAATTGTATATATGTTAGATAGTGAATGATCGTGTGTGGTATTGTTTCTACATAACTTTGGTTTAATTGTGTTTTGATTATAAAGGCCTATAATAAATGTATTTTTTATATACATCTGTCTAAGAGTAATCTGTGGAGTTTTACTGTGTGTGCTCATTGTGGGATTCCAATCACTCTCACCCCTCCTGAGACTTAGTTTTGACCGTCTGCCAAGCTACCGTAGATTGGTCTGCTTTGTCCAGAAGGTTCACCTGTTCCACTAAACTAGGGTGGCCTCCTAAACCTCTGCCCACCAGATCAAAGTTTAGAAATCCATCTTAACAACAGCACTACATAAACTATCTGGACTTTCTCGTCAAAGCTCTAGCCCTGAAATATTTTCAGTTATTGGTACAGAGCAGGACAGTATTAATCAGAACTGACAGCTCCACAGCTATGTTTTATGTAATCAAGCAGGGTGAAACTAGGTGTAAAGCCCTATGCAAACTCCCTGAAGAAACATGGAATTGTCTCACAATATTTTTCTCAGAGAAGTTCACCTTCCAGTGGAGGACAACGCAGAAGGCGACAGAGTGGGAGCTAGATAAAGTAGCCCTCAGTATGATGTTCAGGTTCTGAGGTCACCCAGATGTGAATCAGTTTGCCACAAAAGACCCCATATTTGCCCTGTTTATCTCAAGGATCGGCGGCATGGGAAAAGGGGTCACTAGGAGATGCATTTCATATCCTATGGAATGGGTTTTCTCTCATCCCCTCTAAAAAAAAAACAGTTTACATGGTCAGGGACTCTCAGCATTGCTCAATGATTCCTGATAAACCCCCACACCTCCTCTTCGGCCAACACTTGTGTGGTTCTCGGACCTCTTTCACTTGTCAGAGCTAACGTCCATTCAGTGACAGGCAGGGTGACATTTCCTGTTAACTCAACAGGGGGTGAGTCAGTGATTCACCCGGCTCCTCAAAATCCTGCCCTCACAGTGTGGTTCCTGGCCTTTCCCACCGGAATTTGTAAGCAATCAAAAAGCTCAAAAAAGAATCTACCAGAGTACAGTATAAAATCAAGGGGTCTCGGTTCTGTTTTTGGGAAAGTGATAACAAGGTCAATCCACTTACTCACTTGCTCGCTGGACAATGTGTTATCCTGTAGACAAGGGGCCATATCTGACCCTCATGCCCCCCTGCACAGCTCTAGAAACAAAGACAGAGAAACAATAGATGTGCCTCAGTCTTAGGCCCATCACCGCAATTATCAATGTATCGCAGGTGTGAAAAAATGATATTCCCTAAGACAACCATTCAAATCATACCCAATTGATGATTAGGGCGACATAGAGCTGGAACGAATCAATCAGATGGACTGACTGGAAAATCAGAAACCAATGACCCAATGGCATCAACACTGACATTACGACATAGCCGCGCTTATAGAAAACGCTTTGCACTTCCATGTTCTTTCTCATTACCTTGAAGAGGTACATTCAGTCTGAGAACTGTCTAGGCTCCCAGGGTTGGGGGGAACTCTGTCCAATCTAAATTCACCTTTACGTGATGATGTTATTAGTTGCAAAGGCCAATGGTCTTTCGGCGATACTGTAGATGGGTGCTCTTAGAGGTGGTCCTAGGAGGAGCCACTGGACATGGCCAGCCAATACTTAAACTAACCTATACATTCTTTATAAATATAGTTCAATAAAAATGTTTGATAGGTTTCCAGGAGGGACCCTGAGTTTGTGAAGTCACACTGGAACAAAACTGAGTGTCACATGCTTAGAAGCTGGGAGCTCTAGATGAACTATGTTTTTCTGGTGTAATCCCGGTCTTGTTTATTGTGATTGGGAGTTTCTGATGGGCCCAAGTGTACTCTCCTTTTATCTGGGGTGATTGCCAGAAGAGCCTGGCCATCCTACAAAAAGTGGTAGCAGAGGAGGTCTCTACGTTTATTTGGCCAGAAACCACCTCGTCCCGCTGCATGACCGAGGGGCTGTGTGGTGACCCGTGGAAAGCGACATCTAAAGTGACGCGTGATTGCAAGAAGAGGTCGGGGAGCCGTCTTTGAAAAATTCCTGTCCGCTTCCTGTGGGACACCTATCAGACCAGACAGCAGAGTGGCAGATTGTGAGAGCCGGTGCCCAAAAGACCTCAGTGGATCACGGAATGTAAGTATAGACCCAGCTATACAGCAAATGTGGGGAGAACAGATCTGTTTAAAGGTTCGGGTGAAGCCTTTGGGATGGTTTAAGCATACCTGTTTGTTGGGCTGTCAGTTTTGGTGGTATGCTTAGACAGTCAGTTTAGCTTTCAGAAAAAGAAAACTTTGAAAAAAAAGAAGAAAAAACAGTATATGGTGGTGTACCTGGAAATATTGGTTAGCGGAAAAGGTAACCTTATATTACGGAAGGTGGTTTCCTAAGTTTCTCTCTGAGATGTAATCCTGTAAGGTGATGCTACAGGGACCTCGAGATTTGTTGGTTTACCCTGTTAGAAGAAGCAGGAAGGTGGCAGTGGATATGTTATGCTGTGTCTTATTGTTGTGTTGTGACAATTCTTCCTCTATGGTAGTGGTGACGTCACCAATGAGGTTCCTCAATAGGACTTGAAGTGTGTGAAATGTGGTGAAATTCGGTAGACAGTTTTTCGATCGTGGTTCAAGACCAGTGTTGTGCCATTGGGGTGGAAAGTGGGAAGCATGCGAGAGGAATTGTAAGTGAACCTTTCAGGGCAAAGAGCCACAAACGGGCGGTGCAGGGAGCATGGCCATGTTTATGGTGTTGAGCCGGAAATGCTGAGAAAAAGATATGTCATATTTTATTGATTAAAATCAAATGTGTCGAAAACCTCAATTTGAGGTCAAGTATGTATTTGACAAAGTATTGTTTAAGTTAATGCAATAGGGGATACGCCTCTCCAACACTTATGCAAGTCCCTTCCACGATATTAAGACAAAATACGCAAGTATAGCACGGAATTGGTATTGGAGCCGTTCCCACAATCCTCTATGTACTTTTCTTCATCCCGGTCATTCTCGTCCATTTTGCAAACAATACATATCGTACCTCATAGGATACTCGAATTCTCTAACTTCCCCCTTTCAGACACGAACACCTATGCACAACGGTTTTGTAATAAAACTGTTTACCTGACATGTCCCGATACAAGGGCCAGGTTAAATCACACACACCTGGCAACCCTGCTTTTCCCCACAGGGATAAAGGTGGAGCAGGAAAGCACAATACGAGCAAGGCAGGCACAGCAGATAGCTCAACATTTAAATCCATTGACATTTATAGTAGAACTAGTGGAGGAAAGAGGTATGTACACGACTGCACTAGGTACATGGAGCATGGTATTCCCAAGCTGGAGGAGGAGCACTCTACATTGACAAGTCATCGATAATAGACCAGACAACAAGAGAGAGACACACAGGGACAGCATTGGTCACATTACAAGTAGACGGTACAGCAGAAACACGAGTGAGCGTGAGATTGCCATCACATTTTTCAGCGCAAGCAGAAGTATTAGTAGCACTCATACTAGTATTAGAAGCGCTCAAGGACCAGGATATTACAGTGTATTCCGATTTGGTGTACATGACATCTAGAGTACCTTTTGGGCTGTCACCATGGCTGAGGAGGGGCTTTGGAGGCACTGATGGCACACCAGGAATAACAGACTTTGATACCCCATCGAACATACGTATTCATGTGCACAGCAAGCTTTTAAAGGAGGGTTACAACTTTGCAAATAATGGAACTTCAGGGGAGGGCTCCAGCAGAAGAAAAAAAATTGTGGATGAGAAGGGGATGTTCAATATCTCCCACTGACACCTTGTAGCGACAGGAAACCACAGGCAAATCCGTACTCCAAATAGCATTATTGCAGATTGCATTCACGCAATTGCATTACCCTACTCACATGGGTAAAGAGGTACTTGCTGCACACATAGGGGAAGAGTGGTTCTGTCCAAATATAGCGGAGCATGCAGCCGCATTTACAGAGAACTGTGTAACATGTAAAAAAAATTCTGCTGGACATATGTTACGTGTAGTGAGAGGAGCAATACCACGCCCAACTGGTCCCTTCCAAGATCTCCATATAGACTACGTTGATATGATCCAGGTGTGCCAGGGCTATCGCTACATGGTAGTGGTTGTATGCCTGTTCTCCCGATGGACACACATACCCAATCGAGTTTCTCCTCCCATAGTGGTGATGGCGGTGCCCTTGTTGCCCTTATGCTTATACTAGTGCATTGCACACAATGTTACAGTTTGTCAAAAAACACAATCACCTTTCATCCCCTCCCTTCTGTCTAAAAAAATAGTGTCCTTTTTCCCCCCTTCTTTCTCTCCACACTGTCGCTCATACACTCCACACATTCAATATATACCACAAACCACACAATATCCCTCCTGGGCCTCCACCCTACACAATAACAATAACAACACCAGTAAAACAAGCTAAAATAACAACTACTATCCCTGAGCCCTCTAAATAAGCGGGTCTTCTACATATTTCCTTTTCTGCTGTTACACAGTATGAGTGGCACCCCCTTCTCCCCTCACTCGGGGAGGCTCCCTACCATTCCATTTTCCTTTCCTTAATATTCTCCTTAAAAGTTTAATAATACCAAAAAACAAAATAATCCACAGGTGACACACCTATAATTTAAATAGCCACCTGTTCACACTGTTCACATTCTCCCATATATCTATCCAATACGTGTAATCCCTTGCAAGGCTATACTCACGTGCGTGTGTTCACCTGAACTCCTCCATCACAGGTTTCCAACAACACCGGCCTGCACTTCTCCTCGCAGCCACGCCATGCTCCAAAGAGCAGACAGGAATTCTGCAAAGATGGCTGCTGTAGGGCCTCTGTGAAATATGCATTTTTGGGGCTGGTCTCTGTAGGTGGGCCTGGCCCCTTCAGAGAGGCTGCCTGGACACCCCTGAAGGTACGGGGTGCTGGGATCACATCGGGGTCACTAAATGAAGGCACTCCCACAAACGTTCATGCTAGAAAAAATACATCCCGCTGGCGGAAAAAGGCCAAGAGATTCTTGCAAGGATAACAAGCTTTAGTCGTACAAAAAAATAAATATGCCAACAAAAAACTCTGCTGCTCAAGAACCTTCTGCCGAATCAGCTAATCCAGATTGACTGCAAGATTTATCCTTGGTTTCAAGCATCGGGATCGCATTTCTCCAGCCCTAAAATCTCTCCACGGGCTCCCGGTGGCTGCATGGATCAAATTCAAGACCCTCTGCATCATCCCCAAGGCTTTCTGTGGCCTGCGACCGGGCTACATTCAACTTTATCTTCCTAAATACTGCGGTGTTAGAGCCCTTCGGTCCTCTAGCTCTAATTCTCTGCAGGTCAGACATTTCTCCAAGCAGAGAGTGGGGGGTAGATCTCTTTCTTTGGCAGGAGCCTTCCTCTGGAATGACCTCCCTGCCCTTCTCAGACATGAGCCAGATCTCCTTAATTTACGGAAGCTTCTCAAGACATTCCTTTTCTCCTCCTTCCCTCTCCCCCTTCCTTGCTAATGCCCCCCTGCTGCTGTGACTGGCTTGCTGGTCCCTTCTGAGTCATACAGGGGCCAGGCCCTCCCTCAACCAGTCTGTCCAACACACCCCCACCACCAGCACTTGCCTTTGGGCACCATTTCCTGACTAGACTACTCAAACTAGTGAGTCTAGTCCACTCCCTCTCCTTGCAATAGATACCCTTATCCCATTACCCCATGCACTTGTCCTCCAGGTTCCCCCTAGCACTTACCCAGCCCATAGAGCCCATTCCCTCATGCACCCCCCTTACCTTCCCTTCACCCTGACCTGTCTTTCCCCTCCTGCACTCTATAGTTGTTGCACTTACACATGTCACAAAGCCTAGTATGGCTGTTTATTGATGTTTATCCTCCTCTGTTTCCCATTTCCCCTTAATGGCTTGTGGCGCCTGGAAACACTTTCTGTTGTATAGGCGCCATACAAATGTTCAATAAATAAATAAATAAAATGGGTTGAGCTTAACACTATAAGTGGTCCTACTGGAGGCCACATCTGTGTGGCAGGAATTGAGGTCTATTATCGTTATGTAATTGTGAAATATTTGAGACAATTTGGGTTCCATCCTCATAGTTGAAGCATGCAACACATCTCTTGCTGGTGAGTTCTGGAAATGATTAGAGAAGGGGTTTGGATGGGAAAATATTACAGCAGCAGGGCATACAAGGCTGCCAAAATACAGAAGAGATCAAGAGATCTATGACTTTGGGTCACTCTTATCTCTGCTTCTCTCTTTCTTCTTATGGAATTCCTGGCTCTGATCTGTGTTGGCTTCTTCATAGCTAATCACTCTTTTTCTGTGTCTTGAACTGGTGACCAATCTTCCCTCAAGGGTCAAATTTTAGACCTCTACTATTTTCTCAGTACACTATTTCTCTTTCTGCAATAATTCACCACGTTGGTTTAAATTCTACGATGATCATAGCCAGATGTCTGCTTTTTACATTTCTTTCAAAGGTCAACCTAATGTCTGTCTAGGACTGCCTTTCCACTATAACTACTCAATGCGTGCTTATCCTCTAACCCTAACCCATCCAACACTGAAATAAATTCCTTTACTACTGCTTTTTTCCTACATGGCCTTCTCCCCACAACTCCCCCCACCCCCGACAATCTCTTGCCTTTTCCCCCGATCGAAAACTTGGCATTACCTTTATCTCAAGCTTTCTTTCCATTTCCACATTTCTGCTCTTGACTCTTCCTTCTAACTTCTTCTTGGCTTTCGGCCTATGCTCGTTTGCCAATTAGCTCCATCTTTTTAATTTTCAAAATTACAGTAGTAAGAAAAACTGAGATTTGCTTGTATGCTCCTCTTGCTACCCCTGAACTGTTTATTAAATGGATGCATGTCTTAGCTCCCACTTATCCCTCTCCTGTTATCTCTGTCAACTGCCGCTTTCATCCAACTGGTCCTCAACTCACTTCTTATTAAGCACAGACATTCTGTTCTTTTTCTCTCTTCTCCCAGTGATAAAGAATATATCACCATGCTCAGCATGGTCGGTCTATTCATGTATTGTATTGATACAGCTATTTTGTAAGTCTTGTAAACAACACAGATATCTGCATGCTATAAATACAATAAGTCAACAGTTTATAGTCACTTTTTTCGACAGTCATAGTGTCGAAATACAAAGGTTTCGACACAAAAGGACCAACATTTTTTTTTTAAATGCATTATTTTTTGGGGGGGTACCCCCGAAACCCTCCATTTTTGAGGGAAAAACCAATAATTTTACTATACGAACAAAAAAAAACCTTGACATTAAAAAAAATGCATTTGAAAATGTTTTTTTAGATGCCTTTGTTTCGAAATTATTGTATTTGGAAACTATGTTTTCGAAACTTTGACGGGACACCAAATAAACCAGCCGATGTGGCTTGATCAAACTGTGGGACCGCTAATACATGTCACTCTCTCGATGACTTTATCGAGAAGTGTGGCTGCTGTACTCAGAGGTAGAGCAGCCAAACTCAATACTTATAGGGATTGTAAAAGAAACAAAAAAAAAATACTACTACGTTCCATCCCCTTTCCTCCATACTGTTTGCGTGTAATTCCCTGAACAGGAACCTTTTTGACCGGCAGACAAGCACATTTTCCCTTAAAATTGCAGGGAGACACGGCGTGGCGCATGACTATGCTATATCTAACAGAAGCGAAACCCTTTCATATTAGTTCAAAGGGCAAACATACTTTTATAACTGGCGGTGTGGTAATAATCTGGTTTACATACACCATTATACACATCATACATACGTACATACATTATTCTTTTGACCATGTGTGACAGTTAACGTCCACTTTCTCTAAACAGTCTCAGCAACACAAATAGTGATTATAATGATTTTTAACACTTTCAAAGTGGTTCTATTCATCACCCAACACTTTACTTTTGTGCAAAAAAAGATTTTTGGGGAGAATTGCATTTCTAATTCATTTTATGTTGACCATAACATGCAATCAATTTCTACTCGTGGTCTTCTTTCTCTAGAAATTCTACTGTTCTGCCTCTTGCAAATTTGGGAAAAAATGTTTTTGAGCCCCCGGATGATGACTGCCATACAACCATCCAGCTAAAATAGTACAAAACAAGTAACCATGTTGGTAGAGCAAGATGACATCACGTTTTTTTTCTCCTCTTGTTTGTCTCCTACCTCTTCACTATTAGATTGATTGATTCATAGGTTATTTATAATGCGCAAGTGTACACAAGTGTTTCAAGGCGCAACCAGGCAGGGAGGGGGAAAAACAGGAGCAAACAAGACAAACAATCTTACTAGGCCTAGTATCCTTTCGATTGTGCAAGTGCTTAGACAAGAAGTGCAGGGGAGAGGAAGGGGGAGAAGTGCACCCAGTGGCACAGTGCCCTGGGTTAAGTGCAGGAAGGCGAGGCCTCCAAGGGGAACATGTCCAGGAAGTGCAGGGAAGGCCAGGTGGCAGTGCAGGAGGGCCCGAAGGCAAGTGCTAGGGACTGGGCAGGGGGCGCCGGTGTCCTATATGACTCGGAGGAGCACCTGGCAGCCAGTCAACGTAACGGCAGGAGGAAGGGAGGGAAAGCAGAGAGCAGGTAGAGATAAAAGGGAGGTGGGGAAAGGTTAGCAGGGGAGAGGCAGAGAGAAGGAAGAGGATAAAGGGAAGGTCTTGAGGAGCTTCTGGAACTTAAGGAGGTCTGGCTCAAGGTGGAGAGTGGCAGGGAGGCCATTCCAGAGGGAGGCACCTGCAGAGGAAAGAGATCTACCACCCAGTCTCTGCTTGGAGAAGTGACTCACCCGTAGAGAATTGGAGGTAGATGACCGGAGGCTCTGGAAGGAAAGTACTTAGGAAGAGAGCATTGGAGATAGTGCAGGCCCCGGCTACAGAAGGCCTTGTGGCCAATGCAGAGGGTCTTGACCTTGATCCTTGCAGCCACCGGGAGCCAGTGTAGGGATTTCAGAGCTGGAGCGATGTTGTCTCTGGGTTTGGATAAGTCTTGCAGTCTGTTTTTATGGATGAGTTGTAGAGGACAGAGGGTAGAGCTAGGTAGATTGAGAACGAGGCTGTTGCAATAGTCAAGCCTTGAGAGAACCAGGGCTCTGGAGATAGTGAGCTCCTGGGGGAAGGTGAGAAATGGTAGAATACCTCTGAGGAGGCGCAGTTGGAAATGGGACTTTTTAGAGACGTCCATGATGTGTGGAGAGAAGGAGAGAGTGGATTCGAAGATGATCCCAAGGTTTTATGCCTCACAAGAGGATGTGGACACAGGGCCAAGGGAGGCCGGCCAGAGTGAAAGGGGAAAAGCACCAACAGGGGTCCCAATGAGAAGGATCTCTGTCTAAATGGTATTAAGGCAGAGAACATTCGAGGCGCACCATGCCTGAATATCAGAAAGAGTCAGGGATGAGTGAGGAGGAGGAGGAGAAGGAGGCCGAGGGTAGCCTGAAAGAGAGCTGCATGTGATCCCCATAACACTGAAAGTTGGAGGAAAAGGTAGAGATCAGTCGGGCTAAGAGAGCCAGATAGTCATTTCTTAGGGAGAATTCTCATTCTATGGCTAATTTCCCTTACCTAGTGAGTCCCTCAGCAGCTTTACTGGATTTCTGGAGTTTATTTTATCCACCTGATAAGAGTGTGAGCTTTTCCCCACTCTTACCTGTGTTTTGCCATGTGTATTTCAACTGTTTTTGTGATTGTGGACTCAGGAGTACACCACTTCAGTAGCACCACTCTTTGTGTGTTACACAGCACCTTCAGTGCAGTAACACAGGGTTGTCTCTTAGACTTCCCACCGACTCCATTTTCTGGGGCTGACTACTGTCCCCCAGAAAATGGTAAAGTTGCCATTAACGTTACATAGTCACTTTTACCAAGGATCCAGTACACTCCATTTTATATGGAGGATTGGAAAGGGTTCATTCTTAGCCCTTTTTATCTGTGCCTCTTGGAGCACTGTTTTGCTCCCTGAACATTAAGACTTGGCTGGTGGCAGTGGTATCTACCCTAATTTTCCTACCTCGATTATAATACATATGTGGTAACGTTTTAGGCTGTTTTAGTAGCCTCAAACTTTAAACCCGCTTGCCCAAATACTTTTTATTTCGACTCCGGTTGGGTTTAATCACCATTTCTTTTTGTTAATATCCTTCTTGGGTCTTTCTTTGCGTGGCAAACCAGGTTTGCCTCCTTTGTTCACCGACCTTTGGAGGGCTTCTGACCAGAAGCCCTCCTTTGGCGTCTGGGTGTCTAGGTGGGCAGAATGTGAGGGAGGGGTGTAGTTGCCCCCTACACAGGGTCTCCTTGGAGACCCAAGTCGCATCTTGTGTTGATTGGCTGAGGTGGTTGTCCGTGCTGGACAACACCCCCTACTGAGTGATTGACAGCCAGGCTGTGTGAATGGGGGATTTTGGCATAAAAGTCGCCACTGGAACTGCAAAGAACCAAAGAGAAGCGGAGAAGAAGACGGCTGCTGCAACCCCGAGTCCCGGTGAAGCCCTGCTGCAGTCCTGAGCTATCTACCCTTCAACGACAAGAGAAGATCCAGCTCGTGGTCTTCTTCCCTTGAGCCTGGTGGGATCAACCAGCTCACCCTTTCTTCAGTCAGAGAATCCTCTCCTGCTGTGCTGTAGTGGTCCGGATAGCCATCAGAAGAGCCCTCTACTGATTTAAAGGAGCACACATTTTATTCATCGTTGCCTTTTTCGCTGCTGCTGGCCTCATCCCTGGGTAGTGCCTATTGCTTGAGACGTCCTCCTTCTTGTCTCCACGACTGAAGCTGCAGGAACCGTGAGTCTGCAGGAACTACCAAGAACAACTGACATGGCACCAGCTTTTCTCCAACGGAATAAGGTACTGTGCACATTTGGTCGTTCTCTCCGTCTGACCATCCGGAATCGGGGTGAACCCTTTTCCTCCTCAAAGATTTGTTCCTTCTTCCTTCGCTCTTATAACTTTTCCTTCCAGCTGAGAATAGCTAAGTAATCTCGAACTGTTCAATGTGTGATCCTCAGCAACTGAACATCTGCTCCATTGACACTGGCGCAGGCCTATTGACTTTAATCTGTATCTTTGAACGAGTCCTCCGATTCCCTTGCTTTGACAAAAGTATTGCCTGTGATTTTATCCGCTTTTTCCTTGTTTTAAATTCCAAAGTACAAAGTGTGTAACTTTGGGAGCATTTCTATTTGCAGAAACACGTTAGTATCGCAAAACCGGTCTGTCAAATCCTAATGTACTTACCTTGAATTTTCTGGAACAAGTGGAATTGGGTGTGTGTAGAGTATTTTACGTGTGGTTTTGAATTTATAGAAGTGAAGTGTTTTGTGAACAGATGGTTTAGAATAAATGTACTTATATTTTTTACCTGAAACCTTGAGTCAGTGTTTGCTTGAATCACAGTAATTGTGGTCCTTTGTGTAATCTCTACTACTGCTCATTTACTCTTGAGATAAGTCTGGCTGCTCCGCTACTGCTACCACTTTAACAGTATAGTACAGGCTTGTACCAACGGTGAAATTGTATTGCCACTTGTAGTCTTAATTGTGTGTAGTGGTCCCTAAGGGCACTGCACAAGATTCTGCCTAACAACATTGAAGAATCAGGACGAGAGGATAGATCCCTGGGGAACACCACATGTAGAGAGTGTGATAGAGGAGATGAAGGACCCAAGTTCAACCTGGGAAGGTCGGTCCAAGAGGAAAGAGGATAGCCACGCCAGAGCCTTTTCTGTTATGTCCATGGTATCTTAGAGACGGGTGATCAGGATGTTGTGGTTCACTGTGTCAAAGGCAGAAGAAAGGTCAAGGAGGATGAGGACAGAGGGAGAGTTAGAGTCACGGTTAGAGAGTAAGTCTTCACATGTGTTCAGGAGAGCAGTTTCCGTGCCTCTGGCTGCTCTGAAGCCAGACCGATGTTCATGGAGACAACCAACAGATTCAGTTTGGAGGGTTAGTTGGGTGTTTTCTCCAGAAGTTTGTCCAGGAAAGGAGTAATAGAAATTGGGCGATAGTTCGCCGGGATGGAGGGGTCGGCAGAAGGCTGTTTGAGCAGGGGGTGCACAAGGGAGTGCTTAAGAGGAGAGGGGAAAACTCCAGTGGCGAAGGAGTGGTTGCAGAGATCAGCCAGGGCTCTAGCAAGAGATTCAATGTTGTCCTTAATGGTTCCAGAGGTGCAAGGAGACACCTGTTTCTATGAGACTTTCATAGACTGGACTCGTCTGGAAACCTCATCAGATAGGACAGGAGAGAGGAGGAGTGGAGAAGGGGCAGCCAAGATGGGCCTGAGAAAGGTAGAGGAAGGGAGGAGAGCAGATGAGAGCAAGGACAGGATGTCCAGAGTTTTTGTGGTGAAATGAAATGCTAGGGCCGAGCAGAGGGCCTGGGTGTGTGTGGCAGAGCAAGATACTGCCGTAGGATTAGCCAGCCCCTTGCAGATTTTAAAATTTTCAGCTGTGTTGTTAGATGCCACAGGGATGCAGGCTTGAATGTAAACTCTTTTTTTTAGAGGATAGAGAGTCTATATTACCTTTGAAGTAGGCGGCAGACCAGTTTGTCAGAGGGTGAAGGTGAAGCTCCCAATTTCTGTTTGGCTGCTCTGGTAAGAGTCGTACCAAGAATTGCACTTATTGGCAGGCTTCAGGCAGATCCTCATGACAGGTGTAAGGATGTCAAGAGTGTTAGAGATAGAAAAGGTGACAGTTGGAAAGGGCTGTGCCAGTATGGGGGTCAGTCACAGGAGAAGGTGGAGGCAAAGACTGACACTGACACTCTCTTCATGGGTCGAATGAGGGTAGCAGTGCTGGGTGCGCCATTGCCAGGGGAACAGGAAGCTTCAAGTGAGAAGAGAGAAGAAAGTGATCAGTCCAGGAGAGAGGAGTAGTGAGAGGGTTAGAGAGAGGGATATCAGAGGTGATGAGAGCATCCAAGGTGTGTCCAGCAGAGGGGGTCGGACCAGAGGGTAGAATGGAAAGAAATAGAGAGTCACAAAGGTTGCTGGAAAGCCTTGAGGAGTCAGGAGAGTCTAAGCAGATGTTGAAATCCCCAAGGAGGAGAAGCTGGGAGGTAGAGGAGAGGAGAGAAGAAGTGAGGTCAGCCCATTTAGAGAGGAAGAGGGTGGCCTGGCCAGGTGGCCGGAAGAAGGTGACCAGGTTCAGAGGAGCCAGGAGAAACAGAGAGCCTGCAGACTAGGCATTCAAAGGAGGAGTGGACTTGAGTGGAAATGATGGAGATAGGAATCCACTCAGGAAAGATAAGGGCCACTCTGCCCCAGGCCTGTTGGGCCTGTGCTCGGAGAGGGTGTTGTAGCCCTCAAGGTGAAGTGTACCAACATCTGTGACAGAGCTGGCCTTAAACCAAGTCTCTGTAAGGATGAGAACATCTAGGTACAGCAGTTCAAGGAGGTGGCAGCTGTCAGAGCAGTGTTTGGCAGCAGAGCGACAGTTAAGAGTAGCAGTGTGGTGCAGGTTGACACTTTTGAAAGACTTCCGGGGAGTGGAACAGGGGTCGCCATCTGAAGTGGCAGAGGAGCCTGGGAGGTAAAGGGAGGAGGAGGCAGAGGAGCCAAGGAAGATGTGGAGGGCAGAGGGGCCAGAGAGGTGGTTGCCAGGGGAGGTGAGAGACATCAGGAAGGGAGCAGAGGGGGAGAGGACGAGGGAGGCAAGGAAGCCAGGAGAGCCAAGGCTGGAACCGGAGACAGAGTAGCGTAAGGAGACACTGGCAAGGGAGCCATGGAGGTAGATGTCAAGGGAGCCAAAGTAGCAGAGGTAGGGGGTGGCAAGGTCGCCAGAGTAAAGGAAGGAGGGGTTGGCAAGGGAGCCAAGGAGGTGACTGGCAAGGAAGCCAGAGTAGCAGAGGGAGGGAGTGGCAAGGGAGCCATAGTAGCAGAGGGAGGGGGTGGCAAGGGAGCCATGGAGGTGGGTGGCAAGGGAGCCATGGAGGTGGGTGGCAAGGGAGCCAGAAGAGCTGAGGGAGGGGGTAGCAAGGGAGCCAGGGAGGACAATGGCAAGGAGCCAGGGTGGGGAAAGAAGGTGGTCGACGGGCACCACAGTGGTAGCCGGGGTGGCAGAAGAAAGGACTTTGATGCGGCGAGGGAGGCACCCATCGAAAAGTAAAAGGTTGTACCAGGATGCTACCATCGAGATTGACATTAATGATGACTCTGTAGGAATAGAAGGAGGCTAAGAGGACCTTCCAGCTTGTGCCACCCTTAATGAATGAGGAAGAGTAAGCAGAGAGCATCGCAACGATATGAAGCGTCCATAGGTCGGGTAAAGGAACGACAAATAGTATGTCGGTGAGAGTCTCTTTGGCGGAAGCACTGACATAGCTGTCAGCGATGGGAAGGCCTGGGTTGGAGACCAGTGTGTCCTTCTGAAGCTTCTTCCTGTCAGACTTAGTGTGAAGAGGATAGGAGATAGAGAAGCAATTAGAGAAGATGGGGGAAATAGAGAGCACCATAGAGGATGGGGAGGGCGTAGAAGAGGCACTTAGCAAGGCAGAGCAACTAAGGTGCAAGGGATGGGTATGAAGGGAGACGGGAGGGAGAAGAGAGCACACAGGGAAGCACAGGGATAAACAAGTACAAGGAACAGGCTAGGAATAGTAGGTTACAGTAGGGTAATAATTCTGGAACAGGTAACAGTGGGGTAACAGCAGGGTAAAATTATAAAGCAGAGTACAGACAACATCAGAAAAGCATAGGCAAAGAGTATGAACAGTTGGAGCTGGCTCAGCGCACCCTAGGGAGAGAGCTGGGAGCCGAAGTGGTGGAAATTAGAGAAGAGGAGAAAGGCCTATTGGGAAAAGCAAATCATGAGAACAGAGCCGTGGCCCAATACAAATTGTACGGGAAAGTAGTCACCGAGAAGGAAAAAGCCTGAGATGCAAGAGAAGTGCAACATAAAAGTAGTGGGAGTGAAAAAACAGAGTACAGCTATTCTGGAGAAAGTGGAGCCCAGTGGAGGGGATATGACACAGTGCAAGGTAAGCAAATGCTTTGGAAAGGAGAGTGCGTGTGAAGTAGGGCAGTTTAGTAGAATGTAGTAATGGATACAGCCCCACCCATAACTTCCCTTCCCTACCTTGCGGTTGCTGCTGGTTGACGGCTGTGCTGCATGCTGGAAGTTGCGTTGCGTGCTAGGTGTCGTCAGTCAGTGTCTCCTGCGTTGCTCAACACTGCAACCTTCTCCTGCAAGGAACCCAGTGCCTCAGCCCCACAGGCAGAAGCTTTTTGCCCCTAATCATATAATTAGGTCACCTTTTGTTATATAAACATGACCACGCTATGTCATACCCGCTCTGCGTCCCCTCAGACTAGTCTATTTTCCAATTGGGCAGGATCGACACTGCCATGCCTGAGCACATAGTTTCTTTTTTTGGGTGCATTTGCGTTTCCCTGGGACTTTTTCATTGTCACTAATCTTTGGTGCCTCATTTACCCAGGCATATGTCAGCCGTGACTGATTTCAGTGAGGGTTCTTCCCACTATCGAATCAGCACGCACAGTGCCTAGAGTGCTTGGGCTCAACCACTATTGGGACACCTGTGCAGCGAGTGAAACCCTAACACCAAGTTCCATTAAGAACCCATTTTCCAGGTGCCAGAAGATTTTCTCGAATTCACCACTTGAAAAATCACAGGACTTTGTACATCGCAAATCAAAACTAGAACAGGTGAGCCCTATTTTACAGAGCACACTGATGGGGTATCCTTCCCTGGGAGCATAGTACCAGAGCTTGTCCTGAGGCTCCTTGAGCTACCCGGGCTCATGCTGAGGGCTCAACAGACTCTACTGTGGATGGCTCTGAGGGGCTTCACGGCTCTAAGACCTGGTGAGTGCCTGAAGGGCTTTGCAGCTCAGGTATCAGACTTTGGCTCGAAGGCCCACCATTACTCGGGAGGATAGCTCAGGGGCAACGTGCTCGTCTTGGAAGCAAAACGACACGGAGAAAAACAGGTTTGATCCCCGGGTCTGCGCTTAGAAACCTCTGGGTATTAAGCATGTTATAAATAACCCATCATATCATAACCTATCATTACGCACCAAGAGTTCAAGTTCAAGGTCTCTGAGGTCCCCAGATGCACCGAGCACTCGTTCGAGGTCCTTCAAAGTACACGCATTCCTAGTCCACTTACTACCAACAAATTGGCATCCAAGCAGACAAAATGGCGGCCGGACCTACTGCTGCTACCGCACCCACACCTAAGGAGGATACACTTTTCTCATGTGGGTCTTCCCCCTCAGAAGTGGTGGTTCCATCAGCGAACAGGTCAAAGCAGCAAATATAGTTGCCGCTGAAACAGGAGTTCTCTTCAAGGGTGGTATGGTCACCGGTGCAAACAACTTGGCACAGCTCGTAGCCTTCATCGTCTTCATTTCTAAGGTGCTCAGAGGTGTGGTCTTATCAGTCCAAGCAAGGCATAGTCATACCTCCGACAGCTACTTGGCCTCTTACAGCTGCGGCACAATTTTCCACACCGCACACCTCCTATACTGCTTGTAAAGAAAGACTTTTTTTAAATAGTTTCATGGAACTCATGAGATCACAAGAAATAACAGTTATGCCTAAAAATGTAACAGCTAATTCTGGTGCAATAATTTTGAAACCCATGGAAAAAATCTTTTCTCAGTCAGACTCATTCCATGGCAGATCAAAGACCAAGATCATTTGATGGCTTCAGAAGGGAGGGACAGGAAGCCAAACAGATCACCCAGCATTCACAGACACAAGCATCAATGCACAAAGGTGTTTTTTTGTCCCCCTCCTCTGCACCAGCATCTGACCCCAAAATACAGTGAGGTTGATATCTGGGTCCAAACCACCTCAGCATTGATGTCACCTCTTCAAAGAGTCATGGCTCCGATCAATGGTTTCCATGAGATTTCAAATTCCCCTGCCACCACAATGTCCTTCTTCTGCCTGTCTCCTTCATACATGCTCCTCAACAAAGCTCAGGAAGCTTGCACACCTCATCAAGGATCAAGCAGTGGAACAGCTTCTCAATCAGAAAGGGGACAAGTGTTTTACTCCAGGATTTTTGCAATCCAGAAAAAGAACCAGGGGGGCCTAAGAATGGTGCTGGACATGTCCTAGCTCAATTTTTCCCTGCCCTTAGAAAATTTTAAGATGGTGCTGCGGGGGCATATTGTGGAGATGTTGTGCGAGGGTGAGTGGATGTGCTCCAAGGACCTAGAGGATGTGTATCTACAGCTACTAACCACAGCAAACAGTTTTGAGCTTCATGGTAATGGGGAATGTTTCCAAAATACGTTTCTTCTATTTGAGCTTAACGCAGCACCAAATGTTTTCACAAAATGAATGAATGCTGACACGTCCATCCTCAGGAGCGGTTGTCATCATGTGTACACATATCTGGACGACTGGGTAGACAGAGCTAGATTTCTGGAGGAAACGGGGCCCACAACTCAAATGCTAATGGTCATTCTTTTCAACTTAGGTTTTTAAATTAAACCACAAGAAATTAGAGTTTACTGTTTCCTAATTGTTAATATTTCCGAGTGTCGGATGGGATACGTTGAAGGAAATTGTATTCATCACCTAGAAGAAATTCAGTGGTATTCGGCGAGTGGCACATAATTTCCTCAGTGAGAAGACAACATCAGTGTGGTGGTACCAGCCCAATCATCATTGGACACAAACTGGGGGGTATGCAAGACAGCCCTGTAAGTGGCTTTAACATCAGCTCGCAGTCAGTGAGATACAGGCTTTGGCTGCGTCCGAACCTTATACTGTGTCTCACAGAGAAAAGGTAGTGCTCCACACAGATCCTGAGTTCTTGCCTAAAGTGGTCTCACCTTTCAATATTAACCAATAACTAATTCTACTGACATGTTTTCCCAATCCACAGTCTGAAGTAGACAAAATGTGCCATTTTATGGATTCAAGACGAACACTAAATCCAGGCAGTAGTCCCACGTATGACACTTAAAAGGGGGACTGAGGTAAGGTGCCAGAGGGTGTGGCGAGCAAAGCATGGTCAGTCCAGCAGCCACCCCTCTGTACGCTTCAAATTTAAAGGGGAAATACGCTTTTTGTGGGTCAAAATGTTTCTGGTCCTCTCGCTATGCAGGGATGCCCATACAGTATTGAGAAACAGGGACTATCGACTATGAGTATCCCAGTGACTATGGTGAGTAAATCCTTCTACCTAGGCAGTGCCTTAAGACATAATGGGCCTCATTACGAGGACTGCGGTAACCCGCTGGTGCTACCGGCCGGTTGGCGCCATCCTCGTAACACTGAATCTGGCGCCTGACTTCCCGGTGCCACTGGTATATTACGAGTGCCGCCAGATCAGGCAGATCAGGCAGTCAGGCACTCGAACATTTTAGTCCCCATTCCTGTGGAGCTCCATAGGACTGCACAGGAATGGGAACTCACGACAACTGTGCTTTCTGGGCCCGTTGCACCCGGCAGGTCAGACCTGCTGGACGCTATGGCCCTGGCAGAAAGAGTTGTTATTTGCAGACCGGCAAACTCGGAGTGAGGCCCTACGTCACTGGAACATTCCAATTTCATGATCGTAAAGGATGCATCCAATCATTCTTCACCAATCTAGAGACAAAGAAGGGCCATGAACAATGGCACATAACTGACCTCATGTTTGCCAAATACAGCGAGCCTTGTCCAATCAGGAAACCTAACAGCAAAAGCTTGAGGCTCTCGGCCAAAGGACCAGATGGCACTCAACCATCACCTTGTTCACATAAGAACAGGCAGCATCACTGATGATGAAGTCTATACATCTGGTTTGTAAACTAACGATTGTTAAAACCATTTGTTATGAAAAAGAAGAATGGCATGCAGTCAGCCGAATGTTAAGCGGGATGAACTGTGGTTAGCAATGTCATTTCAGGCAAATCTCGGGGTGTATGCCCGAAAGTGCTGCTGCTGAGAAAGGAGGTAGAAAAAGTTACCAAATAACTTTCAGGGCACGTGTGCATCAGTGTCGATTTCACATAAGATACATTTATAGAAAAACTGGGTTCCATCAATGCATGTAAATGTACATTTCCAAAAATATGCATTTATTAAAAAAAAACAGATGATCCATTGAAATTATCTCCCCGCCCATAGCCCTTAGCCAACTCAGGCGCCGATTTTAGATTTAGTGGTGCATTGTGTGACTAACACATGCATGTGCCAGAATGCACTGTGAGTGCTCATGCAAATTCATGCAGCTTTGATTTCCACATTGTTCCAGTGCATGTGCCATGCACGAGGCGCCCTTTAGCAGCCGCAGTCCATACGCTAGGAATTTTGGGCAACGTTTGTAGCGAGTGTATCTCTTTACTAGCCTCGGACACCCGACTTAGAAGATGGGCTTTATTAGGCCGGATGGCGCAGCGCTTCTCTGCGCACAAAGGAAACACGACCACTCGTGAAGCTGCGTCAACCCGGACTGGCGCCTTCACGCCAGTTCTGGTGATGCCTTTATTTTTCACTCTCCCCGCCCCTGACACGTGACCCGGAATCGCTCCGGCATGTGACACCACATTCCTCCCCAACTTGGAATGTTTTTTCACAACTTTTAACAATGACATATCACAACAGGTGTAGTCTATTCTAGTCTCTCAGATTTTATCTGGGCAGGCTAACCTGCTGGTAGATTCCATCTACAACGTACTCCTGGAGGCGGGATGATAGTTTTGACCTCTCCCACAGGTGGTATCGGGGATGGCTTCTCTCAGGATCGTCGGCCAGAGGGCTCTCGGCCCAAACTTCATCTTCTTGCCAGTTGGGTGCCCTTGGCTCTCGTGGTACTTCATAAGTTACGGGCGTCTTTGGCTTTGTGCTCGACCTGATGATCTGGTTTCTTCACTTGCAGCCCTTGGGCTTTCTTCCCATAGCTTGGGCGGTACTTTCCTGAAGTGTGAAATGTTCCTCTTCACTGTCTCGCTTCCCCGGTGGCGGTGTTCATGCTGCGATTCGCGGCACTGACTGTCCAGGGTTGGAATTCGAAATTCAGGGACATCTTCTTGGGTGTGGCTCGGTTCTTGAATATGACTGTGTCTCCTGGTGCTAGTTCCCGGTGTCTGGCCTGTCGAGTGATGCTCTCTTGTTCGTTTTGTTTAGTCCTCCTGGCATCTATGGCTGGGAGGTCTGGCTCAGGCGCTACCCACCTTGGATGTACGGGGAGCTCTGCTTGTATGGGTACCCCAAACATAAGTGCTGCTGGGCTGATTCCTGTCGAGGAGTGTGGGGTCTGTCTGTGGGCCCCAGTAAGAGATACACAGCCTTTAGCCAGGAGTGTCCCCGTTCCTTTTGCGATGCGGATGACTTTGTTGAGTGATCCCATGAATCGTTCGGTATCACCGTTTGCTTGTGGCCATCTTGGGGTGATCCGTTGTGTTGTACGTTAAGATCCTGGAAGAATTGGCGTAGCTCTTGGCTGGTGAAAGGTGGCCCGTTATCGCTTTTGATTTTTGACGGGTTTCCGTGTATTGCAAATATTTTCTCCAATGCTAGAGTCATGGTCTCGGCGTTGGTGGACGCCACGTGTTCAACTTCAGGATAGCAGCTGAATTCGTCGACCAGGACCAGTAGGTAGCCTTCTCCTGCAATCGTGCAGTAATCAATGTTGATGGCTTCCCACCGTTTGCTGCTTCTCAGGGCACTGATGATGGGTTCTGGGTTCGCAGCTCTCCTGGTGGCTTGGCAGTCCGCACAGGACCCCACAAGATCCATCACTCGCTGTTGCATGTTGGGCATCCACATCCTGGACTTTAGGTACGCCGTTGCTTTCACAATTCCTTGGTGTCTGCTGTGGGCTAGTTTGAGAGCCCTTTCTTCTAGTGATGCGGGCAACATGATTCGGTGGCCTTTGAGTATTACCCCTTCGGGGGCTACTGTAAGTTCGTGGCAGATCCCGGCAGTTCGAGAAGCAGCAAACGGTGGGAAGCCATCAACATTGATTACTGCACGATTGCAGGAGAAGGCTACCTACTGGTCCTGGTCGACGAATTCAGCTGCTATCCTGAAGTTGAACACGTGGCGTCCACCAGTGTTTGAAGTTTCACTTGAGCGGATGTGGGGTGCTGAGCCATGGAGGTCAGGAAGTTCTTCCAGTTCCCTGACTGGATGGTGATGGTGGTGTGGGTCAAAATGGCGTCCGCCTCCGTCTCGTAGGCTATCTCTTGCAGGGCCAGGGCACGTGGTCGGGTGCAGGCCACTACGTGGCAAACATGTGTTCTGTGTGTCTCTCAATGTCAAAGAATGCCATTGTTGTGGAGGCAGATAGTGTGTCTTTAATTCGCTGGAAAGCTTGTTGGTGAGTGGGCGACCTCTCCCACTTTTGGTCCTTTTTTGTTAGTTCGCGTAGCGGACTTGCAATGGTGGCAAGGTCTGGGATGAACCTTGCGCAGGATGTTGCCATTCCCATTCCCACGAAGCTCCTTACTTCTGTGGCGGATTGCGTGGCTTTGGTGCTCTTGATGTCGTCGACTTTCGCAGGATCCGGCGACACCCCTTTTGCGTTAAAGATGTACCCGAAGAAGCATAGCTCTTCGTTTCCAAGTTCACATTTTTCCGCGTTTAGGGTCAGTCCGGCTTCCTCTAGCCTGTGTAGGACCACCGCGAGGCGCTCGGGGTGTTCCTTTTCGTTCGCTTTGTTCGCGGGTGTTCTGGTGCCTCGATATGGGTGCAATGTCCTCTGTTGGCTTGGGGTTGTCGAGCGGGAGTTGTTGGTTTGCCGCCTTGATTACCGCTACCTGGTCCTCTGTTCACGAAGGCGCGCCACTTCAAGAATTCGGGACAGGCATATGTTTCTCTCCGATAGGAAAGCCCTCCTCAGTTTTTCAGATGAAATCCCGTTTATTATTTGGACTCGCAACCAACTGTCATTTCGCGTAGGTGGGCGTGGAATTTGTCCACTGTTTCTCGCTGTCTGGCCATGCAGAAATGGAATCGTTCATAGAAAGGATTGAGGTTGGGCCTGAACATGTTAGTGAGAGCGTTCTTTGCAGCGTCGTAGTTGTCCGTGTCTCCGCGGTCTGGGGTGGCGTTGAATAGGTGTGGTGCTGCTGCTCCGATGTTGAGCAGGAGGATTGTGCGTTTCTTCTTTGCTATTGTGATTTCCCTTGCGTTGAGGTGCATTTCAAACTTCTGCAGCCAGATTTCCCATCGAATGGCTGATCCCGTGGTGAAAGGGTCAAAAGGCAGCGTGAGTGTGGTGAGCGTTGGGTCGGGGTGATCTGGGTTGGCACTCCTCCCTGCTGACGGGCACGCGCTAGCTCTCGAGGGACTAGTGTCGTGCTGGACATGGTTCTTTTTGTGAAAAATGGGCATCCTCTAATACAGTGGATGCAACCACGGGTGGTACCAGGGGCTGCACCCTTCCTTGTATGAGAGGGGCTCTATGTAGTCGCAGGCTTGTCCCTGGTCCCTGGGTTGCACTCTCCGGTGTCTTGATGTTAATGTCTTTGGGTGCTTGGGCTGACACTTGTTGTCTGCAGTGCTGTCTCCCTGGCATGTGGTGCTTGACAACTCCTGTTTCCTGTTGTGGTGGATGAGACTAGGCCATCCAGCGTGTTTGTGCGCCTTATGGAACGTTGGGGGTGTGGAAACGAGGCTCCGCTTCCTCGTTTGTTGATTTGGAACATTGGGGGTGTGAAACTTAGGCTCCGCTTTCCGCGCATATTGATACACGGCCCAGCGGGTTGTTGGTAGGCCTCATGGAGTGTTGGGCCTGAAGTCACGGCTTTTCCTCCCCCTGCATGTGGATCTGCAGCTCGTGCTGTGAGCGCGTGGTGCTCTGACACTGATCCTCCTCTCCAGCGTGATGTCGGGCAGGTGTTGATGGTGACACCCGACTTAGAAGATGTGCCTTATTAGGACGGATGGCGCAGAGCTTCGCTGCGCACAAAGGAAACAACACCACTCGTGAAGCTGCGTAAACCCGGAGTGGCGCTTTCATGCCAGTTCCGGTGATGCCTTTATTTTTCAGTCCCCCCCCCTGACACGTGACCCAGAATCTCTCCCGCATGTGACACCACAGTTACCGTTGAGGACGCCACTGAGCTTTCTTTTTGCTGCTGTACTTCTGGAGGTCTTCATGTGCATGTGCTAGAAATGGGTTTTACAAAATGAAAGAACACTCTGAATGTTAGTGGGGCTGGGCTTATGGGCGAGGTTAAGAGGTGGAGGAAGGTGCGGTAACCAAAGGTGAGGTGATACAAATAGAAGAAGAAAGGAGAAGGAAGTGAATTAAGAGAATAAGGGACAATGGGATACCATCAGGGAGGAAGACAACATCAGGCATAGCGGTGCAAGTCACTAAGATTTAGTGGATTCAGTGGTACAGGAAGAGACAGCAACACCCCAGGAGAAGGAAGAGCAGAAAGCAGGAATAGCAGGAAGCAGGAGCAGGAAGAGACAGTAAAGCCCCAGGAGATGAAAGAGCAGGAAGCAGGAATAGCAGGAAGCAGGAAGTGCGGGAAGCGGGAGCAGGCAGAACAGGAAGAGACAGTAAAGCCCCAGGAGAAGGAAGAGCAGGAAGCAGGAAGAGCGGGAAGCAGGAGCAGAAAGAGATAGCAAAGCCCCAGGAGAAGCAGGATGCCTGGGTGTTGTTTGGTGGTTTCAGGGGTAGCTGACTCCTTGCTAACCCTGGCATTGCCTCTGTTACCCCTGGTCAAAGAGGCACTGTCAGTACCATTTACAGATGTGTGGCTCGTGGGGGCATGCGGTTCGATGTACACAGATACATGTATGTTCTATTGTGGCAATTGTGGCACCACAGCTGTGCCAGTAAGACCTGTCTACCCCTATCAGAAAGAGGACTGCGTCTATTGTACATTTGGGACTGTTTGGTACACAACAACGCATGACGTCCTCCTGCTTGGTTCAGTTGTATCATGCCTTTGCTTCTTCATTAGAGCACTGCTTCTCAGTTACCTATTCACATGCCCCAGTACCCTGTCCTCCCCTGTAAGCCTGCTCATGTAGTAAGTTCTGCAGCCCACACCATGGCTGCATTGTGTGTACAGCCGGCTTCACCTCTATACATATCATTTCCCTACCGTCATGATGAAGAAGAAGCATGGGTCTGGTGAAAATTCACACTACTGCTGATGAGTCTGCTCCATATTGAAGAGGTTCTAGAATCTACATTTCATTGGAACTCACCCGGATTTTAAACAAGGGCGTATGTTCTAGTATTTAGAATGGAAGAATGCATGAATTGAAGAACAGGATAGTTTTACAGAGTAGTTGTCTGTGGTTGAATTATCAACTTGAAGTGTCTACATCACGACTCCCAAAGTGATCTTAGCTTCTTCTACTATTCCCACCAACACTATTGTTAGAGAGACCACTCTAGTAACTTCCTTGGTCCAGAATGTCTCCCTTATGATTACACTCTTTGCTTGTGATGCCAAGCAATCCCTTTAACACTGTTACTGTGAAGTGGGAGATTACTCCTCATGCACTCTTCACTTGTGATGCCTTTAACACTGTTACTGTGATGAGGGAGATTACTCCTCATGCACTCTTCACTTGTGATGCCTTTAACACTGTTACTGTGAAGAGGGAGATTACTCCTCATGCACTCTTCACTTGTGATGCCTTTAACACTGTTACTGTGAAGAGGGAGATTACTCCTCATGCACTCTTCACTTGTGATGCCTTTAACACTGTTACTGTGAAGAGGGAGATTACTCCTCATGCACTCTTCACTTGTGATGCCTTTAACACTGTTACTGTGAAGAGGGAGATTACCACTCATGCACTCTTCGCTTGTGATGCCTTCAACACTGTTACTGTGAAGTGGGAGATTAACCCTCATGCACTCTTCGCTTGTGATGCCTTCAACACTGTTACTGTGAAGAGGGAGATTACTCCTCATGCAATCTTCGCTTGTGTTGCCTTTAACACTGTTACTGTGAAGTGGGAGATTACTCCTCATGCACTCTTCACTTGTGATGCCTTCAACACTGTTACTGTGAAGAGGGAGATTACTCCTCATGCACTCTTCGCTTGTGATGCCTTTAACACTGTTACTGTGAAGTGGGAGATTACTCCTCATGCCTCCTCATACACTCTTCACTTGTGATGCCTTTAACACTGTTACTGTGATGAGGGAGATTACTCCTCATGCACTCTTCACTTGTGATGCCTTTAACACTGTTACTGTGAAGTGGGAGATTACTCCTCATGCACTCTTCGCTTGTGATGCCTTTAACACTGTTACTGTGAAGTGGGAGATTACTCCTCATGCACTCTTCGCTTGTGATGCCTTTAACACTGTTACTGTGAAGAGGGAGATTACTCCTCATGCACTCTTCGCTTGTGATGCCTTTAACACTGTTACTGTGAAGTGGGAGATTACTCCTCATGCCTCCTCATACACTCTTCACTTGTGATGCCTTTAACACTGTTACTGTGATGAGGGAGATTACTCCTCATGCACTCTTCACTTGTGATGCCTTTAACACTGTTACTGTGAAGTAGGAGATTACTCCTCATGCACTCTTCGCTTGTGATGCCTTTAACACTGTTACTGTGAAGTGGGAGATTACTCCTCATGCACTCTTCGCTTGTGATGCCTTTAACACTGTTACTGTGAAGAGGGAGATTACTCCTCATGCACTCTCCACTTGTGATGCTTTAACACTGTTACTGTGAAGAGGGAGATTACTCCTCATACACTCTTCACTTGTGATGCCTTTAACACTTACTGTGAAGAGGGAGATTACTCCTCATGCACTCTTCGCTTGTGATGCCTTTAACACTGTTACTGTGAAGAGGCACATTACTCCTCATGCACTCTTCACTTGTGATGCCTTTAACACTGTTACTGTGAAGAGGAGGATTACTCTTCATGTACTCTTCACTTGTGATGCCTTTAACACTGTTACTGTGAAGAGGGAGATTACTCCTCATGCACTCTTCGCTTGTGATGCCTTTAACACTGTTACTGTGAAGAGGGAGATTACTCCTCATGCACTCTTCACTTGTGATGCCTTTAACACTGTTACTGTGAGGAGGGAGATTACTCCTCATGCACTCTTCACTTGTGATGCCTTTAACACTGTTACTGTGAAGAGGGAGATTACTCCTCATACACTCTTCACTTGTGATGCCTTTAACACTGTTACTGTGAAGAGGCACATTACTCCTCATACACTCTTCACTTGTGATGCCTTTAACACTGTTACTGTGAAGAGGGAGATTACTGCTGATGCATTAACCATTACTGTGAACTGGTTTTGCTTCAGATTTAATTGCGTGAAGAACCACTGTGATGGTACGAGCGACACAAGGGATTTAGCGACTGATTGGTGGAGATGATGTAGGGTAACTTTTCAGGGGTGTGTTGACGGAAGTGATCTGATTTGGCCCCTGATGCTGACCGAACCGCTTTCACTTGTGGTTTCTCACACTCTCGACATCTTCATGGACAGATCCCTTCAGAGCTGGCTTTGCAGACGTGATGACGTGGTTTGTATCATTGCACATGAACCTCCAAAATTGATATAGAGTTCAAGGAAAAGAGGTGATGTGGTTGAAGTGGTACTTGTTTGCAGGTTATATCAGTTAGTTGTGAATCTAAAAAATACAAAATATTGGTTTTGAACATACTGTGTAAATGCTAAGCGCAGAGGACCTCACGCTAGATTGGCATACAACAGATCTGCGAAAGTGCCAAAGAAAATGGTAAACACGACTTATGAATACAAGAAGTGGCTGTTAGTAAAAAGTAAGACACCAACAGAGAAAGGTTCACCTGTCTTTCTGTTCTTTTGCAGATTCATCTGGGGGCTCCTTAGGTAAGTATGTGATGACATCACTCACGATGTTGCTTGAATGTGCTTGAATGTTCTCTGAAAGGCTCAGGATATCTCTGAAGAGCACAGTCACTGTTTCCAGCTGTATTCCTCCAGCTGTTTTAGAAAGGGCAGACCTGCATATAGAAAATGAGCATTGACTATTGGCTAATCTCTGCAAATCAATTCCTCCAGGGTCTACCTGCAAGTGTTAAACAGCTTAGAGCGGGTGAGGGCACATCCTCAGAGTAACGCCAGATGGGCGTGGACACCAGAACCATTGCAGAATGTTTGAAGGCATTGCGTCACACAAGCAAAGGCCAAGCTATAGAAGCATCTGCTCCCACACAGGGGAGTGTATTCCACAGAAAATCCTCCCATCTCCACACTCCGGGCCTTCTGTGATCAACCCACCAATCAATGACTCTCCCTGTAACCCATCAATAAAAGGGCTGAGGCCATTCACAAGCTCTCTGGTGGCTGGTGGATGGTGGGAGTGAAGGAGCAATACTGATGGACCTGGTCTTTGAGGGGTTGAATACTGTCCATGGCACAACCTGTATGCAGTCCATTAAATTAAATATAAGTTAAGCAACTTATAGTCAAATTATTCTTTCAGGATATATCTGTCTGCTACTTATCGTTCCCTGGTATGCCCCCGTTGTGCCATGTATTATAATTTTCTGTATGGTGTTTAGCTTTCTAAGATGTGAAAATAGTTGAGATGCACACGGGCAAGCATAACTGTGGGAGAATAGTCGCCATCCAAGGAGAACGCGCATAGAACAAGGCACTCGCTTTTTGGCGACAATGGAAGTGTGGTCTATCCCGCTGTGTACGACACGTGGGGCTCTGTGCATTTTTTAGGAGCACCACTCCAGATGGGTCTACCATGTATAGGCGTCGGCGGACGGTTTGCAGATAACATGATGAAGCAGTGCATTCAGCTGTCCGTGGGCTGAGGTGCAGGTGACATTATTTGTCAGGCTAACTGCTTCCGGGTGGAGGATCTAAATGTAAAAGAGTACCCCAATAGCATATTTTCTTAAGAGAAATTCTAGGAATTGTACATTGAACAATACATGTTGAGGCACAAACAAAATGTCTAATTTCATTCATGCTAAGTTATGCAATTTAGTGATAGTAAAAGCTGACTCTTCAATTTTCCATTTTCAATATTCAAGAGAGACCTGAAAGCAGCCACACTACAAGAGCTCAGTGACATGATGGGATTAAGGGCTTGCTGAACATCAAGCAAGTGACTACCCTGGGGACTAGCTTTTTGGTGGTGCCAGGCAGAGGCGTTGCTAGGGGGACTGAGGTGGAACAGTAGCCCCGGGTCTTTTGGTTGCATCCCTGGATAGAAGCTCAGGGGCTACAACCAAAAGGCTAGCTAGCCCCTAGTCCCGATAGTCCCGACATTGGCGTAGCCCCGGATCATTTTCAGACCTAACAACACCCCTGGCGCCAGGGAACATACCCAGCACGCGTCGTTCCCTTCTGGCTGTTAACCAAAAGAAGAGCTCTATACAAATCTGAGACGCAACTCAACTATGTTTTTCTTTCTTTTTTCAGAGGTTGATAATGTCACCCGTACCATAAGTAAGTGTCAATTTAAATGACTCTAAATGATAACTTGGATGTGCTGTTCTATTGCAGTGGAAACCTCTTAACGTTTCAAGATTCTGATAAGAAGATGCCTTCATTGTTGTGATGTCCAGTTCACCCATACAGACAAAATCATTTGCTTTCAAGTGCTATGAGCCGGAGAGATAAAACCCTCAGAATAAAGGACTGGGAAGGTATAAGACAAGGGTTGTAGAAGGCCTAAAAGGCAATCCTGATATTTTTGGGGATAGTAGATGACACCTGTCTTCAGCTCTCAGCAGCATGGCAATTGTATCAGTGTCTCCAGAATGAACAATTATTACACAGTGCCACACCACTCTGTTATAGCAATGCTGGGGATATATGCATATATGTTGGTATTTATTTTATGTATACACAGGAGTAACACAAAAGAACGTACAATAGATAAGAAATCAGATTTGATGGGAAGCAGCAAGTTTCTTACAATGGGGCGAGTTTGAGAAATATTCTGACCAGGTTGTGGAGGGGAGTAAATGGAGCAGTCACTGGGGACAATACAAAAGTGGACATGTATAGACTAAGGACAACCAACATTGGACATTTTTAAGGGCAGGTCGGAGGTTGGGCCAGCTGTGCTCGGGATGTAACCACGATGCTTGAAGTGCTAGAGTGGAGGCAGAGGAAGTGACAGACAGGGGCAGGTTAGAGACGAGGGAAAAATGTTAGCTAGCAGGCAGATAAGAGGAAGGATAACAGGGTAACTCGGAGGCGAGGAGGTAGGCTTTAAGTTTGGTTTGGGAGAAAAGCTTGTGGTCTGTTTCTCGGATGTCTGGGGAAGAGAATTCCATGTAAGTGGAGCAAGAAGAGAGAAAGAGCAGAAGCGAGAGGAAGCACAGGGAGGTCGAGGAGCGAGAGCGTAGATTGCAAGAAGGCTTATAGAATTTGTAAACCGGGAGAAGATATTTAAATCTGGCCCTGTTTCACATCATCAGCCATCGCGCCTGGTGACGGTGCGAGAAAGTAGGTGTGAAGTGAGGGAGGTCAAAGAGTGTCCTGGTAACAAACTTAATGATCTTGTCGAGAGGGCAGAGAGCATATAGTTGGGGAGACCAAAGAGGATGCTGGCACAGTAGTCCAGTTTAGAGAAGCCAAGAGTGGGTAAGAGATGGTGGGTTGTGTTGAATGGAAGGAGGGGCCTGATTTTCATAATATTTAGTAGGGTGAGGCAAACTGCTGTTCGAGTTTTGGAGCTGAAAGTAGAGAAGGTGTGAGGAGGGTTATAGAAGATGCTGAGGTTTCTAGCGGACAAAGAGTAGGGGAGAGTGTCAGTTGGGAACTTGATAGGCAGAGGAAGAGATGGGAGAGGGCATTTGGCAGGGAAGAAGAGTCCTTCTGTTTCGGTACAGTTGAACATCAGAGAGTGTGAAGCCATACAATATTTAATGGCAGAGAAACAGGTGGAAATTTTGATAGAGAGATCATGGGAGAGTTAAGGAAAAGAGAAGAAGATTTGGTGTTGTCCATGAACAGTTGGTATGAGAACCCAAAGGAGGAGAGGTATAGAGTGCATAGGAGACTGGTGTAGAAACTAGGAGAAACTTGACACATAATGGTTAATACTTAGGATGTAAACTAGAAATTAGCAACAGGTTTGGGCCTGCAGTGAATACATCGGGGTGAACGGCAGAAGTCCCCATAAAGTTGGAGTGATTAATGTATTGGTGGGCTTCCTTTTACTCATTGCGTCAAACAGATTGAGCATTTATGTCATTGGATTCATCATTGCATTCTGATTTACACATGGCATTGTTTCCGCAACTACATTGCACTCATTTTAACGGCAGAAAGGACCATGCCAAAAACAGGAACATATACATGCAGGTCCCACAAACATCTCTACGGATCTACAAATGAAAAAACCTGTTCCATGGGATCAACCTTATTCATTTTCTGTCCCCTATCCGCGCCACTCTCTGATGCTCTTTTCACTTAACTGGTAGCTAGGTGTGCAGTATACGAATTGTGCACATACATACATCAGTAAATATATTCTCTTCTTTGGCACAACTAAATATGCACCCAAAACGATTTCTGAGTATACAGATTCTGGCCACTTTTCTCATGTAACTACTCTATTCACACTCTTGCTTCTAAATAACATGTGTATAGGCAGGGAGGCAGAACTGAACCAAACCCAGCTCAGCTCGCCCACCACGGGTAGAACATTTGAAGCTGCGAAACAAACCTTTACATATTCAAAGAAAATCTCACAATAGATGTAAAAGTGACATTGTCATCACCGTCTCACTAAAGAACACTACACATTGGATAAATCAACTGGACGTTTCCATCTAGTCAGCGCACAAAGTACCACCCCACCACCGTGACCTAACGAAAATATGCCAACCCCATTGGTCGGCACTCTTCAGAGGCCAATCTGATGGAGTTCTTAACTCTTATTGGCCCATAATATCTCAGTCAACTGGGGCCTTTGTCCCACTGAAACTGATCAATGAGAAGCATGAGATCAAAACCTGTAAACCAACATGGAGCATCATTTCTTGTAGCTTGTCCCCAGCTCCCACCCACTGCCCCTGCTCGCTCTGCAACTCGCCATCGCCATACATGTTGCCATCACTGGTACATGTTAGGCGGAAACCTGTACAGTTCCCTTAGGGAACACTGCAAAAGATTTAAGACTACAGGTGTTGGCAGTAAACCCACTTGGTAGCAGTCTGCACCACCCAGATTTACCTTGTAGCTGTGGCTGAGCAAGAGTTAGGCAGTATGCAAAGTATACACAATAGGCACTCAGATACAATAATACAAGCAAACACTGACCAGAGCTTTGGTATCAAAGTATATAATTATTTATTTAAAAACACACAGTTGAAACACTCCAGCACTCTTATTGTAAAATATTCTAAACACAGTTACTATTATGATATATACACCCCTTTTACCCTATCAGATAAATCACAGTAAAACACCACTTATTTTCATACAGAGGTGAGCGCTTAACTAGATTGCACTCTAATAAGTTTGTGAGAAAGGGAGGGAAAAAGACAGAATATGAAGAGATACACCACTCTATGATTCCGGAACACTGTTAGAAAGGCAGAGAGCAAAAAGTCACTGGTGAGTCAAAGTCCAAAGGCTGGGCCCACTCTTAGAGGGAGCAAAGCACAAATGTGCCCAAGATCACACAGTTACACTAGGCTTAGAAAGTCTTGCAGAGGGTTCAAAAAGAGTTTAGAGAGGCTTAGAAAAGTTTAGCCAGGGTGTCCCAGGCTAACCCAGGTTCGAAAGCCGGGGGCTAAATCTACCCCGTACAGTCGGTAGCAAGGGAAGCCAGGCGGGACACGGTACCTTAAGTGGGAAGGATCCTCCAGCGGTGGCAGTGGTTCCTGGTAGTGGGTGCAAGTTGCGTCGTCGTCCAGGGGAAGAGGAGATCTCGACTTGGAGGAAAGATGAAGGTTGTTGCACTACCAAGGAAGAAACCAGCCGCAGAGTTTTCCGGTTAAAGATGGTACCTTGGTTTCGCGGTCGTGGTAAAACGTGGTATCCCGGGTTGCCGGGGTGCTTGGCACGGGCAAGGCGGCCACGAGGTACATCGGGAAAGCGAAAAGACGGTGAAACTGGTTATCCCCACCAGTCAAAGGAAGAAGACTCTCCGGCGGGAGATCTCCTCTGTCGTTGGGAAAAGTGGTGAGACGGACCAGCAGGGCTCCACCGGTGGTGGTGTCGTGGCAGGTCGGCTCAGCTTCTCCCTCGTCGGATTCTTAGCAAACCCCCATTCACTCAGCCTAGCTGTCACTCAAACATGCTAAGTGGTGAGCCAGCCGGCTCACCACTTGGGCCAATCAGGATGGTGTGCGACTTGAGTTTCCTAGGCAACTCAGTCCAGGGTGCCTAAATTCCCCTCCACCCCTCCTAAGTACCCCAGACAGAGTGGCACCACTTTGGAGGACTTCTGTGGAGAAGCCCGCCAAAAAGTGGAACAAAGGGCTCGACTTGGGTTGGAGTCACAGAAGAGAACACAAACGCCATTTTAGAATCAACTCTTTAACTGAGTCTGAGTTTTAATGGCTCCACACCTACTGTATACATCTGAGGTTTTCCAGGCCATCATTGCACTACCAATGCACAATTTATACCCTAAAAGAATGTTGCAACAGTGCTAGCCAATACAACCCCACAGCCATAATGAATCCAAAAAATTAAAATGCCATGCAATGCGCTCCAGGTTACCTGTCAAAATGCATTATCAAAATACAATGTGCTACATATTCTCTTCAATGTGCAACTAACAACCAAAACTCTGCAATATAGGGCAACACTACTTCAAACCAGTGACCACTCGGTCACTACCTGTGGACTACTGCCCTGCTAAAAGAGCTTTCTCAGTCAAGACTTATGGTAATGTTTAGGGCACTGCACCAGCATAGTCACATCCCTCGTTACCCTCCCCCCTTTTGTTCAGCTAGTAACAAATAACTCCTCCTCCTTACTCCTCTCCCCATCACCTGTATCCTTAGGCATCCATATTTTATAGACAGCACCCAAACTTATACCGTGACAGGGTACTCCTCAGGTGTGCAATCTATGAAACAGCACTCACCATCCCCAAAGCAATCTACCCAATATTCTGTGTAATGCTCAGGATCTGAGGGTGGACTAAGCCCAAGTTGGTTCTTCTGTGTACCGCCAGTACTCGAGATGGGCATGGCCTGACTACCCCATTTCTGCATCTGGCGGGATATCATTTGGTTCCTCTTTTTCCCAAACCTCCTCCCAAACCTAGCACAACACATCATTGCTACTTGGGTGGCACAGAGAACAATGAGCACCCCTACAAGGATGGAAACTAACTTTCAGTATATGAGCCAACCACATGAGTAGCCAAGAGAAAATGGTGCGATACCAATCATCTTCAACCACCCTGCTACTCATTCGCTCCATGGTTGTGTGCAACGTGTGGAGAGCCTGGAGAGCTTCAGCAAGGGTGCCAGTCATCTCATCATTGGCAGGCATGAAAGTACAGCAGTTTGCACTGATCTTTGTGCAAGCACCTCCTTCCATAGCCATTAACATGTCTAACACATCTGTTCTGCAGGGTAGTCAACCTAACTGTGCTAAGCTCCTCCACTGCTCTGTCCCTTTAGCCAGCTGCAATAGCTCCCATTAAGTGATTTGGAGCCATTTAGCGTTAGCAGCTTCCTGAAAACCTGGTGCTAAAAGGGATGCAAAAAAAGTAAGTCTTGGAAAAAAGGCAGAACTTATTTTTATTATGTCATTCAACCTATCCAATGACTTCTGGGGAAAGTTATTACTTGTCAGAAGGTGTCATGATGCCTACCTCCAAGGTGCCAGACAAGACCCAGCTACCCCAGAGGCAGACATCATGTCTTCAAGGGAAGTCACAACAGCCTCAAGTAGGGGCTCTTTTGACTCAGTCCTGGCGCCTTTGGTGCCAGGCTCATATCGGGCCAGAGTCCTGGCGCCATAGGCGCCAGGCTCATAAAAGGGGACTTTGTGTTAAAGGTGCTTAGTGTTAACTTACCTGATGCAGACCATGCTGCAACATCCAGGCCTTCTGAGGCCTGAATGGGACTACTTTATCTTTGGAACTACTTAACCACACGGGTGTGGTCAGGGGAGGAATACATAAAGGTGAGAGGGGAAAGAGAACAAGGAAACCTTAATTTCCATTACAAAGCTTACCTGTTGGGTTATTCCAACTTCATTTCGGGTCGGAGCCGCATCCTGGCATTTCCGGACCCCGGCCCCTAAGGGTAAAAAGAGACATCAGCGTTAGTGGGCGCATGAAAAGGCGTTACCCAACGCCCATTAAAGACTTACCTGATTTCTTCTGGATTGATCTTTGTTTCGGGTCGGTGCCGCATCCAGGCATTTCCGGACCCCGGCCTCTATGGGGAAAAAAGACATCAGCGTTAGTGGGCGCAAGAAAAGACATTACCCAAACGCCCATTAAAGACTTACCTGATTTCTTCTGGATTGAGCTTCGTTTCGGGTCGGTGCCGCATCCAGGCATTTCCGGACCCCGGCCCCTATGGGGAAAAAAGACATCAGCGTTAGTGAGCGCATTGATACAAGGACACTGAGAGAACTCTCATCAAGCTCACCAGAGTCTCATTCTTCGGTTCCACTGCTCTTCTCGGAATAGTTTCCGCACCTGAAAAAGAGACAACAAACAATTATTATTGCGGAATCATACTCATTAACAGAATCCTTACGGTACTATACCGGGAAAACAAAACTTGAACCCTCTACAATCAAAATCCCAGTGAAGTAACTGGATACAACGCGCCCCTGCATGAGAAGCAGGATGGAGAGCTCAACCTTTCAAACCCTAAGGTGAGACTTCACGTGGGGGGGTCGCAGGAGGGTTTTGTAGAGGGGTGAGAAGGGAGCGGGAGGCTTATACTTTCTCCCGCAGATTGTTAATACTCCCTTTTCACATACAGAAAGATATTCCTGCGAGCCAGACAAGCCAGATTCGAAGGTCCGGTCCAGTCCATCTTCCGGGTCCTGCGCTTCACCATAGAAGAAGCAACAACACTCCAAACCAGACCTGCGCCTCTGTGGGAGTCAGGTGAGCGTAACAGAACGCGAAGCCTACCTACAATTTCCCACCCGGGCGCTATGGAAACTTCCGACACAGACCAGCTGGCTCAGCTTTTGGGGGAATTAAGGGCAGAAGTACACTCCGCCCGCCAGGAAACTAATGCTCTCAAAAGAGAATTAATCTTATCCAAGGAAAGAACTGATGACCTGGCCAAACGATTGTTGCAGGGTCAAGCAGGACAAACTCCTTTACCTAGTTCTGGGGGTAATGCCTCGTCAATTGTTTCGAATAACCCGGTACAAATCAATCTACCTGGAAACATGCCTTTGGCCCCGCCTGAACGTTTTGCGGGGGACCCCAAGAAATATGCTGTTTTTATGAACCAATGTCGCCTACACTTTCTATGCAGACCTGGAGCCTTCCCTAATGATCAAACCAAGGTAGCCTTTGTATTATCTTATCTCAGTGGCTGTGCTGCCGATTGGTCTGTTCCGTTGGTAAGTCAGGATGACCCAATTCTCCAGGATTTTCAAGGCTTCCAGGTGAGCATGGAAAGATTATTCGCTCGACACTCTCAGGGACAGGCCCTTGACAACGAACTACTATCCTTACGACAAGGTAACCAAGATCTCTTATCTTATATTGCCACCTTTAATAGGCTGGTTGTAGAAACGGGGTGGCCCGAAAATAAAAGGATCACACTATTTCATCGAGGGCTGCGCGGAGAACTTAAGGATGTTCTAGCTCAAATAGTAAATCCACCTCAAGCCTGCGCAGAATACATAGGGCCTCATTACGACCCAGGCGGTAAGTTACCGCCTGGGCCGTGACTTTACCACCATGGCGTAAACTACATTTACGCCATGGTGGTTGGCGGACTTACCGCCCCATTCCGACCTTGGCGGGGCGGTAAGTCCCCAATCCCCATTTACCCTTCCCCATTCCCATTTTTGCCCCATAGGGCATAATGGGAGTGGGGAAGGCGTTAATTACGCCACCGTAAATTACGGTGGCGTAATTAACTCCATGGTCCATTAGCGCCATGGATTTTAACACCTGCTAAAAGCAGGTGTTAAGTCCGCCATGGCGCTAAGGGACCTCGTACTCAGGCGGTAAGGGTCGGCGCTGTTTACGCTGCCGTAAAACCCTTACCGCCTGAGTCGTAATGAGGCCCATAGACTTAGTGGTCCAACTTGACCACAGACTGCAAACTAGAAAAGCAGATCGGTCCAAGTTCGAAACTCGAGTGCTGATCAAAACTCACGCTAACCCTAAGAGTACCGACGTTTCAGAACCTATGCAGATCGGCGGTGTTAAAGGACCATTGACGCAGAAGGAACGAGAGAGAAGACGGCAAAAGCAACTATGTCTCTATTGCGGGGCTTCTGGTCACTTTCTACGAGACTGCCCGGTAAAGCCACCTAAGAAGGTGGTTGGAGCCACGAACAACAATTTAATAGAACCTGATTCAGGAAACGGTCAAGCCCGACAAGCGCAGAGGTCCGCTTGCCGAGCTTGAAAACAGACTCTTTGACCTCGCATTTTGTCATGCCAATGGTGCTTGTGGACCCGAAACAACCTCAGCGGTTGCATGCTATAAAAGCATACATCGACAGTGGAGCTATTGGAAACTACGTAGATCGTGAATTGGCCTCCAGGATTAATCTTCCTCTCCGTCCGAAAGTTAACAAGGATGTCATTACTACAGTAGATGGAACCGAAATAGCCTCAGGGCCGGTAACTCATTCCACTACAGAAATGACACTAGTGGGACAGGATGGACATCGGGAAGCAATTGTGTTCGATGTAATCAAGGCCCCACAATTTCACCACGATACAAGTACCGGTTGAATACCAAGAGTTCCAAGACATTTTTCAAAAAGAACACGTTACCTCCCCACCGGTCATACGATTGTCAAATCGACCTGGTACCCAATGCTCAACCGCCCTGTAGTAGGATTTATGCTCTTACTGAGCCAGAACGTTCATTTGCGTCAGTATTTAGATCAGTATCTTGCCAACGGTTTTATTCGCCCATCAAAGTCTCCTGTTTCCTCAGCTCTGTTCTTCGTGCCGAAAAAAAGAAGGCGACCTTAGAACATGTATTGACTACCGCGCCCTAAATCAAATAACGATTAAGAATCGTTATCCACTGCCTCTGATCCCTGAACTTCTTCACCAGGTAAAAGATGCTTGTATATACACCAAGTTAGATCTCCGAGGAGCTTATCACCTGGTACGTATAAAAGAATGCGACAAATGGAAGACTGCATTCCGCACCAAATATGGGCTCTTTGAATATCAGGTGATGCCCTTCGGATTATGCAACCCACCTGCCGCCTTTCAATACTTTATGAATGATGTTCTACGGGAACTTATCGATGTTTGTGTCATCGTATATATCGATGACATCCTGGTATACTCCTCCTCGGAATCCGAACATAGAAAACATGTCAGGGCAGTTCTTGAGAAATTGCGCCAGCACAACCTGTTTGCGAAACTCGAAAAATGCGTTTTTCATACCACAGAGGTCGAGTTTCTCGGATTCATCCTGACACCTAAAGGAGTCCGAATGGACTCGCGAAAGGTGGACGCCATCCTCAAATGGCCATCTCCTAACTCTGTTAAGGGGGTTCAGAGTATGCTTGGCTTTGCCAATTTCTATCGAAGATTCATTCCAGAATTTTCTCGAGTGGTTCAACCCATAACAGCCCCCTTACGGAAGAATAAACGTTTGAAATGGACTCCTGAGGCAGAACAGGCCTTTCAAGACCTAAAGACCAAATTCACCTCCGCCCCTGTATTGAAGCATCCGCGCCCAGATCTCCCTTACATTGTTGAAACCGACGCTTCCAGTTTGGCCATGGGTGCTGTGTTGTCTCAAAGGGATCCAGAAACTAACCAGATGCACCCTGTAGCCTTTTGGTCCAGGAAATTCATGGCTCCTGAAATCAATTACGCAATTACCGACAAAGAATTACTAGCTATTAAGTCCGCCTTCAAGGCTTGGCGTCATTACCTCCTCGGCGCAAGACGCACCATTACGGTGATTACAGACCACAGGAATTTGCAATATCTAAAAACGGCCAAAGCCCAATCATGCCGCCAACTCCGATGGGCTTTATTCTTTGCAGAATTTGATTTCATAATCACCTACCGCCCTGGTTGCAAGAATGGCAAAGCGGACACTTTATCCCGGATTGGAATGGATGAAACAAATTCAAACTTAGAACCAGTACCAATTATACCCGAACAAAGAATTTTAGGCTTGACCTCTTTACAAACTATAGAGGACGTTCAAACTCGAGTTAAACAATTTTTAAATTCCACAGCCTTGCAAGAATGGACTCAAAAGGGGTCACACTTTTCCGTTAATAACGATTTACCGTACTTCCAGGGGCGGTTATTTCTGCCCAACAAAGAACTGCAAGAATTGGTCATTGCTCACTATCATGATACATTAATGGAAGGACATCCTGGTATCGCAAAAACTGAGGAAAACATCAAACGACAATTCTGGTGGCCATCCTGGAGAAAAGACTTAAAATCTTTTGTGATGTCTTGCGGAGTTTGAGCCCAAAATAAAGGTCAAAAGAAGAGACCAGCCGGTCTCCTACAACCCTTGGATATTCCACCGGCCCCTTGGCACACCTTGTCAATGGACTTTATTACCGACCTGCCTCCTTGCTATGGATATACACTATCTTGGTAATCGTGGATCTGTTCTCCAGGATGGCCCACTTTATCCCTTTAAAAGGGGTACCTTCAGCCTCCATCTTGGCCAAGGAATTTCTGGAAAACATAGTTCGTATGCATGGTTTTCCATCCATATTAATCTCAGACCGAGGAAGCCAATTTATTTCCCATTTTTGGAGGAAATGTTGCCAACTGGCACAAATTGATGTACGCTTATCCACTAGTCACCACCCCCAGACCGATGGTCAAACCGAGAGGACTAACCAAACCCTTGAACAATATCTTCGGTGCATGTTGCATCAATCTGAAAACAGCTGGAAAGATATTCTATGGATCGCAGAGTATGCATATAACAATTCTGTACATTCTGGAACAGGACAAACCCCTTTTTACACCTTGTATGGTCATCATCCTAGAACCTCAGACCTAGACCCTCCTCAAAACATGGACATGCCTGCAGTTGATCATTTGCATTCTACTATAACCCGAGCCTTCAAGGAAGCTACAACTCATTTGCAACAAGCCAAGAAAAAATACAAAGAAAATGCTGATCTACATCGGAGTGAAGCACCTTCGTACCAGATTGGAGACCAGGTGTGGCTGGCAACCAAGCATTTGCCTCTCAAAAGACCGCAGACTTTTAATCCCAGATACATTAAACCCTATCCCATCAAAGCTATAATTAACCCGGTGGCCTTTAAACTCAATCTACCAGCCAACATGCGAATTCATCCCGTTTTTCATGCATCACTGTTAAAACCGGTGCAGCCTGGAACCAGACTAAGCAAACCACCTGAACCAATTCAAATCGATGGGGAATTAGAATTTGAAGTTAAGGACATATTGGATTCCAAAATGTTAAAATCAAAACTCTTCTATCTAGTTGATTAGAAGGGGTATGGACCTCAGGAAAGATCTTGGGAACCAAGTGACCATGTACACGCCCCGCGATTAGTGCAAAGATTCCACCAAAAATTCCCAAGCAAGCCGAAACCCCCAGAAAGGATGACCTTGGGAGGGGCCTTGGGAGGGGGTACTGTCATGATGCCTACCTCCAAGGTGCCAGACAAGACCCAGCTACCCCAGAGGCAGACATCATGTCTTCAAGGGAAGTCACAACAGCCTCAAGTAGGGGCTCTTTGGACTCAGTCCTGGCGCCTTTGCCGCCAGGCTCATATCGGGCCACAGTCCTGGCGCCGCTCATAAAAGGGGACTTTGTGTTAAAGGTGCTTAGTGTTAACTTACCTGATGCAGACCATGCTGCAACATCCAGGCCTTCTGAGGCCTGAATGGGACTACTTTATCTTTGGAACTACTTAACCACACGGGTGTGGTCAGGGGAGGAATACATACCTGAGAGGAAGGATACATACCTGGAACTACTTTGAAGGCTATTTAAGCCACGCCCAAGCAGCAACTCACGCTTCGCTTTGTTCTGCATCTAGCAGCTGGACGCTCACCGTGTTTGCTCCTGCATTCTGTCTTCTGCCACTCCTGCCAGCATCCTGGAACACCTGCAAAGAGAGAAGAGAAGAGAAAAGGGTAAAGAAGAGTCCTTACCTGCTAAATCCGCATTCCGGAGACATCTCGCTGACGGTCCTGAAAAGGAAGACATCCATTTAAAAGCACATTGCATTGATCGCTGCAGCGCCGCATCTCACTCACCTGTACAAGGTACCACCACGTTCTACGGCGACATCTGGACTCGCAGCCACATCACCGCGCCTAGGGAGAAAAAGACAAGAATAAAGGTGAGAGGGGAAAGAGAACAAGGAAACCTTAATTTCCATTACAAAGCTTACCTGTTGGGTTATTCCAACTTCATTTCGGGTCGGAGCCGCATCCTGGCATTTCTGGACCCCGGCCCCTAAGGGGTAAAAGAGACATCAGCGTTAGTGGGCGCATGAAAAGACGTTACCCAATGCCCATTAAAGACTTACCTGATTTCTTCTGGATTGATCTTTGTTTCGGGTCGGTGCCGCCTCCAGGCATTTCCGGACCCCGACCCCTATGGGGAAAAAAGACATCAGCGTTAGTGGGCGCATGAAAAGACATTACCCAAAAGCCCATTAAAGACTTACCTGATTTCTTCTGGATTGAGCTTCGTTTCGGGTCGGTGCCGCATCCAGGCATTTCCGGACCCCGGCCCCTATGGGGAAAATAGACATCAGTGTTAGTGAGCGCATTGATACAAGGACACTGAGAGAACTCTCATCAAGCTCACCAGAATCTCATTCTTCGGTTCCACTGCTCTTCTCGGAATAGTTTCCGCACCTGAAAAAGAGACAACGAACAATTATTATTGCGGAATCATACTCATTAACGGAATCCTTATGGTACTATACCGGGAAAAAAAAACTTGAACCCTCTACAATCAAAATCCCAGTGAAATAACTGGATACAACGCGCCACTGCATGAGGTGCAGGATGGAGAGCTCAACCTTTCAAACGCTAAGGTGAGCCTTCACGTGGGGGTCGCAGGAGGGTTTCGTAGAGGGGTGAGAAGGGAGCGGGAGGCTTATACTTTCTCCCGCAGATTGTTAATACTCCCTTTTCACATACAGAAAGATATTCCTGCGAGCCAGACAAGCCAGATTCGAAGGTCCGGCCCAGTCCATCTTCCGGGTCCTGCGCTTCACCATAGAATAAGCAACAACACTCCAAACCAGACCTGCGCCTCCGTGGGAGTCAGGTGAGCGTAACAGAAGGCACCTCTTCAATATTTTAGAACACCTTATCCTTTTCGAAATCATTTCCACACCAACAGCATTCCTAGTAAGCGACTGTTCATTAGACAAATGTCTGCCAAATTGTCATGCATCGAAGGAATGTCCAGTAACAGCACGGGCACCAAGACTATGGCCTCATTACGAGGTTGGTGGTAGTCATGGCGCTATTTGTGCCATGACTACCACCAATAACGGGTCCGGCACCGGTGTGGTTCAGTGGGGACTTACTGGTGTAGTCCGACCTTTGCGGGACTGGTAAGTCCCCATTGAAAAAGCATTCCCCATTCCCATTTGAGCCCCCATAGGGCTCAACGGGAATGTGGAAGGCGCTAATAACGGTACCGCAAATTGCGGTACCGTTATTAGCTCTGAGGTCCCTTAACGGGTCCCATCCATAACGCCTAGTCAGACCAGGCATTACTGGAGGGACCCGCTCAGGGACCTCGTAGTAGGGCGGTATCCCTTACTGCCCACCTTATAATGACCCCCTATGTCCGGTTAGCAAGTGTTCATTAAACGAGTGTCCTTTGTGAAGGAATCATGAAGTAAGACACAGACAACAGATTACATTTTGTAAATAAAAGGTTTTATTTTCCTTAAAGGCCGGATGGAGTAAGGGCTGACTGCCTTATGCTAAAGTGGGATCGCCATACCTAAAGAAAACTAAGGCTAGTCTGTGTCAGTAAGTTCAACTCAAAACCTGTGTCCAAAACCTATACTTACCCTCACAACTAAATATATACAATTTGCAGGGGTGTCGCCAGAAAAAGAAATAGTGTTCATAACAAAGTTCCAAGCTTCTTCCAGCCCCTGGCTTATACTCTGCTTCCCCTTCCCCAAGTTTAGAACAGTTCCAAAAGGCCCCAAGAGTCCAACACATTTCAAAAGGTCTTGGGATTCCCTTCCCCAAGAAATCAGCTCCTCCAGCTTCAAAATAATCATCATTTCAAAATCTCCTGGCTTTCAAAACAGTTCCGATTCAACTCCTTAATCATTTAGGCTTTTCAATAGTCCAAAAGGGTTGCTCTGTATCTGCCTTTCTCATGCACGTCAGCAACCGTTGCACAATACAAGCTTCTTTAAATTTGTATTCTTTGTGTTTTCCTAGTCCCCGGGGATCTGTCATCCAGGTGGGCAGGGCACAGCCATCGCTTTTGGATCCAGTTCCTGGGGGTGGGCCAGTGCAGGAGCATCACCTGGGTGAGGGGTCTTCGGGGAGTGGGAGTAGGACACCGGATGGCGAGACGCAGTATCCCCTTCCCTGTAACACCTTTACTGCATCCTACCAGGTAGGATAGATACGATCTCTGCCCCACCCCCCTTTTCCTACACAAACACATTCCCATGGATAGACCGCTCTGGGAGGAAACAGACTAACACCCGAGCAGTATACCTGATGGGTGCCAATACAATGGTCAGGCGAAGTCAGGCAATTACTGACCGACACTCACACCTGACTTCCATTAAGATTCCCCACACGGATAAAAGGCAGAGCACGAAAATCACACTCTGAATTGTGAATCAAAGTGGTCCTGCGACAGGTCAAACAAAATCCCAAGCTCAGTCAAAAGTCTTAAATTTTTATACAATAAAGAAAGCTTGGAAAATTAGATACATTTGGTCCGAGATCTGTGAAGGGAGACCAATTGAAAGTTTTGTGTTAATGTGGGTTTGAGCCCGGTGGAGGGGCACAAGCGGTGAACAGTGAATCACCAGAGGAGTTGTGCATATGAGAATCATTAGGAGAAAGGAATTTTGAATGTTTGTTGGTCACACTTTGGCAGAGAAGGTCCTGATACTGAGATTTTGAACTGTATCCTCGTGCTAGAAAAGCCAGAGTATGTGCTAAGCTCGAGTGTGCTGCCTTGTCCCGTGCTAAAAACATGGGGAAAGAAAGCTAACGGCTCAACCTTCTGAACACTTTTCTTTTGCATGACATTGTTTCCCCACCATTTGTACAGGATACTTAGAAGTAAGGATTGGCAATAAGTTTATTAGCATAGGCCCTGTTATTTTGACAAGACACCACTAGGACTGCGTTATTATTATTTGATGTTCGTAGCTTGCTCCCATCTTTGGATTTAGGATTTGATAGGCATTTTTCAAACTCAATTGAAGTTCAATAAACACCTTTGAACTGTAGTCACTTGTGTCTTTCTTATTGTTTGATAGCATGCCTTCCTTACACTTGGCTCTTTCCAAGTAGGGGTCACTCGGTATAGGTGCAGTTGTCAACCACACGGTCCACCCATCACAGGTCATGCAACTGATAACCCTAGGCACTTTATAATGCTTCTGTATTCTTCAGGTGTTCACCAACACAAGATTTCTCTCTCTGAACCGTGTCCTTGGCCAACACTTATTTCAGATTCTCCTTGGCAGTCTCTTGGCTTTGCCACAACGTGTATCTCATACAATTGAATCCATGGTGTTCATCCTTTTGCACCACTTACTTTCACTTTATTCATAAGTGTTGCTTGCACTTGCTTTTATCTCATACTGTATTCACAAATGCTCATCATATCTTTCAGTTCGTTCGGTATTCAGTAATGCTTGTTGCCATTCTCTAACTACTTATAACACTTTTCATCTTGTTCGGTATTCAAAAATACTTGGTTTGAACTTTCACAGCAATTGTAATAGTTTTCAGTTCATTCGGCAGTCAGATATATTTGTTTTCAGCCCACGGAGCTCCCCGGCATGAGTGTTTCCTTCTTTCAACTCACCAGTATGCGATCGCTCCTGCAGGAGTCTCAGTTCTGCTTTCCAGCTTCCTTGCGCTCAGCCTTTTCCTTGCGGAAGCACAAATGAGTAGCACTCGCCGCCCTGGAATCTTGCTGATTGTAGCTCTGCGTTAGCTCAGCTGAAGTTACTGAGAGCACCTCTCGCTCTCAGCGGTTGGCGGCAATCGGGAGTCTTCGGTGCCCCACAGCTCCTGCTGTGCACACCGGACAGGGTAGACAGCATGCTTCTAGACCCCCACACAGCCAGCTTTAGCCCTGGTGTCTCTTTCACACTCCTGCTCAGCACAGCTTCCCTCCAGCTGGTTCCTCTCCAGCCTGCTCTGCTTCTGCAAGCCGCGTCTCTTTATCCAGGCCTTCTCTCTCGGAATCAGTAGAAATTAACAAAAAAAAAGGTTTGACTTATACAAAAAGGTCATAAATGCATTCCAGCAAAGGTTTGAACACCAAAAGTTCAAACCTTTGGTGGCATGCATTTAAAAAATAAACTGCGGGGGCTTCAGGGTAGTCCCCTGCAACATTCCACTCACCATACTCGACAGTATGGTGAGTGGGCCTTGCGAGGGCTCCCCTGCAGCACACACAAAAAAAATATAGAAAAATAAAAATGTGGTTTGCAGTGGTGTCCCCCGCAACACCACGCTCACTACACTGTACAGTATAGTGAGCGGGGTGTTGCGGGGGACATCCCTGCAGCACTCCTGAGTAAAAAAAAGGAAAAGAAAAAAAAAATACGGGGGCTGCAGGGGTGTCCCCTGGAACACTGCACTGACTATACTGCACAGTATAGTGAGCAGGGGTTGCGGGGGGAAACCCCTGGAGCTGCCCCAAAAAAAAAGAAAAAAAAAGAAAAGGACCCTGTGGCGCCGGTTCCCGAACTCATACGTGAAAGGGAACTGGTGCAGCTGGGACACAGAGTTTTTTAACGGATAAGTATAGTGTGTGTGGAGGTGTGTTGGGGTGTGGGTGGGGGTGTGGTGGGGGTGTGGGTAGGGGTGTGTTGTGGGTTTGTTGTGGGTGTGGATGGGGTGTGGGTTTTATAGGGTTTTTAAAATTATGTTTGCATGGGAAATGTACGAACCTTTTGTGGTGTGTACATTTCACATGCAAACGTTTCCATCGCGTAGATCCTCTCTCTCCATGCCTTCTCCCTCACTGCTGAGTGGTCACCCATGTTATACACCTGTGACTTGTTAAAGAGTTGCAGGTGTAATTCCTTCACTTCAATTGCCTGACCATGGTTAGGCCGATTATCTTGATATGCCTGGTTATTACAATGTAACTCCTCCAAGGCCCTCTTCCTTGTCCCAGTGCCAAAGTGGTGTGAATGAAGGGAAGTGTGCATAACTTACCCCAGTCTTATGGTGAAATTACTGTTGGACCTTTTGAGTAGAAGAAAGGGGCTAGGACTGAAAATATCCTACAAAGGCAGATGAAATATAGGGTTGCTTTTTGCAAAGGAAAGGGTGATGACTCAACCAAAAACATCCTCTCAGTACTCCCCAAGTTCCCTCCACCCAGGTGGTCCTCCCTTGCATGGTGAATAGAAGTGGGGATCCCCTCAGGTTCCTCACATGCCCTTACCCTATGGGTGTTGGACCTAACTGTTTCACAAGGGAACAGGGAGACAAAGTCGACATTACCCAGAGCTCAACATTTTCTGTGTTCCGCTGTGAAACAATATGGTTGAAGGCCCAGGGACCACAGCATAACTTTTGGATTGGACTCCTTTCTTTGACTAATCAACACTAAAGGCAAATGGTCAGTGAGTAGTCTAAATTTGCTGCACAGTAGCTACTACTTGAGATGGAGTATAGCTGACTTAATTGCCAGTATCTTAAGCTCGATAACCAGGTAGTTATTCTCCCTGGGAAGCAGCTTCCTAAAGATATATAACATAGGGTGTTCTAGTCCGTCATGATTTTGAGAAGAATGGCTCCCAGTCTCATTAAAGAAGCATCCGACTGTAAAATTAACTCCTTGGAGAAATCGGCTTCCTTTAAAATGGGGCTCTGGCACAGGGTATGTTTTAGTGTGGTGTAACAAATCTCATCCTCTTCATCCCATCTGATCTTTTGAGGCTCAGCGTTCATTAGTTTGTCTGTGAGTCGTGAGGTTTAACTTGAAAAGTTTAGGATAAATCCTAGAGGTCATTGGAAAAATGGAGCACTTTATCGGACCTCAAGACCTCACGTATGCCACAACGTGGAAAAACCTTGCAGACTAGAAACTTAACAACTAATTTAGCATCAGAAGGGACATACAGGCCCACTTCAAGCTAAGGGGAGAATGGGCAGACCCCAACTCTTAATAGCGGAACCAATTGCACCTTTGTAGCATGTCAACATAGTTAAATGTGCAAATAGCAGAAAGGCTGTGAGGAGCGGGGTAAGGTTGCCTTTAACATGTGCCCTACTGTACAATGTTGACATTTCACACACTTGGTGACATGCTGTGTCATATTTTCATGCACATTTGAATGAAACCACTCTGCCTGTAAATCAGCGTCAATACTCTCCTTAGACGTGTGCGCTGAGTAAAGCAACTGCTCAATGGCCACTTTAAGTACCTCCAAGGGCATAACTGGTTTCCCTGAGATGTTCTGCCACAATGTTTCATTAGTGGATGACAATGCACACCCTCTTGCTGCTGGAGAGCCCGTCCCTTCAGTTCTAATATAGGGGCAGCAGAAATGGAATTCTAAGCATCTGGTAGCTGCACCTGCTGTTGTGACATTTTCAGAAACATGGCAAGTAGGTTAGTGACATATGGAAGATATGCAGCTTGTTTTGCTGCTAAATCTGCAGCTTCATTACCTTGTGAAACAAAATCTGTTCCCCCTGCATAGCTGGAGCATTTTACCACTGACAGACAGCACTATAGATAGAGGTAACACTTCCATCAATCTAGAGAGCAGGTGTACATGCAGAATGGGTGTGCCATCACTCTTCCTAAAGCCTTTGCTCCTCCATCTTGACAACCCTGAGTACACAGTGGATGTAACATATGCAGAATCTGAATAGATGGTAGTGCACCAGGCCTTAGATTTGTCTTTTGCCGTTATTAATGCCACACGTTCTGCTGCCTGTACAGAGTAATGTGATGGTAGTCACATTGGGAATACCACCTCAAAGTTCCCTTCCTCATAACGTACCACTGCTGGCCCAGTCTGCCTGCATCCTGAGTTCTGATCAATCAATGATGAACCATCAATTAAATGTACCTCTCTCCTTAACTTGATATAAATCCTGTAATCCCTCCTGTTAAGTGGTGCAATGATGTACATCATCACATCCAGTACTGACTGTGCCCGGAAGGTTGCAGTATTAACAATGTGGCACTTCACAATATTGATTGTGGATTTACACAATATTACTTAACACCCAGACACACGTTGGTTGGTAATGGTGGATTTTGATTTTTCCAGGATAGCAAACACTGAGTGTTGCACATAAAGTGTCAGTGAGCAGCCCATAGTAATGGTGGACATTTTCTGCATGGCAATGTTGCTGCTGCAAGTGCTTGCTCACATGGACAATGGTCCTGTATCATTGGATCTAAGGGACCACTATAGCATGTGAAAGGTGTCTCTGGGATGTGTTCTGCGTGAGGACAGCCATCATCCCCTCCCTGTTACAATGGAAAAACAGGAACAACTGCTTGCTTTAATCTGGAAGTAGCTAGAACTGGGGCATGAATTAATGCATTTATGAGCTCTGTGAATGAATTTAACATCTCAGTGGTACAATTAATGGGGGACCGCTCCTTCTGTGACACTTTTAGTACTTCTAGGGGTGGTTTGATGTAAGTAGACTGACAATAATTGCACAGGCTGAAGAGCTGCTGCATTTGCTTCTCTGTGTTTGGCTGTGGCATATTCTGTACTGATGCTGTCCTCTCTGGGGTCAGCCTCCTCCCATCTAGCAATATTATCTGACCTATGGAAACCACTTCCTTCTGACAGTACTGCAATTTCTCTTTGTCAACTTTGCACCCCTTCTCTTCACACAGTGTTAAGCGTGCCACTGAGTCGTCTCTACACTGCACCTCTGTAGTGCTCAGTTTCCCAAGTCCATTTGTAATACTCTGTTAAAAATGCTGGGGGATTTACAGTACCCCTGTGGTAATCTAGTGTGAAACCCTGACCGCATTACATGAACACTGTAATGTGCTGAGAATCTGGGTGTAGTGGTATGGAAAAGAATGCACTCTTAAGATTGATCACTGAAGTATGCGCCAGCATGGGAATGTCACACCAAATGGTGGCCATATTGGCCAGAACCAGAAGCTCCACCTCCACTATGTAGTTCAAGGGGTGGAAATCCATTACAATCCTCCAATTGGACTATGTGCTCTAGAGAGGAGTTCATGACAATACATTAACTGATCGGGTCAAATTACTTGCTTTCCCAGATCTATATTGGATTCTCACCCCCAACGCGTATTACTACTGTGACTGTAAAGGGTTGCCATTTGGCAAAGGAGTAGAAGCTCTGGATTTTTTGATTTATACAATACAATGATGCAGGTAAGTTCATCTCAGAATAGTTGTCCTGCTAAGCAAGCCCCTTATTCAGCCAACTCCATGCCAAACGCATAGTGTACACCTGTGCCCTGCTGAATCAATATCCTGATCTGCAGTGCCTGGTCCTAAGTGGCACAAAGCAGGTTCAGTGGGCAGGTTCATTGGGCACTTTTGACAGCTGCAGTGACACCCGAGTCACTACACAATAGAGGCTGCATTGAAGAGATGCAGCTCTACTCCCAAACCATATAATAAAGAGAGTCACTGTCCTGGTAGCAGTTGTAAACTTTAAAAATAAGCAATATCTGAGTTTAAGATATGGTGGCTAGTAACTCCTATAATTATTAAAGTCACATCAAACTAATATCATATGTGTGTCAGCACTGTGGGCCCAGTCCAGCTATGGAATGGTTATTTTTAATCTGGTCAGACAGCATGGCACAGACAACTTGCAGAGCAGGAGGCTGAGTGACAGTGCCTCTCCTTTGACCTTTGCGAGGCCTGACAACTTCTCTCTCCACCCGGACATCTCCACTGCAGGAGCTGTCCTGAAAAAGAGAGATCAAATGGCACACACTTCCCTGGCCCCACTGCTGCATACTAAAAGGGCCTTTGATGCAATAGACACAGGAAGGGGTCAGAGTTAGTACAGACAGAGGGAGATCAACATAGTTGGAGGAAGATTCCACCATCTTTTTTTTCTGCATATCTCTCTTCCTTCCTCTATCCTCTCTTCCTTAGCACAAAGACCTTTGGGAATTGTTTCAGAGGCAAATGCCACTTGTCTCAAGAGCAGGGAATCCAATCACCTGGTTACCTTTCATTGAGTCTCCCACTCCTTCTGGGATTCATTCTTGAACAAACATCTAATAAAAAATGTATTAAACCTCTATTCTGAGAGTTGGCTTTCCAAAATCCTCCACCAGTGTGGCAAAGACTGATTGTCCATGGAAGAGGTACTCTCTTCTCCCTAGCCACCCCAAGGCACATTTGGGGTGAACTGCTGCTAGAATAAGACCTGACACTTTGTCAGCTACACTTCTGTCAAGGACCTCATTGTGTTAAAGAACCCCTGATGTTTCATGCCAGCCTCCTCCGGGACCCTGGTGTGGGACTCACAGGGACCTGAGAGCCAAGACAGCTGGGATCTTTGTGTTTTCACTGTTGAGCCACTGTGAGCAGTGATTCCAGCCAGTTCATCCCCGGCAAACCAACAGGGTCCTCTCTACCTGCATTTCCGAGCTGCTGACCTGCTGCATTCAAACCGCTGTTCCAACTACCAGCATCTTCCTTCAAACCGACCGTGGTAGCCTGATCAACCACTGCATCAAACCACCTCAATCAAAATGTGCATATAGAACCTTAATTGGACATTCCTCTATTTGGGACTGCTATATTTTGCGATTTGGGTCATTACTGGATCACATTCACACTCCTCTGGGGAGTATTGCCTTCCTTCCGCCCATGTTACATCTAAAGGTGAAGGGGTCTATCTCAACTATGCTGGAAGGGCTGAGTGGGCTGTAAGAGGATTCAATTCAACACTACAGCTCAGCCAGTCTTGTTATAAACCTTCAAGTCACTTCAGAATATAACTTTTCATCCTCTTTCCAGATTTTGCATGCCCACAAGACTTTATTCTGCCAGATGTCCGCTGGTGTTCAGTGAGATTTTTGGATGTGTTGCAAATAGGCATTTTGAGCTGGCATTCAGAAACAACAAAAGGTGATTTTAAAGTGCGGTTTTTCCTTTGGCACACATTTCACTCATGGCACCCCGGCCCATCCTGCTCGCACTGGTGGGTGGCAAGTTAGGCAACCATTTTAGTGTGCACAACTGCGCGGTTTTCATAGATTCTGGCGCCCATGTGGGCTTTTTCGGCCATCTTGGATTTCCTAAGCCCACAGCACCAAATGTTGTAGCATAATAGTCCAAACGTGGGTCAGAACACCCAACAAACCCCCCCGCCCGACGGCACTTGGATTGAGTCGAGGGGATGTCGGGTGCACAAGGGTTTTGACCCACGCCCTGGTATGTCTGCATAATCTTCTTCCAATTCTGCAAATGGCACAGTTCAGCATCTTTTCCTCCATCCGGTACTGATCGATCGGTTCTCCTCGCCGGCCCTGATGGGAATATTGGGCGGTACACCGGGCCCCTTGCGTCTCTGCTCCCAGTCTCCGGATCGTCCTCCTTGTCCCGTCTCCAGGTTTTCTTTCTCCTAGGACGACAAAGGAAGAGCGGCAATACCTATTCATAGACATTTTTCCACCACGGTTGAGATAGTGGGGCAGCATATGCATTTCATCATAACGAAACATTACCTTCTTATTTTGAAAAAAAAAACAGTATAACTAAGAGACAGTTTCATGCAAATCACAATATTTTAGAGACTAGATGTGGTATGTTTTATGGTTGGAACTGAATTAGTCTGAGACAATACCCGCTAGGATTCCAGAGGATTCCTCCAGTTGTTGCAGAGTGTGCCTGGGATGGCAACATTTCAACTGGTTTATGTGGACCCACTTGTCTTCCCCCGCTGCCAAAGGACCTTTGGAAATGTGGATTTTGTAGGCCACAGGGGAGATCTTGTCGATGATCTCAAAGGGTCCCTTCCATGTAGGCAAGAATTTCCGCTGTTTTGCATGGTTTCTTTGGAAGTGGTATAGATAGACCCGGTCCCCCACCTGATATTCCTTCCTGGAAGTCTTCAGGTCATAGTGGGTCTTCATGCTATCAGCCGATCTTTCTAGATTCCGCTGAGCGTAAGCAAAAGCATGTTGGAGGTGTTTCCTTAAATTCTCCACATACTCATGAGTAGTGGAGGCATTTATCAGTGTCTGCTCTTGGGTCCTGTAGAGCAAATGCTGAGGAAGCACCATCTTGCGCCCAGTCATCAACTCAAATGGTGACATTTTGGTTGCAGATGAAGGGGTAGATCTGATGGCCATTAGGACCAGAGGTAATCAGATATCCCAACTTGGTCCAGAATCTGCCACAAACTTTTTTAATATGCTCACAATGGTTCAGTTATATCTCTCTACTGCCCCAGAAGAAGCTGGCCGGTAAGCAATATGCAACTTCCTTTTGACCCCCAGTATCTCCCACATCTTTGTCATTACTTGACTGGTGAAGTGGCTACCCCTGTCTGACTCAATCCTTTGAGGTAGACCGAAACGGGAAAAGATGTGGTTAATCATCAGGGCAGCTGCAGTTTCTGCCTTGCAATTTGGGGCTGGGAGACATTCCACCCACTTGGTAAACAAGCATGTAACGGTCAACATGTACTTGTTTCCTCTAGTCGAGCGAATCACAGGGCCTACAAAGTCGATTTGTAAATCTGACCATGGCAATGTCATCCCCCTCTTTTGGAGAGGCGCACGGTGCGTGAGGGATGATGGCTGAAATTGTGCACACACAAGACACCCCTTCAAGTATTGGTCAAGGTCCTGCCCCATGTGTGGCCAGTATGCAACCTCTCTTAAGATTTACAATGTTGTGTGAAACCCCCTATGACCGGCGGTGGCCGCATCATGGGCGTGACTTAACATCAGGCTTCGGAATGAGGTAGGATCCACCCACTGATCGTGGCCAGCTTTGGATTTCCTTACCAACAAACCGTCTTGGATCCGGAACATTTTTGGACATTTCATCAACACTCTTAGGTCCTCTTTCCCAGTGTAATCGGTATCCGTCAGAGGAAAGTTCTCAGGGTCCTCAATGTGCTGGTAAAATTTACCAATTATTGGATCCCCCTTCTGAGCAGTAATCAAATCAGCATCAGGGGTCTCCTTACTCCATTGGGCAATTGAAAGGTCGTTGTGAGCATTTGTCTGGGACCTAGTGATAGCAGTGACCTGGATTTCCCCCAATAGGGACTCAATCTCAATTAGATCCCCTTGGATGGCCCCGGTTTTGGCCAGCTGATCAGCTAAGTCATTTCCAGTTTTGTCTGGTCCCTCTACTTTGGAATGACCCTTGATCTTTTTCCAATAGATGGTCATCTCATTCGAGGTGACAAGATCATCAATGTTTTGGATCAACTTCCCATGTTTCAAGGGTTTGTTGTTAGCACATAACATGCCTCTGGTTTTCCAATTAACCAGGTGCTCCACGAACCCGTTCCGTACATAATCCGAATCTGTGATTATGACCAGTTCCTGGAGTTGATGCTGGACAGCAGTGAGGATGGCCTGATGCACAGCCATCAATTCTGCCACCTGACTACTTCGGGGACCAATTTTGTATCCAGCGGAGGGTTCTGGGGACTCATTCACCCATGCATTCCCTACGCCGGCCACCAGTTCTTTCTCCCCGTTGTTGTCAACATGGTAAGAGCATCCATCCACATAGACAGTGGGCATTCCCTCACACTTGTCTTCTTCAAAGACTTTGTGGGGGGAATTAAGGTATGCCTCCATGTTGTCCTTTATTTTTAGACTTTCGTCCTTGAGACAGTTTTCTCTGGCACAATCATGCAAGTCAGCCAGACCTTGCGCGAGGGGACTCTTCTTGTTTTGGCCATATCTGACCTCCACAGGAAAGCCTTGCATTGACAGAATCCAGGAAGTAATTCGGGAATTACTCACATTCCCGGCTCGGATTATGTCACTTTGGAGATATTGCAGAGGCTGGTGTGGAGTCTCCACTATGATGTGTTCCCCCTGGATAAACGGGCGGTAATTCTTCAATGCCCACACCGTCGCCAGGAGTGCCTTCTCACAATCGTTGAATTTTTCCTCCACAGAGGATAAAGTTTTGCTCGCATAGGAGATTACTTTATTGACCTTGTCATGCTTTTGGTATAATACTGCCGTCAAGCACGTATTAGAGAACCCCGTCTCCAGGAAGAACTCCTTGTTTCTGACAGGGTAAGCTAGGCAAGGCGCTTGTGAGAGGCTTCTTTTGAGTTGTTTCACTGCCTTGGATTGTTCTGGACCCCATTCCCACTTGACCCCCCCCTTCAGGAGATGAATCAGGGGTCTGGTGATCTCTGCGTAGCCCTCAATGAACTTTCTGCTGTAATTCGTCAGTCCAAGGAGGCTCCTTAGTTCCCGCAGAGTTGTGGGGTCTTTCAGTTTCTGAAGTGCTTCCACTTTCTTTTCCTGGGGACAGAGACCCTGCGGAGTAATCTCATGCCCCAAGAAATTAACACGGGTTCTACACCACTGTGCTTTCTGAAAGGAAAGTTTTGCTCCGGCGGCCCTCAACTGGGTCAGAACATAACGGATCTCCGCTATGTGTTCCTCCACAGATGAACTTTTGATGAGGACATCATCTACATAAGCCAGGTTACCCCTCGCACCCAGGTCGGGCATGGCCTTATGTAGGAAAATGTTAAACTCATTACCAGAGTTAAGGTATCCCAAGGGAGTCCGGGTCCATGTGTACTGCTGGCCCCCAAAGGTAAAAGCCAGCTTGTATTGGTCCTCCCTACTGACAGGCACAGTCCAGTATCCATTGGTCAGGTCTATTGCAGTGAATACCTGTGACCCCTGGATCTGGGCCAGCCCTTGGTCAATGTAGGGAAGAGGCCATCGGGAAGTATGGACCCGTTTGTTGAGCTCCCTGAGGTCGACGCAGAGTCTCCACTGGCCATTTGGCTTCAATATTCCCAGCACCGGATTATTGAAGGTGCTGTGGACTGGACGGATTATTCCCCTGACTCAAGGTTCTTAATTATTTCAGTAAGGGACTCCATGGATGCGAGAGGCAAACGATATTGCTTCACAAACACTGGAGTCATGCCAGGGTCCGTGGGGATTGTTGTTGTGTGGATGTCGGTGCGACCGCAGTCATATGAGTCTACCGCAAAGAGATCTTGGAAATCCAAGAAAACTTGTTTCAACTTTTGCTTTTGTTCCAGAGTCACACAGGCATCAGCTAGGTTGACTCTCTCTTCCACCATCTGCCTGAAGCCTGGAAAGACTTCTGGTTTGGCTATTTCAGCGGCCTCCTCCAGCTGGGTGGAGAAGTCCCTGGTCAGAGTGCTGATTTGGACTGGAGGCTTCAGGTGGGAAAGGCAGCCCTCATGGACCTGGAAAATCACCTCATCCCTCCTGAAGTCACAAGTCACATCTTCCTTACCATAAGGGCAAGAAGTGTACACCAGGAAGTTCCCCCATGCCGGGTAAAAATCCTGTCCGGTGTTGTATTGTAATCACTGTCACTGTCAAAGCAGTCCTTGGGGATTGGCCCTAACAGTTCATTACCTAAATCGATGGAAAAATGTCGGTCATCAACCGCCATTCCAATAATGGTGCCTGCGGCTAGAGTAATACTCTTTAAGTCGCTGTTATCCACCTCTATTAGAATGGTGTCATGTTCTATGTTGACTAATGGTGTTGGGTTTACCCCTAACCCTTGCTGTTGGAGAGAAGCATTTAGATGTATGTAAGCATCAGGGTTTTGCAAATATTGTCCTCTTTTAGCGTTCACTTCCAGGGAGAATTGTCGGGTCCTTTCTGGGATGGTGACTTCCTCTTTGATCTGAATTTCAACTGCATAAGGTAGCAATTGAGCTGACCTAAATGCTTTTTCTGGATCATCAAAGCCCATGGGATGATCCGCTAATCGGGACCAAGCTTTGAAGTTTATTAGGTCCAAACTAATGGCAAAGCGATTGAGAATGTCACTGCCTAAGTAAAAGGCGGCAGTGACGTCTCGCACGACCCAACAATTATGGACTTTGCTCTTGTTGCCAATGGAGATTTTGAGCATACACCTGCTTGGCAGGAGATGTTTGGAATTAGGTGCTTCCAGGTCCATTTCCCATTTGTCTATCAGTTTGAAGGTGGGAATGGCTGGATCTTTTGGGAGTTGGCGGAACATGGCTTCGCTGATGAAGCTCTTACCGTTGTTCACACACACTCGAGCGAGAACAGAGTCCTTCCCATCATTTAACTGAACAGGGATGAACAACTGCTCTCCGATTTGCTGAATCTCAGCCAGGCTCTGAGCTAATTTCACATCTTTCTGGACTATTGGAGTGGGAGTTTCTGATTGTGGATTAGTATAGAATCTCAGAGTGTTTCCTTCCAGCGTGGAGTACCACTTTAAACTGGAAGGAAGGTTGATTTTCAGAAATAGAGAGGACCCTCCATCACCAGTCTGTTGTCCTACTGCTATTACTGTCACGTCTGGAATTTGGCTATTCTGGAAGTGAAATTCTACTTGGTCAGGTTTTTGTTCAACCATGTGGCAGGTGCCGTTTAAACTAACATGGTTGACACTCTGTTTTAATTTTATTGGTCGGCTAGTCTGGGTCCAGAGGACCTTGTTTACACAATCTATTAGGGGTGACAACCTTCTCAGGAGGTCATTCCCCAGTAAACAAGGGGTGCCCTCTGGAGTCACAACTATGACTGGGTGTTTCAACTTGTGTCGCCCAATTTTAATGTCCAAGTCTGCCGTCCCCTCGATGGGAATTTCCTTCCCGTCAAAGTTCTGGAGTTGTCCAGGAAGTAAGGTGAGAGGAATTTGGTAATTCTCTCCCCTTCCTGCATTCAGTTCGTCAAAGGCCCTTCTGGACAGAAGGGTAGCTTGAGATCCAGTGTCCACCAGTGCCAAAATCGTACCCTGCCCCTGTACTTGTACCGGGGCATAGTATCTTCCCTCCTTCTTCTCAAGGGGGCACAGATAATGCACATTTTTGGACAACTGGTGGGCTAACTTTCTGGTTTTGGACATTGCTAGCGAAGAGATTTGGGCAGAATTCTGTGGAGAGCCTTGGGAATCTGAAAGAAAAAATTGGCAACTGGAGATCAGAGCCATTGTGGGTTCCCCTGGCTCCGGTTCTGGGCCGCCCCCCCCTTTTTGGAGGCAGTCACCAGGATGGATTTGAACCAGGGGATTTTCTTGCTGTTGGTTCTGGGATGAGATCGTGGGCAGCGGTAGCTCAGTCTCCACATCTCCCCAGTCTGGATTTGCATCCCTAGGGACCCATTTTTCTTTGGGAGGAGTTCCCCCCTCTCTGAAGGAGAAGATCCTTTTCCCAGGATCCTCTGAGGATCCCTCTCCCTCAAATTGGAAGATCTGTACCTCCTCCTCAAACTGTGTCTGTTTGGGTCTTTTGTTTCTCCTAACCCCCCTCTGTTCCTTAGGAGGCAGACTTTCAGGGGCAAGAGATTTTGTTTCCGGTTCCTGGGTTTCCAGGGGCTGTTTACAAGTGAGGATGGAAGCTTCCTCCAAGGCTTTACACCCCCCTTCCCTTTGAGCCTCCTCCCTGGGAACCGGTGAGTTATCGGGGTGCTGCCCCCGTCATTGTTCTGGGGCACCAGGTCCAGAGTTGGGTGCGTTCTGCGCCGGCATGCCGATCTGAGGGTTCTGCTGAGCCCTCAGTATGTGACCCAGATCCCGCGCCATGTTTTGAACCTGGCGCTCTAACTGGGAAACCCGCTCAGGCTGATACGGGGCCCTGTTTTCTCCCCTGGGTTGATCCCGGGAAGGGTAGCTATCCCTTCTTTGGTAATACCCCTGGTTGGGAAGATTTGGATACCCCTCCACCCTTGGCCTCCCCTCTCCCGGATTCGGTTGTCTGGGCTCAGGGAATTGGGGAAAGAAGGGTGGAGGATTTTGGGGCTGGAAGTTGGGTGGATACCTGTGGAAGAAGTTCTGCCCAGGGTTTGGAGAATTTCTGCCCTCCTGTGGGAAGTTGGGAGGGAAGTTCCCTGGGTTAGGTGCTTGGCTGGATCCCCCCCTTGGGCTGGAGGAGTCCACACATAACCCAGGATGGGTCTATTTCCCTTGTAACGGGGGCTTACATAATCAGGAGAGCGAGGGACCCCATTTGTGGGGCTGCCTCCCTGGCTCCCTGTCTGTGACTGGCCCGAGGACCTTCTGGGCTTAGCATTATTAGGTGCAGGTAGGTTTTTAGGCCCCCCTATCTCCAAATCCAAAATGGGGGTGACCTTTACCTCTGCCACCTTGGCAGCAGTAGGGGTGCTGTTGGTTTTGGGATTTTTCTGGGTATTGCTTTTATTTTCTATGGGCTTCTGCACCTCATAGATCCGGGTAGCCTGTTCAATGACCCAGTCTAAAGATCTTTTCTCATGAAAATCTCTCACGAGCTGGGTCATTATATATTTGGGCAAGGCATGGAAAAACGTATTAATAAATTCTCTGCTATCCGTGCGCACCCTTCTTGTGGTCTGTGCAAAAGCACGCTTTAACTCCTGCACAAATTCTTGTGGGGCCTGATCCTGCCCACATTGTAAATTGTAGGCTGCCTTGCGAGCCTCTTGAGGATTTCTATGAGTAGAAAAATGTTTTAATATGGCCGCCCTATAGGTGGACCACCTGGAATGATTTTGGTCCTCCAGCCCTGCAAAGAAACTGGAGTACTCTGGGGAGAATGTCCACTTTACATATTGGATACAGCTTTGGCTGTCCTTCAAATGAAAAGTCTCCATCATTTGCTCATAGAGCTCCAAGTGCTCCCAAACAGAATACTTGGCATTCTTATGATACGGCGTGATGACGCTCCTGATTGCCTTAATCTGCTTTAAGGGGTCCTTAAGCAAGGCCCTTTTTGTCTTATTGGCCCTTTTGGTCCGGGTAACCCTGGTCCATTCATCTTCTGACTCAGAGGCACTGCTCCCAGAGGTTCCCGTCTGTTCTTCCAGGTTTTCCCGGATTCTGCGAACCTGGGAATGGCTGGCAGAATGTGGGGACCTGGTCTCCTGTGTCCTGTACCGCTCAGAGGAGTCTTCAGATCCCTCCTTGCTGCCAGGATTTGATGGGTACCCCCCCACTGACCTAACTGGGCAGAGGTTTTCAGGATGCCCTTAATGGGCCTACTCTCCTGGGGTTCCCCATCAAATTGCACTGTGCTTGGGTGCCCATACCCGGATGCCCGCCCCTCCATTCCTGGGTGGTACTGGCCTATGAGCCCCATGCTTCTGGCTGGATAGTAATCTGCCATCCCCGTGGCCCTGTGCTCATGTGCGCCAGGGGACATGGGGGTGGCAGAGTCCAGGGACTGAGAGAGATAAAGGCCTCTGGTACTAGGGCTCCTGGGGTTATGCTCAGGAGTTTCTCTTTCCCAGCGAACCTCATCTCTATCCGCCCCTGCTCCCTGTTGCAATGCAAGAGCCTGCGCCTTCAGTTCCTCAGTTAAGGCCTTACTAGACTCTATCAGTCTCTCCTGCATCGCTACCTGTTGTTGGAGTCTATCATTGTGCTGGCAGAGAGCCTCATTCTCTCTCTGTGTTTCCTGATTGGTCCTGGAGCACTGGGCCAGTCTTTGCTGCAGGAGGGTTACCTCCTGAGCTGTGTCCCTATTGGCCTGCTCCTTTCTTGCCAGAGCATCCTCCACATTCCTGGTGTGCTCTAACAAGTTCTGGCATTCTTTTTGGAGGTCACCCAGCCCCTGGAGGGCCAAGTGATTTTCTTCTGTTTTTCTTTTTAAATGGCAGACTTCCTGGCCTCAGGCGTCTCTTTCCTGGCTAAGAGCCTGCATTTGTGCCGCCAGGTCGTCCCTCTGCCTTTGAAAGGCACCAGCTTTCTGGCGTTCTTCATCAAACTCTGCCTGGGTATCCAGGTCTTTCAAAATCAGCTTGTTGCTCTCTGCCTTCACTCTATCTAGATGACTTTGCAGGGTGGCTACCTGCTCCGTGCATGCCCTGTTAAAGTCTAATTGTTGCTCCAGCTTTTTCTGGCTCTGCAGTAGGGAGTCCAAACCTTCTTGGTACTCCTTCTGCAAGGCCAGAAATCTGGTATCCTGGTCAGCCTTTTCCTGTTGCAGGATGTCCATATCCCTCTTTATTTTAATGATGTGCTGTCTACTCTCATTTTCTGACTCCTGGCTCCCCTGCAGCCTCTGCTCATAAGAGACCAGGTCAGATTGGACCTTCTCTAACGCCATCTGTCGCTTATTCGCCAGATCTTGGCTTTCAGTACATTTATCCTGCATGTCTCCCATATATAGGTACAGGTATGTCGCTATCCTAACCATCTTGTCTTGTTCATCCTTAGCTTTAGGAGCCATGTATAGTTCACTCAGGGCCACATGTAGGGGACCCTGATCTCCCCATATATCTGACCCTGTTTCAGTGACCTGTTGCGTGATGGCCTGCAACCAGACCATGCGGTCCTGGTGAGTCCACTCACCTCTCACAAATAACTTATGTAACAAGTGCTCTCTGGCTATTTTCATGTCTACTAAGGTCGTCATTCTAGAGATTGGTCTCTGTCCTGACTTACAGAAATTAGTATTTTATTTTTTTTGCAAAACAGACCTTTTTCTTAGAGCGTTCCTTTGCAGAGTGCTTTACAGCGTAACACAGCGTGGTGATCCGACCGAATATGGGTATCTGGTCAGCTGGCACGCTGTATTAATCTGCACAAGTGATAGATCTAACCCAAACGTCCGGCACGAGCCCCCAATTTGTAAGAGGATTCAATTCAACACTACAGCTCAGCCAGTCTTGTTATAAACCTTCAAGTCACTTCAGAATATAACTTTTCATCCTCTTTCCAGATTTTGTATGCCCACAAGACTTTATTCTGCCAGATGTCCGCTGGTGTTCAGTGAGATTTTTGGATGTGTTGCAAATAGGCATTTTGAGCTGGCATTCAGAGAAACAAAAGGTGATTTTAAAGTGCGGTTTTTCCTTTGGCACACATTTCACTCATGGTACCCCGGCCCATCCTGCTCGCACTGGTGGGTGGCAAGTTAGGCAACCATTTTATTGTGCACAACTGCGCGGTTTTCATAGATTCTGGCGCACATGTGGGCTTTTTCGGCCATCTTGGATTTCCTAAGCCCACAGCACCAAATGTTGTAGCATAATAGTCCAAACGTGGGTCAGAACACCCAACAGGGCTGACCTCTCCTCTTCTCTCCTTGCCTCTACAGCTCAACTTCTCCCCCTCAGAGACCTCAACATCCACCTGGATGCTTCTAATCCCTCCTCTGGACTGAGCATGTTCTGCTCCCACCTGAAACTCTCTGTCACTCAGGCTAAGCCAACTCCAGCACTGCCAACAACCTTCTCTGTAATTTCAGCCCATGAAGTGTGTGTCAGTCGACGCATTTGCCACTACTTTCTCTGCTCCTCCTACGCCTAAGGCTGACTTACACTCTGATACAGCCCATTCTAACCTGCATCTTTCTCTCTCCAACAATCTGGATGTCCTTGCCCCTGTCATGAGTATCCATCTGAAGCTTACCTCCAAATGTAACTCTTGGTATGGCTCCGACCTTGCTGCCCTGAAACACAAGTGCAAGGGGCTGAAAGGTAGTGGAGGACTTTGGGCGCATCCTCTAATAAACTGGCTTGTCACCTGCTCCAAAGGAAATACAGACTCTCTGTCCTGTCTGAGAAGATAGTCCATATCCAAGCCTGCATCTCTGTGGCCTCCAGCAACACTGTTGAACTCTTTAAAATCTGCAAGGAGCTAGCCAATCCTTCTGCAGTCTCCACCTCTCTGGTACCCTCCCAGGCCCTCTGTACGGCTCTGGCTTCTCACTACACCACTAAAATTCAGGACATCATTGTCCTCTCTCTCCTCTACATCAGCTTCTACCTCTCTTGGCCTCCCTCTGGCGACCCCTTCCTTTCCTCCTCCTCCTTTTTCCTCTTGCTCTCTAACAAAAACCTGATGACATTTCTTGACAGGTCCAATCTATGAAAGCGTCGTCCAAACAGGTGCTCCCCTGCTCATCCAGAACCAGCAAGGACCACATTGACACCCTCGCTTCAGCCTTGGCCCATTTCCGCAATCATTCTTTCACCACTGGATCTTTCCCCTCTCTCCTCAAGCATTCCCTTGTGCACAACCTCCTTAAAAATCCTTCTGCCGATCCTACCTGTCCGTCAAACTATCATCCGATCTCTACCACTCCTTTCCAGGGCAAATTCTTGGAAACGCTGGCCATCTCCAGATTACTCTCCACACCGAATCTGTTGGTTGTCTCCATAACCATCAGTCTGGCTTCAGAGCATCCGGAGACACAGAAACTGCTCTACTGAACATCTGTTAAGATCTGCTTGTTAATCTCGATTACAGCCTTCAACTCCACTCTCTCCTTTTCTCCTCATATCACAGACCTTGCCGAAAAGTTCCACTACCAGCTGCACCTCTTCAGAGGTATTCTTCCTTTTCTCACTTTCCCCCAGATGCTCACTGTCTCCGGAGCCATGGTTCTTTCTAGGATGGACTACTGCAACAGTCTCCTTCTCAATCTGCCTTCCTTTACTCTCCGCCCTCTGCAATTAATCGAGAACAGGACTGCAAGACTTGTCCTTGGCCTCAGGCCCAGGGGCCATATCTCTCCAGCCCGTAAATCTCTCTAATGGCTCCCAGTGGCTGCAAGGATCTAGTTCAAGACCCTCGGCATCGTCCTCAAGGATTTCTGGGGTCAGGGCCCGCACTACATCCAACTCTCTCTTCCAAAATACCTTTGTTCTCAAGCTGTTAGCTCAGCTACCTCTAACTCATTGAGGGTCAGACGATTTTTCCAGGCCGGGAGTGGGGGTAGATCTCTCTCATCTGCAGGTGCCTCCCTCTGGAATGCCCTCCCAAAGTGGGCTGGACCACCTGAAATTCCAGAAGCAGCTCAAGACTTTCCTTTTCTCCTCTTCTTTCTCTCTCTCCCTCTCCCCTGCTGGCCTACCTTCTGTTGCTCCAACTGGTTGCTTGGCTACCCTCAAAATCTTACTGGGTACCAGGCTCCCCCTTGATCAGTCTCCTCTGCACTGTCTCCGAGCCTACCGTGCACTTAGGAGCTGTAACTGTACCCCCACAGTCCCCAGGTTCCTTGCACTTACCCAGTTTCTCATTGCCCTGCTGCACTTACTGAGAGCAATGCTGCCCCGATTGTACTTCCCCTTTCCTCTCCCTTGCACTGCCCCCTCCACCCTCCCGCTACGCTTTACGTTGTCTCACTTGCATAATCTGAATGACACAGGGCCTAGTAAGATCATGGCTTGTCCTCCCTCTGTCTTCCCTCCTATGTCTTGTCATGCCTAGAAACACTTGTGTACAGGCACGTTATACATGACATATAATATCATGCCTATTTCATGTTTATCACTGGGATCACCCTTGCTTTGTAGAATTGTGAGGACTGAGTAGATCGTTTAGTCACTTCTCATCCTTGCACTCAGGCAAGGCAGAAATAATTTTGTCATAGTGACTGTATCGCTGGCATAATTTCAATCATTGGTATGACATATGGAGTAAGACGTATCAACAGGCTTACATATAATATACATTGCCCAGTGTGTCCCATAGATAGAGAAAGTGAATTCATCCAGACGGAGTCCAAGGGATATTTACCAATTAGGGAGGGTGTATTGCATGACAGGCAAGCAACCAAGAAGGACAAGGAAAAGTTAAGATTTCATGAAGAATATCTTGAGTTAGGGCTAGAGTCTAACCACCTAGAGGAACGTCAAGTAGGAAATGGAGAGACTACTCACTGGATGTTAACGTCTGTTCAGGAATAGTCAGATGAAACTTTTGCTTGATGGAATAGTCTGACTGAAATATTTTCCCAGTTCTCTCTCCCCCTTTCGTTTACAGTGGAAGGAGGCAGTGGATGTCTTTTTAACTGACTAGGGAGCGTGCTGCCTAGAAGTAGGAAGAACCAGGCATTCAGGAACCAGAGATAACCGTTGTGCATTACTAGTCAAGCACATTAGAAAGGGCCAGCAGATAAACAGGTGGCTACGCCACTGGGGATCTCCAACTTGGATTATCTGGCAACTTGCTAGATATGCATCCTGGAACAGTTGCAGGCGAGAGTGATGCTCCTACCCATGTGCCTGATACAGCACTGAAGATCCTTGAACCTAGCACTAACAATCAGGTAACCCGTTTTGATGGAAAACAAGAAGTAGGAAAGATCAAGTGTCCCAATATCCGCTCTGACAGCAGACCCAAAAGTGAACTGCTCTACTTGAGAAACCAGGATGCCTTGCAGAAGTTAAGAGAACCCTGTCAACACCAACAAAGTAATCCAGGATTGTATGTTTGTAGGAGAATGTATAGTCTTCTTTCAACCAGAACCAGTGGACACAAGCTTTGTTTCCAAAAGAGGCATCAGACGCTAAGCAAGACTCATCCCTCCAAAGAAGGTGCATATCAAGCCTTTTTACGCCCAGAAATCTTGTCAATATGGCCCAGGTAATTCTTCCTTGAGTACAGCTCATGCAGGCTCTTTATGGCAGCACCCCCATAAATCATGGACTTCACTGGTGACAGCCTGGCCAGCAGCAGCTTGCAAATCCACTCTTTACTTTAGCAATCAACACAGTTCCTTGAAAGAAGCAACTGGGATGAGTCCTGTCTGTTTATTTTGTCAAAACTCTCCTAATTCAATCACAATACTACTTTCTGAGTAATGTTGAAGGGAATGTATGTTTTGTTCACTTTGTTCAACTGCCTGCATTTTGTAGATTTCAGCGTTACTGAAGCATTTTGAATCATGAATATGCTTTTCACATTGCTTTAGGACACATATATTAATGTGTCAAATTAAATGGTCTCATCTTTCATAGAGGCAGTGTACCGCTGCAGGAACATAAGTATATCATACTTTGTTTTCTTTTCATCACAGAAGCACATCAATTGCATTTATTGGCTTGAGGTTTTTGAGTTTTAAGAGAGCCTCGAAGCAAGCAGTTGTTTGGCATTTTTGAGAAGGAAAAGGTGTTGGTGTTTTATATCAATATGTGGTTCTTTTGCCTTAGGATTGCATGTGTTTGCGTGAATGAAAGGGCACTGTACATAATTTATGGTCTTCGAGAGCAAGGAATAGCTGGGCATGTGTTCTTGTCCTTACTTTAACTCCCTTTCTGACCACCCATCACAAGCAAATATAATGGATGCAGGTAGAAACAGTGCTGTGTATATTTCTTCAGGTCTCAGTGACACAGATTGTAATGGTACCTCTCAACAGGACTACTATATATTCAGGAAAAGTAGCCTAATTTATCAGTTTATACACATGTCATGCACAATGCCAATTATTCGCAGTAGGGCTGATTACATCATGCCCACATTCCTTTGCAGGACAGCTATGTTTTAGGACAGTGCCTGCATTTCTAATCAGAGCTGCTATAATGACAAAGCACAAACTTCTATTTCACATTTTCTGCAGTGAGTTTAAGCATATTGCCCGTTAGTAACGTGCATGCAATGGATGGGATTACAGAGTAATTCTGAGTCCAAATAATTGAACCAACTCAGGAAGATGGCAAAGAGTCTGTTTTATTAACAATTATCTAAAACAGGGAGTTTACAGCAGACATCAACGGGCGTTTACTCAGCTCTCGACGATTTTCTCATAAAAACATGCTTATCTGCAAAAACACGTCAGCATTGATGTCATACTTCGTGGCAAATAATGGAAAACCTATCAAAGACTGTGATAGGCTTAAGGGGAACATCTAAGTATACATTGCGTAGGGACGAAGATTGAAATTGGCTGCCACTGTCAGGTGGACAACGTATGCCTACCTCTAAAAATATGTAATCTTTTACACTATTAAGTACAGAGATTATCATTGGTCTTCACACTATAAAGCCCTTCGTTATATGGCCCTCTACAATTGGTTGGTATGCTCGTGCCATGTCTTGAATATTTGGTTCACTTAGCAGCAGGTAAGCTCAAACCCAGGTGCCAGGAGGTGGGACTTGACTTTACCTCCCCACCCAATTAGCCCAACATCTCTCATCAACTATGCCTTCTGCCTTGAAGATTGTCTTTGAACTTGGCCTTGCAAAGTATCCTTGTCTGTTGGAATATATGGGAGTGCAGACTCTCACTATCGTTGTTCTAGGACTTTTAATTATTATTCATTATAATTGGTTATTTATAATGCGCTTACTACCCAGAGGATTCTAATCGCGAATCCAGGTGTCGAACTTGTGTTGCTTCACGTCGTCTTGCTTCCAAGTCGAGCATGTTACCCCTGTGCTATCCTCCTGAGACAAGCTCAACCCTATTTCCGTCCTTAGCTCACATGACAGGAGACCACAATTTGGTCCATTTTGCAGCATTTAAATGTCTTAAATGAATACAACGTGGAACTCTTGGTGTTATTTCTTTGCACCTTAATAATGAATGATTCATCCTTTGCATATTCACTGCTTTCAAGAATAGATAACTGACCTTGGCTGGTTCAGTTTTGATACCAGGCCAGACAGCCTTGCCAGGCACTTCTACGATCTCAGCTTATTCTTGCTGCAACACAATCCTCTGCATTTCCTCTCCATGGGTCCAGGCTTGCTAAATTCATTACACCAATGTCCAGCTCCTATACAATGGCGGCTTCACCTGCAGTCTATTCACTAGGGATAGCCAGCTTCTATGATGAATTAGTCTACTTGCGTTTCGGTGTCTGTACAATAATTGAACGGTTGATTTTCTGCAGATCATCACACACATGCAATCTTCTTTTTGCACATGAAGGTTTACTCGGTTCTTAACTTCCTCATGGGCTTCTCTAAGAGCCATACATTTGTCTTCAGCCAGTATTCTCAGGGTGTCACCCATGTCTCTTGTGACGTCCCTCCCTCAGATTGTCATCTCTTTGGTGATACATTCGATAGGTATTTCTCAGTGGATACCTTCTTTCAAATATCCGCTGCGGTATTGGCAAAACTGCTAGTGTCAAACATGGTACGATGTCAGACTTCCAACATATAGGATGTAGAAGGTGGATTTTCCTGCAGAGGCATTTAACTGCTCCTCTACAAGCTAAAGTACTGAGCTCTTCCCACAGGTATCACTGCACAATACTAAATCCCATAACTGTCCTGTCACTATAGTCAATGTGTATGGGCCAACTACTGATGACTACTATCTTTGAAACACTCCTGACTAAGGGCCTCATTACACGGTAGGTGGTAAGGATTTACCGGTACCGGTAAGGGCATCGGTACCGGTAAACCCTTACCGCCTTACTACGAGGTCCCTTTGCGGGACCCAACCTTAACGGCTGGTGTAGACCAGCGTTAAAGTTGGGACCCGCAAAGGGACCTTGGTGCTAATTACGGTACCGCAATTTGCGGTACCGTAATTAGCTCCTTCCCCATTCCCATTGAGCCCTATGGGGCAAAAATGGGAATGGGGAAGGGCCATGGAGAAAGGGGGAATTATCGCCCCGCCAACCTTGCAATGGGGTGGTAATTCCCCTTTTCTCCATGGTGGTACCGGTATGGTACCGGCAGCAACCATGATGCTAATAGCACCATGGTTTACCGCATAACGTGTAATGAGGCCCTAAATGTTATACGTTTCTGGACACCAATCTCATCTGGGCGGGGGATAGGCCAGCAGGTGGTACTAGACCTCTTTCTCAGGTGACCTGTAAAAATGTTGAGTTGTGAAAAGCATGGACCTGCTGGATGTGTGGAGGCTAGAGAATACTCTTATTACTCATCAGTCCATGATATCCGGATCGACTATGTTTTGGCCGGCCCAGCTTTGGTGTCGACTCCTCCCCCGAACACTATCTGACCACTCCCCAATTCAGTGGTCAATCGACCTGGGCAGGGAATGGGTGGAGAGGCCTTATTGGCGGTTTAAGGCTTTGGCACTGGCGGATGTTTTTCAGAGTGAGGTGCTAGATATCATAGTGTCATACTTTGGACATAATCTGGGGTCAGTGGACCCAATGGCCACAATATGGGAGGCCTTCAAGGTGTATCATAGGGGTCGGTGTATGATGCTGGAATTTGGGATGTTGAAAACTATACAGAGGCAGCTGGTCGCGACAGAGCAGAGCTGAAGGTCTTGGAGGCCAAGTTGGGCGATGGAGATAAGGTCGGCATGTTGGCTTTTATTAAGGAAGCATTAGACAATTTCGAGGCACACCAAGAGGTTACATTTCTGGCCAGTCCAGCAATGGCCCGGAAATATGGGGAGGGAGGAAGGCCAGGTGGTCATTTAGCCAATAAGATCCGGCGGGAAGCGGGTATGGCAGATATTGTGGCTGTGCATACGGAGAGTAGGTGTGTTGTCTCCGAACTGGAGAAAACCTGGAGGCATTTTGAAGGTTTTATGACCATTAGTGGGTACCTTCAGGGGGCATCCATGGCAAATTTGGGGCAGGAGGTTGCCAACTCCATTTACAGTCGAGGATATTTCATCAGCCAATTAAGTAGCTGCCTTCATCCAAGGCGCCAGGTACTGATGACATCACATCAGAATTTTATACGAAGTATGTTGCCAATATGGCGGGCATATGCTGAGTTGTGGCAAGAGGCACTGCGCTTGGGGTTGCTTCCTCCCTCTCTCTATGAGGTGGTTTATACCTTGATCTTGAAGCCGGGAACGGACCCCCAGGATTGTACATTGCATAGGCCCATTTCGCTACTTGATCTGGACACAAAAATATTTGTGAAAGTCCTGACAGAAAAACTCCTACCTTATATGTCATCTATTATTCTCCAAGATCAGTCAGGCTTTGTCCCTGGCCACTCTACTGAGTTGAACTTGAGGTTGGCCTTTTGCTATCCTTTTGCAGATCAATACAGATGTGGAGGCGATGGCCGCTTTCTTGGATGCCGGAAAGACCTTCAACTTGTATGGTGGCGTTACCCATTTTCAGCCCTACAAGAAGCTGGTATCCCAGAGAATTTTTTGGGTGTGGTGAGACTCCTTTATGAGGGGACGAACACCTGCATCAGTCGCTTCGGCAGGCGCTCGGCAAAATTTCCTTTGGGATGTGGGACTAAGCAGGGTTGCCCACTGTCTTACTCTTCACACTTGCGGTTCAGCCACTGGCGTGCCTTTGGCAGTACCACCTTGAGCGAGGGATTTCAATTGGTGGTGGCCGTGAGTTAGTGTCCCTATACCCTGATGATATAGTGCTGTACCTTACAAACCCGGCAGTCAACCTGTCTCCATTGAGGGAAGAGGTGTAAATATTCAAGGACTTATCAGGGCTCTGCATAAATTGGAAAAAGTCACTCTTGCTTCCGTTAAAGGAGAATACCATAGAGCCACAAAATGCGCGATCTTACAGGTGGGAACAGAGGTTAGTTTGCTATTTGGGGATACAGGTGAGCCAGGTGCGGGACACGTTGATGGGTCAGAAGCACATAGCTTACCTGCAAGAACTTCGGATGAAGCACAGGGGCGATGTGCTGGTCTTGGAAGCACGACCACACAGAGCAACAGAGATTTGAATCCCGGATCTACGCTTATAAACCAAACTCAGTTATGGTATTAGGCGCATTATAAAATAAACAAATAAAATAAATAAAGGTCGATAGGTGGTGTGCCCTGCCGATCTCTATGCTGGTGCCTAAATTGTTATATGTTTTTCAAAATATTCCTTTGTGGCCAGGAATGGTGTTCTTTTCAGAATTGCAGAGCTTATTGATTAGGCTGAGGTGGCACCCTAAGCATTCCCGGATCACATGGGAGACACTGACCAGGCCATACGTTGAAGGGGGATTGGTCACTCCTCATATGGAGCTGTATTTCCTTACAGCGGAGCTCCATTTTGTTAAGTATTGGATGCCGGGAGCTGGAATACATCTACATGTGCAGGTAGAGCTGCATTCAGTTTGCCCCTACTTGCTGCAAAGTGCATTGCTATCCCTGGAGGTGCATGGTGACTGTTAATTTGATCCGGTAGCTTGCACGATACATGTATGGACGGGGGCGCTGGTGTGCTTGAAGGTGCAATTTCCTTATGCCCCGATGCTTAGACTATTCAATATAGAAATTGTGCACCCGTCCTGCGATGAGGCTTTACCTAGAGAGTGGGAGGGTTGGGGGATAAGGCACATGTCGGATATGTACCCGAGAGGGAGTCTTTGTCAGTTGAGATCAATTTGTGCCAAAGGTGGGCCACGAATTCTGACATAGATTTCAATATTACCATACCATATATTTCCATGTGCTTAGAGCATGGTCCCCGTCCTTCCCACGAGAACCAACAGTGGTACCACAGCTAATGTAAAGCATGCTATTTCGTCCATTTATAGGGCGATGGTGTCGGGATACCGCCCAACTCATGATCAGGCCCATAGACATTTATGCATACGGGGCACACTCTGCTTCCGTGCTAGGGAATGTTCAAGTGCACCTGTTCCTACAAAGCACATCATGTACCAAATAATGTCGGCATACACCTCAAACCCCAAAGACATGGTCTTTCAAATCTTCCCATCACTTTTTTAAAGTCTTGGCAAATTAAAAGGGAAACAAATGAAATCCAGATTGACAAGAAGATAAAGCCGACAGCTCAGCACTACAGAGGGATTCCGCTGAACATTCAGGTACAGGTGGAACAAGAGTTGAAATCCCTCCTTAATCAGGACATCATAGAACATGTGCATGGTCCGACACCATGGGTTCCCACCATTGTACCAATGCCAAAAAGAGAACACAGCAACAAGATAAGATTATGCATGCACATGAGAATGCCAACCCAAGAGAAAGAGAAAGGCACCTCTCACCCTGCATGACTGACATGATGCACCTGCAACATGTTGCCAAGGTATTTTCCAAATTAGACCTCAACAAAGGGCTTCATCAGCTAGAGTTGCACCCGGACAGCAGGTACATCACCACATTCACAACGCATATGGGACTGTTTAGGTACAATAGTTTAAGCTTTGGTGTGTCATCAGCCGCTGACATTTTTAAAAACGAGATTCACCAGGTCATCAAGCACGTTCCCCAGTTTTTAAACTACTGCAACGGCTTTTTGATTATCGGTGCCACACAAGATGCCCATGATGACAGCCTATGCAAGGTCTGTATAGATTTAGAACAAGCCAATTTCACCCTTAATCTCAACAAGTGTGAATTCAGTGATGTCCACTTTAAAATTCTTTGGACACATCTTTTCATGCAGTGGCCTAGAGCGTGATCCGCCGAATGTTCAGGTGCTAGTCGATACACCCATTCTATCTTCCATCTCAGCAGGGCGGTCCTTTTTAGGAATAGCCAGCTACTGTACACGGTACATCCAAGATTTTGCAGCCGTCAGTACGTTGTTTGGTTAGTGAGGTGTAAAATTCAACCTATTTTATTTAGTAAAATGGCAGATGTTCACTTCAAGAAGAAGTTGTTTCATCATATTTCTGACACCTCACAACTTGCACTGCACTCTGCTGCACTCCTGAAATCTCTTTTTGAAGGGGAAGGTATAACAACGTTTAGGGTCCCAGTAGCAACAAGCTTCATGGTCAAGCAGGTCCTGGCAAAGCCAAAGCTAACTGCACTTACGTCGCACTCCGCTGCGCTCCATGTCTGAAATCCCTTTTTGAAGGGGAAGGTGTAACAGTGATTAGGGGCCCTGTAGCAACATGCTCTATTGTCAAGCAGGTCCTGCCAAAGCCAACTGCGCCTGCACAGCACTCCACTGTGCTACACGCCTGAAATATGTTTTTGTATGGGTAGGTGTAACATCGTTTAGGGTGCCAGCAGCAACATGCTCCACTGTCAAGCAGGTCCTGACAAAGCCACCTGCCCACACACAGCACTCCGCTGTGCTACGCGCCTGAAATACGTTTTTGTATGGGTAGGTGTAACATCGTTTAGGGTCCCAGCAGCAACATGCTCCATGGTCAAGCAGGTCCTGCCAGAGCCAAAGTCATCTGTACTTGTGCAGCACTCATTTTATAGGAAGAAATGCAGGGCTTGGCAAAGAAGGGAAGAGTTCTGTAAACCATGCAGCTCCTCTCATAGAATCATAGGAAGGGTGGGATAGGCAGCAATTGCCAAAGCAGTGACAAATTCTGCAAACCATACAACTCCTCCCGAGCGAACCAGAGAAAGGGAAGTTCAAAGCTTGCCAAATATATGAAGGATTATCTATTTCATGCAGCTCCTCTAGGTGGGAGTCAGTGTTAGGGAAGACAAGGGCTTGCTAATTTAGTCAAGAATACTGCAAGCCATATAACTAAACTCGATTAAGAGTGATTTAGAAGAAGGTTGTCTGATACAAGAGAGGAAAAGCCCACACTAAGAAGGGGCTTCATGTGGGCAGAGAGGAACGCAGAGCTCAGCACATCACCACTAGAAGCTCTCATTTCAGCTACTTGGCGCTCTCTGCAGAGGTCATGAGACCTTCCTGAACCACCCACTGTCGATCTACAGCCTGGCCCCATGACCCTGCCCCTGGAATCTTTGAGGGTCTTTCCATCCTCAGAAGGTGCTTCAAATGGGATGTGAGGAACACTGAGCTCATCACTAAATCACCAGAGACACACATTTCAGCTACCTGGAGCTGCCTGCAGAGGTCGGGGATCCTACGTGAACCACCCAGGGTCGCTTTACCGACTGATTCCATGACGCAGGACAAGCATCCTGCCCAGGCTCTTCCAGTTAAGGGTTGATAGTAGGGTTGGTCCCCCAGTCCCCTTAGGTGTGAAATATTGACATTGTGCCGCAGGCACGCTAAGTTGCATCTGGTTACCGTTTTTTTGAAAAAGCAAGAAAACACATAAGTACGACTGAAAATACTAGCGAAAATAACCAGAGTATAAAAAAGATTGCACCTAAAATTATAGGTTTTAGGGCTTTTTAGGGCTTTCCAAAATACTGCAAAGGTAAAAGTAACGTGTTTCATAATCCAGGTCCATTAACAGATAACCGCCTGTATCCCCTATTTGTATTTTTTGTATTTTATTTATTTATATAGCGCACCTGGCCCAGGGGCATGCGGGCGCATTACTTAGGTTGCATAGCAGAAATACAAGCATAAACAATAGTGATAAAATACAATAGTGGAAAGAGCAAGAATATACAGTCATGTACAAGAACAATTATGTGATCGTAGAGCAGAGGCAACTATTATACAATTATACACGTATATACATAATCAGCTTTATACAGTAGGAGAGGTGTACAGGTAGTGGCTAACGTGCCAATTAATACATGGGCAGGTCTTGTGCAGTCAGACAAGCTTTGGCCTTGAGGCTTTGGGCTTGAACGCAAGGAACAAGGGTTCAGCTCTAGGAGGGTTAGGACGTGAGTTCCATAATTTTGCAGCCAGAACTGGGAAGCTGATCGCCCCTGATCTTTGTAACTTTAAGCCAGTTATAGAGAGGCAATTAGCCTGTGCAGTTCTGAGGGGTCTGTTGGTAGTGTGGTATGCCAATCTGCAGGCCAAGTAGCTGGGTGCCTGGTTGGCCAGGTATTTATGCGTCAAAGCAAGTGTTTTAAGTGAAACTCTTTGTGTTCTGGGAGACAATGGAGGCTTCGTCTGGTGTCGGATATGTGGTGGTTCTTAGGGATATTTAGTGCTGCTCTAATGGCACTATTTTGGATAATCTGTAACTTGTTCAGATGTGCCAAGAGAGAGGGCGTTACAGTAATCGACTTTGGACATCACCAAGGTCCTAGCCAAGGTAGTGCAGTTGGCTGGTGTGAGGAAAGGCCGACAAGCTGTGAAGAGCTTGCAGGTGTACGCAGCGGCCGAGGACACCGCGTTGGTTTGTCTAGAGAGGGAGAGGGTGGAATCGAGATATATGCCTAGAGTTTTGGTATCATTTGTGACTTTAATGATGTTGCCATCGATTATAACGGACTTGAAGGACGGGTCTAGTTTGTTTAGTCTCTGGTGAGAGCCCAAAATGAGGAGCTCTGTCTTTTCGTCATTGAGACAGAGTTTGTGTTGAACCATCCAGGCTTGGATAACTTGGTAGATGGTGTTTACAGCTTGTGTGTCAGCTGTGTGGTCACCTGTGATGGGGATGAGTATCTGGGTGTCATCCGTGTAATTGATGTAAGTGACACCCAGATAGCCAAGATATTGAACAGTGGTTTCGTAAACACATTATATAGTGTAGGGGAAACACACGATCCTTGTGGTACCCCACACGGGGCTGGTGAAGGTTCTGCAGCGGCAGTGGAGGAAAAGACCCTCATGGATCTGTTTTCCAAGAAAGAGCTGATCCAAGCAGTGGCTTTGTCAGAGGAGTAGGCAGCTAGTTTGAGGTGACGACAGAGGATTTGGTGATTTACCAGGTCAAATGCTGCTGATAAATCAAGAAGGAGTAAGAGAGCCAGCTTGCCCTTATCTTTTAGATCTTCAATCTGGGTTTGCTCATCGCCGGAGGGAGGCCGCAACAATAAACACTTATTTGCGGATCGAAGTGTGTCAACCTAACAGCAACAAGAATGCCTATCTGCAAGCCAGGTTGGTGCGAGTCCTTAAATACAAGGCAGAGAGGAGAGATATCCGTAGAGCATAGATTGAAGGGGTCTTGGATATCTTGCATATTAATCTCACTTCCGCATTTTGGGCACATTGGATTTGACAAAGCTATCTAAGGGATGCCAGTTAAGATGCTATTGTCATAGTCCATCTTAGAATTAACCAAGGCACCTACGACCTGTTTTTGTGCCCTCCCCGACTTTTACGTGCAAAAATAATAAAATAGAATAAAATAGACTCACCCCGGACGGGGAATGAGGCAAGGAGAACAGGCTGCGAGAGTTCAAGGTAAGGTTTATATAAGTAAATGGCATCCAAAGAACTCTGCTGCCTATGAGAGCGCTCTGACAAGAATTAAGGTTACAATACATTTTATAGGACAAATGTGTCATTGATGACGCAACTAACATAGGGTACTACTTTGGATCAGGATTGCACAGTCCATATAGTGCCTATGGTGTGGGTGGCATCTCTTCCTCCGGATTGGCTGCTTGGTTGGCGGGAGGATGGACACCAGGCATCTGTGCTCCGAATGGGTGAAGGTCAAGTCGCTGTGAAGCAGGGTGGCCACTAGCTAAACTAATATAATATATTCTCAAAATGCATGCACTAAATAATAATCATTCAGAGCCTTGGAAACAACTCATCACGTATCTGTAAAACGTCACACATGTGTCTATGCCATCAATAACATCAGATTATAAAGGCATTAGGTTAAGGGTCTTGACCATTATAATAACACTGGTTGAAGTGAGGGTCTGTGTTCGTAAGAATCTCTGGTATGTTGACATTTGACAGTAGTAGACAACAATATACTACAACAGGGGACTAATGTTAGTTGGGGGTCTGTTGGGGGGCATCATTGCGCGGTCAGCGGTCTGGCAGATGAAAGGAATACCTTGCAGGGGCACTGGGTTACAATGGCAGTAAGTTTCCACTGGCGAGGGTACGGGGGCAAGGACACATTTGTGGAGATGGATGAGCTATGTGCTTAGCTCATGCTGGTTCACGTGCAGGACAGAGATCTCAGAGGAAGAGTGATGTGTTACATTTGTTCTTTGTTGCATTTACCTCCTGCTTCAGCGTGAGAATGGAGCCACAGGGTTTTCCAGTCAGACTGGGAAAGATGGTGGGGGCCATGTGCCCTGCGCGCCTGGTCGTTGCGAGAAAGGAAGGGAAGCATTTTTGTATTATCGCAGTGAAGCCTAGTCAACAAGATGGAGTCGAAAGGGGGTACAAAAATGGATGCCCTGTGTCCTGCTCACTGGTCCCATCTACGTGAATGTTAAACAAAGCTGACATCGCATAAGGGCAAGGGGCGAACCCACCACTGGAGGCACTTCGTCCAAGTTTGTACTGAGAAGTAAATGATGGGGGCCTACTGGCCCCTCGCTCCCACACATTCCCCCCTTTTGTTATATCTAAAGTAATGAATTACGAGCCTTGTGCTCTGTTATTCTCCCTTCAGTAATACTCAGCTTCAGAAACAGCTCCTTCCCATGCTAGGGTATCTTTTATAGGCATCCATGCTCTGCATACACTCCTCAAGCTATTCCCTCTCCTTACGTATTCATCAGGAGTGCACGTTAGGTATATCCCACCATCCCCATCCAGATCTACCCATACCTCTTTATACCATTGTAGCTCCCTTGGTTCCTTGATTGTGGTGTGGTATAGGTTGTCAACCCTGTCCCCATATTGCCTGTATATTGCAGTCATCCTGTATTTTGGAGGGTTGTGTCCCCTGTTTGCATTTGTGCATCTACCATAGTTGTTACTGTTCTCGGTCGGCCCATTGTTACCATCATCATTGGTGAGGTAGGCATAGTTTTTGCACAACACCGGAGACCTAATTGGCACACGCAGAAAAACAGAATCATAAAGACGATGATAGGAACAAGTATTTTCATCATTACATTGACCCATGATGGTACTCAGCTGAACATGTTGTCAAACCATGTGCTTTGCTCTACTCCGCTCTCTGTCCTCATCCTTTCTCCAAAGCTGTGAACTGCTGATATCACATGGGAGGGTGTCCCGTTATCTGCATCTTCAGATGGCACAAATGTGCAACATGCACCCCCGATTTTTCGGCAAACACCGCTGTCCATTGCCGTGAGGAGGTCTAGAACATATTGGTTCTGCATTGTCATTAGGCGCAAGGCACGGACCTCTATTTTTATTACGTTGAACGCTTCTTCAGTGTCGTTGGCTAGTTAGATTAGCTCCCAGCGCACTTTTTGTAACCATTTGGCATTGCCTCGCTCTTGGAGCCCTCGTGCCAGGAGCGATGCAAAGAATGTCTCTGCGGATGTGAAGAGCTTGTATTTTTGTGGGATCTCAGCAAGGCGTTTCGATGATTCAGACGAAATATAGTTGAATGATCTTTTCCTTCGAGATAATCTTGTTTTCAGTTCTCGTTCTGACAACAGTTTGTAAGCTGGTGGTTCTGTTTTTACTTGTTCGGGCACTGTCGATGGTTCAGCCGATTGCCCTGCTGCTGATTTGCCAGTCGATTCTCCTGCTGCCGATTTGCCAGCCGATTCTCCTGATGCTCCTTGAATGTGGCTTTCGGTTATTACCATCAGGGCCATATGGAGGGTGGCTAGGGTGCAAGCACCCTTCCAGGATGCAGGTAGATGCAAGTAGGCATGTTTACCGTAAATCCAGTACATGTCCATAAGTGCTGCGGTACCGTTTTTCATATCAGGTATTATTATTGTCTTATTGCCTCTCTTTGTCACCCCCATGTTCACTTTCCCCTCCCTGTGGAAGCAGAGTTCATGCAGTATTTCCTTTTGTATTTTTATGGGTTTTTCCAGATCTGTGATCCATGTTAGCTTGCAATGTGCTGCGACCAGATAGGGGCACAAACTTCCTTCACCCAATGGAAGTTTTCCTCAGGTAGTCCTCGGAGTGCTTCTGCTTTGCACTCGATAGTTTCATCATGCCATTTGTTCTCTGCATACCTTGTCCCCTTTATGACAAAATATGGCTCTTTGATACAAATCACTCCTTGACGTCTGCTGCTGCATGTTCTCTCCTTTTCCAGCATTTCTATTGTGACTGTGTGTGCCTGGAAGGTGCTTTTTATCCTACACAGAACAAGATGAATCAAACATTGAGCCTCCGACAAGGGCACTTCTTGTGGCACTACATTTTGAGCGTCCCTGATGCATGTGGTATGAGTAAACAGACGTAGCAACTTTCATTTGTTGCTTGCTTTGCTGTGGCACTCATGTCCGAGTACCATTTGTTAGATTGATCGGGGTGGCATGGTCTTCTATTTCGTCCAAACCCGGGTCATGATAAATGTTGCATCTTTTCCCTCCCGCCCCCCTTTTTTCTCTCCTCTTTCCTCCTTTGGTATAACTTCTAATTTTTCGATAATGAACAGGGAACACCCCAGCCCATGCAGTATCATTACTGTGGCAATAAGACCCGAGGCAGCAGGCCAATACCACCCCAGGTAATGCCCCCGGAGCTGTAGTTACAGGCCCGAGCGTAGCCAGGGCCTTAACGAAGCCCTGGAGACATTACCGTGGGCGGTAATGGCCTGCCGCCGAGGGTCTTACTGCCATTAGCAGCCCGGCCCGTTAGACCGGGGTGCTGATGCCATATTTTATTCTGTTTCACTTGTTTCGAAACATAAAAAAAACACAAAAAAAAAGAAAGAAAATGCCCGCCGGGAAAGGGAAAACGTAGTCCGTTTTCCCTTTCCATGACAGCCATCGGGAGCAGACGAGCTGGGAACACAAGTGTTCCCAGCGCGTTCGCTCCCAAGACCAGAAGAAAAAAGAAGATAAGTGGGGTTGGGAGGGTGGAAGGGAGGGGGTGTCATGATGCATACCCCCAGGCATCCAGACCATGTCCATCAGCCCCGGGAGCAGGCATCATGTTGCCTTGAGAAAACCCAGCAACCCCTGCTAGGGGCTGTCTGGGTTCAGTCGCCAGGCTCATGTGGGACATCAGCCCTGGCGCCATAGGTGCCAGGCTCATAGGTGCACACTTACCTGATGCAGACCATGCTGCAAGAAGATCCTAGCCCATGTGAGGCCTGGAAGGGACTACTTTACCTTAGGGACTATTTTGTTACTCGGGTGTGGTCGGGGAGGAATACCTACCTGGGACTACTTTGGAGGCTATTTAAACCGCGCTCAAAGAGCAGCACACACTTCGTGTTATTCTGCATCCAGCAGCGTAACGTTCACTGTGCCAGCAGCAGCATCCAGCCTTCTGCCACGCCCGCCTCGAACCTGGAGCACCTAGAAAGAAGGTAAGAAGCAAAGGTTAGAACAAGAGTATTACCTGATTTCTTACCTGATCCCGGATTCATCGCATCTTCAAACCAGAGGAAAGACTTTGTTTTAAACGCGTCGCATCACCAGCAGCAGCGCCGCGCCATACTCACCGTTCCACGCAGCATCTCTTCGATCCAGCGCTGTCTCCATCTTTACATCGCCGAATCCCGGCACCTAAGGGGGGACAAGAAACAACAAGGTGAGCAGAGAGAACAGACAGAGACAATCTCTTTAGCCGCCATATGCTTACCTGATTTTACCGCCGAAGGTATTATTCATCAGCACGCCAGCATGCCGCACCTGTAAGAAAAGGAGAAAACAGCAAGTTTAACCCTTGGCATTATTTACCGGACAGTGCTGGGTAACACAGACTTTTACCGGACCGGAGCGCTTTCAGCTGTCAATCTTCTTATTGGGTCAACGCTGCAAGATAAAAAGAGGAATTGGACAGGAGTGAATTCCAGATATTTTGAACTCTTACAAACTATATACTTACGGCTCTTCGCCAGGACCTTTTGGAGTCAGGTTACATCTACAACTCTTCCAATATCTTCAGGCCAGTGAAGTAACTGGTCATCAATGCACCCCTGCGTACTTCGCAGGATGGAGGGCTCATCCTTCAAGAATATAAGGTGAGATTGCTGAGAGGGCACTTCAGAGGAGATTAGTGGGGAGGACAGTTGGGGTTTTATCACTTGAATCCAAAAGAGGCTAAATCCATCTCTCCACTTTTATGGAGAATATTTCTACGGGTCAAGCAGACAAGATTAGGAGGGCAGATCCAGTCAGTCATTGCTGCACTACGCATCACGTGGGGGGAAGCCGTAGCAGTCCGGGTCCGACCGACGCTTCTGTGGGAGCCAGGTGAGCGTAACAGAACGCAAAGCCTATCTACAAATCCCCACCCGGGCGTTATGGAAACTTCAGAAACCGACCAACTGGCCCAACTACTGGGGGAATTTAGGGCAGAAGTGCACTCCGCTCGCCGAGAGACTAATGCCCTCAGAAGAGAACTAATTGTATCGAAGGAGCGCACAGATGATCTCGCTAGACAACTGCTGCAAAACCAAGCTGGACAAACACCCCTACCTGGGTTTGGGGGGAATCCAGCCCCAGTTTCATCAAGCAATCCTGTGCAAGTGATTTTACCAGGAAATATTCCGTTAGCTCCACCCGAACGCTTTGCTGGGGACCCCAAGAGGTTTGCCGTGTTCATGAACCAATGCCGCTTGCACTTTTTATGCAGATCGGGAGCCTTTCCAAACGACCAAGCTAAAGTAGCCTTTGTATTATCATATCTTAGTGGCAGCGCAGCGGATTGGTCCATTCCGCTAGTCAAACATGATGACCCAATTCTTCGGGATTTTCAGGGCTTTCAAACTAGCATGGAAAGACTATTTGCCCGGCACTCCCAAGGACAGGCCCTGGATAACGAACTTTTGTCCCTGCGACAGGGTAACCAGGACCTTCTATCCTACATCGCGACCTTTAATAGGTTAAGTGGAACCTGGATGGCCTGAGGTAAAACGAATCACGTTATTTTATCGAGGGCTTCGAGGAGAACTCAAGGATGTCTTGGCTCAAGTCGTGAACCCACCTCAAGCCTGCGCTGAATATATAGACTTAGTGGTCCAGTTAGATCACAGACTTCAGAACAGAAAGGCTGATCGAGCCAAGTTTGAGAATCGGGTGTTGGTCAAAACCAATGCTAACCCCAAAGGAGTAGATGCTTCAGAACCCATGCAAATCGGAGGGGTTAAAGGACCCCTAAACCAAATGGAAAGAGAAAGGAGACGGCAAATGCAATTGTGTCTATATTGTGGAACTTCTTGACATTTTCTATGGGATTGCCCTGTAAAACCACCCAAGAAGGTGGTAGGAGCTGCTGATAAAAGCCATATGGAGTCAGACTCGGGAAACAACCACGCCCGACAAACGTAGAGGTCCGCTTGCCGAGCTTGAAGAAGGATACACAGACCTTGCATTTCATCTTACCAATTGTCCTCGTAGATCTAGGGCAGCCATCGCGTTTGCACGCAGTAAGGGCATACATTGATAGCGGGGCCATAGGAAACTATGTGGACTATGAATTGGCTTCTTCCTCTCTGCCGAAAAACCACCTCAGATGTCATCACCACAGTCGATGGAACTGAAATTGCCTCTGGGCCTGTAACTCAATCCACCGAAGAGATGACACTATTGGGTCAGGATGGGCATTGAGAGACTATTGTGTTTGATCTAATCACAGCCCCACAGTTCCAAATAATACTGGGGATACCTTGGTTGGAAACACATAATCCTTGTATTGATTGGTGAGAGAAGAGAATAACCTTCCCGGATTGTGCACAAACCTGTTACCCAAAGAAAAATCAGAACGCAGGCCTGGCCACAGTAACCACAGCAGTCATGCAACTACCTCCAGAATACCAAGAATTCCAGGATGTCTTCAAAAAGGAACATGCAAACACCTTACCTCCTCAGAGATCGTACGATTGTCAAATCGATCTCATACCCGGTGCACAACCCCCTTGTAGCAGGATCTATGCCCTTACGGAACCTGAGAACCTTGACCTACGATAATACTTAGACCAGTACCTTGCCAATGGCTTTATTCGCCCATCAAAGTCCCCTGCATCTTCAGCTTTGTTCTTCGTACCCAAAAAGGAAGGTGACCTCAGAACGTGCATAGACTACTGCGCATTGAACCAGATAACTGTTAAGAACCGATACCCGTTGCCTCTGATCCCTGAACTACTAGACCAAGTGAAGGATGCTTGTATCTACACTAAGTTAGATCTCCGAGGGGCATATCATCTGGTACGTGTAAAGAAAGGCGACGAATGGAAGACAGCCTTTCGCACCAAGTATGGATTATTCGAGTATCAGGTGATGCCCTTCAGGTTGTGCAATGCACCAGCAGCCTTCCAGTATTTTATGAACAATGTCCTTTGTGAACTCATTGACGTCTGTGTTGTCGTATACATAGACATTATTCTAGTGTACTCCTCCTCAGAATCAGACCATGTTAAGCACGTACGTGCAGTCCTTGAGAAACTACGCCAGCACAAGTAATATGCAAAATTTGAAAAATGTGTTTTTCATGTTAGGGAAGTTGAATTCCTTGGATTTATCCTGACTCCAAAAGGAGTCCGAATGGACTCACGAAAGGTGGACGCAATTCTCAAGTGGCCATCACCTAGTTCAGTTAAAGGGGTACAAAGCATGCTCGGATTTGCAAATTTCTACCGCAGATTAATTCCGGACTTCTCACATGTTGTACATCCCATCACAGCACTTTTGCGAAAGAACAAATGCTTCTTGTGGACCAAAGAGGCTGAAAAGGCCTTCCAAGAGCTGAAAGCGAAATTCACGTCTGTGCCTGTCTTAAGACATCTACGCCCAGAGCATCCATACATAGTGGAAATGGATGCATACAGTTTAGCCATAGGAGCTGTCCTGTCCCAGAAGGATCCTGAAACTGGTCAACTTCACCCAGTGGCATTTTAGTCCAGAAACTTCACCCAGTGGCATTTTGGTCCGCATAGTTTAACTCGGCACCCGAGTTAGACTATGCGGTTACCGATAAAGAGTTATTAGCCATGAAATCCGCCTTTAAGGCTTGGCGACACTATCTTCTCGGTGCCAGGCATACCATTACTGTAATCACCGATCACCGGAACTTGCAGTATCTAAAAACAGCCAAAGCCCAATCATCGCGCCAACTTCGATGGGCATTGTTCTTTGCCAAATTCGATTCTGTGATCACTTATCGACCAGGCTGTAAAAATGGCAAGGCAGATGCCTTGTCCCGAATAGGAATGGAAGAAGCATATGCGAACCCGGAGCCGGTGCCTATAATTTCTGAACAAAGAATTCTTGGCATAACTACTTTACAGACACTAGAAGAAATTCATTTAAAAATCCAACAACTCTTCGATCCAGCAGCCCTGCAGGACTGGGTAAAGAAAGGCCCGGATTACTCAGTCATCAATGATCTACCCTACTATCAAGGATGACCATTTCTACCACACAAGGAATTACAGGAACTTGTCATCTCCAATTATCATGATACCCTGATGGAAGGTCACCCAGGTATCGCAAATACCGAAGCTAAAATTAAGAGACAATTCTGGTAACCCACCTGGCGAAAAGATATAAAGTCATTTGTGATGTCTTGCGGCATTTGCACCCAAAACAAAAGTCAGAAGAAAAAACCAGCTGGCCTTTTACAACCTTTGGATATTTCACCAACACCATGGCACACCTTGTCTTTAGACTTTATTAGTGATCTACCTCCATGTAATGGATTTAACACCATTCTAGTTATCATGGATCTTTTTTCCAAGATGGCCCACTTTATTACCACAAGGGATTACCTTCTGCTTCAATTCTGGCCAAGGAGTTCCTCGAAAACATTGTTCGAATACACGGGTTTCCTTTCGTATTGGTCTCTGACCGAGGTAGTCAATTCATTTCACATTTTTGGAAGAAATGTTGCCCATTGGCGCAAATCGATGTAAGGTTATCAACCAGTTACCATCCCCAGACCGATGGTCAGACGGAGAGGACCAACCAGACCCTTGAACAGTACCTTCATTGCATGCTTCACCAGACCGAAAGTAATTGGAAAGATATTTAATGGATTTCCGAATATGCATACAATAACTCTGTACATTCAGGAACCGGACAAGCCCCTTTTATACCATATATGGACACCACCCTCGAACCTCAGAACTCGATTCGCCTCAGCATTTAGAAATGCCCGCAGTTAGTCATTTGCATTCTATTATTACACAAGCCTTCAAGGAAGCAACAGAACATTTGAAGCAAGCAAAAGAGAAATACAAGAAAAATGTTGATCTATATAGAAGTGAAACTCCACAGTATCAAATTGGAGATCAGGTTTGGCTAGCTACAAAACACATAACTCTGAAAGGAACTCTGACTTTTAATCCTAGATATTTAGGACCTTACACCATTAAGGCCATTATCAACCCGGTGGCCGTCAAACTGGAATTACCCTCCAATATGCAAATTCATCCTTTCTTTCATTTTTCACTTTTAAAACTAGTTCAACCAGGAACAAGATTACCCAAACCACCAGATCCTATCATGATAGATGGAGAACCTGAATTTGAGGTGAAAAACATCCTGGACTCCAAGGTGGTTAAATCAAAACTTTTTTACTTAATTGATTGGAAAGGTTACGGGCCACAGGAAAGGTCATGGGAGCCTAGTGACCACGTTCATGCACCTCGATTAGTGAAGAGATTCCATCGGGACTTCCCAGACAAACCAGGACTAAGGGGAAGAACGACTTTAGGAGGGGCCTTGAGGGGGAGTGCTGTCATGATGCATACCCCCGGGCATCCAGACCACGTCCATCAGTCCCGGGAGCAGGCATCATGTTGCCTTGAGAAAACCCAGCAACCCCTGCTAGGGGCTGTCTGGGTTCAGTCCTGGCGCCTATGGCGCCAGGCTCATATGGGACATCAGTCCTGGCGCCATAGGCGCCAGGCTCATAGGTGCACACTTACCTGATGCAGACCATGCTGCAAGAAGATCCAAGCCCATGTGAGGCCTGGAAGGGACTACTTTACCTTAGGGACTATTTTGTTACTCGGGTGTGGTCGGGGAGGAATACCTACCTGGGACTACTTTGGAGGCTATTTAAACCACGCCCGAAGAGCAGCACACGCTTCGCGTTATTCTGCATCCAGCAGCATAACGTTCACCGTGCCAGCAGCAGCATCCAGCCTTCTGCCACGCCCGCCTCGAACCTGGAGTACCTAGAAAGAAGGAAAGAATCCTGATCCCGGATTCATTGCATCTTCAAACCAGAGGAAAGAATTTGTTTTAAACGCCTCGCATCGCCAGCAGCAGCACCGCGCCATACTCACTGTTCCACGCAGCATCTCTTCGATCCGGCGCTGTCTCCATCTTTACATCGCCAAATTCTGGCACCTAAGGGGGGACAAGAAACAACAAGGTGAGCAGAGAGAACAGACAGAGACAATCTCTTTAGCCGCCATATGCTTACCTGATTTTACCGCCGGAGGTATTATTCATCAGCACGCCACATCTTCTTATGCTGCACCTGTAAGAAAAGAAGAAAGCAGCAAGTTTAACCCTTGGCATTATTTACCAGACAGTGTTGGGTAACACAGACTTTTACCGGAGCGCTTTCAGCTGTCAATTGTCATGATGCCTACCCCCGGGCATCAGGACCAAGGCCCTCAGCTCCGGGAGCAGGCATCCAGACATTTGTTTAAACATCAGCATCCCCGGCTAGGGGCTGTCTGGGTTCAGTCCTGGCGCCTTGGGCACCAGGCTCATCATAGAATTCAGTCCTGGCGTCATAGGCGCCAGGCTCATAGACTTTACTTACCTGATGCAGACCATGCTGCAAAAGAGTCCAAGCCTACATGAGGCCTGGATGGGACTATTTTCTTACAGGGACTATTTTTTACTTGGACGTGGCTCTAGGGAACTTCTTACCTGGAACTACTTTGGAGGCTATTTAAACCACAACCAAACAGCAGCACATGCTTCGCGTTATTCTGCATACAGCAGCGTGACGCTCACCGTGCCTGCAGCCAGCATCCAGTCTTCTGCCACGCACTCGTGCTTGCAGCCAGCATCCAGTCTTCTGCCACACCCGCCTCGAATCTGGAGCTCCTAGAATAAAGAAGAAGAAAAGGACAAGGTTAGAAAACTAACTTATTTCAAATTCCTCACCTAATTCCGGAACCATTTCATCTCTGGACCTGGAAAGTACATCAGTCCTGCACGCGTTGCTTCGCCAGCTCCAGCACGGCGCCATACACACCAGTTCTCACAGCATCTTTCGATCTGGCACTGTCTCCATCATTTCTTCGCCGTAATCCGGCACCTAGGGGACACAAGAAAAAAACAAGGTGAGCCAAGGGAATCAACAAATACAACCTCTTACCACCATAGACTTACCACCAGCGGTATTATTCCATAACTCTCCACATTTTCATATGCTGCATCTGTAAAGAGGGAGAAAAACAACACGTTAACGCATGCAATAGTTACCGGACAGCGTTGGGTAACACAGACTCTTACCTGAACGCCAGCATCAGCTACGAGATCTTCTTCTCACGAACTCAGTTGAAACTTAAGGAAGGAAGGGGACAAGAGTGAACATCGGGCACATTGAACTCTTTGAACTTGATACTTACCAATCCCGCCAGGGACTTCAGAGTCAATACTGGTGAGTGTAACATCAATCTTCTTATTGGGTCAAAGTTGCAAGATAAAAAGAGGAATTGGACAGGAGTGAATTCCAGACATTTTGAACTCTTACAAACTATATACTTACGGCTCTTCGCCAGGACCTTTTGGAGTCAGGATTCGTCTACAACTCTTCCAATATCTTCGGGCCAGTGAAGTAACTGGTCATCAACACGCCCCTGCGTACTTCGCAGGATGGAGGGCTCATCCTTCAAGAATATAAGGTGAGATTGCTGAGAGGGCACTTCAGAGGTGATTAGTGGGGAGGACAGTGGTGGTGCTATCACTTGAATCCACAAGTGGCTAAATGCATCTCTCCACTTGTAGGAGAATATTTCTACGGGTCAAGCAGACAAGATTAGGAGGGCAGATCCAGTCAGTCATCGCTGCCCTACGCATCACGTGTGTGGAGGTCGCATAAGTCCGGGTCCGACTGATGCCCCTATGGGAGCCAGCTGAGCGTAACAGGGGGCGGGGAAGGAAAAAAAAAAAGAAGTACCGCGGCCTCTGGCGGGGGACAATGGAAGCCTCCAGCCGTGTGGAGACTCGGAGCGGGGATGGCCCCGCTCCGAGTCTCCACACGGCTGGAGGTTTCCATCGTCTCCCGCCAGAGATCGCAGGATAGAAGGTAAGTCGGATGGGGTGGGAGGTGGGAGGAGGGAGAAAAAAAATAATTCTTACCTGAGTCCCTGTCGGGGGACGAAGGAAGCCTCCAGCCATGGGGAGGCTCGGAGCGGGGATTGTTCCGTTACGAGCCTCCAAATTGACTGAGGGGCTGCCACGCCCCTCTCCGGGAACAGAGTAGCCGGCACGCACAGCGTATAAGGGAACACCGTATAGTATGGCTCGCAAATGATCCAATCACCACGCAGTATTCCTGTTGCGCCGCGCGTGCTGGGTGCTAATGTTAGGTATGACAGGTTTATACTCATTAGTAGCAGCAGTGTAATATGAGGTAGGTTCTTTGGTTGTCTGCGCATGCATACTTGTGTGGGCCTAGTCACTTGGCCAATTAATGTCGCCATCATACTCATTTGTTTCATTATCATTACTCATGCTTCTGCCAGGGCGTGACAGGAGGAACGTTGTTGTGGTAGCAGTGAAGTGCTCTGGATGGTATGTCGCATTAGTATCACCATCATCAGTGGCATATGTCTCCCCCCATATTGTCTTTACTCCAGTCCATATTAGGCCTGACCCTTCTTGTATCAATTGGGCCCCGCTCCCCCCTTGTGCATATCATTAACCAAAGATAAGAGAGTGTAATACCAGGTCATGAAGAACAGCATCACGGAAAGCAAAACAGCAGCACATTTTAAAACACATTTGACATTGCTGTACTTATTGGCCCTACTGGCACCCCTATTGCTAGCTAACATTAAATCGTTCTCTGTGAGTGCACTCCTTTCGGCCATTGTGTCACCTGGAGGGGCGATATAGAATGGTTAAGTGACCAGAATATATTTACATATATCTATATACATTGCATTTGTTCATCTTTGTTTGTTATACTTCATATACTGTAACTATAAATTTTATATACATTTTTCTTTTACTTAATTCATACATACATTCTACTTATTGTGCATTAATTACGATAGAAGGAGGAAGTAGAGAGAGGGAGAGAATAGCAGCGAGAGCTATAGTGAGAGAGAGAGATATAAAGGACGGAAACCCATCTTCCTTTTTCATCACAAGTGCTTTTTAATTTACTCAGTTTGTTATTATTTTGCAACCTCATTTGTAGCATTTGTTTCACATGTTTGCTCACATTGAGGGAGTGCAGTATCACGCACCCTCCTCACATCTTAGAGGTGCACCCAATATTTCAGTCCCTTAACCTTTACTGCAGTGGGTGTACTGTAAACCACCTCATATGGTCCATGAAATCTTGGTGAATTCCACCTTCTAACAAAACTCCTCACGTATACCTGTGCTCCTGGCATTCGTAGCCCACTGGGGCTGTCTGTGGCTGGCATGGTGGTATCTGTTGCTGCATTTTCAGTGGAAGGCGGTGCTATCTGTCACACTATGCTGCGTACTGCGCGTGTCGACAGGGTTAGGTATTCCTAAATTCTTCCCCCAGTACTGTGGCAGCCCTGTGCGCATCTGATGCTCTTCTAATCGAGGAAAGTGGTGTATGGATTAGCCTCCAAGTCACAATTTCATGGGGGCTCAAATGGTGTTCCTTGCTTGGCTGCTTTCTGAGTTGGAACAATGCTAGGGGCAAGCAATACACCCAGTTTTTCTTTAGTGTGTTACATAGTTTTGACAATTTACTCTTGAGCAGGCCGTTGATCTTTTCCACCATCCCATTAGCCATTGGGTGATAAATGGAACACAGTTTGTGCTTCACCCCTAGGAGCGATGTCACTTCTTTAAAGAGGTCATTCACAAAGTGTGTGCCATTGTCTGATCGTATCACATCACATATTCCCCACTGGGAAAACACTTCTCTCACCAAATACTTGGCTGCACACTTCGCGTCTGGGTGGGAGCATGGTCCCGCTTCCACCCACCTTGAAAAGGGGCATACTACCACAATTAAATATCTTGCCCCATTGCATCTTTCTCCCATGTCTGCATAATCAATATGGAGCTCTCTAAAGGGCCCCACAGTACGTGGCAAAGTCCCTCGTAATGTCCTTAAAGTCATCCCTGAGTTGTATGTTTGGCATGTAGTACAATCTATGATAAATTTGGACAAATGTTCCTGTAGGTTGGGGATGAACCAATGTTCCTGAATGTCTGCGGTGATGTGTTGTTTTGCCACATGGGCCGGGAAGTGCAGCTGTTGGAATGCTACCTCTAGCAATTCTACCAGCATCACTACCTTCCCAGTCGTCTCTTGTCTCCAAATGAGGTCTGTGGGGATTGTCTACACCCCCGTTTGCCCCATAATTCTTGCTCCTCTATTGGTGCTCTTCTCTGCAGCCCTATCAACTGTGTTATGGGTGTGTTGCTATATCTATCTTCTAGTGGTTCTGTGGTGGTTTGTCTTAAGAATGCACTCAGTTGCTGGGAGTACATTGAAATACGAGGCTTCCTTTGCCACTGCATCGGCTGCCGCGTTTCCCAGTGAGATTGCATCTGTGTTGTTGGTATGGGCTTGGCATTTCACCATTGCCACTACTATGGTGCTGCTAAGGCCTCTATTAATTCATTCAATAATGTTCGGTGCTGTACTGGTGAGCCATCTGCTCTTCTGAACCCTCTTCTACGTCAACGTGATAGTATATATTCACTCTGCATCTTTTGGCTGTATGCAATGCTTCAATTAATGCCGTTAGTTCAGCCGCTTGTGCGGAGTAATGGTAAGGGAGGCGCTTTTGGCCGATTGTTTCATAGCTATCTTCCTCCATCCGTACTACTGCCATTCCTACATGTTTCTCTCCTGTTTCTGGATTTATTGATGCTGAACCGTCTATGAAGTATAACTCCCCTTCCTGCAGAGCGTTTTTGCTGGCTTTGGGAATATCATCCCCCTCCCCCTCATATGTTGCACAGTCGTGCTCCTGCATATCTTCCATAGTACATGGTTCTGTAATGAACGTTGCTGGGTTTACTGCTTGCATCTGACTACATGCACGTTTGGGCTGGATTTTATTATCTCATATGCAGTCACTCTCTGTGTTGTCAGTGTTGATTTTGACCGCTCAAGAATCGCAAATAGTGAATGTTCTGCATACAATGTTACAGAACATCCCATTACAATTGTGGCACTCTTTTCAATGGCGAAGGCCGCAGCTGCGAGGGCTTGTTCGCACGTGAAGTGGTCTTGCATTACTGCATCCAGTGTTCCGCTGTAGTATGCCAATGGCTTGTGGCCTAGTGATGTTTTTGTGCGTTAACACTGCAGTCATCAGTGTTCCATTACAGTGTGAGAATAAGAAAAATTCCCTATCATAGTCTTGGTTCGCAAGAACTGGGGCCTCTGCTATGAGGTCTTTTAGCCTGAAATACTGGGCCATCATATTGTGTGTCCATTTTATTGGGGCTCTACTCTTTTGCGCTTCCTTTAATGCTTGCAATAATGGGCGCGTATATGCTGCATAATCAAGTATCCATGCTCGGCAATAGTTGCACATGCCAAGAAATGTTTGCATGTCCTTCACTGTCTTTGGTATTATTATGTTGTGTATGGCAGCTGCTCTGTCAGGGAGTAGTCTTTTGCCATCTTTAGATATCAGCTGTCCTAGGTACAGGACCTCGGCAAGGCAGTATTGTAGTTTCCCTTTATTGACTTTGTATCCTTTCGTTGCTAACACATTTAACAATGTTATGGAGTCTTCTCTACACTTTTCTTCTGTTTTGCTGCAGACAAGTAAATCATCTACGTATTGTATTATGGTGCTCGCTACGTCAATATTTCCAATGTCCTCATGTAATACCCTGTTAAAAATACTTGGGCTTTCGCAATATCCCTGTGGGAGTCTGCAATGCTCATATCTGTTATTTCCCAGTGTGAACGCTGTGAGGTACTGCGATCCTGGGTCGAGTGGTATGGAAAAGAAAGCATTCTTTAAGTCTACTACAGTAAAACAGGTAGATTCTTTGGGTGTGCTGCACAATATTGATGCCGGGTTAGGCACTAGTGGGAACTCCTTTTGAATGACATCATTGAGTGCGCGGAGATCTTGGATCATCCTCCACGCCCCTCCTTTTGCTTTTTTGATCGGGAAGATTGCCGTGTTACATGGGGAATTTGATGGCACTATTATACCTTGTTTCAGGAGTGCATTTATTGTCTCTCTAATCCCTTCCTCTGCTTCTTTGGATATTGGGTATTGTTTCACTCTTGAAGGTAGGGCACCTGGTTTGAGTTTTATCTTTATGGGTGTTACTTCATGTAATAACCCTACATCATGGGGGCCTGTGGTCCAGATCTCTGGCAATACCTTACCCATGTCTTCCTCAAATATCGTTGGTGGGACATTAACACTGGCCATGAGTGGGTTGTGTACTTCTCTCTACTGAATCATGATGTCACAAGGTATGCTTATTTCCATTATTATCTCTCCATCACCTTCATTATCAATGAACAGTTCTTCGTCAGTTAGATCTCTTACGTTTGGGTTTAATACAGTTCTCCACTCGCATCCATGCGTGTCCAGCCCTATGACCGCAATACGTTTATTCGATACCTGAACTGCCTCGATGTCTATGGACAGTATAATTCCTGGTACAACATCTGTATTTGCAATGGGGCGGAATATAAAATCTGATGGTGTTCTCCATTCTTTTCTCATTATTTCAGGCACTACTCGGGCCAATACTTTGATGCCATAGATGAACATGTCTATGTCAATGAGTATCCCTCGTACTACAACCTCGTTTGTCATCGTACTGATCATTAACATTGCTCGTACTGGGCATACTCCTGGGGTGGAACACACTATTCCTTGCTCAGTGAACAAGATAGTCATGTTCAATTTACTCAACAAGTCTCTACCCAGCAAATTGATTGGCGCGTCTTTGTGATATAGTAAGGGTGCGTGCACTGTTTTCCCCCCTACAGTTTTATCAAGGTCTTTGGTTTAAGGAACTTTTAAAATAGCCACAGACAACCCCTGCGTTTCCGAATTAATGCCTGAGAGCGGAAATTGCCCTTCCATGAGACATGATTTTTCCGCCACTGAGTCGACCATAAAGACAAACTGCTTATTTCCTATCTCTGCCCCCACTAGTGGTTCCTCTTCTGCACGTAGGCTGGTGGATAGGACTGGACCCGCAAGTGCTCCCTGTGGGCTGTCCTAGTCTGCGTACCTTTCCTGTCCTGGTACTGAGAAAACATTATCTCCCACCACAGTTGTGCCGCGGAACGGTGCAGGTGCACCATTTGCGGATGTCGCGAAAATGTTGCTGCTGACATTTCCTACAGTGTTTTGTCTTGCCATGGGTTGTGAGGCGCCGTGGTGTGGTTGTGGGGGTGGCTGACTTTGCTGCATTTGGGATTCATTATAACACTGGTCTTGTGGTCTTCCCCCTCCCATTAACCCATAGGGGCTGCCTGGATGTGGATATCCCCATACCTGTTCATTTTCTACGGGCGGTTGCCCTTGGAAATACCCTGAGGGCCGCATCCTGCAATCTCTTGAATAGTGCCCCCACCTCCCAAAGTTCCAACACGATCCTTGCTGCCCTGCTCTCATCCCTGATCCACCGAATCCTCTATTCCCCATACCTCCGCACCCTCCTCTTTGACCACGGGACTCACCTCGTCCTCTCGCCGGCCTTTCTTGCCACTGGGGTCCTCTGTTTTGCTCTCCTCCGTCCCACTGTCCTGGTCCTCCTGCTGCCTACACTGCAGCAATTCTGACTGGCCTGCCTCCTGCACTTTCATCCCCCTCATCCTCCCTATCAGTTGTTATGCTTGCGTTCATGGCGGCGACCTCAATAATTTGTTCTGCACTAGCTTTGCTTCGTCTGCCAACCTTTTTTGAGCTATCTCCTTTTCTCTCTCTTTGATCCTCCTGCAGTGGTGCACAATTATACTCTGAATTTCAGGCCAGCCCTTGGCCTCTATCCCAGCTACTTTATCCAAGGCCTTCTGTACCTCTTTCGGGAGCCCTTTCTTGATTATAAAATAGAACAAGGTGGTGGATTGGTTCCATACCGTACCAGTTTCACTTCTTCATAAGTCTTGCACTCGAAGTATGAATTGCGTAGGTTCCTCATTCTCCTCCATTGTGCACTGCATCACTAAATGTAAATCTGGAATATCTGGAAAGGTGCGCCGCAATGTGGCCCATACTTGCGCTCGAACATTGTTGAAAGGTGATCCATCGTGGTGGTCACAACTCGTAGTCACTCCCGGGAACCCCACCTTCTCCCACACTGCGTCCGCCTGATCACCAACGGCGGACACTAGCAAACTCTTTACATCAGCTATCACTAATGGTACTCCTGCCGTGTTCTTCTCGAACACGTGTATCCATTGCCCTGCCCCGCCTGCAAGTGGGGGGAGGAGTTTCAACAGGTTGTTCTTGTCCATCTGGGCCAATGGAATGTAGTGCGGCCTACCTGCCCCCTTGTGTATCAACGGCATCTGTAACTTATGCTTCTTTCCTGTTTTACTTACCATTCCTTTCTTCGTCTTACTTACCAGCATATTCCCTACTCGCTGTCTTAATCTACCCTGCCATCGTGGGGGTGATCGTTCATCTAAGTCATCGAAATGAAACGGCAGTGGGGATCCCACTGCTGCTACTCCTTCTTAATATACATCCAGATCACTCCACACCTCTTCCACTTCCTCTTCTTGCTCATTATTCTCCTCCTGTCCTTCCCCTCGCTGGCTTTCTGGGGTGCCTGGGCGTATTATTTTTACTGGGTTATCATTCAGATGGAACAGGAACTCTCCTGATCGACATTCTTTTTCTCGCCCTTGTGATGTGGGTGTTCCTTGTGATAATATGGACTGTGCTGTCCTTGGCGTCACTGGCGCTGATTCCCCTGCTACGCTTTGCGGGGGAGTGAGGTCTGCTACTGACAATGGCGGTACATCTCCTCCCCACGGCAGCATTTGGCCCCTGTCACACAGTGATCTGAGCCGTGTTATTTCCATTTGAGCATGCGCTAACTGGCAGTCTAAATCTCCTGTTAATCGCGCTAGGTTTACAGGGGGCACACTTGTTGGGCCATAAAGCCCTCCTTTCTCATATGGGGTGGCGCAGTGGCTACCGCTCCAGCCGAGGGAGTGGGGGTGGGGCACACAGGCACATACTGAGGTTGGCTGTATCCTACTGCAGGTCTTGTCATTAAGGGGTATATTTTGGTTGTATCATTCTCAACTGTGGTTCCATCTACCTCTTCCAGTGCTTTCTGCTTCTCAATTGTTTTATCTGTATTTACCTCTGCTGTGGGAGTTACTTCCTCTAACATTTGCCACAAGTCTAACACTTCCCTTCTGTTTTGCAACTGTTTTCCCTTATATCTTGCTTATAGGTGCGTCGCTACTAAATCTAGCACCCTTTTGTCAAACGACCCTTGTCTGGCCAAATTGGTGTTGCACTGTCCCCTTTTATCTCCGTTACCCACTGATCGTGATCATTTTGTATCTTTTCACTATACAGTGGGAGATGTTGAGAAATGTGCGCTAATGGCGTTATTCCCCCCATGGCGATGCTTCTCCCAATACGTGTGCACGCACCCACACCTCAACCCCCCTAATCTTGTGTACAATATTTGTTACCTTCTTTGGTATTCACACCCCTCAAACACCTCTCCCCTTGTTACAGATCACCAATATTATACATTTTCTCAATCATTGACAGTTATCGTGCATCAATACTTAAATCACTTTTGTAATCATCGCATTTTCAATCCCAACATTTCACTTTTTGCATATGTAACCAATTACTGACAGATCACGTATAACGTCTTCACATACGTGACAACAATGAACGTAAAAGACATATAACACATAACATGTACTACCTGCGCGTTTTTATTCCCCTCTTGTAGCCGTTACAGTAGGCTTTTTACCCCCTGTTCTACTATTCTCATTCACTCCACTGCTCTTGCACCCTGTTACTCTTTCCCAAGAAATCTTGCTTACACAGAAAAAGAATATTCTAAATTACTACTCCGAGTCTACTAAATATACGAGACCCCTACTATTTTCTCTTTATCTTCACTTTTTTATCTGCACTGGACGAGACAATGCCACGCGGCGCCGCCTTCTACACCGTTCGGGCTAGGATACCTCTTCTCTTACTTCTTTATTCTCACAAAACCTAATGGCCATATAAAGGATAGATCAGAAAAGCCTTGATACCATTCATACAGACCCTATTCTTGGTTTTAACCCACTATCATCTGTTCCCCTTCTCCCTTATTCTCCCCCTTACCTTTCCTTGAGAACTTTCGCAACCGGTACTCACGGGTTCAGTTAGGTAGTTTGAGAGTCACTGTTCGCGGTCTATCCACAACCTGGTTCGCACCCCAACCAAGCCGTGGCCTGCCTCGGCGAGCAGCTTTTACAGTTGGGTATTCGTCAACCGGGATCCCTTGACCCTTTCTCGTTGTGCTCACAGGCTGGTCGACCTCAGAGGCGATGGTTTTGCTGGGGGGCGTCCCGGATCTCGCCGCACGGAATGGGCCTCAAGTAACCTTCCCAAATCACGTTGCAGGGGGTCACCAAATGTTTGTGCCCTCCCCGTCTTTTACCTGCAAAAATAATAAAATAGAATAAAATAGACACACCCCGGACGGGGAATGAGACGAGGAGAACAGGCTGCGAGAGTTCAAGGTAAGGTTTATATAAGTAAATGGCATCCAAAGAACTCTGCTGCCTATGAGAGCGTTCTGACAAGAATTAAGGTTACACTACATTTTATAGGACAAATGTGTCATTGATGATGCAACTAACATAGGGTACTACTTTGGTTTAGGATTGGTTTAGGATTGGACAGTCCATTTAGTGCCTATGGTGTGGGCGGCATCTCTTCCTCTGGATTGGCTGCTTGGTTCGCGCGAGGATGGACACCAGGCATCTGTGCTCCGAATGGGTTAAGGTCAAGTCGCTGTGAAGCAGGGTGGCCACTAGCTAAACTAATATAATATATTCTCAAAATGCATGCACTAAATAATAATCATTCGTAGCCTTGGAAACAATTCATCACGTATCTGTGAAACTTCACACATGTGTTTATACCATCAATAACATCAGATTATAAAGGCATTAGGTTAAGGGTCTTGACCATTATAATAACACTGGTTGAAGTGAGGGTCTGTGTTCGTAAGAATCTCTGGTATGTTGACATTTGACAGTAGTAGACAACAATATACTACAACAGGGGACTAATGTTAGTTGGGGGTCTGTTGGGGGGCATCATGGTGCGGCCAGTGGTCTGGCAGATGAAAGGAATAACTTGCAGGGGCACTGGGTTACAATGGCAGTAAGTTTCCACTGGCGAGGGTACGGGGGCAAGGACACATTTGTGGAGATGGATGAGCTATGTGCTTAGCTCATGCTGGTTCACGTGCAGGACAGAGATCTCAGAGGAAGAGTGATGTGTTACATTTGTTCTTTGTTGCATTTACCTCCTGCTTCAGCGTGAGAATGGAGCCACATAGCTTTCCAGTCAGACTGGGAAAGATGGTGGGGGCCATGTGCCCTGCGCGCCTGGTCGTTGCGAGAAAGGAAGGGAAGCATTTTTGTATTATCGCAGTGAGGCCTAGTCACCAAGATGGAGTCGAAAGGGGGTACAAAAATGGATGCCCTGTGTCCTGCTCACTGGTCCCATCTACGCGAATGTTAACCAAAGCTGACATTGCATAAGGGCACGGGGCGAACCCACCACTGGAGGCACTTGGTCCATGTTTGTACTGAGAAGTAAAGGATGGGTGGGCCTACTGGACCCTCGCTCCCACACATCTGCTGCATGATTAGATGGGACAGAAGAACATGCCGTAGTAAGTGTAGTGTATAGTAGATGGATTTAACCTTAGTAGAGAAGGAGATAGGCACGTTGCCTATGCTAGAGGGGTGAGGGATGCTTGGAGAGTCTTTGGTTAGACATTTGGGCCACAATTAAATAAGCTCTTTCTTGGTTGGATTTAGCTGAAACGTATCCATCGTCATCCACTGACACACCTCGGTAGTGCACTGGACCATTCTGGAAAGTGATACATTGTTACTTCATAATTGATCATACGTCACAAAAAAGAAATTCAATGCAAATGTTTTTCTGAAATTCAACTTAAGTTTTTCTTATTGAATGGCAGTCTATATTTCAAACTGGCCCTTTGTGATAACACGTGTTCCGGCGAACACATCGCCTTTCTCAAATCAGGGCGAATTTCAGAATTACTAAATAAATCAATTCTATATTCTGTATCATCTTTCTTTTCAAATGACTTGCATAGGAATATAAGTCATGGGTTCAATCCCTCCAGAAAAGGTCTATGCATCCAACTTCCGTGCGTTCGTTCCCGCTGATTCTGCTGATTCTTTCACCCTCTTACATATCAGAGTATCGTCTGCAAGTGAGTGGTAGGAAATATTGCGGTTTTGCTCAATAGGGACATGAGACGTAAATAACAGAGGGGACAAAGATGAGCCCTGTGATACCCCCACAATAAATAGTAATGGACTCAGTGGGGCGACACCCTACTTGAAACCTCTGTTAGAAATGACCAAAGCCACTTCAGCGCTACATCTGATACTGCAACCACGTCTGATAATCTGGAGAGCAGGATATTGCGGTCCACCGTGTCAAAACAAATCCAGCATAATCAGCAGATTCATAGCACCTTCATGTGCTATGAATGTCATCCCAGACAGCGACTAGTGCAGTTTCCCTTCCCTCTAAAGGACGGAAACCAGATTGAAAGGCGTCTAATAAGTGGCATTTCTCAACGAGAGCTTGTAACTGGGAAGTCACCACCGCTTCAGGTAGACCTGCCACAGGATGGTAGTTCTGTAGGGCATTCCCTTCTAAGGACAGTTTTTTTTAACACCAGGGTAAGAGGGCAGGTGTTTAGGCTGCAGGTACTCCCCCTTGGACTAGGGAGAGGTTGACAAACGTGGCCAGAGGTTTGTCCAGGTGAGCGTCATAGGTCCAGGCGAAAAATGCAGGTATCATGTCAAATGTATGCCTTGTACTTCCGCCTTACTTTGGGAATTTTAGAGCTTGGCTTGAGGTGTCTCCCCTCCGGGCCTCCAGAGCAAAGGGCTGACAGAGTGAAAGGTTCTTGCAATTATTGTTTTCTTTTTTCATTCTTCATTCCCTGCTGGCTCCTGTTTGCCACTGGGTGACACAAACAAAGCACACAAACAACATACTGCTTAACTGCTGCTGTGCACCTGCTCACACACGAAGGCAATGAGCCCATTAGGACATGCTTACCAGATATACTCTCGCCTAACAGAAACATGTCCCAAATCCCATCATGCACCAAATATCCCTGCCGTGCTCCCACCACACTAGCTTATCCAGCACACAAGCAAGGTTGTGATATTACCATCATATGTAAAGATTCACTCACACTTAGCAATCCCATACACCCCTGTGCACATCATTTGAAGCTGTGAGACAGGCATGGTATCAGGGGATGACATACACAAATAGATAGGTTTGGAAAACCTTGATTTCTGGTGGTCGGGATGGAAAAATACCTATCTTGCCCTAATTCTAAGGTGGGAAGGTTCCCTAATGAAAGGAAAGCTAAGGGACGTCTAAGTCTGCCAGTCAAAATGAAACTACTGTCTGTGTCAAAACCTATGCTTGCCCTCACTTCTACACAATAGGGTGTGCAGGATTTGTCCAACTTAATAGTGTTCAAAACAAGGTCAATGAGAAAATCGAGCTCTTCCACTGCTCCCTTCCCCAAGTTCAAGACACTCAGAATAGGAAAAGTTCCACAAGTTCTCAGGATTCACTTGGCAAAATTCACAGTACCTTTTACTAATCTGAATTTCCTTCTTCACAGGGTCTCTCAGGTTTCCCTTGCCTCAAGCTTAGACCCTCCTGGTTCTCGTTCAATGTATCAATGTTCAGTGTTACCTCTTTTCCACACAAAATAATGACTCACAAAAGTTCCAAAAGTTCCATCAAAAAAAATCACTGTTCACTTGTTGCTTGTAGGATTCCCTTCCCCATGCAAAACCAAGTCCTGCTGACTTTCAACTTCAGTATCTCCAACGATTCCTTCTCGCACCTAAGCCTCCCTTGGTCGTGCTGCAGTTTATCGACCGCACGGTCCATCGATTGCAGGTCATGCAACCAGCATAGCTTTACTTAAGTTTCTTGTTTTATCCTTAGGGTGGTATCTCGCCGGCCCTCCTGGATCATCCTCCTGCCTGGGGACCACCTCAATGCTTTCAACACTTCTGTTTCACTTAAAGTTTCTTATTATCAGTTTTTCAGTTTTGCTCTCACTTCACTATTTATGTAGCTCCTCTACTGCCATCAAGCTTTTCTCAATTATATTTCTATTTTGATCAAACTTCACGTGCGCACAGCTCCCCTGCTGCCACTGCACTTCTTTTCCTTCACAGACACTTCGAATGCGTATACTTAAGTGGGCCGGGGCCTTCCGGGGCCGGGCCCCGCCAGTCTCCAAAAAGTGGGGCTTTTTCACCACGCCATGGCAGGACGCATTATCCCGCCACGGCCGCAGTCGCGACGGGAGATGCGCCCGCCAGTGTAACGTTAGGCAAGTGGACAGAAGTGCCAGCCAGCCACAACCTCGCTGTCAGTCACTGTAACTTCCCTGATGACCCCACATCTGAGGGGTCATCAGGGAAGTTACAGTTCCTTTGTTTGCCCTCGCCAGGTCACTGACCCTCTGTGAACCTGCAGACTCCATGATCTAATATGTAGATTAGATCACTGAGCCCGCGGGTTCCCAGAGGGTGAAAGACGCCTCGGGCTCTGTGATCTGTGCTCAGAGCAGTGATCACTGAGCCCGAGGTGCCTGTCTCCGTTGGCAAATCTTTATAAAAGATGCCTTGAAATGTGTACGTTTCAAGCCATCTTTTATAAACGTAGAAATATTTCTACGTTTATAACAGACGGCTTGAAACGTACACAATTCAAGGCATTTTTTATAAAGCTTTGTCGACGGACAAAACCACCTTGGGTTTTGTCCGTCCTCAACGCTTTATAAAAGATGGCTTGTACGTTTCAAGCCGTCTTTTATGAACATAGAAATATGTTACAAATGTCTATGTTTATAAAAGGTGGCTTGAAAGTGTACAAACCATAGTAAGTTACGCACACAAGTGTGCGTAACTTACTATGGTTTGTACACTTTGAAGCCACCTTTTATAAACATAGAAATATGTAACATTGCTATGTTTATAAAAGAAGGCTTGAAAAATACACAAACCATACTAGTACGCATACAAATATATAAATGCTCTACTACATTTTTATATTTGTTTGCGCACCCTACTATGATTTGTGCACTTTTAGGCTACGCCCACAGCGGATGCCACGCCCCCAAACGAGGGCCCCCCCTCAATTTCTTACCCCACTTAAAGCACTGGTTATACGTGACCACTCTGCTACGTCATGTCTTTCATACCATTGTTTTCATTGTCCACATCACAATGGTGTCCTGGCGGCTTTCGGGGACGAGTGCTCTCTCAGCACACAGTCTTTTCCCAATTGGTGCCGGGTTTCCTTCGCAATCAGAAACTCGTCGGTTTAGCTTCACCACTCCTTCCTTCTGTGGCTTTCCCACCTGAGGTCAGGATCTCCCCACCTCCCCCTGAGACCCTCCTGGGTCTCCTGCCTTACCCAGCGCAACAAGCACCTCTTTGGCCAGAGGGAGTATGGGAACAGCACGACCCACGGCTCCCATCTGGCAATTCCTCTGGCTCTCAGGAGATACAACCTCTTCCCTGTTTATTCTCCTGCTAAACCCGGCAATCTTACAGTGTCCTGACATCTCGTTCTCCGTTGCCGTGGTTTGGGCAGCTCTAGCTCTGCTATCTCTCCTGCTTGCCATCCAGATTATTTCAACTGCCAAGCATGTGGATTCCTTTTATATTCACCAGAGTACTTAACAGGCTGCGGATGGGCATAGTTGACATCAATTGGCTGACCCTGCCTGGCCTCGTTAGTGTGAGGTGGGAACTTTCCCCATTGGGAAAGTTGATGTGCCTTGATCTGCATCTTCCTCGTCCCAGTACCATAGTGGAGTTTCTCATAGGAAGTCTGTATTCCTCTTGTCTTCCTCTTCTTTGTCTCAGTACTGGGATAATGTTTGGGGGAAAGGGGAGTGTGTGTTTGAGCATACCCTATAAAGGCTGAGAGGGGTTTGGGAAGGTCATAATCAAGGAATGGGGATTACCATGCCTCACCCTCAGGTATTCCCTCCCCAATCCCCTTTACCCAGATGATCCTCCCTGAGTTTTCCACTCCCAGGGTTGGGATTCAAAAGCGATGGCCTGCCCCTGGCCACCTGTGTAGAGGATCCACAGGTAGTAGGTTGGGAAAGACTCTTGGGTTTTTCACAAAGTCTCTTTCTTACTAGCTCCCATCCATCACAACCACATCCTACCTTTATCCACCTCTTTTACTGCCCCAACACACAATCCCAACTTCCATTCTAACAACTAGCAACCACAGCAAATCATGTCTCCGTGAGCATTTGAGTCTGGTTGTTGTGTTCAGATCACTTGGCAATCCCTTTCGCACTCACTGTAGCACACAAGACACCCCACCTGCTACACACCCCTTTATAACATGAGACAAAGCAAACACAGCCTGAGTATGACTCATGCCACCGCAACTCACCAAACATATACCTCCATTCTCCTCAAAAATTACAACACCATCACCACACAAGTGCTCGACAAAATTACCCCCCTCAAAACACAACTCTGAAACAACCCCAATCAACTAAGTTTCCTTCAAAGAGGTAGCCAGATGGCTAGAGAGAACCTGGCAAAAGAAACAAAGCCATGCCACCAGAACACCACACAGTGTTTAAGCCAAATAGAGTTGCTACCTGCGAAGTCCCTGCCAGGTCAACAATGGAATTCTCTCAGAGCCTGATGCCACCCTTTCATGGTTTAGGATACCTCGTTGTAACCGTTTAGGTTGCTGCATACTGCTTGCTGAAAGCATTTCATGCAAACTAGAAATGTGTTTTACTCAGTAAGGATTGTTTGAATGCATACAGTGTTCCTCCCCCACTCATAAGTTCTTCCCCATCCCTATTCCTTCAGTCCTTCAATCCTGACTGTTTCAAACTATCCTGTTGAAAATTGGCGCAATATGAAACATCAATAAAATAAACGTTTACAACATTAAAAATGTCACTCTAATGATTAAAATGCATCTAGTGCACTTGTCATACAAAATAATACATGTTGGTTTGTTAACTAAATGGTTGTAAAATCCACGTATCACGAAGCAGAGACTCAAAGGTTCAACTGTGTTTCTTTGCTCTTGTAGCCGCCGCTGATGCAACAGATGAAATTAGTAAGTACCCATTTTAATTACATTGAATGTTATTGTGGAGGCGATGCTCATCGGCACTGGAAAACCTTAAGAGGGTCAAGATTCTAATGCGGACATCACCTTGAGGACTGTTGTTTTTTCTTTGTAAATTTTCTACAAATCAATTACATCATTTTCAATCACCAGTTGTTGGAAACTTAGCACCCATCGCCTTCAGGTGAAAACTCCGATCCCGGAGGGTCATGGTGCTTGGTTTTCCAAAGCGGATACACTGGGGACAGTCCAGACCAGTCTCAAAGACCACACATACAACATGCCCACGATGAATCGGCTTTAAATCTGAAACAGTGAACAGATTTCAAAAGGGTGGCATTTGTTAACTATTTACCAATCTATCAAATGACCAGCTGTATTCTGCAGTCTTCAACCATGGTGCATGTCATCATGCTGAGAAGGATCACAGATGCATGCTAAGAGTTTTTGCACAGTATTTAAGATTGTCTTAGGTAAATTTGAATAGTGTATACAAAATGCACGCCACCCTAATCTGAGCAACAGAGTTTCCCTACTGCCACTAGGTGGGTGGTGGTTTCTTGGTCTCAGATAGTTTAGAAGTGCCCCCCACCCTTTCAGCTTTATCCGAAGACAAAGCATTGTTAACATAGGATGGTCTCTCCATGATTTCCAATGGGTCTCTCAATGCAAAACACAGGGCCTCATTACAAGTTTGCCAGTGCGGAAACAAGGGTGCCGGTAAACTCACAGGCACTCTTGTTTACAGAACCAGCATATTAGGAGTCTGACTGCCAGGGCCGCTGTGCCCGACTGGTCTGATCCTGCTGGGCGCAGGGGCCATGGTTTGAAGACTGGTCACAGAAGCGCCGGCACCGTTAGCAACAGGGCTGGTGCTTCTGATTCCCCCTCCCTGGGAGTGGGGACTTACATTTTACTGGCGCCTGACTTCCTGGGCCTCCGGACTTGTAATCTCCCGACGGCACCGGGAAGTCAGGCGCAGGTCAAATTTTACGAGTCCGGCAGCAATCCGCCAGTAGCAGCGGCAGGGTTACCGCCAGACTCGTAATGAGAATCTCTCAATTGGTTGTATTCTTCTTCAGACTTGGCTCTGGGACGTTGTTCACTTGCACATTAAGGTTAGGCAGCCAGGAGTCTGTGGCCACTGTGCTTCTAGGCTAGGCCTCAGAGTTTCCACTAATACCTGGACAACTAATACCGGTTTGTGGACATGGTTTGATATTGCATGTCTTCTCCCTTTTTAGGGGGGTCTGTCAGGTGTATTGACCCATGTTCGAGTTATTATGCTGCAACATTTGGTGCTGTGGGCTTAGAAAATCCAAGATGGCCGAAAAGCCCACATTTGTGCCAGAATCCAGGAAAACCGCGCAGTTTTGCGCACACCAAAATGGTCGCCTGACCTGCGACCCACCAGTGCGAGCATGTTGGGCCAGAAGCGCCATGAGTGAAACGTGGTGCCAAAGGAAAAACAGCAGTGCCTGTTAGCTCAAAAAGCGCTTTGAAATCACCTTTGTTTCCCTGAATGCAAGCTCAAAATGTATATTTCAAACATTGCAAGATAGTTAATACAGTAGACCATTGCTAGACCCTATCCTTTGGCTGCACACAGAGCGAAACCAGTGCAAAGGAATATGGTGCTGCTCAAAATCCGTTTTAATTAATGTCAAAAATTTCTAAAATCATGGACACAAAACCACCAAACAAAAAAATCCAACTTCTGGTTGGGTGTTCTACATTCCTCTATTGCCAAATCCACATCAATACAATGTTAGCAAGGATCATATGCCATCAAGCAAAATCCCCTTTTTGAAATGTATCAATTCAAGAAAGCTCCCAAAAATGGTTGCAGTACCGGCGCTTGACACTGACCGGCGCTAGCGATCTAAACTCTGACAGGAGACCTCTATTTCAGGAGCTCAAAAGGAACCTGAGTCAGCTGGGACTTCTGTCATGATGCCTACCCCCAGGGAACCAGACCAGGTCCAGCAACCCCGGAAGCAGGCATCAAGTTATTTTGAGCAAGCCCAAAAACCCCTGCTAGGGGCTGTTTGGGTGCGGTCCTGGCGCCTATGGTGCCAGGCTCATATGGAGAGTCAGTCCTGGCACCATGGGCGCCAGGCTCATAGAGTAGAACTTACCTGATGCAGACCATGCTGCAGAACTCCAAGCGAAATGAGTCTTGGAAGGGACTATTTTACCTAGGGACTATTTTTTACTTGGGTGGGGCTGGGGAGGAATACTTACCTGGGACTACTTTGGAGGCTATTTAAACCACGCTCGAAGAGCAGCACACGCTTCGCGTTATTCTGCATCCAGCAGCGTAACGCTCACCGTGTCTGAAAGCCTACATCCAGTCTTCTGCCACACCCGCCTCGAGTCTGCAGCTCCTGGAAAAAGGGAGAAAAGGTTAGAATAAGAGCAAAACCTTCGATCCTTACCTGAATTCCGGATCCACCGCGCCTTCGAGCTGGAAGAAAGAAGCATTTTACATGCGCCGCCTCGCCTGCTGCAGCACCACGCTGAACTCACCGGCCTTCGCAGCAACCTCAGTATCCACCGCATCCTTCTGCACATTCCCGCCGCACTCTGGCACCTAAGGGGAACACAAGAACAGCAAAGGTGAGCCAAGGGAATAAACAGAGGCAATAGTAACTACCCCCATAGACTTATCTGATTACCGCCGGGGGTACTATTCCTCTTCACGGGTCGGCGCAGTCTTCATTGCATCCTCGCCGTACCCCAGCCCCTAAGGGGAACAAAAGGAAAACAAGGTGAAACAAAGGGACAAACAAGGGGAACTCTTCTCACCGCAATAGACTTACTAATTTTGCCGCTGGAGGCATTATTCCCCGAACTTCATATTTTCTCTCCACACCTGAATAAGGGAGCAAGCAACAGGTTACATTCTGGCCTTATTTTATTGAACTGTGTAGGATAAGCCAAATCCTTACCTGAACTTTGTCAGCTACCATGAGCAACTCTTCGCTGGTGTCAAGCTGCAAACTGCAAGGAATCAGACAAGAGTGAAAGTCAGACAGGTGAACTCTTACGAACTACATACTTTTCGGAGTCAATATTGTTCTGGAACTCACCAATTCCTTCGAGCCAGTGAAGCAACTGGTTATCAACGCGCCCTTGCGCTCAATGCAGGATGGAGAGCTCATCTTTTCAAACCATCAGGTGAGACTATAAGAGGGGACATCAAAGGTGATCTGTAGGGAGAACAACGGGGGTGGGGGGAATTTACGCTCAACTCCACGGGTGGTTAATTCCCTTTCTCCATTTGCAGAAGAATATTCCTACGGGCCAAGCAAACGAAGCTAGGTGGGCCAGTCCAGTCCGTCATCTCGGCCCTACGCGTCACATTGGTGGAGACCGCAGCTGTCCAGTTCAGGTCGACGCCTCTGTGGGAGCCAGGTGAGCGTAACAACTTCAAAGCCTTGCTGGTCAATGAGAATTCTTCACACCTACTGTTCCCAGGCCCTATACCAGAAGGCAGTCTGATTTGATTAAAAGTTCAAGAGGCCTCTGTCCATGGGAAACCTTCTGCTGCCCCCGCCAAAAGGAGATCACACATCTCTGATTGAATCAGGGGAGGGGTACCTGGGACTGCAGGGAAACAGAAAAATGAACTTCCCTTTTAGCAATTGCTAAATCAGGGGGTCGTAAATGGCTTCCTCTTGGAAGGAACTGGGAGGGGCACTGCCTCTGTGAGCCAGCTGAGCTTGGAGGCGGGGACGAACAAGGAATTTCCCCATGTTCTTAGGGACCTAAACACGCCCATCTGGGCCAGAGCATAATTTTAAAAAGATGGATAATTCATAGTACAAAATTGTCAAAAGTATATAAATAATATCATTATTCCTGTGATTTTTCTGTGCACATTTTAAGAGATGTTAGGACTCTGCACGATGTTCTGAGACCGAACCCTGTGATTTATTAATATTACAGACACTGTGCTTACACTAGAGAATTGAAAACTTATTGTAATGTGCTCAGGGAGGGGTTGCAGGTCTGTGTAAAATTTGATGCCGAACCGACCATGGCAAAACCCACTAAAAGCGCAAGATGTTGTCGTTTCTGAACCCAAGCTTGCAGGAACATGGGGCTTGAACAGAAAACTGTCTTAAATTCATCTGTGATGTGCACATGTATTATGAACCACTTGTGTATCTTGGAAACCTGTTTGTTATGAAAAATTCATTTTCTAAGTGAAACCAAAGGGGAGTGTTCTTTCTGTATGCCATAAAAATGATGCCTCATGACACCGGATGACTCACAACTCCGTTCTCCAGTCAGAGGACAGAAAATCCCCTAACCTATCAGGATCCTTAGTGGGTTGGGCATAGCCTTCCCACCCATTTTCAAAAGACATAAAAAGAGCCACTGAGACCCAGGTAGGGACATTCACTTCCCACTTCAAACTGATTTCTTGCGAAGCACATTGACGGACGACTCCAGATTCCAGAACTTTGAAGCTGAGGGCCTACTGAAAGCTGAACTCTTCTCACTTGGCCTCCCAATCTTGCAAACTGATTTTACCCCAGAATTCCAAGGGGCACATCAGAAAAAAACAGCCGGGCTGTGCTGTTTCTGCATCTTTACCAAGAACTTTTGCCGGAACCAGAGACCCAGACCAGACCGCTGTGCAGTGCCACAAACCTTTGCCAGAACCAGAGATCCAGACCAGTAGAGCAGAGCTGACCCAGATAGCTGTGACTTCAGAACCACCCTCCAGAAGTCTGACCTGACCAGATCTGTGACGAGGCCCATTCCTTCTAAAATTAGGAGTGAGTATCCTGGGAACTGTGCAGAACCAATCTCTTAGTTTAAAGTAATCTAATTCAAACCATTTCCACCTATCTAGAACTGCATCTTAGAAATCGTGTGTCCATTCTGTGATTTCAAACCCGTGAAAGTGTCATTTGTCATTTGAATCTTACTTTATTTCTGAAAATCTACCGCCACTAAATCGTCCGTATCTTTTGAAGCGTCCTAGAAGCGAGATTTCTTTTTAAAGCTAAGAACCTAAGCTGTCCAACAAACCCAAAACCGACTTTCTATTCCTTATAGTTTTTCCGTAATCGCGATCGACGCACTCGGAAAAAGTGCCGCGAATTGCAATTTGACTCAATTTCTCCACCTGTCAAAAATAGCTGTCTTTTGCTTGCAACTGCTGAAATTCGTTTTCAATCTGATAATCATTCCTGAATAATTGCTAGTGTTGACCTGAACTAATTCAAAGTAGCTGTCACCTACCCTGAATCTCCTATAGGGAATTAAAATCATTTTTAGCATATTTTGCACTTCATTGCAAATCACATTTAAAAGTATTTCTGCCTGTTTTCAAGCATACCGGTTGCTCTAAGCTTGCTAGGGGGGAACTGGAATTTGTATTTCATTTGATTGTATTCCTGAAAACTGTGTGCTCTCCTTCCATCTCCTTATATTGCATAGGGGGGGAGTGAATTGTCAAAAAGAAAAAGTGATCATATTATCTCTTGTTGAAACCATATCAGTTTATTTCTGTGCTGCATTCTTTCCATCATTGCTTTTCCTTGAAACCATAAAAGTATTCTCTGCTACCTTATCCTTTCTATACTAACTCCTCACTGATTGAAAAGAATGTCCAATTGTAACATTACCGATTGTTGATCAACATTATATTCATAAGTGTGCTATCAAATATTAATTTATTCATAAAAGTGTGATAAATATATATTGTTTAATTTTTCTAATAAATCTTTTAATTTGCAAACAAACCTACTTCTTGGCTCAGTGAGGTCAGGGGAATTCTAAGAGAAGGGCGTTATACAAGGGTTTATCATCCAGATGTATGAACTTGTCATAAAAATATATAAATAAGGGCTTCCCTTGGACATCCCAGACTAGGCATTGAATTAGTTGGAGTGCTGAATTGGAGTCACTTACAGGTCAATCTCTGTTTCCTTACTCTCCAGCTAGCATAGTGTTCTTGGTGAGCCGTGGTGATCTCATTCGTAAAGGGCTCTCTTCTTTTCCCCTCCTGGGTTCTCCAGTTCTCTGCACTATTCCCTCCTCGATACTCTGCCACATGCTCATTTCTCCTCCCATTGTCTCTTTCTCTCTCACGGGCATAAAACATGCCTCTTTCTCCTCTCCTACTGCTTGTACCGCCTCTGGGAAATATTTTCTCCTCTGGGTTCTCTCTCACCCTACTCCCCTTCGACCACTCCTCAATAGATTCTCCTACGCTTCCTAATCTTTTTACTCCTCCCCCACCTTAGATATTGCCTCCCTTTGTTCTTTACCCTCTTCTTCGTCCGCATGTCCCTTTCTTTCTGACTCCCCACCTCCTGCTTATATATCCCCTCTCCTTTCCTCCTTAAACTCTTCTCTGTCCATTCTCTCAAGCCTCCCTTCTCCAGCCTAACACTAAATGCTATATTACTGTAATGAGGAGAGGCAAGCAAGGGATCCTCACTGCACAATCCCTGCTCCCTATATGGCTTAGTGGGTGGTGGTGCCAACCCCCAGATCTAGCCCACGCTGTCCCAGGCTGCTGTAGGGAAGAGCAGCATAGATGGAATCCGAACAGCTTACACACAAATGTATTGTTTCGCCTCTGTGAAGGCATCATGAAGCAAGGCACAGACAACAGATTCAAAGTTCAAAATAAAATGGTTTATTAAATCAAGTGTCAGGATGGTTGAATGCCTAACTTGCCCTACTCTAAGGTGGGATTTTCTAAACTAAGGACGGTCTGAGTCAAAGAGTTCAACTTAAAAGGCTGTCTGTGTCCAAAACCTATCCTTGCCCTCACAGCTAAAGCTAAACAATGTGTAGGCATGTCAATAACAAAAGAAATAGTGATCAACACACAGTTCTGAGCTTCTTCCTGCTCCTAGCTTCTGTTGGGATGGAAATGAGTCCATCCCACCCCCCTTGGCGCTTCTAAATAAGGCAAACCTCATATGAAGCAATGTAACCTATAAGGGAGAGCAGTACACATCACCTGATATCATATAAAGACCCTGTAGCGCATAGAAATAGGCGCTTAGCACTAGAAATGCCCACAATCCTCAACGCCATTTTATGTTAGGCCCAACATGAAACAGGCTGCAAGCTCACGCTGCTCACGTTCCCAGTTCCCATAGCCCAATTTCTACGCAACATTTTGGCTCTGCTCGGGCCCTGTTCCCACAGAAGTCCATTTCCCGCTCGTCCATGCAGTGTTGCGAATATTTAGTATCGCCTCAAGGAATGCGCCTGGCAAAGAGCGTGAGACCGCACCAGGCTCTGCGCTGTGTCCATTCATCTCCACTAACCTGCCCTCAGACCTCTAACCCCCACCCAGCCAGGCCGGAGCCGGCCACACTCCACCGAACTGACCCCCATACCTTTTGATGTGGCGATAAGCGCCCGACCCCCAGGTTCTAACCTCCCTAAATTGCCCACCACTGATCTAAAGCCTACACGACTGTATTTCGCTCTAGCAGCAACACTTGTCTCCAGTAACATGATGTACCAGGAAGGGTAAATCAAAGATCAATCCCCAGGGGGGAGACATTGGGTACAGGAACTGCGGTATCAATGAAGTCCTGAATGTATGGGTCAGCATGACTGTATTTTATCATCCACTCTCCCTGACACCCCTTTCCTGTGCCGCCCAGGTGCCTGTTATAATGAGTGAATAGTCAGTTTTAGTTGTTTAGCTTAGATGAGATACTTTGGGCCTCATTACAAGTCCAGCAGTAACCGTGCCGGTAAAACCGGCAGGCTGCCGCTAGACTCGTGATTTTTTCCCATGAATGGCTTCCCGGAATAACCAGGGGATTATGACCACAGCGTTCCGGGAAAGTCGGGCGCCAGAAAAATGTAAATCCCCATTCCCATTTGAGTCCCGTAGGACTCAATGGGAATGGGGATGATGGAAGCACCAGCACCGTTAATAACGGTTCCGGTGCTTCCGTGAAAGTCTGTAAGCAGGTGCTTTCCCACCCGCCAAGTCAGGCCTGGTGGGCGGGATGGCAGCCGCTCGCAGACTCGTAGTGTGCCGGTCCGGTAACAACTGTTACCAGACCAGCACACTTGTAATGAGGCCCATTGTGTTTCATGCATGCCCCGACCTTCACCATGAGGAGGAGCCCAGCTGACCCACGTGCTTCAATATTGATGGGAAAGAACCAGCCAATTACCGCCTGGCATCCCATATGGAGCAGGCCCATGTGTAGGGTGCGTCCAATTAGTGACCCGAAATCGTCCTATAGGTTTATGATGATTTTTGTGCTTATAACCCAAAGTTTACTGATGGAAGACTAGCGCTCTCAAGCAGCAGAGTTCTTTGCTGACACTTGCTTTTTGTACGAGTAAAGCTTGTTATCCTTGCAAACCTATCTCTTGGCTTATTTCCCTAGTGGGTTGTATTTACTTTGGAGTGTGTGTATAAAGGGACTTGCCTTCACTTCCTTTTCAGCTCCCCTTGCTCAAGTTCAAGAAAGTTCCACAAAAGTCTTGAGATTACCTTTCCCAAGTTCAAACGGTTCCACAAATCCTTGGGGTTCCCTTCCCCAAGGTCAAGGCAACACAGTTCCACACAATCTACAGGGTTCCCTTCCCCAATGTCCAGGAAATACAGTTCCCAAGAAAAGGGTCTTGACTGCTACGTCCTCAAGACATTATTTGCAGTTTAACAAGCCTGAGGGTACCCTGCCACAAGACTCCAATGTATCAACGTATACCTGGTTTCAGGCTTTCAAGATTCAATATCTTTTTAGGTTAACTTGACAGACCTCCTGGATTGCATTAACAGTTCACTTAAATTGCTCTTTCTTGCTTTGTTTCACAATGTCTTTGGCTTTCACAATTGCGGGTTCCCTGATCTGGGTGCAGTTGTCAGATCACACGGTCCACCCATCACAGGTCTCGCAACTAGGAAGCCTAGGCTCTTCAGCCCACACAGCTTGTTCTGTATGTGGCCCTGTGTACAGATTCACATTCACGTAGCTTCTCCTTGTCGGACACTTGGCTTCATGTGCAGGTTTGCACTTTCTTGGCGGTTCCTAGTTGACCTCTTGGCTTTGCCACAGTGTGTCACACATCCTCTACCAGTCTTGGGGCTTGCGGCACGGCATTCATTCATGAAGTTCACTTGGTGGTGGTCTCTTTCATTCCTCCCCTTTCTGTCATGCTCTTTCACTCTTGCACTTTTATTTCGTAGGTTCGCTTTAAATGGCACTTTCCCTTTTTAACTTTCATCACCTCGTAACCTTGCCCACAAAGGTTTAATTCAGTTTGGTATTCAATATTTTGCTCAGTCCTTCCGTCTTTGGAAAGAGTGTTTTCTGTAGTTGTCTTCACTCAATAACACTTAATTGACAAGAGATACAAATACTCGGTTTCCTAGATCTGGAAAATCTCACACGCCACTTGTCTTTCAGTTGCTGTGTGAAAGTAAATGCTTGTGTAATGGTCTGCTACTTAGTTTCAGTTCACACGTTGGTCCAGACAATGTGAATCGCTGTAACCATGGTGCCTCATTACTTTTTAGCGTTCATGTGCATAGCGGTCTGGGATTTTGGGGCTCAGAGAAACTCACTGGCCTCTTCAAAGTTTCCGGGTTGCACTGCGAACCTCGATGCTCACTGCTGCTGCTTTTGGCTTACCACTGGGACTTCAGTCTGCTTCTTAGACCCTCCGAACATGCAACTTTGGTCACAGATTTACTCCTCACTGGTTCCCGCTGCGTGACCTCTGCCACACGGAGTACAAGCTTCTTGGACACGGGGTAGCATTCAGGCATCCAAGAATCCTCTGCTCCCAACGGCTCACTTGGTCTGCCACAACACATGCCACATTCACACCTCCTCTGCTTCAGATTGCTCACACCTGCCGCTCCACCACATGGCAGGTTCTCCGGCTCTTCTTTCCAGCCCGTTCTCAGTCCCAGACTTCCCTCAGCTCTCACTCAGGACTCTCTCCCTTGTGTGCAGCCCTGCCTCTTATACTCCCTAGGAGTATTAAGGGTCCAGAGGTGTAGGCCAGTAAGTCCAATTACCTGACCTTTAGCCAACATATTTTTGGGACATGCCTGACTTCACCAATGGTACTCCTGTACAGTCTTCTTCATCTCAGTACCAGAGTGGTAGACATATCTATTTGTGTTCACTACTCTTAGTTGCCCCTTCCTCATTTGGGTACTGTAATAGGACAAATATAAGAAAATGAGGGGGATGTCATAAAGGCCGAGCGAGGGTTAGGTTGGTTTTCAGAGGGAACGGGGGATAGCATGTCTCGCCTGTGGGTGGGTACCCCACTCCCAGCCCCCAAGGACCCACCACCCAGGTGATCCTCCCTTGCTTCTCCACCCCCAGGGTGAGGATCCAGAAGTGATGGCCTTTCCCTGGCCACCTGAGAAGAAGATCCAGGGGGAGGAGGAGTGAAGATACCCTCAGGTTTCTCACACCTACCATCACTGCATGAATTACTGTTGGAATACAAGTGATTTGGGGAAAAAGAAGGCTTCAACCCCAAACTCAGCTGAGAGTTCATGTTAAGGTTGGTGTTTTCAAAACTCTGAAATGTAATCAAAAGCACACACAGATGTATTTGCACAAACCATTAACGATTACTTAAGCATACACATTTTTATTGATGGTCTCTTTGTGCTTACTTAATATTATTACCCATCACTCCTTTTTTAATAAATATTCACTGGTCACAATTGTCACAGTACATTAAAAAGTCTGCTATACATGTAGAGTTGTAGAGTCAGGGTGTGGGGAGAATAAAGCACATTTATAATAACATATGGGCTATAAGCAATCCCTTGGCACCTAGTGGAGCGCTTGAGTGTAAACAGTATATACCAGAAGGTTCCAAAGGTACTTTACCCTAGGTCATCAATGTACCTGGTCCACTAGGAGATGTGGGCTAGAGAAATCCCTGCTTTTACTAAGATTGGTGACATAAATTCAAAAGGGCAAGATGTTCAAGGCAAGGCCCTCCAATGGTGATTGGCTTTGATTAGAGGTAGGCTCTCCTTTCAGTTGGCTTGAACCAGCACCCCCAAATATGACACATGGTAGCTTGATGAATACGTCATATCCAGAGGTGGGGCAGAGGCGCCTGGATATAGAGTCCAGTATCTCAGTGACTTGATGCCCTGCGTAATACATCACTTGCATGTATTGTTCATATGCTCGTTGACTTGGATGTATGTTAAGTCCTTTGCTGATCTGGCTCAAATGCCCACACTGCATGACTTCTCTTTGCAGTCCATTTCCCTCTGTACCATGTTCAAAAGGTTTGTTTTCTAATGAGAAATGAATTGTAAAGATATTGTTTATATATTCACAATATGCCAGGAATGAGTATGACCCTGGGAGACTTTTCACCAGCAAAGCAAATGAAAAATACTAGCGACAACGAGGTGGCACGTCATTGGGCGACCATGAATGTCCTGCATGGCTAGGTCAGGTGTCTGGGCATGTGGGTTTCCTGTAGTAAAAGCTGCCTCAAAGCAACATTTCAGGTGCACCTGTCACCAAGAGGAGGGCACCTGGAGAGATAATGGCATCTATGTCTTTTGTGTGAAGATGAGACCATCAGGCCCATCTATCATAACATAAACATTTTCAGACTCACGTTAAAGCTCCTATTATTATCAGGGTATTTATTGAGTGCGGGAATAACTTCGGCAAGCAACAGTCATATGGGAAGTACATGGGGAGGGAAGCAGATCCCAAAGGTTCAACAGAAGGGAGCTAACATCTAACAATGGGGAAGTGCAAGGATGGGCAATTTGGCACCAAGGGCTTACAGGGCAGGCAAAAGGGGGGAGGAGATCACCCAGCCTCTGGCAAGGGGAAAGTGGGGTGGGTGTGGAACTGGTTATAAAAGAGGAGTTGTTTCTTTAAGATATGGGGCCTCATTACACGGAAGGCGGTAATGGTTAACGGCCACCGTTAATGGTAACGGTGGCCGTTAACCATTACCGCCTTACTACGAGGTCCCTTAGCGGGTTGGTGTTTTAACGCCTGCTTTTTGCGTTAAAGGGACCTCGGAGCTAATTACGGCACCGCAAAATTGCGGTGCCGTAATTAGCGCCTTCCCCATTCCCATAGAGCCCTATGGGGCAGAAATGGGAATGGGGAAGGGCAATGGCGGAAGGGGGATTTACCGCCCCACCAACCTTGGAATGGGGTGGTAAATCCCCTTTCCGCCGAGGCGGTGCCGGTATTTTACCAGCATGAGCCATGGCACTAATAGCGCCATGGCTCACCGCCTTCCGTGTAATGAGGCCCATGGTCTTGAGCGCCTTCTTGAAATGTAGAATTAAGAGGGCGAGTCAAGTTTTGACAGGGTATAGATTGCTGGGTCCTGGGGCACAGAGAGGTAAGGCTTGTCTTCTAGTTCTTTCTTTCCTGCACCAACGCAGCACATGTTTCCACATGTCCTTGTTTCTGGTGGATTAAAGGCCTTCAGAAATGCTGATCATCATCAGAAGTACAGTACCATGCGGGACACATTGTACCGCAATATGTTTTACTTTTAAAGCAAAGTTGTATGTCTTGTAACCATTATATTTCCTGCTAACACTTTTTTGCTGCTATATGTATATTAGTTTAAGTTAAAACATAAGTCATCTAAGCTCCTGTAAGGTCTTTCTTAAGCGTATTGTGATCAACACCGAGTTTACAGCACATTTAATGCATTTCCCTCATTTGAAATTCATAAACTACTAATGTTTACCAATTTTAATATGACTATTGATTGACTTATATCAAAGATAGTTGCTATATAAAATGTCTCAAGGACCTGTGAGAAACCTGAGGATATTCTCACTCCTAAACCCCCTGGATCCTCTTCTCAGGTGACCAGGGGAAGGCCATCGCCCATGGATCCCGACCCTGGGGGTGGAGAAGCGAGGGAGGATCACCTGGGTGGAGGGCCCCTGGGGATCAGGAGTGGGGTACCCTTGGGCAAGACATGGTATCCCCCTTTTCCTAGCAACGACCACATATCACTCCCCTGACCATTATGGGTTATTGTAAGTCAGCTAACCTTATTTCCCCTTTTGGGACGCATCACAGTACTGAGACGCAGAAGAGGCAACTGAGAGTGATGGAACAGCACCCACTCTCACCACTCTAGTACTGAACGTGGAAGAGGCAACTGAGAGTGATGGAACAACACCCACTCTCACCACTCTAGTACTGAGACGCGGAAGAGGCAACTGAGAGTGATGGAACAACACCCACTCTCACCACTCTAGTACTGAACGTGGAAGAGGCAACTGAGAGTGATGGAACAGCACCCACTCTCACCACTCTAGTACTGAGACGCGGAAGAGGCAACTGAGAGTGATGGAACAACACCTACTCTCACCACTCTAGTACTGAACGCGGAAGAGGCAACTGAGAGTGATGGAACAGCACCCACTCTCACCACTCTAGTACTGAACGCGGAAGAGGCAACTGAGAGTGATGGAACAACACCCACTCTCACCACTCTAGTACTGAAGGCTGAAGAGGCAACTGAGAGTGATGGAACAGCACCCACTCTCACCACTCTAGTACTGAACGCGGAAGAGGCAACTGAGAGTGATGGAACAGCACCCACTCTCACCACTCTAGTACTGAGACGCGGAAGAGGCAACTGAGAGTGATGGAACAACACCCACTCTCACCACTCTAGTACTGAGACGCAGAAGAGGCAACTGAGAGTGATGGAACAACACCCACTCTCACCACTCTAGTACTGAGATGAGGAAGAAGCATCTGAGAGTAATTAACACCACACACTTTCACCACTTTGGTACTGAGACAAAGAAGATACTTACAGGGTATGAAGGTCAGGCATATGCACTTAACCTGGATCAGGCAGGGCTAATTAAGAGAACACACTTGCAACCTGTTGGAGGGTTGCAGGTGTATAAAAGGAGGGGGAAAAACAAGACAGAGAGTAACAGGGACACCTGAATCTGGAGCAAGCCTGGCGAGGGAGTCGAGATGCTGAAGGGGACAACCTGCGAGAAGCCGAAAGACTGAGGACTGTGAATGATGAAAGTCTGAGAGGGTCTGGCGAAGGAGAAACAGTGTCATGATGCCTACCCCCGGGGACCCAGACCAAGTCCAGCAACCCCGAAAGCAGACATCAAATTATACTAAGCAAGCCCAACAACCCCTGCTAGGGGCTATTTGGGTGCAGTCCTGGCACCTATGGCGCCAGGCTCATATGGAGAGGCAGTCCTGGCACCATAGGCGCCAGGCTCATAGATTAAAACCTACCTGATGCAGACCATGCTGCAAACTCACCTGATGCAGACCATGCTGCAAGAGCTCCAAGCCAAAGGAGGCTTGGAAGGGACTACTTTACCTAGGGACTATTTTTTATTCGGGTGGGGCTGGGGAGGAATACTTACCTGGGACTACTTTGGAGGCTATTTAAACCACGCCCGAAGAGCAGCACACGCTTCACGTTATTCTGCATCCAGCAGCGTAACGTCTATGAAATCCTTAGCAAACTTTTAATTGTACCCAAGAAGTATGTTACAGTGGTTTTGCACCTCAGTGGGAGGAGGACACATACAGAAAGGGTTGCAGAATAAAAGCAAGGTCTTATGGAACCTGTAGTTAAAAAGAAACAAGTTTTGAATGTCAAACTACATGTAAGTGACAGAGAGACAAGTTTGAGTATGGCATTGAATGAAAGAAAGTCAGGTACGTGTGTACTGTTCAAGGAGAGGAATACCTTTTTTTGGTGAACCATGTCAAGAGGGAACTGCCTTTCCTATACAAACTATCTTTAAAATACGGGGAAAGGAAACCCCAATGAGAAGAACCGTTTTTGTTTTGGTGAACAATTTGGGAACTCCTGTATGTGATGAACTGCTTGGAGAAGAAAGTTAAACTTTGGAAGGGAGTTTTGTTAAGATTTACATGCTTGGACTTTTTTGCTTAGTTTATTGTGAGGGCAAGAATAGGTTTGGACACAGACAGATATTTGGTTTTGGACTTTTAGACACAGACTGTCCTCAGATTATTTAAAATAAGGAAATCTCACTTTAGCAGAGGGCAAGCTAGGCGTTACACCATCCTGACATTTGAGTTAATACAAGTTGTAAAACTTGAATCCTTTGTTGTATGTGTCTCCTTTCATGAAGCCAACCTCACAGATTCTGCTTATGTAGAGAGATAAACTAGTGTTTATGATTACCCTCAATTGCAAGTAACTGCTTTTCACTTCCTGTATCTAGATTGCCTATGATCATGCTTGTGTGCGGTATAAGTCAACGTAGGAAATCTGAGGTACTGTATGTGGTTCTGTAGGTCACATCTGCAGTATTGGGCCCAATTCTGAACGTCACATATGAAGTATTGTGTGCAGTCCTATAGCCCACATCTGTAGTATTGAGTCTAGTAACATATGGAGAAGATGCGTCCAATGCCGGTATAACTTCCATGGTGGCTGTGGGCTGAAGCATTTACACATCCGGTATTAAGAATGTTCATCCAGTACTACAAGGATGCATGTGCCTGAGTGGAGTGGGCCAAAGAAGCCAATCACCACTTCCTCCAACACATGTTCTGGTAGCAGTGTCATTTGTAAAGGTTCTGGGAAGGTGTGCAGCTGCAGGCTGAGACAGATGTAGCATGATTTGAGGGTGTTCTCTAGTAAGCTGTCCAAGGCAGGGAACCACACTTTCTGTAGACACAATTCCCCGGAGCCCTTCACGCGCTACCTCTATGGCCTGCTGATGTAGCTGAGATGGTATTATAATCCAGTTGCCTTTCAGTATGATGTCAGATGGAATGATGGAGAGATTATCTCTCACTTGAACTAATGTGCTCCACAGTCGTGTGTCTATGGCTGGGCTCAGTGATGCCGTATTTTCTGCAAAGCGCCACCACCTATTCTTGATGCATGTTGCCACCGGGGTCAGGGTGGGGTCCTCCATCATTCGCTTTGTGAGTTCTTCTAGCATGATCGTGGGCGATCAGGCGTGATGCAACCTTCAGCACGGTCACTTGAGGGCTCCTGGCATATGTGAAATCGAGTTGATGGAGACTACACAGCACTGGAGTGGCCCATCACTTAAGAGCTTGATCAGTAGAGACCACTGGAAATGTGATGGTGAGTGCCATCAGGCAGAAGAGGTCCTCACAGAGGAAGATTGAACCCTCTGTCCCCCATCAGGAACTGAGTGACATGTGTGGCTGGATGAATATTCAAGCCCTTTCACTAGGATGCAGCCTAGTGTACCAGGGGACCTCTACCAAAAAGTAAACCCAGATAAGAAAAAGTAATTAATTAAAAATGGAGCGTACACCAAGACAGAAGTAACGAAAACATATTGGACCCAAAGATCTGGGAAACACGGTCCAGACAGTTCTGTGCAACTGAACATAATGAAATGAGCTCTTAACGCCACCCACTGCGTCTGAACATAGTATATAAATTGTAGAATTACCCTAGAACATTTTTGTTACATTTCTAGGGCAAGTCACAGGAGCTGATTGGTGGAACTACGTGGACTTGGTGGAGCCTGCCTCTAAGCAGCGCAACACCTGGTATGACTCTGACCTTGCCTCTCTGAAACGCACGTGCAGAGTTGCTAAGCGGAAGTGGCGGGCATCAGGCACATCCTCTGACAGACTGGCCTGTCGCCTGCTCCATGGCAATACAGACAATCCATCCGCTCAAAGAAGAGGGACCATATCTAACCCCACATCTCTGGGACCACTAACAACATGGGCAAACTGTTGAATATCTGCAAGGAACTCACTAATCCCACTGCAGTCTCCATTTCTCCCTTGCCATTCATGACATTCTGTACTTCCCTGGCATCCCACGTCTTAACCAAAACTCAGGACATCCTGTCCTCATTCTCTTCCACTCCCCTATCTCTTCCCTCCCCAGCTATTAGGCCTCCCTTGGCCCCCCTGTCCCATTCTCTCCTACACTCCTCTTCTCTGCCATAGCACTGGATGAGGTCTCTAAACAGGTACTCTTTGTGAAATTCTCCTCCAAACAGGTGCCCCCTGCTCCTCCAGAACTATCAAGGACAGCATAGCCTCCCTTGCAGCAGCCTTGCATGATTTCTGTAATCCCTCTGTTGCCACTGGCGCATTCCCTCAACCCCTTAAGCACTCCCTTGTGCATCCTCTCCTGTCTGGCTAATGTAGGAAAGCCCGGCTAGATGCTCACACCAGAAAAAATACAATCCACTTGGGAAAAAGGCCCAATACATCTCTTGCAAGTATAACAGGTTTTATTTCCCCAAAAATGGATGTGCCAACAAAGAACGCGGAACATTCTGCCAAAATATGCATGAGCAGAACCATATGAAGGTACAAAACATCATCAGTGACATGGTCCCCTACTATTGCGACAAGTAAGCTTTTCATGTCCCCCACTGTTAAGGGAATCCCTGCCGTCTGTTTTTCAAAGGCATAGATCCATTTTCCGGCCCTGAAAGTAAGGGGCGGGAGGAACATAATCAAATTGTTCTTATCCATTTGCGCTCAGGGCACATGTATTCTACCTAAACCTCTGTGCAATAATGGCATCTGGGTACCCATACTCTTCCCTTTTTTACGTCCAACACTTTTTTCCTTGCTACCTTCACTCGGCCATACCTATTCCTTAATCACAGTCCACAAAAAACTTTCCAGCCATGGCGTAACCTTCGGTGCCTGCTGCCTATCCCCTTTATCGTCCACTGTGTCCCATTTGTCTTCCCTCAGCTCTCTGTCTGTGTCCCTGTAGGAACTCACTGTCCCGTACCCCGGACTTCCCGCTCGCCACTCACCACTTCCCTCCTTCTCAATGTGCACATTCTTTATGGCTGTGGTGTCTAACCAAAACAAAATGTCTCAACCTCTCCACTCGTCCAACCCACCCCCCCGACCCTCCTGAGACGTCCTCAACAGAGCCAATTCTACCAGTCTAGCCTCCAATACTTCTAACTCCTTCTGGGCCTCAGGGGTGGGATGGCACTTGGTGCCGATATGTAGGGAGATGGGGCCGCCACCCGGGTAAGCATGTACATCGGGTTTGTATACCCTGTGTCTGGGCAAGTGGGTAAAACCCAGTGAGCAGGGGGTGCAGTCCATTCCCTTGTGTTGTCACACATTTTGCATCTAGGTCTGCCTCTTCAATATTCTGAGCCCCATCAGGGTCCTCCACATCCTCTATCATCTTCCACAAACCAATATTTCTTTTCTCTTTTGAAGTTGTTTACCTTTATATTTAGCAGGGAGAAACGTGCTCATGTTGTCTAATATTCTTCTATTGTGGGTGCCCTGCTCTGGTCAGGAGCGGGGCACCCCCCCTGTGCCTCAGCCACCTACTGTTTGTGATACTTCACTATCTTATCCCTGTACAATGGTAATGCACTATACATATACTCCAAGGGTGTCCCCCCTTTCATCTTGCAATGAACATGTTCAAAAGCCCCACACTCTGCAAATGTATGTTGCGTGCGCTTTTATCGCCATAGATGCTACCAGTCCATCACCCCCACCTCCTCCGTTGCCCCCTGTGAGAACTTCCGCCTTTCCCTTCACACGCGCACACACACACTGTCACACTGCGCACTGTCACACTGCGCACTATCAAAACAAATTATCAACACTGACCCACCTCTGGCCTCCAAAACTTGCACACAATTCATAATACACCAAAACAACAAGCTAAAATAATTAGCTAAAACAATAAACACTACTTCCACTAAGCCCTCTAATTATATCTCTAATTATCTCCTTGTCACGAAACAAATGGTGCCATCATCTTCACTCACTCGGGAAGGCTCCTGTTTTTCCTCCATAAACTCCCCTTATATTACCAAAAATGTTCTATGTGTCCTTAACACACTTCACCTACACTAAGACACACAACCCTCCCTCACACCATACCCCTCATTGTTATGCCTTGCAAGAGGTGTACTCACGATTGCGTGTTCAGCCGAGCTCCTCTGTCGTGGGGTCCCAATAATGGCCTGCACTCGCCAGGGAACCACGCCGAGCTCCAAAGAGCAGACAGGAATTCTGTGAAAATGGCCACTGTGCACCTCTGCGGTTTGAGCGCTTGGCACTGGTTGCTGCAGGTGGCCGGGGCCCCTTCAGAGAAGCGGACTGGAAGCATCTCCTGTCGCAGGGGTCGCTGGGATCATGTCAAGGTCGCCAAATGTAGGACATCCCCCCTAGAAGCTGACACCAGAAAACATACTACAGACTAGGGAAAAAGGCCCAATACATCTCTTGCAAGTATAACACGTATTATTTCCACAAAATACATGAGCCAACAAAGAACTCTGTTTCCGCTGAACTTTCTGCCAAAATCTGCACAAGCAGAACCATATGAAGGTACAAAGCGTCTTCGGTGACATCATTAGATACAGTGAAAACATGTGCAGCTGGTTGGTGAGACCCTATACATGGATGGCATGCTCCATAGGGGATGCCAGGCCATTGGGCAAGCCCCTTCCGTCCATCTTCTTCCACGTGGGAGATGTTGCATTCGTCATCCGTTCCAAGCTGAGTAATTGACAATTAGTGGCAAATTAAACAAAGCACCTATATCTATGTGACGGTGCACCTGGTACAAGCAGACAGGGGCCCGGGGGGAAAGCCAAGGTCATACTAAATCACACACTTCACTTGCTCCCAGACAGGTTGGCACCTCTCCAAGGTCTTCCACCCTCTTTCTGGGCTATCATTTCATCCCTCCCTGCACTTCACAGTACAAATCACGTGGCCCACAATTGAAGGAAAGAGGGCCATCTTTCTGATCTTTTTTGATTGCTTGGAGGTCTAGCAGGTTTATGATCAGTGGTCTGGGACTGGCTGGTACTCTGCAATTCTGGGGTCATGGAATGAGGGCATTTGGGTGCTATAACTTATAAAAGGGACTGGTGGTGGTTGGAGGCCCGTTCTCGCCTTCTCGTGGGATCAGATTGTACAGAGACACATAGCCCTCCTCCCGTGGCCTTGCATGGCATATTCTTCCCATACCACAGCAACTGGCAACGTTTTAGAACAATGAAGGTTTTATGGATCTGTGTGGCTCTGGTCTTTCTAATCAATGCCCGGGATACAACCTGTTTTTTCCCTCATGTGCTCAGCCTACGCCTGGGATGCTGTCTGCTATATGCATTCAGGCCTTGTGTTTCAATATGGAGGCTAATATCCAAGTTGGCGTTTTTTCACGCATGTTCACTACATCTATAAAGCATGCAATAATATGATAGTGTGGAGCCTTTATGGGCACCTCCTCCTGTCTGGTCTCTTACATTGCCTTCCACAGTTTTTGCCTTACTCTGAAGCGCTTGGGGGTGTGGGAACAGCGCATTCAGTTCCCAACACTAACTACTACCCTATCTCTGTTACCCACTTCCTGGGCAAACTCCTGGAGAAGCTGGCTATCTCCCAACTGATCCAACACACTGAATCTGTTGGCTGTCTCCGCGACCACCAATCTGGCTTCAGAGCAGCGAGAGGCACGGAAACTGCTCTACTGAACATCTGTGAAGACCTGCTCTCTAATCTCGATTCCAACACTCCATCCGTTCTTATCCTTTTGGATATTTCCTCTGTCTTTGACAGGGTCAATCATGAGACCCTGATAAATCGACTCTGTGACCATTGTGAGAATCTCATGGTGACAAGAAGCAAGACAGACACAAGTGATCACAGTTCAAGGGTTGTTTATTGAACAATTAATTTGGTGTACAGATTGGGAAAGCGCCTAATCTAAACCTAAATCTAAGATGGGAGCAAGCATCAATCAACAAATAAAAATAAGGCAGTGCTAGCGGCGTTGGGTTAAAACAAAAGGGCCTGTACTAAGAAACCTATTTCCAAACCTCACAACTAATAGAAAAAGGGTTGTGGGATAGTTCTCAAGAAAGGAAAGAAGTGTTCTTAAATAATATGTCTGGAGGCGGTAGGTTGGGTCTTCCTTCCCCACGTTTTGTACACGGGGTAATATGGGAGCTTGAAGCACAGTACAGTCTCGCTCTTCTCTAGCACAAGACAACAGTTCCAATGGCCGTTCTCAGTCTCATTTCTTTAGAAAGTCTCTTAACTTTGGGGCCTGATGTGTTCAAAAAACCAAAGTTCCTTGAACAAATGAAAGTTCTTTTCCAAAGTTTGCTGGATGATGGGGTCATCCCTGGGTCCCCCTCTTCTGTGCGCTGACCCGTCTCAATTGTTTATCACAGTTTAACGTAACTATCGCACTGCACTGCGGTCCCACACACACACAGATGGTTGCGCCGAAATGAAGACGCTAACACGGAGCTCTGCAACATGCGTCCGTCTTTATTTTACAAACAACCGGAACTGCCAGTGCCCTGCAACCCCCGCCTCCCTAACCCCAACGTCACTTTACCGGAACCGGCCGCAGCGGCAGTCATCCCACCCAATGATGTGGTGGGGCTGCATGGGTGCTGCTCACACGGCATGACATATCACAGTTCCTTTATCAATCAAGTTTGGGTGATAGCTTCACTCCTGATCTCCCTTGGTCGGGCTCAAACTCTTCTTCTCTTTATACGGTTCTTGGATGAAGGCTTCACCCCTGGATCTCCCTCGTTCGTGCTTGGACCCCTCTTTACTTTCAAAGTTCTCTTTTACACAGTTTACTGTGTGTGTGGGATTCACTTCCCTTTCTTTCACAGCACTTGTTGATCATAGTCTTTCGATTGTACAGGGATTTTGCTTGACCCTCTGTATGACCACTTTGAATTTTTTTGCTGGCCTTCACTCAACACAGCCTGGTTCTTATCTGTTCTACCCACGATTCACTGGCTGTGTCGAACCGATTGGCTTTTTGGCTTCTCTGGAGTCAAGGCCGGTACCATGGCATGGGAACCTCCCTCGCTCCTGCTTATCGGCATAGGCTTGCCCCGTGTACGATGTACATCTGCTGTAGGACACTTGTGCTATTGTTCGCTGTTTTAGGTTCTCTTCCATGAAGGTGCCATGGGCCTGGGACGAAAAGGGCAAGGTCACTTCTCTCCTTGCACCCTCTCGATTCCTGCCTTCTTTCTCCTTCTTTTGATCTGCCGTGTGGTAGCCATCTCGTCTTACTGTCTGTTGTACTCCCCTTGCTTGTACTGCACTCACTGCCTCCACCTTTTATTACTGTGGTGAAAGGAAAGGGCTGTCAGGTGTGTGTGATTCTGATCAATCGCCTGACTTTTCCTGACCCTTGTATTGGGACATGTCAGGTAAACGGCTTTGGTGTTAGTCCATTGTCCTTTGTGTTGTGTGAAAGTGTTAGAGTTAGAAAAAGGGGAGGGGGTAGTAGTTTGGAATGTCCTAGGTGAGATGATGGGGAAAAGTTGTAAAAGGAAGGGGATGACCACGTCCCACCTGGCGGTATTCCACTCCCACTCCCCGAGGACCCCCCATCCAAATGATCCTCCCTTACTGGTCCACCCCCAGGAACTAGATCCAATAGCGATGGCCGTGTCCTGGCCACCTGGATGACAGATATCCTTGAGGTTTAGA